>NC_080693.1:41624780-42249780 GCF_030445035.2 Dasypus novemcinctus
TCACAAGGCCTTCTCCTCTCTCTGCCTCTCCTTTTCTAATAAGGACACCAGTGTTTGGATTTAGGGCCTACCTAAATCTAGGATAATTTAATCTTGAGATCCTTAACTATTTATATCGATAAAGACCCTATTTCCAAATAAGTCCACATGCTGAGGTTCTAGGTGGACATGAATTTTGGGGGGACACTATTCAACTCACTACACAGATGTTCCTTTTAAGAGCGCCCACCTCATTACAGTCCATAACCTTGGAATGTGTCCACATCACTCTGGGTTTCTCCTGCAGGTATGAGCACCCTCTAGAATACCCCCTTCTGCTCTGAGTTGTAAGGGGTGAGCTGATAGGGTCACTGTCAGGGACTCCTCAGTTGGATTGTTGTATCAGTAACAAATTACTACAAATCTGATAGCTTAAAGCAACATAAATTTATTCTCTTACAGTTCTGGAGGTCATAAGTCAGAAATCATTTTCACTGAGCCAAAATCAAGGTGTCAGCAGGGCCATGCTCCATTAGGAGGCTTCTAGGGGGGAATCCATTTCCTTCCTTGCCTTTTCCAGCTTCTAGAGCTGAGTTCCTTGCATTTCTTGACTCATTGCCTCTTCCTTCATCTTCAAAACCAGTAGCATAGCATCTTACTTCAGTTGTCACTTTGCCTTCTCTTCTGTAGTAAAATCTCCTGCTGCTGCCCTCTTATAAGAACACTTGTGATTACATTTAGGGTCCACCTGGATAATCCAGGACAATCTCCCCATCTCAAGATCCTTAAGTTGATTATGTCTGCAAAGTCCCTTTTACCATATAAGGTAATATTCACAGGTTCTGGGATTAGGATGTGGACATTGGTAGGCCATTATTCGTTCTACCACAGTGACCTCTATTTTTTCACAGGTCTAACCCAGTATCTCACCCATCTCTTCTCTCAGAATAAGGTTGTGTATCTTTTTCCAAAGATCACACTCTAACCTTCCAGGCTACCCCAACTCCCCCTCCTTTCACTTCCTTTAGTCCCTCAGAATATTCTAAGACAGTGCTGCCCAATAGAACTTTCTGCAACAATAGGAATGTTTTAAACTTTTGTATCCACTATGGTAACCACTAGCCATGTGTGATTATTGAACATGAAGTCTGATGAGTACGACCAAGGAACTGGATTTTTAACTTTAATCTTAATTAAATTTAATTAAATTTAAATAGCTACATGTGGCTAATGGTTGACACATTGAAGAGCTCAGTTCTAGGCAAATGAAAGCAGAAGCTAAGACCAGATGGTTCTTTGCTGCTAGCCTCTCTCACACCTGCTTTGAATTGGCTCTTCCCCCTTTCCCCTTTTCTCAGTCCCTGCTGAATCTGAAGGAGGTGTCTACTGGGGCTCTGGGATAATGGGGGTAGCTGAGGGTGGGAGAGAAAGAGAATTGTGTCTGTTGGCCCTAGACAGGTATAGGGCCCCAATCCTGCTTTTGCATCTAACACGACTCAGATGATTTTCAAGATAGATCCCTCCTTAGCCTCCTCACACAATGCATTCTTTTTGGGCAGAGGTATGTCAAGGGAAGGTACTAACCTGAGATTGGCACTGGCTCAAGTCCTGCTCTGTAACGCACTTGCAGAGTGACTTTGGTGAGTCACTTCCAGATTAGATGGACTAAGAGTTTCTTTCAGCTTTAATAGACTATGATTCTATATCCCATGGATTACATCTTTATTGTGCATCTGAAATATATTTCAGAGCCATGCTCTCTCTGGCCCATGTAATAGAATGTTCTAATTGAAGGATTATTAAGTAGAACTAGTTTTATGTTACTCCAGTAACACTCCAGAACCAAACCAGATGTTCAGTCTTCTGTCATTACAACACTTCACATTTGCTTTTAGCTTTAAAGTGATGATTCATTAACTAATTTTATTCTCAATCCTGGGAAGATAGACACTATTCCCATTCTAAGTGAAAAGCTGAGGCTCAGAGAGGGGGCAGAGAATATTCCTGGAGCCAGGACCCACGGTGGGTGCTTGCTTTCACATTACCTCATAACAACCCTTTGAAATGGATACTATTATCCCCACTTTACAGGTGTGGAAACTGAGGTATGTAAGATGACTTTCCTAAGGTTATGCTGATAATAAGTGACAGAGGCACACTTTTCTGACTCTGAACTACCAATTGCTCCTCCCTCTGTATTGTGCTGCTGCCATTAGTTACAACATCCGCACACAGGTTGAAGTGATAACCCTCAGCTGTTTTCCTTTCAGATCATCCTTTCATGGCCCTCCCCAAGCAGATCTGCAAGTTTCAGCAAGTCACTTCACTCTGCACCTGTTTCTTCAAAGCAGCAGTCCCTACTTCATTGGGGTGTTAAAATCCTTGTTGAAACCATTAAGGAAGTTAAACATATTTAGATCATTTAACCCAGAGCACATAGTAAATTACCCAATAATTGCTAGCTCTTACTGGTTCTGTAAACTGTAGTTTGTATTAATAATACCAGGGAATTCCTTCTACCCCAAATGAAATTAAAACCACAAAGACACTGTCTACATTTTTTAAAGTTTTATTATGAGAACTTTGTTTCAAAATAAACACAGGGAATCAAGTTCATTATCCATAGATCCACAATAGCAGAGAAACAATGGTTGTGGACCATCCCCATGGGGGACATATGTCCTTCAGCAAAACAAACATAAATAATAGAAATAACATCAATACAATAGTACAGCACATAATAAAGACTAAATGAAGAGAAGGCCCAGGGAAGACTAGGAGGAGCCTTGTGCATGGAGAAGGTACATCTCACTGAGAAGTGTCTGGGCTCAGATGACCGTCCCTAGGGACTCCCTGCTTCCATGCCTACAGTGGCTCAGTTCAGCTCCAGGTCATCCATGTACTCCTGGACCCAGGGCTCGCTGGGGTTGGCACAGATCTGCCTGCCCTTTTTGGTCTGGAACCTGTGGAATCAGAATTAGGCAGGTTAGGATCCCATGGGACCTTTGAAGGACACACACACACACACACACAGAGAACTATCCTTTCCTTATGGTAGGTATCTCCCTTAGCGTGAACACCTCACTGATGGTTCATGGTGGACTCTCGGGAATGGAGAGATATCTCCTGGGGCTAGTGTTGGAATCACACTCCCTGAAACTTCCACCCAATTCGACTTAGTTGTGTCCTTGGGGATTGCCCAGATTAGGAAACAATGAGTTCTGGAATCAGTATGGATATATCTTTCCATTCTCTATTGCTCCAAGCAATCATTTTTCCCACATTTTTTTTTTAGCCTGGTTTAAGAAATTAGCCCACATCTTATGTAAACTTTTAAAACTTTTCCTGATTTCCTGGTCTGGCTAACTTCCTCCAGGAACCCCCTTCCTCTCCTCAACTTCCTCCCAGCAACCTCATGACCTGATCCGTAAAGGCAAGATTTCGGCCCTGAGAATTGCCTCCCAGCTGCTTGACCCCCACTACTCCACAGGGCCCTGTCCTCCCCTCCTGACCTCATCCTCGTCTCTCAGAGGGGCCCAGGGGTTGATACTCACACCACAGCTGGCTGGGAGCAGAGGCTGCTGGTCTCGTAGTAATCTGTCACGAAGTTGCGAGGAAGCTTCCGCAGGGTGTAGGAGAAACAGCAGGCAGTGGGAGGGTCTGAGCCCACTGTAAGGAAAGGCCGTGGTGAGATCAAAGCTCTCTGGTTTATTTTAACTTCTACTTTTGGATACTCACTAAGCACTCCTGTGAGCTACCAGAATCTCACATATGATCCCTTAAATCCAATCCCACCTAGTCTTATTCTGTATAGATGATCCAGAGATAAGATCACAGAAGAATTTTAGAAGATTGGAGCTAGATAGTGTCTCAGAGGCCATATCCAACTCACTTCTTTTAACAGATGGGGAAACCAAGGCACAGAGAAGGATCCGGGCTTGCTTAGAGTTACACAGATGGTTAGAAGCAGAGCCAATTCTATAGCCTGACATCTAGACTCATCCCTTTTTTCTCTATTGGTGGCTAATTGTTTCTTAAGAAGACAACTTTAAATATCATTGATTGTCTACTAGAACTTACATTTAACAGTAGACTATTTAGAAATCTTCCAAGTTCCCTTTCATCCCATCCTCAGATTCCACTGTTGGACCAGCCCCAATTAGAAAAGTGGATTCTGCATCATCTGACTCTAGAAGTAGCAGCTGAAAGGGTAGACTTACTTGGTGCTGAGAGAGCTGGAGAGCAGAAGGCAGCCACAAGCATGAGGAGAGAGAGGGCGGTCACACAGAGCTTCATGATCTTGGCAGAAGAGAGGCTTTCCAGACTGAGACTGCAGAACTCAGAAGCTTCAGAACCCTGACTGTGTCCTGTGCTGATACTGAGTTGGGATCCCTCCTTTATAGGGGCCTGGGACAGAGGTGGGGACATAGGAGGCCGAGTGGAATTTCCAGCATAGAGATGATGTCATGGTGCCAATAAGGAAACTGAAGATAGCTGAGAGTGAGAAGCTCCACAGCTTCTCCTCCCCAAGCGATGTCATCATGGAGGAAAGTGGAGGTAGGTAGAGGGGAGAAGTGGGCTGTACCCTCGAGGGAAGTGGTATACCAGTGCAGTAACCAAGCCTGGGGAGAGAATTGCAAACCTGAAAGGAAGGATGAACAGTTCACACCTTCTAGAAGAAGTTTGTAGACAAGAAATTTGCTGGCTTTTGTGGTTGGTACCTCCAGAAGCTAGGGTCTTGATGTCAGTTTTTCCAGGTTTGCCATAAGCTGGCCCCAAAAAAGAAGGGCAAGCCAGGACTTTTGGATCCCATTTCTGTGCCTCCTTTTGCTGGGCCAAGGAATTTAATGGCCTGTGCATTTCCTTGAACAAAAAGAATCCAGCCTCAGACATGTGGGAGGACCCAGAAAGGCAACTCAAGACCACATACAGCTTCTACTTATGAGCATTTACTCTGCCAGGCAATGGGCAAACTGCCTTACATACATCATCTCTCTTCCTACAATAACCCTGAGTAGTGGTGTGATTGTTTCATTTTTGTAGATGAGGCAATTGAGGAGCAGAGAGCAGTTTGCCGATGAGCTCAAGACCCCACATTTAATAAGTGGTAGTGCCAAGATTTAAACCAAGATGCATCTAACCCTGCGGTCCATTTTCTTTCCACCCCGCAGCCTCTAGTACAAATATAAAGTGTGACCCTAAGGGATAAGCCATTGATCACTAGGGGCTAGGCCACACACAAAGACCCATTGTGTTAGGATTAGCTTTAATTTAGGAAAGAGTTCATTCAACCTGTCCTAAAAAAAAGGAAGGAATGGAAAAGAAATAAAGATTTAAGCATATTCTCCTGGACAAATAAAAAAAATAAGACAAAGAAATCAGTAAGAACCAAGTTTGGAAGACCTGATAAAGAATAAAGACAAAGAATATTCCTCTGTTATAAATAAGGCATTGGAAACAGTTATGAGTTTATACAAAATGTATAACCTAAATATGTGGATGCTTCCCAGTCAGTCCACAGGGAATTCCTTGTGTTAATTTAAGGCACTGCCTGGTTTAACAGTTGCTAGTGACCTGAGTTCTAGACAAAGCTTACAAAGGCCAGGAATATAGTAGTGCATGAAGCAGGTCAAGATCTCTACCCACCTTCAGCCCCATGTCCACATCGCTAATTTTTAATGCTTTGAGAAAGAAGAGAAGAGTGAACGAGGGAGCCACGTCTCCTGGGTGCCAAAGGATGATGGGATCTGAAGGGTCAGCACAGTCCCCTGGGATATTTTGGAGCCACTAAATAAAATATAGTGTTATCCTTTCTCATCACCCTCCACACAAACACACACACAAACTGTCCTAACTTGTCCCCTCCATTCTTTCTCTCCTTACCCTCTTCTTGCTTCAAATGTTCTGATCTTTGCACTAGCTCTAGTTTTCTCTGATCCTTGATATCACTTAAGGAATTAATTTCTCCTAGAGTCTCTCTTAGTTGATGTAATTTCACCTTCATGCATCAAGGACCTTGATTTATGGAAAGAAGGATGTATCTTCTGTCCCCCAGGATCCATATGGACATCATTATCCATGACAATTTCAATTCAGCCCAATTTAGCAATCACCTGCTCTTTGCCAGGGAAGATAGAGATGAATGGAGCTCTGGCCCTTCCCTCAAAGAGTTCTTAATACAGCATCAGTGCTGACAGTGACAGAAATAATTAATCAGAAGGTGGAATAACATCAAAGGTAGAAATATAGTGTTGGGTAGCTCAAAGGACAGAGAAGCAGCAGCCTCAACTGCAGATCAAGTCTAAAATCTCACTGTGTTCTAAGGAAGAAGCTTTGACCTGGAAAGCCCTGTCTAAATAAGCCAGATGTTCTGATTTTCAACCTGGGGGGGAATGTGAAGACATCTGCATCAGGAGAGTGATGACGGATAAGAATGGATGATTAGTCTGCATTGAGCCACACAATGAGTCTGACTGTTACCTTTTGCTTCCTAGCCTCTTACCGATTTGATCTTTGTCTTATGGAGTTAAAATGTTCTGTTCATGTTATATACACACCAGTGAAATTATGAACTGAGAATACAAAGGATTTGTATCAATACGTTTAGCCAAACCAGTTGCTTCCAAGATTTACCCACTGAGGCCATTTCTAAGTGATGGTCTTAATATGTAATATTAGATTTAATGTCAGTTAATAGGCATACAGTGTATAAAGATGTAACCTGAGACAATAACAATATAAAGATAAAGGGAGAGGAACCAAGCTATATAGGAGTAGAGAATTGGTATACTATGGAAACTATAGACATCAATAACAGAAGGAAAACTGGAAAATTAACAAAAATCTGGAAATTAAACAACAAACTATTAAACAACCAGAGGGTCAAAGAAGAAATTACAAGGGAGATAAATGAAAATGAAAACACAACACACCAAAATAAGTGTTGGTACATGCCACAACATGGATGAACCTTGAAGACATCTTGTTCAGTGAAATAAGTCAGGCTCAAAAGGACAACTAATGTATGATTGCTTTCATAGGATATACTTAGAATAAGTAAACTCTTAGAGACAGAAAGTAGAATAGTGCTTACCCAGGGTGGGGAGAGGGAGGGAATGGGGAGTTATTGCTAAATGAGTATGAGTTTTGGTTTAGGTTGATGAAAATAGTCTGGAAATAGATAGTGGTGAAAGTGATACAATGTTTTCATTGTACCATTTAAAATTTAAAAATAATTTTTATGTATATTTTACCACAATTAAAAATAAATTTAAAAAAAATTTTTAAGAGTCAACCATGGTTCCAGGGAGCACCATATGCATTCTGAGGGCCATCTGCCCACTCCTGAGAAGGGGAGCCCTTCACTTCCCATTATTCTTGGTGATACAGAGGTTTCCCCTTCCCACACCCGTGACTGGCACTGTGCTCATAACCTTATTCTGGTACTTTCACATCTGTTTTGTCATTTTTTCCTCCCAGCTCCGCCCCCACCCGCTGGGAGCAAGATAAACAGCCACAGCAGTAATATGACTTTGCAGAGGTCCTGGTACTTTTGATTGATTTCCTCCAGTGAATCCACATCCAAGGTTTTATATGATTCCAAACCATTTTGCCACTGTGTGGATTAGGAAAGCAAAACCTAGAGAAGTTAATCACACAGGATGTTAAGGGTGACAGTGCGTCAAGACCCAAGAGCTTTCAACTTCTGATTCAGAGAGGGCTGGAGTTACTTTACAGACAGGAACTTCTGAAATCACACATCTAGGGAATCTCTGAGCATAGCAGATGTTCAAAAGAGATTGTGAAGTTCTAAGGAAACAGAGATGGTCAATTCAGACGTCCTGGCCTCTCCTAGAAGGAGTGTTGGGGGAGTACTGGGTGTTAGGGACAAGAGCACTAGCCTCTAGGAGACTGAATGCCTGGAACTAAAGAGTTCCTCAAGAGGACATGTAGACAATGGATAGTTAAGATGAGCTGGAACATATGGTCATTTTGCCAAGGTAATATAAAAGAGTTCAATCCTGTGCTTTTCTAATAGGTAGCCAAACCACTTGGGGAAATGGAAACAGAAATTGGATCGTGGACTGAAGAAGCAAGTACACAATTGTCCAAAGTGCAGGCTCAGGATGGAGTCCATAGGACTGTGAGCTGGTTGGAGCAGCTCATCAGTGACTGGCGCACTTCACCCCTCAGCCAACAGTGCCTCCTCTTTTTAAAGTGGAAATGGGCCTTAGTCACCTGCTACAGCCTGTTCTTTGGCTGTCAAGATGTAGAGCATCAACTTCAAAGGGTGTTAAATTCCTGAAACAGGGTAAGGCTTCACCAGTGTTTGGTGAGTTTAAGAAAAAAAATTCAGTATTCGTAATGACTGACAAAGGGGTCCATGAAACAAAAAAGGTTAAGAACCCCAGATCAATGATTCATTCATTCACCAAATATTTATTAAGCACCACTGTATGTCAGGCACTGTGGCTATCATTGGAGATACATTGTTAAATAATGCAGAGGAACAATTCTACAGAGAGGATTTCTCAGGATTCAAATTCCATTTGTGTGACTCTAAGCAAGTTCACCTTGGGAGCATCCATTTACCACCTAGGAAATCTCTACACCCCTTTCTACTCAGCCGTTTTAAGGCTCCCTAACATTATCCATTCAGCATATGTATATTAAGTATATCCTATGCATGCAATTATGTTATTTTCCAATCCAAATAAAAACACATATGACAAAAGGTTATTTCATATTGCCTTAGGGATTGATATGGAAAATCTTATAAATAAACACTAAAATAGAATATTATACTAAATAAACCACCTTTATTTAAAAGAATAAAAGTCATAAGAAAATTATAAAATTATAAGAAATCAGGAAATTCATCATGTTATAGTTATCATTTTGTAAGAGAAAATTACATAATTAGTTACTTATAACAGTGTGGTAAGCATAATCACAGAGGTAGATAATAAGGTCCATTATCAAAAATGTGATTGACTCAGCAGTTTCCATTTCCTCCTTCTCATTCTCTCCAACTCGGGTAAGCCACCTCTCAAAAAAAGGGAATCATGCTATGAAGGGGGTTCCCCAAGAAGTGAGGGAGGGAATGTTAAGTCATGGTATCACTCTGAGAGTTAACTCATGGTATGGACTGAGAGTGCGGGGAGACGGGACAGGATGAGGGGAAGGAAGCATTGTCTGTGACACAGAGTTTTCAACAAAACAAGCAATAGAGGCATCTTTATTCACAATTAACAGTAACGAGGAAGGATATCTGGATGCTAAAGCCCCAGTGTAACCCAACATTGCCGGCTCTCTTCCCTTTGCTTCCCCTTCGCCACAGCCCATATTAGCAATCTTAGGGGCGAGGTGGAAAGAGCCCAGGGTTTTAAAGACAGTAATTGTACAGACACAGGAGGTGAGAAAGAGTATGTTGGAAGGGAGCCAGGGACCAGGGGGAAGGCAGGGAGAGCAGCGGCCTGAGGGCCTGAAGCTTCACCCTCATTGTGGAGGTTGCTGCTGGAAAAGCGCAAGAGAGTTGTGTCTCATCAACCCAAGAAGGTGCCTGCTAGAAGAGCCACTGGTCCCAGAGAATGTAAAACCATCTGCAACTAATAATCATGGCGGGGCGTGGGGGGGGGGGTTGTTTCTCTCCTTCCTCTCCATCCACCATCCCCAGAGGCACCACCAGGGCTTCACCAAACTGGGAAAGGCCGAACAATGATAATGGAGAAGGATATAAAAGATGCTTCAGGTCTGATGACATTAGAGTGCAGGGCAGAGTCACAAAGGAAATAACAGTGGGAAACAAGATTATAACAATGTTCATAAATTTACAAGGTAATTGTGGGGGAGGGGATGTAGTTTTGTGGTTGAGTACCTGCTTCCAATGTACAAGATTCCAGGTTCAATCCCCTGTACCTCCTAAAAACAAAAAATGTAAAAAGAAATTGTAAATATTAGCTTTGCTGATTGTGGGAACCGAAGCATCGCTTTCTCAGGTGAGGGCTGTTGGGTTCATTTGTTCTCCCCTGTTTGAAACCTATTTTTTATTCTTCTAAGGTAAGAGCCAAGACACAATGCAGGAGTGAAATGAAATGGAGCTGTTAAAGAGCTAGGAGTAAGTGTTGGCTTATCCTTTGGGTTCTTGACCTAAGGTCCAGGGATAAACTTCATGCAATTTTACACAGGATTTCATGGGCATGTGGATTTTTCTAGCTAGAATAGCTTTCACCAGATTTTCAAAGGGATCAATCTCTCACCATGGTTTAAGAACCCCTAGTCTACCTAGCTGGTTAACCAGAGCCCAGTCCTGGCCCCAGGATCAGCTTACAGTGGTAAACTTAAACCAAACCAACAAAACTGGAGAATCTTGTTTCTCAGGCACATCATACCCTCTTGGGTCCAGATCTAGTTCAGCTAAGATTCTTCAAGCTGCACTGGGATCTGAAACTACCTATTTCTCAGGCTGTAGCAGAAGCTATGCACTTCTCACTGTGGATCTCAACAAAGAGGTGAGCAAACCAGAACCTCATAGAGGTTTAGTGCTGGAAATGCCTGGTAATCATTCCAGTCCAATCCCCTCCTTCTGTGGGTAAGTTGGGCCCTGTAGGAGATGCAAACAAAACATCACCAAGGCCATGATCCTTGCCCTCAAGGAGCTTGTGATCTAGCCTGTTCTCTAAAACGAACACACCTTATACACTTTAGAGGGTAAGACAGGGGTTATCTGGCACTGTGTGACATGTGAGGGGCAGATGTCAAGTGTGAGGGATTTCATTGGCAGGGGAAGTTAGACAGGGGTTCACGGAGAAGGAGACAATTTTAGAAAGCACACTGAGTGGCCAGAGCTTCACCTACATGCTCTTATTTGATCCTCATAACCACTCTCTGAAGTTGCCCCCCACCATCAAGTCTCTGCATCTTTCAGAGAAAAACAAATTTAGCTGCATGTCCCAGACTTCTTTGAAGTTAGGTGTAGGCATGTCACCAAGTTCTGGCCCAAAAAATGTAAGAGAGAATGGGATCTACACCTTTTGGATCATGTCCTTAAGGGGAAGGGACCTTCACGCTTACCCCTGGAATATGGATATTGTAGTGAGCCATCATGAGCTACGGGGAAAAGGGCAACACCCTAGAAGAAGGAGCAAAAGTTAAATCGGGGCCTGGTCTCCAACTCTGGGAAGTCACCACATGAGACTTGGGTGGCATATGCTTAGGTATTATGGAAGAGGTCAATTTCTATCTTGTCACTTTTCTTTGGGGTCTTTATTACACTAATTGAATCCATGCCTTTCAAATGCATCATACTTAACCTCATCATTTTACTGAGGAAGAAACCGAGGCTCAAGCCAAATGTGAGAGTGACCCGACAGCATACTTTCCTTGCCCAGGATCCAGGTCTATTGTAGTTCAGCTAAAATTCTTCAAGCTGCTACCAGAGAAAAGGGAAAGCTTCCCCCTCATCTTAGCTTCAGGCTACCTCATAAGCCCTCATTTCTTATCCAGGAATTAAGTTTGTCCTAGGTGATTAATTATAGGCCTGTTCATATCCTTGGGGGAGCCACACTCCATTCACAATGGTACGTTCTATCAGAACTTAATAGACCAGCATTGGTACATTTGACCAATCTGAGCCATTCAGTCTTGAATAACACTATGTGGGTTATCCATGTTGCAACCTAGCACAAGCCACACCAAACCCACATCAGCTCCTTTTCACGGTCTCTTTCATACAACCTCCACTGTGTTTATCACCAGACCTGTGCATCCTTCTAGCATGGTTGTTGGACATCTCTTATGCACTGCTTCAAATATTCTTGGCTTTGCATTCTTATTCTAATGACTGCAAAAGCAACCACTTCATCTCAGGCATCCACTAGCTTGACACAAGTTTAATTTGTCAAAGCCTTGGCTATATAGTACTCCAAGACCCTCATTTTTGTCTTCAATCTTCTTTGACTATGCAAAATGGAACTCCTGCAGGAACCACTAAGCACTCATGCATGTTCAGCCCAAAAGCAATGGAGCATTCATGCCTCGTGGGGCAACGCTTGACCAACAGAAGTCAAAAGCTAACAGATGCATGCTACCCTCTTCAGTTCCTCAGGAACTGAAGACTTAATGTTCCATAAGGCTTCTCAGAAAATCCCAAGGATGAAGCAATGTTACCCCTTTGCAATGGTTAACTCAATAATGCATATTTATATTGATCCTCCATCCTTCCTTGCTCATTCCTTAACACATCATCCACAAATGAACCTCCTCTCAGGCTCTGCTTTCAGGGCCCAGGCTAAGGCACCCAGTGACTGCGTCTCAGTTCCTGATCTTCTCTGAGCAAATGCTTGAATATCACAGATACACACACATAAATGCACATATAAAGCACACATATACACACATCCCAAGAATAAGCCATAATATACAAGCATAGTAGAATATAAATCCAAACAAAAATAAATATTTTTCCTGAACAAAGTCCAAAGTCTTCAGAGACCTATCTCTCCCCAGTTTTCCTTGTTGAACAGAAATGTTCTATTCTCAGAATAAAACACATACATTCAGTTAACTTTAAGGTTTTCCCTAAGAGGATTTACTTTATATTTGCATAACTCAAAGACCCTAGAGATGGTTTCGCAGTCTGTAGCCCTCACCTCTTGGATGAGTGAAAATTGTTCACAGCTTTTTCTTTCTTTTCTTGTTCACAGTTTTTAAAATGGCTATTTTATTTTCCAACTTCTTTTCCACAAGGTTTCCGAAAATCTTGGAGTGTCTAATCTCAAACAGGTCACCCTTAGGCGCATTCTATTTTACATGGTTCAACTTATACTCCCAAATTACTTCTCTTGTCGGGCGAGATGCCTTATGATTGATCCACATTGAGAAATGGGAGAAAAGGGAACAAAGAGTGCAGTTATCCACATTGAGAAATGGGAGAAAAGGGAACAAAGAGTGCAGTCAGCTGTCACTTGAGAACCGGAAAGCTGCTCCATATTCCACTGGCCAGATCTTAATCACATGGCCAAAGCCAGTTGGAAAGATACTGGGAAATACAGCCTTTTATTTTTTCAGGGTGGCCTTGTGCCAGGGTAAAAATCAGGGCCTCTGATATAATGTAAGAAGAGAAGGATGTCGTAGAACAGCAGTTTCTGCCATTTTCATCCGCAGCAGCCTATTCTTCATCCCTGGGATTACCCAAGCCCAGCGCAAATTTAAAAAGTCAGAACTCAAAAGAGTAATGTCAGTGCCGCTCAGGAACAAAATTGAGGCAGGGCTCAAGAAGAATGGGGAGATGAAAACGATTCGCCAATCTCTGTAAAGCATTTGCAGGGAACCAGTCCCAGGCGTCCAGTAGTCATGGAAACCAACCAAACCAAGCATTTCCAGATCTAGCGAGGGCAGAGGTGGGCGGGTGCTGCGCGTGCCCCGGAAGTATTTCCCTGTCCTCCTACGGAGGCAAGATGGCGGCGGTGCAGGTCGCCGACTCCCTGCCGTGCGGGCCCCAGCGGGAGACACCACGGGAGCCGCCCCCAGAGGGGACTGGGTTCCGCCGCCTGTCGGCCAGGCTCTGCGCTCTTCGCCCGGACGACAGCAGCTCCGCCCGTACCGAGATCCACCTGCTCTTCGACCAGCTCATCTCCGAGAACTACAGCGAGCACGGCGCCGTGGCCCCGGAGGTAGGCGGCGCGCGCGGTGGAGGGAGCCGCGCCCGCTAGCCCCCGCCCCAGCCCTCTGAGACTCACCCTGGCTGCTCCTGCCGGCCTCTCTGGGCTTTTCCCTTCCCCCGCCCGGGATTACTTCGTTCCAGGCTCGTTTGCACCTTCCCTCCGTGCCACATTCTCTGCCCTCCTCCATCTGGAAGATCTTGCAGTGCTTGGCAAACTCTTTTAAAACCCAGATTGATGGCATCTGCTCTGATATGCCTTCGGTGTCATCCCTCCCCCAGCCCCTCTCTCTGCATCCAACACAATTTGTACATAAAATTAATTATTACCATTTAAGTACATGGCACACGGTTCCGAGAGTCTTAGAACGTGGGTCTTATTAAATCTGAATTACTGTTGAAAAAAACTGAGGCACAAAAAGATCCATTATCACATTGTTGGCAAATGGCAGAGCTGGAATTGGGACCAAAGTCTGTCGCAAAGTGTCTGCGTTTTCTGGGCCTCCATGCCAGCTACTCCCCGCTCTGCCTTTTCTTTAGAAACTTTTTTTTACTTTCTTTGCGAAATCTTATACTCACACATCAGGTCTTGGCTGTCATTTGTATTGTGATGACTGCTGAATCCCCTGAACGCTTAACCAGTCATACCGTTGCCTTCTGGTGCTCACAGACACCTCACACTTGCAGTTTATAAAATAAACTCATTATCACCACACACACGCACACACACACCCATCCCACCTTTCAATGCATACATACATGCATGCAGTCCAGGTCATTCAAGGCTACTGGATTTATCCCTGGTTTCTTCCCTCTTTCTCTGTCCCCATCCTGTCCATCATTGAATTCTTCACAATCTGCCTCATAAATATTTCTCAGTCTATCCCTTTTTGTCTTCCCTTCACCAGTGCCATATGGACTGTTCTATTCTGTCAGTCTCCTAACTTCTTCTGCCTCCAGCGCAGCCCTTCTTCTACCACTCTTTGTTCTTCTGCTACCAGAGTAATCATTTCTCTGGGGGGAACCAAACTGATTATGAAAATTAAACTCTTATTTGGGAAGATCTTCAAAATGTATTGGGAAAGGGTCAAACCAAGTTACAGAACAATCCACATTGCATGAGGCCAGTATAACTAAGGAAAAAAGGAAATCTTAAAATGTGTTTGTATATGCAAAGAAAAAAGTCTGTAAGATTTCACAGCAAGATAATCATGTGCATTGCTAGGGAGCAGAGTGGGATTAAGGGAATAGTGAAAGGGGACTTTTCCTTTATTTGAATAATTTGATATTTTTGCAACAAAAATAAGTACCTTTCCAGTCTCCTCTCCTGTCACCCCTCCTTTTGTGCCCTGTGTGCCATCATTTAAAACTTGCTGTTTTTCAGAAGCCTAATGGTGTTTCATATCTCCATGTCTTTGCACTCTTCCCTCTCTTTGCTTGCAGTGTCCTTTTGATGCCCTGTCTGGCAAATTTCTATTCTCCTTTCAATTATTCCATATTCTGCTTAAAATCACTTCCACAAGCCCTTCCTAATTACCATTTCCCCCTCCAGCATCCGGTTTGTATCTTATAGAGTTTATAGTTAATTTTTCCAGCACCTAATTCACTTTTTCATTATCTGTGGGTATTTCTGTCTTCCTCATTAGATTATAAGCTCTTTGAAGTTCAGGAACATTTTTTTTTCACTTTTGGAGACCAAGAACCCATCATATTACCTGGCACTTAGTAGGTGCTCAGAGCCTCTTTATTCAGTAAACATTATTGGATAAATGATTTGCAGATAGGTTCCTCTTCTTGTACGATTCCCTAGTTTTACATAAA
Source organism: Dasypus novemcinctus (assembly GCF_030445035.2). Lineage (NCBI taxonomy): Eukaryota > Metazoa > Chordata > Mammalia > Cingulata > Dasypodidae > Dasypus > Dasypus novemcinctus. The sequence goes on from NC_080693.1 coordinate 41,640,241, forward strand.
ATCCATACAAATGCCATTTCTGGCTTTCCCAATACATTTCCTATGCTAGCTTTTGCTTACTTTTATATTCTGGAAGCCTTTTTTTGTGTTGTTATTTAATTGTACCATCTGTACATCTGTAGATATTCTGAACTGTTTAGCCTGCAGAAACCGTATTGATTTTTTTGTTCCTTCTTTTTTTTTTTTAAAGCACATTCTGTTTTTACAGCCATTTCGCTTTTGTCCTACTTTCTGCCCCAGACTTCATCTTTCCCCATTCTTCAGTGAGAATACCCATTTTCATTTTCCCAGTTGACTGTTGTTGCAAAATCTCTACTTGGTTGATAGGTATGTTACCATTTCTTTGTCTTTTTGCTTTTTGTTTTGTTTTTTGTTTTTTGTTTTGGTAGGATGTCAGTGCTCTTCTTGTCCAAGCTTGCCGACTGGTACATCTTAACCAGAATCATCTTGTCAGCAAAGTGTCTCAGCTTATTCACCATTTACTTAACAGATTACAGGTAATCATGAATGTGATTTTAGAATTCAGATCATGAATTTTGAGAATAAATAAATACCTTTTAAAATACTGTATCTGTAGTAGGAATGATAGGCTGGTCTTTTGAGAAGCTAAAGGAAAAGCAAATGTCTTAGTAAGGACAGTATTAAAACAAATATAACAATGACCAAAAGACCAAAAATATTCTGTCCAATTCTAGAGGTTTGTCTATTGGAGGCATTTTTGTTTGGTTCAGTAAACCAGTGCCATCCATGGCCACCCCACTCCCATCCCCCAGTCTTAGAGAATTTTTCATGGAAGATCTGTTTGATCAAGATACATCTAAGAATCAACTGAAATGATTCCCCTCTCCCCCAGCCTTCCCACCAGTATGTTTTCCCCTTTCCTGTAGTTACCATTTTTGTGATCTACTTTTGAGCTTCATAAAACATAAAGAGTAGCTTGGGGAAGAGGGAGCATTAGGATAAAAAGACTCCAGTTATTTATATCAAGATCTGACCACATCTCCCCCTTTCTCCAGAACCTTTTCTAAATTGCTAAATAAATTAAATATATTTTTAGGAACAGTTCCAAAATTAAGACTTTTACCACATGAGGTAATGTACACGAATGTAATTAAAAGCACAAAATCTGTCAATTAGTATTATATCAGTTAGGATGCTTTTGGCTACAAAAAAAAAAAACAAAACACCAGAAAATCCAACCCAGAATAGCTAAACACTAAAAAAAAAAAAATATATATATATATATATATATCATGTCACAAGTCCCAAGGGAGGCATCTCTGGGGTACTCAATGATAAAAAAGCTCCGTCATGTCTTTCCACTCTGCCATTCTCAGTGTGGAGGTTATCCTTACCTAGTCATAAGATGGCAGCCTCAATTCCGGGCATAATATGTTTAAATGATATGTTTTTAAAAATCAGTGACATCTAGCAGTAGCAAAAGAATTGTTTCTTTGTATCTCTTTTCTTTAAGAGTAAGGAAACTATCAATAAATTCTCTAGCAGACTTCCCTTGATATCTCACTGGGGAGATATCACATGAGCACCCCCTAACCCACTATCCGACTGGGGGAATGGTTTACCATGATTATCTTAAACCAGTGATTTCAACTTTGGCTGCACATTGGAATCACCTGGAGCTGATGGCCAATTACAATATCCAGCCAAAGTGTGCTTTCATCAGGGTTTCTCATCCTTGCTATTGACATTTCGTAACAGATGATTCTTTGTGGTGGGTGGCTGTCCTGTGTATTGTAGGATGTTTAGCAGCATCTTTGACCTTGACCTACTACATGCCAGTAGCACACCTCCTATTATGAAAACCAAAAATGTCTCCAGACATTGCTGAATGTCCCCTGAAGGGGAAAGTCTCCCCCAGTTGAGAACCACAGTCTTAGACTAATTAGGATTTACCCCTGGGTCTCATGTGGGAGAGGTGGGCACCCCAAATAAAACCACTTTGCTAGCAGAGAGAGAGGAGATGAGTGCCGGGTAGGTAACCAACAGTGTCTGCTTCATGTGACTTCCTAGAGCAGATTGAGCTATTTTCAAACTGGTAGCAATAAAACCCAGAGTATAGGTGGCTTCTGAATGTTTACTACTCTAAGGTACATCATCTTTGGAACACTGGCATTTGGAAAAGTCTGATCACGTGTGGTACCTATAGCCCTTAACCAGCTTTCTAGCACTTGATAACATTTTATCTCAATTGTCCATGAATTGTTTCTTGGATTAGTTTAGCCTGTCACAACAAGATTATAAACTTTTGAGGTCAGGGATATGCCATTTTTTCCTGTTGCATTCCTACAACATACTAGAGACATAGTAGCTATTATCGGATATATTTATTCACTGTGTATCTATTGAACATCTGCTGTATTTATGTATTGAGTCTTATATATCTGTGTACTTAACAGCTGCTAGTGTCTAGTTAGTTCAAGGGAAAGTTACAAAGACTGCCAGGTTCTACTATGAATGGAGGGACTAAAGGGGAAGAGATAAGCAAATCTCTGGGGCAGGGAGAAGGGCTGTGTCTTGATCAAACTTTCGAGGCCTTTAGAACTTGATCCTGTTGACACAAAAATGATGGGGATACAATCTTTCTTAGCTTGATTCATGCATGCATATATGTATATAAAAGAATAAGAATGTTTTCTAGAAATGAGGTCATATATATTTTTTCCTCTATTGGTAGGTGATTGTTGATGAACAGAATCTAGATTTCTTGTTGGCATATGCTATCTCTGCTATACAGCAGTGTAGTTCCTGGACACACGTGGAAATTCTCCAAGCTTTGGCAGCTCTGGTCTACTGCAATGGCGCAAAATGTCAAAAGGTAGTTTAAATGGAAGGGTTTTTGACCTATCTTTGCATGTCAATCCAAAAGACTTATATAGCAGCTATTAATAGTTTTTTGGTGCTTACCTTCCCTTTAGATTAAAAAAAAAAAAAAAGCCAAATCTGTCTAAAGAGCAGTGTTTTCCTAGGTTTTCTTCAACAAACATTGACTGTTAATTTGTTTTAGTACCTTCCAGACTTGCTAGGCAAAACTGGACTCTTGATGAAGTTGAGTGAACCTGCTCAGTCTGACCCTGAAGTCAGGAGAGCTGCAGTGCATTGTATGGCAAACTTATGTCTGAGGTATGTGGCTCCAGTTGGCTTTTCCAGTAGTAATAAGATAGGGCTTTTGGGCTCTTTATAGATAGTTCAATCATCTGAAACCAGCACCAACTTAGAAAAAATAACCCACTTTGCATTTCCTATGTCTTTTGCTAATAAGATCATCTGATATTGTTTGTTTTTAATTATGGTATTTTTTAAAAAGAAAGCTTATAAAGAACTAAAAGAAAAAATAGACCAGGACTTTATCCTTAAAATAAGGCAAAAGTGATATATAATTGCAATATGTCAAGGTTTTGTTTACTATAGCTATAAACTCTAACCATATTAAGTAATTTAGAAGGATATATTCATATGAATTTAAGCTCTGGTGTGATTTATCTGTCAAAACCAATTTCTTTTATGAAAATGGAACCACTCTCAGTTGCCCAGTTTTAGATTCAAGCAATAGAAAATGAACAGCACTGACTTGAACTGATTTATGATTACTTGTTTGTACAAAGATCCCAGTATTGTCCAGTAGTTAGAAAGGCAGATTCAGCTATTTGATCCCAGCTTGATTGGACCTGTCTGCATGATTTCCCTTTTTGAACTGAAAAAGCAGAATTGAAAAAGTTTTCTCTTTCTCCTTAATTCTTTCACTACAAACTTCTATAACCTTTCCCTACGGAAACCATTCTTCCTTCTACATATGTATTCCAGCCTTGTGCCTATTCATAGCAGTAATTAACCTAAGTATACAACTTAGTATAATACAGGTGAATGCAGGGGTCTATTCCTCCGTTAATCTGCATTACTACTATTTTTAATTCTTATTATTTTGCAAGTCCATTTCAAAGGAGACCAAATTTGAGTTTACTCTTATTTTAGTGTGCCAGGACAACCGTACTTGGATGAGCCCTACCAAAATATCTGCTTTCAAGCTTTCTTGACAACTTTACAGTCCCCAAAATCGCCTGAGATGGATGATATCACATTTTGCATGGTAGGTAGGAATATCATTGATCCTATGAATGTTACAGATGTGCCTGCAAACAGCAGTAGAACAGAAGCTATTACTACAGAGCTTAATTTGGTTGCTCTTTTAGCTTTGTCTAGAGATGTAGGCATAAGTGGAATATTTATACCCCAAAAGACTGAAATAATACATTTTGGGCTTAAATCATAAAAGTTTTTTGTTCATTTGGGTTTTTTGGGGGGTGGGTGGGAAGGGTTGTTTTGCTTGCTTGTTTTTGTTTTTTTCAACTCTAGGTTTAAAAAATATATAACTTTACTTTCTTCCCCTCCTGAGTCTAAAAGCAATGCAATTTCAGGCTAGTGACTACCTATAAGAGGGAAGGGAAGGGATTAGATTTTTTTAAAATCCTACAATATTTTATGTCTTTAAAAAATTTTTGATGGGAAATAGGTGTAGCTCAGTGGTTGAATACCTGCTTCAAGGTCCCAGGTTCAATCATTGGTACCTCCTAAAAAAAAAAAGATGCAAATATGTTGATTTATTTAATCCAAAGTGACAAATATCAAACATTACAATCTAACATGGTGAAAGTTCCTTACAATCCTTTGCATAGATATAACCTGGAAACGATTTGTTTTGTATTCCACCAGATTTTTTTCTGTTTAAATGAGCATATTTATCACTTTTTAATGGAATTATAATGTGAATGTACTGTTTTTTAACTTGTTTTTTTGTTGTTGTTGTTAAACTTACTATCTCTTGGACATCTTTTCAGCATCTATTGATATACCTTACGTTTTCTATCTACTATAGCTTGGAAACCTTAGTAGAGTTAAGTGTACAGGTTACTTCTCAGAGCCTCCTTGTTTCTCATCTCTGAAATGGGATTAATGATATAACTGCATGGAAAGGCTCTTATGAGGAATATATGAAATAAGTCATTTAAAGTGCTTGGCAAAGTGCCTACAAGAATTATAGTTATGTTTCACATGTAACAAAGTGTTAGTTTCCTATGACCATTACCATAAACATCATAACTGATGAAAATTGAAGATTTTTCATTTTTCCACTATTTCAAACAAGTTCATACCCTCCCCACATATGGGAAGGATTTCTTAAGGGTAGAGTTCTATAAACAAGATAAGTGAGTCAAGAAATCAATCCAGATCAGAATTGCCCTAAAAAAAACAGGTTCTTACCATCTGTCATCTGCTCCCACAGACATTCCTTTGCCTTTAAGAGCTGATGAGGTTGCCCTGTTATAGAGTGTCCCTGATTGCTATTCCCAGTTCTTGGCTGCCTCTTTTTCATTCCTTGCCACATTCTTTCTTCTAAGCATCTCTCTTTTTTTTTTCCCTTGCTCACCATTTGTACATGCTGATTTAGTTACAAAAAGAGCACTAGTCTAGAAAAGATCTTCATGTTTCTCTATCTCTTTTCCTATCTAAAGGTTTTTTTCATCTAAAGACTTTTTCTTCTCCATCCTAAATAGTACTAGAAAGTTGATATCTGGACAATCAAATTTTATTCTACCTTTTAATTTGGTCTCCTCTTTGCCTCTAGTTGTTACAAAATGCATTAAAAGGTATACAGTCACTTCTTAATGGTGGGAAGATGAAACTGACACAGACTGATGAACTTGGAGCTCTTCTAGCTGTGCTGAAGGTAAGGCATTGCTTATTTAAACCCTGAGTCTTTGTATTATAGCTTAGTGTCTTTCCTTTTTAAATCTTTATATCATCACTCTCAGCCCAGCCTTCTTTCTTTTTATTTTTTAATTTAAAAAAATTTTTCTCCCTATCCTCCATCCTCCCTCCCCATAATCTCTTATCTTCTTTCTTCTTTTTTTTCCCCCAAATTTTATTTCAAATTCAAAACAGTAAAATAACTGAAAAAGGAATCTCAACAAGTCATGGAAGCATTACTCCCAAAAAGTTCTGTTCAGGCACTTTTATCTCATCTAATTCCACTTGTTCCTCCAGTGTTCAGAAAGATACACAGATAAACAAGATTAGTCAAATGACATATTCAAGATCTCCTTATTAATGAAAATAATGAAGAGAAAAAAATGCTTAGTCATATTCATATCTCACAAAATCAAACCTCATATTTTTTTACCTTTAACATTAATATAGTACCAATTTTGCTATTGCTACCAAAACATGACAATGTTGTTAGCCTATAATCTATAAACTATATTAGTTTTATTCCTGTCATGTATCACCATACCTTAACACCCTGTAGTAGAACATTCCCACATTTACACTATTAACCGCAATCCTCATCTACCCCCAAAATCTTTGTTACACACTTCCTTTATTGTTCTCCAGCTGTCCTCCAACCAACATAAATCTCCTGAGACTACTTATTTCAGCCATAATCACATCCATAAACCCACAGTTTGTTACACTCATTATAACACATTACCATCAAGCCCAGCCATTGCCACATAACTACATTTGACCTTATTAAACATTCTGTGTACATCCAGCATCGTCTCCCCCTTCTCATCCCACATTCCATCTCCCACCACCCAAACAGGAAAGAAGGAAGTAAAACTTTGGCTATTCACTGTGGTAATATGATCCTATACCTAGAGAGTCTTGAAAAAAATCCACAACAAAACTATTAGAACTTACCGATGATTTCAGCAAGGTGGCAGGATACAAGATTAATGTGCAAAAATCAGTAGCCTTTCTATACACCACTAATGAGCAGTCTGAGGAGGAAGTCAGAAAAAAATTCCATTTACAATAGTAACGTAAAGGGTCAAATATTTAGGAATAAATTTAACCAACAATATAAAGGATCTGTATTCAGAATAGTAGAAAACATTGCTAAAAGAAACCAAAGATGAACTAAATGAATGGAAGGATATTCCGTGTTCATGGTAGACTAAATATCATTAGAGTGTCAATTCTGCCCAAACTATCTATAGATTTAATGCAGTCCTAATAAAAATTCCAGTATCCTTCTTTCTAGAATTGGAAAAGCTAATTATCTAATTTATCTGGAAGGGTAAGGGTCCCCAAATAGCCAAAAATATCTTTAAAAAGAAGTTGAGGAATTTTCCCTTCCAGACTTTAAAGCATGTTATCTAGCTACAGTGGTAAAAACAGCATGGTACTATCATAAAGATAGACAGATTGACAATGGAATTGAACGAGAATCTGGAAATAGACCTGCACTTCTGTGTTCAAGTGGTTTTTGACAAGTCTTCTCAGTTGAGTCAGAACAGCCTATTCAAAAAATGGTGCTTGGAAAACTGCATATCCATATATGAAAGAAAGAGGGCATTTACCTCACACTTGGTACAAAAATTAAATCAAAATTGATCAAGGACCTAAATATAAAAACTCCCAGAAGAGAATGTAGGGAAATATCTTTAAGATCTTGTGGGTGTTGGTGGTTTCTTGGTCTTTACAGCTTAAGTATGACCAGCAAAAGAAAAAATAGATAAATGGGACTGCCTCAAAATTAAACACGTCTATATTTCAAATGATTTAGTTAAAAAGGTGAAAAGACAGCCAACTCAATGGAAAAAAATCTTCAGAAACCACATATCTGATAAGGGGTTGATCTCCATATTATATAAAGATCATACAACTTAATGACAACACAACAAGCAACCCAATTTAAGAAATGGGCAAAAGTATTGAATAGACATTTTTCTAAAGTGGAAATACAAATGGCCAAAAGACACATGAAAAGATGTTCGGTATCACTGGATATTCGGGAAATGCAGATCAAAACTACAATGAGATATCATCTCACACCATGTGGAATGGCTATCATTAGAAAAACAAAACTGTAAGTGCTGGAGAGAATGTGGAGGAATAGGAACACTCCTTCACTGTTGGTGGGGGTATAAAATGGTGCAGTCTCTGTGGAAGACAATTTGCGGTTCTTCAGGAAATTAAATATAGAACTGCAATGTGATCTGTCAATCCCACTACTAAGAATGTAAAGCACGGAAAGCAAGGACATTGAACAGATATTTGCACACTGATGTTCATAGCAGCATTATTCACAATTGCTAAAAGATAGAAACAACCTAAGTATCTTTCAGCCAATGAACGGATAAACAAGATGTGGTATATTCATATAATGGAATATTATTCAGCTGTTAGAAGAAATCAGTTGGGGAAACATGACAACATGGAGGAACCTTGAGAATATTATATTGAGTGAAATAAGCCAGACACAAAAGGATGAATACTGTATGGTCTCACTGATAGAAACTAAATACAATGAATAGACTTAGGGAGTTGGACTATGAAATGTAGGTTGGTAGGAGAAGATGGAATGTGGAATGAAAAGGGGGAGATGATACTGGATATATGTAGATTGTTATCTGCTTTCTATTATTGTGAATTTGCTATTTCTAGTCATCTCTTATAAGTAATACCATACAGTTGTTGTTCTTATGTGCTATGCTTGTAACACTGAGCATGTTTTCACAGTTCATCCATGTTGCAGCAAGTTTCATAACTTCATTCTTTCTTATACCTGAATAATGTCCCATTATGTGCACATACCACATTTTGTTTATCTGTTCATTTGTAAATAGACACTTGGGTTGTTTCCACCCTTTGGCAGTTATGAATAATGCTGCTGTGAACATTAGCGTACAAGTATCTGTTTGAGACCCTGTTTTCATTCTGCTGAAGACTAGCCCTAAAGTATTATATTTTAAGAGAGAAAGATAAAATGTTCACATTTAAGCATACTTTTTAAAAAAACACAATAAGATTTAAAAAACAATAAGATTCAATTTAGCAAATGTATCAAAACTTTAAAATTTTTCTGTAAGTCTTAATTTTGGAAGGGAATAGGTTTTGAGGTATAATTCATAGGTTAGTTAACTTAATCACAGATTATTTTGAGCCTGCTTGTACCTGTTTGTATTTGAAAGAAGAACCAGGCTTCTCCTTGGCAGGCAGGCCAACCAAGACATGTCACAGAAGGCTGCCATCCTTTTTTTTTTTTTTCAAGAAAAAAAAAAGTGCTTGAACCCGGGACGTTGTATATGGGAGGCAGGCAGTCAGCCACTGAGCTACACCTGCACCCATGGGCTGCCATCCTTTAGCTTCTGAGCTTGCCAGCCAGTGGGAAAATCAAGTCTGTCTCTCTGGGAACCCAGCTAACTTCAGTTTACTTATGAGTGGGTAGAAAACTTAAACCTCAGGTCTAAGCCATGCACACTAATCTAATTTTATCTTGAATAAAAACCAGTATTTTAATTCTTGCCCTATGCCTTCTCCCCTACACCCAAATAAATAAATAGATAGCTAGATGTAGAGATAGGAGAAATAAAATGATAGGTTGGTAAAAATATATAGAAAAATAGATAAAATAATTGGATTAAATGATTGGATGAATTTTAATAAACACATTAAAATAATAGGTAAATAAATTAATTAAAATCACACCTAAATTGATCTGGCCAAACCTTGCTGGAAGCTAAATAAGTTTGAGATCTCTTAAGCCCTAAATCTTCAAGAGATCTATTTTCTATCCCATTTTTCTTTAATAAGCTTCTAAACATTATTCATGTAAATTATCCAGAACATGGCAAATAATTCTGTTTTATGATTTATGTTTTCTTGTATGTGGTTTTCCTTCATCATCATCATTAGAAATCCATGTTTCATGGCCTCCCTGGACTAAATATAGAGATGCCAATGGTGTTATATCCAACTCCGCTTCCTCAGTATGATGGGCGACCACCTGCCAAACCACAGCAATCAGAATCCAGCACTTCTCGACCAACTGTGGTACATATATGTCCATTTATATTTTAAGTCATAGATTGTTTTCCATTTCTCACTATATCTGTCTTCTATGATTTGCATTTCAGTTTAATGTTTAAAGCAGAGTAAATTTAAATTTATCAGACTACTGAAAACAGCAATTAAAGACTCTTCTGAAAGGGCTAGGCAATGTAACAACTGAAAAATGTGCATTTACTAGTATACCTGAAGCTAAGCATCCTCATCTCAAAATTGCTCGAGACAAGGGGTTGGCAAACTTTTTAAAATAAAGGACCAGGTCGTAAATATTTTAGGTCGTGTTGCAACTATCAATTATGTCATTGTGGTGCAAAAGTGGCCATAGACAATATGTAAACAAATGGGTGCAGCTCTGTTCCAATAAAACTTTATTTACAGAAACAGGAGGTGGGCTGGATTTTGCCTTCAGGTTGTAATTTGCCAACCCCTCTCTAGATCTGTAGAAACCTACCTGTCACTCAGCTCACCATCTCTGCATTTCCTTCATTCATCAAATTTCCTAACATTTCTAGATAGCTGCCGACTCCCTTCTGTTTCTGTTAGAGAACTTTATAGCCCCTGTATCACATCCAAAAATATAATACCTGATGAAAAATGCTTATAATTAGAAGTTCATTTACTTAATCTGTGTACAGCAGTTACCGATGTCTGCCCTGTGCCAGACATTGTGCTAGGCCTTAAGTTTGAGGGTAGGCAGAGGGGAGAGATGGATTAAGTAAACAGCTACAATACACTATCATGATTTCTTTCATCAGAGTACTCACAGGGTACTCCAGGAACACATTCAAGGTTCCCAATCCAAATGAAGGCGTAAGTGGAGGCTTTTAAAAAGATGAGATGGGGAAAGTGGACTTGGCCCAACGGATAGGGCGTTCGCCTACCACATGGGAGGTCCATGGTTCAATCTCCGGGCCTCCTTGACCCGTGTGGAGCGGGCCCATGTGCAGTGCTGATGCGCGCGCAAGGAGTGCCCTGCCTTGCAGGGGTGTCCCCCGCGTAGGGGAACCCCACACGCAAGGAGTGCGCCCCATAAGGAGAGCCGCCCAGCGTGAAAGAAAGTGCAGCCTGCCCAAGAATGGCGCTGCACACACGGAGAACTGACACAACAAGATGACGCAACAAAAAGAAACAAAGATTCCTGGTGCCACCGATAAGGATAGAAGCAGTCACAGAAGAACACAGCAAATGGACAATGAGAGCAGACAACTGGGGCGGGGGTGGGGGGGGAGAAATAAATAAATCTTTAAACAAAAAAATTAAAAAATAAAAAGATGAGATGGCCAAAGTGAGACTTGAAAGTGATTAGTAGTTAGCAGTACAGAGAAGGAAGGGTTTCATTCCATGGGAAAAGAAGGTCCATAAACATAGAAAATGAGCGTGTGCATAGCCTGTTTGTTAACCACTAGGACTAGAGTTCCAGGGTGTGGAGGGGAAGGGTGTCAGAGGCCAACTCATAAGGGCCTTGTTTCGTAAAATATGGGTTTTTAACTTGTAAGTGGTGGAAATGTATTAAAGAATCTTATATAGGGGAATGATATAATCAGATTTTCGTTTTAGAAAGATCACTCTGGTAGCAAGTGAAAGAATGTGAGTCTGGAGCCCTTTTAAGTAATCCCAGGCAGAAGTAATAAGGACTTTCCTTCCCCAAGGCCAGGGACCTTGGGTTTGGGGAAGGACATGGATTCCAGAGATACATGAATGTCAGAAAGAAGGAAGTAGGAGAAAGGAAAAAAACAAAACAACACTGGCTTTTACCTAATATCTTCATCTGTAAAACCTCAAGGCCCTAACACATGCATTGTATGTAATAGGCTAACGTGTCTCCTGCATATAGAATGATACTAGCTTTGTATCTTATTTGGGAGAACTGAGACGATAGTCACTCAAATCATTTTCTATAGGCCTTAATTCTCTTGTGGAAACTCCGTTGAGAAAGGCTGAGTGCTTTCACAACAACTGTGCAAGGTAGGTGGTATTAGCTTTATGCTTACAGATGAGGAGGGTGAGGCTCTGAGAGGTCACAGTTACAGAAGTAGAATTTAAATCCAGGCCTCGTGTTTTGCTCTGTCCCATGTATTTCATACCTTGTTTCTTATAGTCCAGTAGGGTGTGTGTAAGCACTTAGCATACTGCCTCACACAGAGGGTATTAAGTAAGTACCACCTTCTTTTCTCCTCCTTTCCTCTTTTTTCAAATTACACATTGGGAACATATTCAGTATTTATCAATGGAGGAAGTACCAGTGATGTGGTTAAAAGCTGTTTTGAAATAACTATCATATATATGTTTTCATTTGTTCTGAAAATCAGAATAAAAAGAAAAAATCAAAAGTAAAACCAAAGAAAGTCCAGCATGGAGAGGATGAGGAGGAAGGATCCAAAGGTGACATGGAAGCAGCCCCAGTCCCTGGCTCCGGCAGAGCGAACCTGCTTGATGGGTGTGCCCAGGGTTCCTCTGCCGTGGGTGCCCAGAGTCTGCCGGCAGATGGAAGTAGAGCTGCAGGAAAAGCTCGAGTCTCTTCATCCTTCAGTTCTTCCAGTTGGAAAAGGGTCAGCAGTAGTGAATCAGACTATTCTGATGCTGAAGGAGGCATGCAGGGTAAAACGAGGTAGTCGTTTTTGTAATGTTTTTACAGTTAATAGTCTAAATTATACTTAACTTCATAACTGCTTAAAAACCTGACTGCTGCATGTGATTTAACTTGAAGATTCAGATTCATTTTTGTGGGCTTTGCATTACTCTGATCATGCCTTTCTCTCATAATCTGCCCTTGTACATGTTGTTTCTTTGCTGGGAATATCCTTTCCTTTGCTTTTTTGCCTTCTTTACCACTCCTCACATTCAGTACAAACTCAGCAGTCATCTCTGAGAAGCCTGTTCGAACCCCTCTTACTGACTTATGTACCCTTCCTAAGCTACGCTTTCTTACCTCCACCTTAGCATATTATAGGATGCTGTAGTTACCTCTTTAATGGTTGATCTCTGCCACTAACCACCTTGACAAGGTCAGGGGCTTTGTTTATGTCTGCTTGCCTCTGCACAGTGCCTGGCACATGCACGAGGCACTCAGTACATATTTGGTGAATGGATGATCGCATGGATGGATGGATGCTGTGCAGTGTTTCATATCTAACACTAGTTTAACATCAAAATGTTGACCTTTACTCTCTAGCTACTTGTGTTTTTGATGTTGGCCTTATTAAGTTGTTATAAACAAATTGCTGTAATGTGTTTTGATCATGCTTGAAAAAAATTTTTAAATTTTTGTTCAGATGTTTAATTTCTCAATGTATCATATGAATTGACTGGAATAAGTGGCATTTTATGTTGGCATTTTTTTTAAATCTCTTATTAAAGACTTTTTTCCTTCTTTCTCTTGGGTATTAAAGGTCTTACCAAGCCAAAGTTCGCCAAGGAGCATTAGCTTGTTTTCTTTCTACTATAAAATCAATAGAAAAAAAAGTTCTTTATGGCTACTGGTCCGCCTTTGTTCCTGATACACCTGAACTCGGAAGCCCACAGTCTGTGTCCTTGATGACTCTCACATTAAAAGATCCTTCTCCAAAGGTAAGAGCACGTTAAGTTCAAAGGTTTATAATGGAAAGGAAACATTTACAAGTCTTCATTGTTCTCTCTGTTCTATCTAGTCTTACCTGAACACAGCTCTTATTAATTCTGACTCAGGTCCTGACTTGAGGACAGACAGGAGGAAAGGACATGGGCTTATGTGAATAATAGGCAGGGAAACATACCAAAAATCACTTTGAGGTAACTTCTGCCCCAGAGCTTGCTTGAAACCTGACACAGACTTAAAACTTTCATGTCTCCTTTGCGCTTCAGTGACACAACTGTGCTTCTCTTCCTTTTATGAAAATGTTGATTGCAATGGTTTTTACAGTAGGAAAAAAATGTAAGAAATGACTTGACCAGCTGAACGGCATATGATACATAATGGTTAGAAAGGATTGGAGGGCTTACAGTGTTTTCTGAAAATATAGGACTTAGAATTGTATGTACAGTGTGACACTCCTGGTTTTTTCTTTCAACTTTTCTGTATTTTTCAAATCACTTGTAATAAATATTTACATATTTTAATGAGAAAGTTAATTTTTAAAAGAGAAAGAAGAACCGTTTGGCAATTACAGATAACTCCAGCTAGATATTCATGGCTAGTGAAATATTTGCCTCTTGGATATGTCAACTACTCTCTGGACATTAGGCTTTTAATCAAGTAAAGAAAATAATCTGCTATTTAGGTTTCTTTTGTAATAGCAAACATTAAGAAGTCATGCTGAATGGCGTCTGGGAGTCCTCAGTAACCAGTTGCCCTCTCAAAGTGAATAAGTTTTAACCAGGTCAATAAAATTAGTCTTTTCTGTTTTTTAAGGTTTTCCCTTTGAAAAAAGAGTGGGGTGGGGTAACACTCCACAGTACATTGAGGCTCCCTACGATCATTTCCTTGAATAGCTAATTACTCTATAAGAAATTTCTAGATGACCCTTCAAAAGTTTTTACAGGGTGAAGAAAAATGTTAGCCCCAGTTATACACAAAAATGCCTTGTAAGGTATGTCATGTGCTGAGCTATGATGGGAAAACCTATATCCTAAGTAGTTAAACCAGCAGAACTTTTTCAGATAAACCGAATCAATTTGGATTGAGAACCTGGGAGAAAAATGGAAGATGAATAGGGGTAAATAAATCAGTAATAAAGTCATTCCAGTAACTGAGAGGAAAACTACTATAAAGGTTGAAAATACTTATATTTGAAGACCTTCAGGTGGGGAGAGCTGTCAGCAGTGGCCAAGAATATGGTGCTATGTGGGAAGTAGCAGCCCAGGTTAGCTACTTGCAGCACACCTACCTAGACCAAGGTGGTGTGGGAGACATAGGTTTGAGAGAGGAATGCAGAGAGGTTATGAAGTCATAGCTGATGAAACTGGGTTAAAATAATTTTCAGTATAGTTATATCTTTAAATGTTTGTTTATAATAATGTATAGTTGTATTCTTTAAATGTTTGTTTTAGACTTAAAGTGCCATCAGAAATTTTATATCCTATGAGATGGTCCTTTCCACCTCTTTGACTTAGATATATCCATGCTGTTTAACTTGGTGAAAGCAAGAAATGTTATGAGAAAGAAAAGATTCAGAACTTCCTTTTGGAGGATATCATAGTCCAGTACAAAATCCACATGAACGTTCTTGGAAAAATGGGAAAACCAATCATTCTTAAAGAGGATTAAAAAAAAGATTAAAGAAGTGATTTAAATCAATCAATTCCATTTAATGGCAAGTGAAATTATTTTACTCAACAAATTTTCACCATATGTGTAGAAGAATATAAATTTTAAAAATAGAAAATTAAAAAATAAAGTTAAAAAAAAGAATATAAATAAGTATGGTGATTATTGTCCACAACATGGTTTGGAGCACATTTTTGCAAACTATAATTAAAAAAAGAATATAAGTAAGTATGGTGATTACTGTCCCCAGCATGGTTTGGAGCACATTTTTGCAAACTGTCCTTAGTGTAATAAATTGTTCACTAAGACATGCTAGAAGAGGTGTTGTAGTACCTGTTGTGAGTGGCTTTTTAAAAAGTCTTTAAAGTCACTAGTTCTTATTACTGGAATGTAACAGCACTCTGGATTGTCAGCATTAGATTAAAAGGTAGTGGCCATATCTAAAGACTAAGTGGTATCTCAGATGCTCATTGTGAGTGTGGAGTTGGGTGGCTAAAGCTTTTCATAGCCAGGATAAACATAAGAAAACAATAGTATATCTTGTCATCCAAGTGCTCAGTGGTGATACGTTTTGAGTTCATGGCAGGCTATGATATGACCTACAATAGAGTCAACTGGAAGCACAATTTTTATTAGTATTCTGAGACATTTTTCAAAGAGCAATGGACAGAAGGAAAGGTAACTAAACACTTCCTAACACCAACAATAGATTACTCTCAGGAAATTGCAATATAAGATACTAGAGTGGATCATTGGGAAGGGGAAAATTTAGAAATTTCTTTTAGGATATGGTAGTGTAGTGGTACTTTTGTGATGTGCTTATATGTTGGACATATGTTTTAGAAAGCACATGTATGTCTCTGTGGGGCCATAGAGCAAATCAGCAATCAAAATAACAGATGGTAAACTTAAGAATTTCTTCTAGATGATTTCCTCAGGTGTTATAAAGGTAGATTATGGAGATATAGCATCAAGACTTGGTCTAAGGAACAAACTATAAGACAAACCTTTTTCTTGGTATCTTGAGAATTTTTATCCTGATTTTCAAATTCCATGATTATTTCTCTTTTGTAGAGCTATGGAATGTGGAAACCATCAAAATCTAGATTACAGAAAACATAGCTAGAAAAGAGAATGAAAAGATTGGAATTCTTAACTGTCAGGGAATGATAGATTATCGGATTTTCTTATATGGCCAACCAAGAACTCAACACAGATGCCCTTTGCTTGGATGTCTCCAAATCTAAAGGGGCCTGACACAATGTCACATGCCTTCATTTGAAAAACAACCAACTTTGGGAGTCGGAGCCAATAAAATGAATCCTGAAGCTGGTGAAGAGTAATCAGTACTTAGAAGAGGACAGCCAGGAGCCCTGCATTAAAAGCTCAGTGGTATTCATTCCCAGCAGTGACTTCTTTAAAAAACATCATCCTGTCAGGAGAAATCTGAGACCAAGCATACATTAAAAAGGAACAAATGATTGAGCTACCTCAGCAAACATTTCTGCTACTTTCCTAAGGCAAAATAGGATAAGTACTTTCCTGTTTCATTGGCTTTGAACAAACTTTCATGTCCAAGGAGGTAAAACTACACACTAGTGAAACTAAGCCCACTGATCTTGATTTAGGAGATTGAAAAGTGTTTCATCTACCATTATAACTATTCAAACAATGAAAACTTCATCAGTAAAGTGAGCTCTCTGGAGAGCTGTACCTATTAATAGTTTGCTTGCACATCAGTAACTTCTGCTGAAAACGCTGATTAGAACTGGTAAACAGTATATTAAATATTGATATAAGAATCAATGGGGGCTAATGGGGACAGTGTGGGGGGGATGGAACATATGGAAATCCCTATATTTTTTACGTAACTTTTCTGTAATCCAAAACCCCTTTAAAAATAAAGGTTTTAAAAAAAATAAATGGGGAGAAAAGAATAAATGAAACAGTTGAACAAAATTCAATATCGTGTAAGTAAGTAATATTCTTATAGCAACAGATATACTGAATAGGGTTTAAAGGAAATTAGAACTATGAAAAGTGCAGTTAGTTATAGTATAAAAGTTCTATATAGGATTTATATCTCAATGAGGAAAAATAACCAATTTCTCTGACATTCCTTTTGTTTTTTACGTGATAGTCATGAGTGCTTTTGCCATCAGTTAATTTCTTTTCACAACTTGATCTTTAATTTTATCTGGCTTGTAAGCTGTTGGACTTGTGATTTTTAATTGCCTTCTTTCTAAAGAAGTGGAGGTTTAGCATAACGTCTGACCCTTTTGAGTTCAGAACAGCTATAGAAGGACTTGCTACAACCATCAGAACACAGTTCAGGGCACAACAGAAGCTTTCAGCAAATGATCTCTTTATTGTACTGAATAGACTCCAGAAAGGGCACATTCCTTTGTCTCTTACTTAGCACAAATGTCCAAAAGAGCAGGGGAAGAAGTACCATCACGGCTGGTCTCCAGGAGTGGCTGAAGGTCTCCCAGGGGACCTAAAAACTGCTCCCCAGGCCCCACTTTGCTCTGGAGAAGAGAAACCAATTATATTGCTTGAGGGTGACTTTTATCCATCTGGGGCTGAGGGGAGGGGACTCTGCCACCGAGAATTCCTGTTCTGATAAACATCTGAGTTATGGTTTCGATTTAAGGTCTGGTGGGGCCTTTTCATTAGACTCAACCCAGAATGGCACACAATAGAAAAGGAGGTGAGGGTAGGAAAGGCTAGAGGATGGCCTCTTAAAGTGCGTTTGCCTTCCCCAGAGAAGGAGGGTAGGGAGAGGTGAGGTCTGGGTGATGGACGCTTAAGAGGTGTCCGATTTTCCTAACACCAATTATCTAACTAATCGGGTTGACAAACTATGGCGTGTGGGCCATATCTGGTCTACTACCTGTTTTTCGGTGATCCATGAGCTAAGAATGGTTTTTACATCTTTAAATGATTTTTAAAAATCAAAATAATAAGTTGTGACATGTAACGATTATATGAAATTCAAATTTCATCATGCATAAGTGAAGTCTTAACTGGAATCCAGCCACATTCATTCCATTACAGATCATACGTGGCTGTTTTTGTGCTACCACAGCAGAGTTGAGTGGTTGAGATAAAGACTCTGTGGCCCACAAAGTTTAAAATATAAAATATGTACTCTCTTGGGTTAACTGACTGAACTTATGTATAACATACACACACACTCTTAATATATTGTTACCTTCCTAACCTAAGTGATTATGCTTAATGCATACCACTATACTACAAATTTGTTTTCATAGTGATAAATCTTTTTCTGTTTATGATCCCACACTACACAAGGCCTACAGAAGTGATTTATTATTTGGTTATTTGGAGATAATATAGTTGACAGTTTTCTGAAGACCTTTTTCACTCCAAACTCAGATGTATGTCATGTTAAGTAAATAACTGGGTTAGATCTTTGAATTGCAATGTTGATTCCCAGTTTTGTACTATTTTTAATCTGACTGGAAGTGTTTGTCATTTTCTTGTGTGCTGGCCAAAGAGGGGGTATGGTAGCTAATATTGCATTAATCACCTATATTCTATTTTGGCTAAACTCACCCTCTCTTTTTTTCTGTTCTGATTTTTGACCACAAAATCATCAGTGTACCAGTTGAAAGTAATCTTTTAAAATCTTGGCACTGGGAAGCAGATGTGGCTCAAGCAATTGGGCTCCTGCCTACCATGTGGGAGGTCTGTGGTTCTAAAGAAGACAGTGAACTGGTGCAACAGGCAAGTGCAGCAAGCTGATGCAACAAGAGACACAGAAAGGAAAACATAATGAGAGACACAACAAAGCAGGGAGCAGAGCTTTCCCGTGCCTCCCAAAAGAGAACAAGCAGGACAATGAACTGGCAGGCACAGCGAGATGATGCAACAAGATGATATAATAAGGGAAGCGGACTTGGCCCAATGGATAGGGCATCAGCCTACCACATGGGAGGTCCGTGGTTCAAACCCCGGGCCTCCTTGACCCGTGTGGAGCTGGCCGATGCGCAGTGCTGATGCACGCAGGGATTGCCCTGCCACAAAGGAGTGTCCCCCGCATGGGGGAGCCCCACGCGCAAGGAGCGCACCCCATAAGGAGAGCCGCCCAGCGCGAAAGAAAGTGCAGCCTGCCCAGGGATGGCACTGCACACACGGAGAGCTGACACAACAAAATATCGCAACAAAAAGAAACACAGATTCCTCGTGCCGCTGATAAGGATAGAAGCGGTCACAGAAGAACATACAGCGAATGGACACAGAGAGCAGACAACTGGAGGGGGAGGAAGGGGAGAGAAATAAATAAAAAATAAATCTTTTTAAAAAAATGACTATGTCTTTTTAAAAAAAAATGATACAATAAGAGACACGAGGGAAACACAGTGAGAGACACAACAAAGCAGGGAGCAAAGGTGGCTCAGGCAATTAGGCGCCTCCCTTCCACACCTGACATCCTGGGTTCAGTTACAGCAAATGCAAAACAACAAGGGGGTGGGAGAAATAAATAAAGGAAATAAATCTTTAGAAAAAAAGAAAAAAATTTCTTAATACTCTGACATTTTTCCCTGACAAATAACAGTAGTCCATTGACAATGTTGTACGTAATTTCCTTTCTATCATAAGATGAATTGTATTCCTTTCTTTATTATCGGTGACTCTCTGCAGGCCATATTATTTCATGCATGAAAGAATGTTTCTAAAAGTCCGATCACTAATTGTGCCTCTTAATCCTATTTAAGTTAATTAACATTGAGCATTCATAGATGCTTCAGAGTTAAAAAGTAGAATGTTCTCAGGAACTCTGCTATCAAACAGATTCTAGAAGGGTGTACATATTCTTAGTTCTGTCCTTTTAGTTGGCCTTCTGCTTGAATAAACCAAGCCTCTAATCTTTTAAACTGTTCTCATGATGCTCAGGATTTCAGGATGTTGTACTATGGTGTAGCTTAGACTTACTCCTTATTGCAAGAACACCTAACAGAAGTATGTTAAGGTGGGATTTTTTTACGTGTGTGTGGGGGCTGCCCATGGTCTAGTTCATGGGTATTTTTAGGACCTAATAGATAGTGTAATTGCGTTATTCTTCCATTTAAAATGATTCTAATTACTCTGAAAGTTTAAAACATATCTAAGAAGAAGGGGCTTCAACTCCTGTGTTTTAACTAATAGATGTGACTCGCTCTGAAATTCCAGACACGTGCCTGTGCTCTGCAAGTTTTATCTGCCATCTTGGAAGGCTCAAAGCAGTTTCTTTCTGTTGCTGAAGATACCAGTGACCACAAAAGGGCTTTTACTCCCTTCTCCGTAATGATTGCTTCCAGCATTAGAGAATTGCACAGATGTCTTCTGTTAGCTTTGGTGGCAGAGTCATCCTCACAGACCCTTACTCAAATAATTAAGGTAAATGCATCAAATTATTATTGGGTTCCAGAGGGGATTTCTCTGTTTTAATTTCGTATAATGCTTTATACTGCCCCAAAGTAACTTACAGATATAATAAGTAGTGATTTTATTAAAGATATCCTATTTGGAAGATTTTTTCATCTTACCTACAACCTCTAAGTCTATATAAATAATTTATTGAAAGTACTCCTTAATCTTTGGTACCAATGAGAATACAACTGTTATTACAAAAACAAAAAGAACTTATTTTCAAATAAGTATAACAGACTTTTCTTTAATTAAATGCTATAAAATTTTGTTTCTAGGCTGTGAGTTAGTCTTAATGTGGTGCTATTTGCTCATTTGTGTTTTGCAGTGCCTCGCAAATTTAGTATCAAATGCACCTTATAACCGTCTTAAACTCAGCCTGCTGACCAAAGTCTGGAACCAGATAAAGCCCTATATCCGCCACAAAGGTTGGTAGTGGTTTAAAACTGATGCCTTCTTTATTTCAATCAAATCTAGATTATTAATGAGAAAGAGTTCAGAACATTTTCACATTTACTAGTTCATCTTTATGAAGAAGAGATAGGAACATAGAATGGTGTTTACCAGTGTTTCCAGCTCTAAGGGATCTCTACTTAACTCTCCTCACCTGTAGAGCTGACTGGTGGCTTCTTAGAAACCCCATTTTAGACCCGTGATGCCCCAGTGGGCTCCAGTGGAAGGAAGTGAGATGGAGAAGTGAAGTTTAATGCCTCTTCAAAGCTTCGGTGCAGTGACCAAAGTGTCCCTTTAGAATTAGCACTGAGCCAAGTACAGGAGATCCCCCAGTAGTTTATGGACAGATAGATGCATGGATGGATGGATGGGTGGCTGCACGGACAGGTGATGGACAGACAGATACCTTCTTTCTGGAAAGAAACTGGAATACAAAACCTAACTTCTTTAACATTATCATCTCTAGAGTGGAGGTAAAATCTCAGCTCTTAACTACAGAGCCTTTCTTCCTGTTTTTCTCCTGACTTGCTCCCATACATATTATGTATGTGCTATAAACACTTGCCTTTGTAATATTTGTTTTTGTTTGGAAGCTTTAGGATCAGGCAGTGTTCTGAGTAATTTAGTCAGAACTGTAGAACTAGAAGGAAGCTTGGCTGTTACCTGTGACATCGAGAGTGGAGCAGTGTACCTGAGATTAGTCCCAACAGTCTGCCCAGACCTATTTCTATCATCTCTGAATCCTAACTTCCTCCTAGTAGAACGAATTATACCTACTTCAGGATTTTGTGAGATTCAAAAGAGATAGTGATGTGTAAACCAAGTCCAACCCACTCCTTTCACCAATGTGTTAAGCAGGGCCCAGAAAGACCAATCATGCCTTAACGTTCCTCATTATATTAGTAATAAAAGTAAGGTTTGGAAGTGGATGTGGCTCAAGTGATAGGGCTTCTGCCTACCATATGGGAGGACCTGGGTTCAATCCCTGGGGCCTCCTGGTGAAAAAGAAGAGAAAGCGTACTCATGTGGTAAGCCAGTGTCCACACAAGTGTCGGCGTGGTGAGTCAGTGCCCGCGCAAGTGAGTCACACAGCAAGATAATACATCAAAAAGAGAGACAAAGGGGAGAGTCAAGGTGAAGTGCAGCAGAGACTGGGAATGGAGGTGGTGCAACTGACAGGGAACCTCTCTCCACCTCAAGGGTCCCCAGGATCGAATCCTGGTGAATCCTAGAAGAGAAAAAATGAGAAGACAGAAATGGATACAGAAGATTACACAATGAATGGACATAGCAAAAACAGCAGGGTCGGAGGAGGGGAAGGGAGAAAATAAATCTTAAAAAAAAAAAGTAAGGTTTAAATAACCCAGGTCTTCTGGCTCTGTCCATTGTTCTGTCCATTGCTCTGTCCATTGCACCAGCTTTTCTTCATCTTCAAACTGAGGGTTGTAAACAATTATCAAAGGTCCCTTTTGAGTATTTGGCTTCTTCCTCCAGTAACTTTTTATTACTAAAGTGTTCAAAGCCACAGAAAAGTTGAAAGAATAATACAGTGAATACTTGTGTGCCTCTACCTAGACTTAACAATTGTTAACATTTTGTCATATTTGTTTTCGCTCTTTCTACATATAAGTGTACATAGTGTGTGTATGCCTTTTTCCCCCAAATCCTTTGAAAGTAAATTGCAGTCATATTTCACCCCTAAATACCTCAGTATTTATCTCCTAAAAATAAGGACAGTCTCCTAAAAAACGTGCCATTCTCACACCTAAGAAAATTAACACTGGAGGGGGTGGGGAGTGGGGCTATACAGGAACCTCTTATATTTTTTAATGTAAGATTTTGTGTGATCTATGTATCTTTAAAAAAAAAGATAATTAAAAAAGGAAAATTAACACTGATTCCATATTATCATCTGTTACCTAGTCCACATTCAAATTTCCCCATGTCCCGAAAAAGTCTTTTATGTCTTTTTTTTAAAACCAGAGTTTAGTCAAGGCTCATTCATTGCATTTAATTATTACGTTACTTTAGTCTTTTTTTTTTCCCATGATACTGATTTTTGAAAGCGTCCAAGCTAGTTGTTTTACAGAATGTCTCACATTCTGGATTTGCCTGATTGTTTCTTTTTGACTTATTTAACTTATACTTCTGTCCCATATATTTCCTGTGTCCCATATATTTCCTGTAAATTAGAAGCTAGGTCTACAGATTTTATTAGATTTAGGTTAAACAAAGATCCCATAATTCTTGACTTCTTACAGGGATAATTGTGATCCTTATGATAGCTGTTCCTGTGGTGATAGGTTCTTCCTGTGTCCTTTATCAGATGTCAATGTCCGTGTGTCCAGTCTCACACTCCTGGGAGCGATACTGTCTACTCATGCACCTTTACCTGAAGTCCAGCTACTTTTACAACAGCCCTGTTCCTCTGGACTAAGTAATAGCAATTCAGCGACTCCTCACCTCAGCCCTCCTGACTGGTGGAGGAAAGCCCCCTCAGGACCCTCCCTGGAAGAAGCCACAGTTAACTCACCAAGAGGGTCTTCAGAGCCCTGCTGGCTCATTCGACTTTGCATTTCCATTGTTGTGCTACCCAAAGAGGATTCCTGTTCTGGCAGTGAGGCAGGCTCTGCAGCAGGAAGCACCTACGAACCATCTCCCATGCGGTTGGAGGCCTTACAGGTAAGAGGTTTCATTTCTTCATCTCTGAAATGGAAATACTCATTTCTTTTCACAGGGTGATTGTGAGGAGTGAGTATATGAAGATAACGGAATGCCTAGGCTGGTGTTATGGGAGTTGTATTTTAGGTTTGAGTATTTTGTGTTTGGTTGTTATTTTGTTTTGGGAGTCAGGTTCTTGGTTGTAAAATGTCAGATACATTCCTTTTTGTTGCATGCTATTTTAGTCATCTCAGGTATTATATGACAGATTGGTATAATAGATTATATAAGAAGAAATTCTGGGAAGCGGTGTAGCTCAGACGAATAGGCTCCCGCCTGCCACATGGTAGGTCGCTGGTTCAGATTCCGGTGCCTTCTAAAGAAGACGGCAAGCTGGCACAACTGGGAGGCGTGGCAAGCTGATGAAACAAGAGACATAAGAAGAAAAGAATATAATGGGAGACACAGCAAAGTAGGGAGGAGGGGTTCCCGGTGCCTCCTAAACAAGACAGCGAGCTGACATAACAGACAGGTACAGCAAGCTGACGCAACAAGATGACACATCAAGAGACCGTGGGGAAGGGGAACAGAATGAGAGACCCAACAAAGCAGGAGCGGAGGTGGCTCAAGCAATTAAGACACCTCTCTCCCACATTGGAGGTCCCAGGGAGGTTTGGCTCCTGGTGCTCCCTAAAGAAACAAGATGAACAGATTGAGCGAGTGACAAACAACAGGGGGGTGAGGAGAAATAAATAAATCTTTTAAAAAGGAAAAAGTCATTTAAAAAAATAATTCTGAAAAAAATGTTCAGTTAATCTTTGATTTCTGCACCTTGAAGTTAAAGAAATGTTTAATAATTCTCTATAAACTTCCCTGGTCTTGCATCTGCAAGAGAAAACAAAATAATTGCTCCTTCAAAGGAAGTAAACAGTCCTAGATCAAAGTGTTTGCTTTTTCAAGTATGAGCTAAGACATGGGCTTGGTCCTGGAGTCTATTGCTAATTATCTAACATTAAGTAAGTCCTTTAGCCTTTTCACCTTTGTTTCTCCAGTTGAAAAATTCCATTAATACCTTCCTCAAAGAACTATTCTGAGGCTTAAATGAGGTAGTATCAATGAAAAATATTTTTTTAACTGTAAAGCACCATAAAATTATATGTAATAGTTAGTTGGGTTTAGCCATAGAATAAAGATTCTGGTCATTCTTCATTTCATTCAACATTGAATCCCAGCCCTTTGTTCATCCTGAAATATTGAAAGACTTTTCTGGAACGCTGAATTCAGGTTGTGGGGTTAATGCCCTCCCTTTGTTCTCTTTGTAGGTGTTGGCTCATCTGGCAAGGGGCTACTTTTCAACGGCTCAGGTCTACCTGATGGAGCTTGGAGAGGTGATTTGCAAGTGCATGGGAGAAGCAGATCCATCCATTCAGCTTCATGGAGCAAAGGTAATATTTCTTTAAAAGGTAAATGTTTTCTTCCTTCTTTCTATTCTTTCTCTCTGCTCTATGTCCACCAGTTTGGAAGGTTCTTAAAGAAGGCTCAAGTCTTATATTTTTTAATGTAACATTTTTGTGATTTATGTATCTTTAAACAAAAAGACAATTAAATTTAAAAAAAATTTTTTAAAATAAAGCTTGAATATAGATATTATTACTGGTAATCAGATACGTAACTTATATATTCCTCTGTTTTCAGCTCTACATATAAATCCAAAGAATTGTTTTGATAATAAAATAATGATATATAGCTGATGATTTTGCTCCTAGGAAGGATGCCTCTGATACAGGAATTACTTAGAAAAGAAAAAAATCAATTGGAAATTATTTTTCTCTTCAATTTGAGGTGATCTCAGACCTATTTGTAACCTTCATAGTTCTATTCTGCTATGATTATCTATTTCTTTTTATCCTGGTAGCTTCTGGAAGAACTGGGTACAGGCTTAATACAACAGTATAAGCCAGATTCTACCACAGCACCTGATCAAAGAGTGCCAGTCATCTTGGTATGTAAATGTCATTCCATGATTTTCTCTCTTCTTGCTTCACTTACAGCTTTATTTTGAGGCTGAGGCGATAAAGAAGACCGTATGATTCCAGTGTCAAAAATTTTCGTTTATAATACAAAATGATTAGAAATTAGCATGAATATGTTTTATTTGCATTTCAGTTTATTTGCAAGTTAGTATATGGTAGGATTATGTATAACATCCAGCCAGCAATGAGAAAACCATTTCTTTGGCCTAAAACCTAGTTTGGTTATTCAGCTTGTCCAAAAGACATGGGAAGAGCCAGAAATTTGGAGTCAGAAGATATGGGATCAAATTCTGGGAGCACCACTTAATGGATATGTGGTTATTATAAAGAGGCATAATAATCAACTCACAGGGCTTTTGGAAGAATGAATGAAATGTAAAGATGCTGGCACATAGTAGATGCTCAATAAATGTCAGTTCCCTTAATTCTCTGCCTGTAATTCCTATTAAATGCCTGTGATCTCATGCTGTTTCTCTTGCCCCCACATTGTACTAGTTCTTCATTGGAGGAGAATATGTGATCCCCACCCCCAAAAAAGGCCTCTACTTGGTGCCAAAACCAAAATCAGCTTAACATTATGCTGTTTTCTCCTTTTGTCCACCTCATCCTGCCTCTTCTTTTCCCTTCACAATTTCTATCATCCTTCCAGTGAATTAAGAATATCTAGCCCTAGTCCCTTCCTGAGCCTTCCTCTAAAGCTAAAATGTAACCATTTATAGGAGATGTCAGACCTGGGTTTGAATCCAAACCTCTCTCTATTAATCAAGTGACTGGACAAGCCATTCAGACTCAGGCTTTTTTTTTTTTTTTTTTTTAATCTGTGAAAAAGGAATATACTTTCTGTGTTACTGATCTATTGCATAATAAATTACCTTAAAATTTAGCAGTTTAAAACAATATATACATTTTATCTCATCCAGTTTCTGGGTTAGGAATTGGTGAAGTATAGCTGGGTGGTTCTGGCACAGGGTCTCTCCTAAGGTTGCAGTCAATGTCAGCCAAGGCTGCTTGCTTCTGAAGGCTTGACTGGGAATGCAGGGTCAGCTTCCAAGGTGGCCTCTCTCATACCTGTAAGTTAGTGCCAGACATTAGCCAAAGGCCTCACCAGTTCCTGCCCACGAGGCCCTCTCCATAAGGCTGCTTGAGTGTCCGTGTGACATGGCAGCTGGTTTCCCGCAGAGCAAGTGACCCAAGAGAGAAAAAGCAAGACAAAAGCTGCATCATCTTTTATGATCTAGCTTTGGAAGTCTCACTGTCATTTCCACAGCATCCTCTCGGTTACACAGTCAGCCCTATGCAGGGTGGGAGGGGCTGCACAGAGGGGTGAATAAGAGGAGATGAGAATCATTGGGGGCCTTTCCTAGAGGCTGGCAAGCACACTGTCTGTCTGTATTCTTTTCTTGGACTGGGGCAGGGAAGGTCCAGACTGGGCTATCAGGAGCTGGAGTTGAGAGAAGACAGAACTGGCCTGTGAGATACACTGCAAAACTCAGGACTAGGTCCATGGGGCAGAAGCTGAAGACACCAAAATGCAGGCACATTTGGAAATGATCGTAAAATCCTAAGGTTTTTGTAAGGCATACCACCTGGGCATGAGAAAGAAACTGTTGAAGGTGCCATTCAGGTCCCTACTTTGAGGGGTTTGGAAGTGAGGTAATTCTTCAGAGTGCTTGAAACAGTGCCTACTACTCAATTTAAGAGTGCCTACTGTCTTCGGGCACTGTGCTAGGAACTTTACATGTAGCATTACATTTAATTATCACACGCACTCTGCAGAGTAGATGCCTTGGACAGGTTTAGTGACACACCCAAGGTTGCGGAGACAGGCAGCAGCAGCTGAAGAACCCACCTCAGCTATGCCTCTGGATCCCAGGCTCTTTTATCTCTAGTATGTGGCCTTGGGGCTGCTCCGTGACCCTAATCCCTGTGCCCATATAGGGTCAGGTTGAAAGAGCCCTAGCTCACCTAACTGGGTTTCATTTCATCTAGATTCTAGTCCAACTTTTCTAGCAATCAGTAGGTTACCTTATCTCTTCGTACCCAGTTTCCTTGTGTGAAAAATGGGGATAACGATAGATACTTCATTTAGTTATGCTGAGGATTAAAATGAGTTGATACTTGTAAAGCACTTAGAACTCTGCCCAGTATATAATAGGCTCTTAGGAAAACATTAGCTGCTGCTGCTATTGTTGTTACTGTCCTCTCCATCTTCATCATTTTTATTACTATTGTTGCCTCATCAGGCTGCAGTTTCCAAATCAATAAAATGGAAGGATTCAACTGTTTTTTCTAAAGTTCATTTCATCACTACGGAAGAACAACAACAAGTGAAAACATTTACAGAAAGCTGCTACTACTTTAAGGAAAGATGTTTCAGAAGCTTAGTGCTGAGTTTAGTCCCCTGTCTCCTGGGCTGGGTTTTTAACGGTGCTCCGTTCCAGGTGGTGATGTTCTGGACTATGATGCTGAACGGTCCTCTGCCCAGAGCCCTGCAGAACGCAGAGCACCCGACTCTCCAGGCCAGCGCCTGCGATGCCCTGTCTTCCATCCTGCCAGAGGCTTTCAGTGATCTGCCGGTAACTTGAGGGGTATTTCTTCATCATGAAATGATGCCCCTGAGCATTAGACCTTGAGTTTGGTTCTTTTTACGTTTTAAACCAGTACTCAACAGCATCTCTGAGGAAGTGTTTACTCTGTTTGAGATTAGGGTGTGGGGAGTGGAAGCAGTAAGTAGAAAACCTTAAAGTTTTAATGTATTTGGAGAGATTCTTTTCCCTGTACTTTTTTTTTTTTTAAGATTTATTTATTTCTCTCCCCTTCCCCCATTGTCTGCTCTCTGTGCCCATTTGGTATGTGCGTTTCTGTGTCCTCTTGCATTCTTGTCATGCAACACTGGGAAACTGTGTCGCTTTTTCCTTGCATCGTCTTGCTGCCTCAGCTCTCCATGTGTGTGGCGCCACTCCTGGATGGGCTGCACTTTTCTCACACAGCGTAGCTCTCCTTGTGGGGCCTACTCCTTGTGCATAGGGCACCCCTATGCGGGGGACACCCCTGCATGACAGGGCATTTCTTGCGCGTGGCAGCACTGAGCATGGGCCAGCTCACCACACTGGGTCTGGAGGCCCTGGGTATCGAACCCTGGATCATCCATAGGTGGATGCTCTATCAGTTGAGCCACAACCGTTTCCCTCCCTGTACTTTTGAAGTTAGGTGGTCACAGTGAGGGTAGCAGAGGATCTGAAACAGAGAAGTTTCAGAAAGATTTCAAATCTGAGAGTTAGAAAGATCTAGCACTTCCATTTTGTAGCTGTTTGATCACCTTAAATTCTCTGAAACTTAATTTTATTATCCATAAAATGGGGATGCTATGAGAATTAAATAACGTAAAATATGTGAAAACACTTAGCTCGGTCCCAGACACATATGGTATTCAAACTGATTGTTTTCTTTGGTCCTCAGTGGTATTTACATTTATTTTTCTTTTTATTATATTTTATTATTCTTTTATATTCTTTTATAAAGAAGGCAACTTTAATGCAGTAGAAGAATAAAAATAGACCTAATTCATAAGTTCATAAAGGTTAAATGTGATAGCAGATAGTGTGTGCTCAGATGAAGCTGAATTGAACCTTTCCTCTTTACCAAGGTAGCCTCTAGATCACAACTGTGTTCATCTCCTGAGTATGGACTCAAACACAGATACTGCACAATCACATGTCAAACACATTGGCATATAGTCAGTTCATTCTCGCTTTTTCACCCTGTCTCATTGCAGAATGACAGACAAATCCTGTGCATCACTATGCTGCTCGGGCTGAACGACAGTAAGAATCGTTTGGTGAAAGCTGCAACCTCCCGTGCCCTGGGAGTCTACGTGCTTTTTCCCTGTCTCAGACAGGTCAGAGTGAACTTTAGCTCATTTGTGCCTCTTTTA
Source organism: Dasypus novemcinctus (assembly GCF_030445035.2). Classification (NCBI taxonomy): domain Eukaryota; kingdom Metazoa; phylum Chordata; class Mammalia; order Cingulata; family Dasypodidae; genus Dasypus; species Dasypus novemcinctus. Next base: position 41,669,867 of record NC_080693.1, read on the forward strand.
TTATCCATCACAAATTCTTTGCTTGTTTTTGATGGCTGTAGAGTTCCTGAGTTGGACAATAAATGGAAATTAAATGCTTTGCGATCTAATTTCCTTAATTACTACTAAAATGTGGTAATGCCTGTAAAATTCATCTATTCTTTGATTACTTAGCATGCTGCCTGGAACCCTAAGAACCCAGTAAATCCTTAAATTAATACATGATTGAGTAAAAATGAAATGGGATATGATCATGTGATAGTAATAATTTGGAAAGCTGATATAATTTTTACTGGGAAGGAATTTAATATCTCCTTCATATACCTCACTCAGAGGTGTATGATGAATAGAATGTGTTTGGGAAATGCATTTAATTGTCACAACATTGTTTCCTGAGGTAGAAATCAGTCCAAGCACAGAACTCATAGATAACTTATCAGAGACTGGTTTACAGGGTGTTCATAAGTGCAAGGTCCATAGGCCCCCTGAGGTGCATAGCATGAACAGAAATCATGGAGTGCTTCCCCAGGGATTTTAATGAGTGTCCAAATTGTAATAAACAAGAACAGTGAATTGAGTGAATAAATTTTGATTTCCAAATAAAAATTTGTGATAAAGGCTTAGCTTTATCTGGAAATAAATTTGAGAATTTCAAAGACACCAATGGGAACTCCTAAAAGTAACTATAGTATTTATTTGTTTTATTTTACCTTACAGGATGTCATATTTGTTGCTGACACAGCAAACGCAATCTTGATGTCACTTCAAGACAAGTCTCTGAACGTCCGGACCAAAGCAGCATGGTCCCTGGGCAACCTAACAGACACTCTGATTGTCAACATGTAGGTGGCTCAGCTCATTTTCCTGGGGTAACTTCTGAGGTCCCTATGATAGAAGAATTGGCAGTGATGTCTCCATTTTATGTAGTCAGTCATCCTGCTTTGTTTTATGTTTCTTCAAGTAATACTAGAAACAGGCTGTCTTTAATACATTATTAGGAATTAAGATATATATCAAAAAATACTCTAGGCTGATATAAATTGCCTATTTATATTATAAAAAATGTGGAAAATATAAAAACAGAAATCCAAGACTTTAAAAATGGTTAACTTACTTTTAAAAATACAATATTTGTATTTTCTTAAAGTAATGTATTCACAGGTTTTTAAAAAATATAATACAAAGGGGTATTCAATGGAAAGTCTTTCTGTACCCTGAATCCCTAGTTCCTCTCCCCAAAGGCAGCTCTTGTTGTTCATGCAAAAATGTCCTGCTTTTTGTCACTTAACTCTAGCATATAACATGTATAAGCATTCTCCTCTATTACTGACTTTTTATAAATTGTTATTTAATATTACAGTCTACAGCTGGGCAAGGATCATTTATCTTAACCATTCCCCTATTATTAAATGTTTACATTATTTCCAGCTTTAGGCTTTTATATGTAAGAAATATTTTGGGGTATGAAAATCTCCATTTTGAGATAATCCTTTTGCTACATTCCTAGATGTGGGCCTACTGGGTTAAAATGAATAAATTATAAATTCATGTTATAATTTGTTGAGCTGTTTTCCTAAAGTTTTTATGGACAGACTGAGTGAGTATATTTTGATATGCCTGTGTTTAAATGGGTTTTTATCATGTTTTGCATGCTTTGGGTGGAACAGGGAAACACCAGATCCAAGTTTCCAAGAAGAATTCTCTGGTCTCCTGCTCTTGAAAATGTTGCGATCAGCTATAGAAGCATCTAAGGATAAAGACAAGGTAGATCAACAATAAACACTGGTATTCCTTAGTTAGATACCTAGTGTATTAGAGTTTCATTCCAGCATGTGATGTGATGTTCCTCAGACTGTTTCACCAAATTCACCACGATTCAAAGGAGTTTGAGGGTATACTCTGAGGATACAGAGTGGCCCACACCACACAGTTTCTTTACTGTCACCAATTTCATGAAAAAAAATTTATGCCCTTTTTGATACTACTCCATAATATACCCAGGTTTGTTTTCTTGTTAATCTGTTTTCTTCCCCAGTAAAATCTTTAAGTACAATTGACAAGTCAGAAAGATGAGCCCTTGGTTTTAAATATTTCCAGTTAAAAAAAGCCTAGACTTGGGCTTGAAGGTTAGGCAGACATGGAATTTTCAAATTCTGGGTTGCCCTACGTGGCTGGGTGATTACTGGTGCATCATTTAACTTCTCTGAGGGTCCTCATCTAGCACTTGGAAGTAGTTACACATACCTCACTGGACTCTGAGATGCCAAATGCCAAAGTGCTAGCACAGATCTGACCCATACCAGGCACCTACGAGAACAGTGGTTCTAACCTGGTAATCCCCTGGGAAGCCCTACCATATACTAATTTAATCAGAATTTCTAAGGTTTGGTCCTGGGAATTAGTATTTCTCTAACTCTCCAAATGATTCTAATGTTAGCTTCAAGGGTTGAGACTCTCTAGTCTAGTAGGAAAGTATTAGACTGGAATCGAAACAGCTTCTACCCCTAGCCTTGCGACAAACCAGCATTGTCCTCTTGCTCCTGGACTTTATATGCCACCTTTGTAAAATGAGGATGATGGACCAGATGGTGTCTGAGGTTCAGTCAGGCACTAAAATAATCAGGGAGAGGGGCTCTGCAGAACCTCACCCTCCCGGTGGTTCAGAATGTTAACCAGACAAGACTTTGCAGAGTTTTGAGAACTTACAGCTCGTGGATCCTTACCACATTTACACTTTGCACATCTCCATTAGCACTCTTGCTCTAAGAAGTCTAAGACCTCGGCTTTTTTTGGAGCTGAAATTATAAGTTCTGCAACATCTTTTTAACAAAACAGGTTTCTGCTACTTTTACATTTTATACTAGGTAAAAAGCAATGCAGTCCGGGCCCTTGGAAATTTGCTCCACTTTCTGCAGCCGTCTCATATAGAAAAACCCAGATTTGCTGAAATCATTGAGGAGGCTATCCAGGCCCTGATTTCTACTGTTCTGATTGAGGCTGCCATGAAAGTCCGCTGGAATGCTTGTTATGCAATGGGAAATGTATTTAAAAATCCTGCTCTTCCATTAGGTAAGAAAATATCCCTTTTCTGTCTCATGGAGGGCCCCTTTGCTCTTTGGAAGACTGTACAAATCAGTCTACTTTGTTGTCAGAGATGTTTGTCACAATGTTATTGATCCCAGTTTTAGAAAAAATGGAAACACACTGAACACCCAACTCTAGGGGAATAGTTCAATAAATCAGAGTTTATATACTCAATGGGATATTTAGTTGTCATTTTAAATGATGTTTACAAAGAGTTTTTGATAATTTGAGAAAATACTTCTGACATTAAGCAAACTAAAGCAGGATATGAAATAGTTTCTACAGTATGATCTCAATAAATGTGTAGCAAAAAGACTGAAAGGAAATTGGCCTAATTGTTACTAGTGGTTGCCTCTGGATGGGATGATAAATAGCAATTTCTTTCTGCTTTCATTTTCTAAATTTTCCAGAACAAGTATGTATTACTTTAATGATCAGAAAAAAAAGAAAAGGGAAAAAGCTGGTGTGGGAGAGAATACAAATTGGAAATCCCATATAAAATATGAACCCTAAGTATAGAAGTAGAATGCTACATGTAAGAAGAGCATCTGTCTCTAATTAATGATGTACACCTTGATAGATCACTCAGTGTCTAAAGCTGCTTAGGTTTATAGATCACAGCTTTCAAATCCCATTGGCTTTTAATGCCAGCATTTGCCTTATACACTTGTCTCTGTGACAAATTTTGAAACATAAGCATATGTTCCTGGAGAGGAGAAAACATTTTGAACCCACAGAGCATGTATCAAGTTAGGGGAATCTGCCTCGGCTCACTTGCTTACAGAGGCTCCACCAGGAGCTGGTGGAGAAGTAGCATCATGGTTTTTTCCACTTATGAAATCCTCTACGGTGACCTTTCCCATGTGGGGATGGAGCTCATCGAGGTGGGTGTCTGCCTTTGGAGCGCCAAGAAGTCCTTGAACCCAGGGAACCTCAGCGATGGTTGGTTGCTGCCTGCCAACCTGTCTGACCCTCCGCTTTAGGTTACTGGAAAAATACAAGCTGACCTGAGAAAGGGGAGTGGAGGACCTGAGGGGAAATGGGAGCCCCATAGAAAAAGGAGGTTTGATGGACCAGAAGAATCGAGTGGTAGAGCTAAGGAAGCTCTGTCAGAAAAGGGAGTCAGGACACAGGCTAAGGACAGTAGTTGGAACAGACTGAGATTCTAGGGCATTTTAATAGTGGCAGTAAATGGCATTGTAAATGGCAGTAGCACCCTCCAAATGGAAAGGGTCTACTTGTCTGTCTTCCCAGCAAAGAAGTTGAGAAGGGCTGGGAAAGTTAGGGAAGCTGTGTTCTATTCTGCTGTCCACCTTGAGGAGAGAGGATGCCCCAAAACAGAGTGGGAAGTGGTAGCTTTGGTGAGGAGGGAAGCAGGTTGAGTTCCTGGGGCTCAGAAGAAGGAAGAAAAGACAAACCTGGGCATCTTCTCGAAATTAGTGTTTTTTGCAATCAAATGCACAAGTTACTATGTCCAGAGCAAGGTCTCGATGCTGATCTGGGTGAAGAAATACGCTTTACCAGCTTAAACAGGGCTGCACAGACAGTTGTACAGTTTGTGCAGTTTGCCCACTGCTCAGAAGCATACATCTGAGAGGAAGAGTGGGGCTGCTTGCCCCTCCCACCAAGCACGACCCTCTCAGGATAGCATCCTCCCAGAGAAGAAACCTTTTTCTGAGTCCCCAAAGGCCCTGTTTAGGATACAGTGGCCATGAGCACGTGGCAGGCTGGTCTAGGGAAAGAGGAAGGTGTAGGAGTCAGGTACTCTGCCCCTTTCGTCAGGAGTCCACATTCATCTCTCGCCACCCTGATCTTGCAGGAGTGATGATAAATTAAATGACAACATTAAATGACTAACTTGAGCACTCCTGTATATGCGCCCTTCCACCCTTCCCCCTGTTATTTCTAAGCCTTCCTTTGTTATTAATGACTGTGGATTCTTTCTAGGAACAGCCGCATGGACCTCTCAGGCCTACAATGCCCTGACATCAGTTGTGACATCATGCAAGAATTTCAAAGTGCGCATCAAATCTGCCACCGCCCTTTCCATCCCAGGCAAGAGAGAGCAATATGGGTCTGTGGAGCAGTACGCTCAGATCTGGAAAGCGTTAGTCACAGCCTTACAGAAGAGTGAAGACACCACAGACTTTTTGGAATTCAAATACTGTGCCAGCCTACGGACCCAGATCTGCCAGGCACTGATTCACCTCTTGAGCTTGGCCAAGGCCTCAGACCTGCACTGTATCAAAGAAGCCCTTGAACTCAATGGGGCCATGGTCCGGTCCTATATCTTACAGTTTTTAAAATCAGGAGAAGAGGGAGATGACACTGGAGCTCCCCACAGCCTTCAAGAAAGAGACCAAATGGTGAAAATGGCCCTGGAGCACATAAGCAGTGTCCACGTACTGACCGGGGACACAACCAAAAGGGTCATTGTAGACTTTTTAGAGGATATCCTGACTGTTTATTTTGTCTCAGCTGGATCACAAGTGGCACTCCTAGGATTAACAAATCCATGAATATTGTACTATACCTTCCAGATGTCAAGTCTGGCCATCAGAAGACCTGAGCTTAAGCATCACATATGTGGGATTTAATCTTAGGGGCAGACACAATCCATCTAATATTTATTTAGACGAGGGAATGAGTTAGCAGCTATTTAAATTTTTCTCCAAAAGCTCAGCCACTTTAGAGGCTAGTTCTGGAACCTCTGAGAATACAGGGCTGTAGTGTTGGCTGAGCAGACTGGGGAGTTGTGAAAGGCAAGTAGTCTCAGAAAAGAAAATAGATTTAGGGATTAGAGTGTTGCACATTGTGAATCCGGGAATTGTTTTTCTTTTGTAATAAACTAATGAAAACCATTGTGCCCACAATCTCCTCTTTTATCAAGTTGCATTTATAGACAGCTGTGAGCAGATCTTGTGTTCAGCCAGTTTGCACTGGCCCAGCCACACCAGATGCTCAAGTACCGAAACAGTTCTTACAGGTTGGTAAATTGCTTCTGCACTGAGGCCCTTGCACGCCCTCCACAATCCAGTAACCACAGTTAACTCCCAGCAAGGCATGGCCTCTACCCTCAAGTCTCTAGTGCCCATGGGTTGAATCTATGGCTGTTTTGCTGCCTTCTAATTTGTGCCTTAAAAAGGGATTATGTTTACTTTATATGGCTACATAAAAGGGTTTTATATATATATATATATATATATATTTTTTTTTTTTTTAATGAGAAATTTTATTTGGCTCAATTAGGAGCCATTAAACATAGCTCAGGTCACAAGCATAATGGATTACACAAATGTTAAGAGGACTACAAGGCCATACATAAAATGTAGCAGAAAATTTAGCCCGCAAGCTACAAGACAGAAAAATGACCTCTTTACTGCACAAAAACTACAAACCTACTAGGATTTTATCAGTTTTAAGAAGCACCCACAACTTGCCTTAAATGTCCCTTCCAGTAAAAGTAGAAAGGGATGTTTAGTAGTTGAAATCTCAGGTGTTATATGTATGTTTCTAGTAATTCCCCAGAGCATCTTAGAAGGGGCCTGCTGTAACTGGCAAATTAGGAACTCCGTACTCATCCCTGGAATACCTGAAGGTTTGAGCCAAAAAGTAATGAAATTATGTTTTGATAATATAGAAGTAATTCCTCACTGAAGAATTAGTTAACATTTAAATTCCGCATTTGGCTACTGACACCAGTAATTTCTTGGAATAGATTTTAGGAATTTAGAAATACATAAGAGCATTTAAAATATTCCACGCTTACAATTGATGTGGGATCAATAGGAATTAAAATACAGAGGAATGGGTTTTGATGATAAACATTATTTAAGTAAAAATGGGTTTTGATGATAAACATTATTTAAGTATTAAAGTATTTACTCTCATAAGAGCACTTGTCCTCCATTTTTCTCCTTTGCCCTTAGGTTGCTCTTTTCCCTTTTCAGTGACTGGGGAGACGCACCTTAACTGAAGGCTCAATTTGCCATTGTTAGAGTACCACTTTCCAAATAATTAGACTACAGGAACTGTAAAAACAAAAACAGAACAATCTTTAAACTTGCTTTTCTTTGGAGATGGTTCTGAACATGAATTGAGCTTGCCTATGATGACTCTTAGGGGGATTTCTTCCTCTTGAATACGTTAATAGCAGCTTGTTTACTTCGTTTTTCATAAAAGTAAAAAGGTGGCATAAATAGTTTTTTACTCTGGTATTTGAGCTTTCACTGGTGGTTTTCTTGATAAAATATTTGCGAACGACTTGTAATGGTTTCATTTACTTTTTCACTCATTCTTTGCTTATCTTGAAAAAGGAAGAAAAATCCATCTCATTTCTTTTTAAACCTTTAGGTTCTGTAAAGGTTTCCAGGTCCCAAATATGGATGTAAATATGCAGTGAAAGAACTGAGGTTAGGAACCTCTATTCTAGAAATTGCAGACGCTTGGTGTACAGCTCTCCAGTGCTGCGGGTGCACACCAGGGGCAAGAGCTCCTTGGTGATACACAAAGGAGCAGCTCAGCCTTCTGGGCTGGTGCCTGAGGAAAGCTGCTGTTGTCATGGAAGGAAGTCCTACAGATAGTAAGGAGTCAGAACTTATCCTGATGGTAAAACAGCAGAAAGCCTCTAATTCAGAATGCCAAATTGTGAACCCTTTTTTTGATATTTCAAAGAAAAAGAAAAAAACTCGGAGGAGGGCCATCCAAATGCACATGGCATCTGCTAGAGCCTTTGAGCACAGAGACATGGCTTACCTCCCTCTCTGAAACTTTCCTGTGAACCACTGTAGGCACCTGCTACTTCTAGAAGAATGCATTCCTTCTAAAGGGAAGCATTTGTAACCTCTTTGTGCTATTAGTTGCAGGAAACCCAGGAGAATACAGTGAGGTGGGATGGTGTTAATGACTTGAGGATGCTTCCAGAAAGACAGGACGACAAAAGTCGTACCAAGCACTCGGCAGAGTCTCATGGTCAAACAGGTGTGCAAAGGAGAGCACAGGGCAGACAAACCCGTAGAACACCAGGGCGAAGGCTGCCTTGATTTTGATGCTTTTCCATGAATATGGACCATAAGCAGAGCCTCAAAATCTTTCCAAAATAAGAGCTAACATAACGAGTTCTAATTATCTGATTCATTTACCCCTTGCTTCACTGGAGTGGTGGTTAAGATCCTGGGCTTAAATCCTGGCTCCGCTGCTTTCTATCTGTGAAAATTACTTAAGCTCTCTGTGTCTTAGTGTTCTTATCTATAAAATGGGGGTAATAGTGCCCACCCCATAAGGATGTTAAAATGGTTAAATTAGTTAATACCTGGAAAGTAGTTAGAACAGTTTCTGGTACTCAATATATGTTAGATGGTGTTTACTTCTTGAGTATTCAAACCACTAGACAGAAATACCATCAAGTCAACACACCATGAGTCTTTGTGATGACTCACAAACAGCTGTTAGCTAGGACGCCCCAGGAACCTGGTGCCAGCAGTGTAAGAGAGACACCATCCCAGGACTTCACTCCCTACCAGAAGCAGTTTTCCTTACTGTCCCTCACAGGGAAGGGAAGAAAGTGTGAGAGTCTACACACTGAGCAGGAGAGCACTAACCCCTTCCCCAGCTTTGCCTCATGGTTCATCCCTTAGAAAGCCAATCTTCAGCAATGACAGATCCAGCTTGCCCAAGGTTTGGAATTAGGCCTGGCTTTTGAAGGACATCACTGACTTAAGAACTATGTCCTTGGGCAAGTTACTTGGCCATTATCTGTAAAATGGGGATAATGGTCCCTCATAGAGTTGTTTCAGGAGTAGGTCATATAATGTGGGTAAAGCATCTGGCTGGGAACTGGCCTACAAGAGATGCCCAAAAGATGATGCTTGTTTCTCTTTTCTTTGGTGAGCTGCTCCTTGAGCTTGAACGTCTCTGACTCTGCTCACCCTTGGAGTAGATCTTGGGGGAACATTCTCTGCTTCTACTGCAACTTTGAATCTTCCAGCCTAACCTAAAGGAATCCTCAACTCCAGTGGACAAGGAGAGTATATTAGTGTCAGGGCCAAAGTCTCACACAACGAGGATTCATTTGCTATTTCTGTACAACACACTTGAGGAATGCAATTCACTATGATCAAGAGCCGTAAATTATTTCTCCTTAGACTAATGGAGGAAGGGAGAAAGTCAAGGTACATCCTCCCTGAGGCATAATTTAAAATAGGGGCAGCTTGTGTAATATGAAAAAAGCCTCTCCTGGAGAATTATTGCTCTATAGTCTACTCTACAACTAACTAATATTTATTGTAGGAAGGCAGATATCTTTTGAACTGGAAGTTCTATTAATAAATTGTCACATTAATAGGTCAAATTTTAAAAAATCATCTTTTTGGATGCTGAAATAGCATTTGATATTCTATATCCTTTTCTGATAAAAATAATTTTTAAAAATGTTCTGATAAAAATTATTTTTAAAAATGATTAGAAAATACACATCCTAACATAATAAAATAAATCTATTAAAAATATATTTTTTCAATATATATTTATTGAAAATAAATATTTTAGCAGTAAACTGGAGACATTCCTAAGAAAGTCATAACCAAGACAACCAAGCCTGTTTTCACCACTATTATCTAACATTGTGCTGGAATTAATGGCCAATGTAATTAAACAAAGAACATTTTCAAAATATAAGGAAAGAGTTTCCAAATTAACATTTGCAGGGTAACCAGTCTGACACCAAACCCACTAATCATTATTTGTAGAAAACCCAAGAAGATAACAGAATTAGTAAAAAGTTCTGTAAAATAGTTGATTGTAAGTAAATATGCCAAAATTAGCAGCTCTTTCCAATGTCAGCAATAACTTGATTTTTTGGTGTTTAAAAAAATCCCATTCACAATGCTTTAGGTATATCTCATTTACTCATACAAAAAAATCTGAGAAGGAAGGATTATTAATCCTATTACACAGGTGAGGAAACTAAAGATGAGAGGTTACCTTGCCCAATATTGCAAGGTGCATAAGTGGTGGCAAAGATAGAATTTGAACTCAGTTCTCTCTGGTTCCAAACTCCATGTCTTTAGCCACTGTGAGGCTAAACTGCTGTCACCAAAACTGTTTGTTTTCTTCAAATAAACAAAGGCTTGTCCACACTCAGTGTTCATCCCACCTGGTGTGAGCCCTTGGCCCTGCTGTCTGTCCAGTGTGCCACCTGGAGACCCACACTGTGGTTAGTGGTCCTCATGGCAAGTAGTTACACAGCACTTTGTTACCATTGTCTCCACTGTGTCTGTCAAATGTATTCAGTGAAGGAACTCCCCACCGATGGATGAAAACTCAGGTAGTTCCAAGAATTTTCTGATCATTGGTATATAATTATTAAACCACATTGTCTTGGGAGGCTCAACTGACAAAGCATCCGTCTACCACATGGGAGGTCCGTGGTTCAAACCCCGGGCCTCCTTGACCCGTGTGGAGCTGGCCCATACGCAGTGCTGATGTGCGCAAGGAGTGCCGTGCCACACAGGGGTGCCCCCACATAGGGGATCCCCACACACAAGGAGTGCACCCCGTGAGAGCCGCCCAGCGCGAAAGAAAGTGCAGCCTGCCCAGGAATGGCACCGCACACACAGAAAGCTGACACAACAAGATGACGCAGAAAAAAGAAACACAGATTCCCATGCTGCTGACAACAACAGAAGCGGACAAAGAAGACGCAGCAAATAGACACAGAACAGACAACCGGGTTGGGGGGCAGGAAGGGGAGAGAAATAAATAAATAAATAAATAAATAAATAAATAAATAAATCTTTTTTTTTTTTTAAGTTAAATATTCTCCCCTCCCCCAGCTGCTATCCACACATACCAGAAACTCTAATGTGACGTCCAGAGAGGTATGCCCCCACTTTCTTGGATGATAATCAGTCATTAAAGATTTCATCCTTACAATTAACCTTTTTCCTCAACATTTTTATGATCTCCATGCTTGCAGGCCATGGAATCATTTTATAACTTCCTTGTTATCTACAAGAACATTTTATAGCTATTTTTATTACTTTACAAATTTCAACTCTTAGTTCTCCTTCCTTCTTTTTGCAAACATTCTCAAAGTCCGAGCGGCACTGCCTTAAGACACCCAAATCGTACAGCATTTAGCAGAATGGCCAGCAGACGGAGACAGAGTACACGAAGTCATTCAGACTTCGGCCTTCCCCTGCTTCTCAGACAGCACCTAGAAAGCAGGGTGTTCTTAGTAGACCACTGATTCTCAAACCCAGATGCACTTTGGAACCACCTGGGGAACTTTGAACACTATAGCTGCAGATATGCCCAGATTCTGAGTTAAGTGGTCTCAGGTATGGTCCGGGCAGTGGGAGATTGAAAAGCTGCACAAGTGATTCTAATTACAGTCAAGTTTGAGACCTATTATTTTAGAAAATGGAACAACAGTGAGTCTCAAGAGAGTACGCTTCAGAATCAGCTGGAAAACTTGTGAAAAACACGGAGACCCAAGCTGTTTTGGTCTTCAATTGTTTGAGAACCAGTGCATACTGAAATGGTAATGTATTAAACTTAAGATAATTAATAGTGTAATCAGTACTAATTCTGATAGTTTCATACTAAATTCTAATGTATCATGGTAACTGCAGGCATCAAAAGTTTAAGAACATTTTATAGGAGAAAAAATATAACCGAGAAAATGCTAGCCATTGACTATTTTTTTACCCTTGGAAACGGAGAAGACACTCCCCCTGGACCAGTCTCGGACTATGTTGGGAAGCACAGGAGCAGGTTTCCAGGGCGAGGCCAGTGGGTTTGCCCTCCAGGGAAGTTCAGGTTGCACATGGCATCAGGTTCCAGAAGAGCTTCTAAATTCATGGTTGACTGTTTCATGGCGGGGTATTAAGCAAAAGCAGGGCTGCATGGCCAGGCGAACCACCAGCCTCCATGGAGAGGAAGCCCTCAAATTAGTTTTCACCTTCTTTTTCCCAAATATTCACATTATTTTAAAAATAGAGCCATAATAGATTAATTTTACAATTAACACTTATTGTTTTTCCATATTATAAATCTTCCTTGTGGAATATTTGGAAAAAATAAGACAAACATAGGTAGGTAAAAATTTTCTGTTATCCTAGCAACTCTCCCTCACCCCCACCCTGATGTTTTTGCTGTCTCTGTCCATTCACTGTGCAATCTTCTGTATCTATTTCTCTTTTTGTCTTCTCATCTCTCTCCTCTAGGATTCACTGGGATTCGATCCTGGGGACCTCTGATGTGGACAGAGGTTCCCTGTCAATTGCGCCACCTCAGCTCCTAGTCTCCGTTGCACTTCACTTTGACTCTCCCCTTCGTTTCTCTTTTCGTTGCACCATCATCTTGCTGTGTGACTCACTTGTGCGGGCGCTGGTTCACCATGCGGGCACTCACGTGGGCACTTAGCTCACGATGCAGGCACTCGCTCAGGCACTCAGTTCACCATGCAGGCATGCTTTCTTTTATTCTTTTTCACCAGGAGGTCTCAGATATTAACCCGAGTCCTCCCATATCATTGGAGACCTTATCACTTGAGCCACATCTGCTTCCCAGTCCTTTACTCTTGAACACTTATTTGCCGAGGCAATGTACTTGGCACCGCAACTGTATTACCTAATTTAATCTTCCGATAATCCTCTGAGGTCTGTTATGTTATTTATTCCCTTTGGCAGGAGACAGTGAGGCTCAAAGAGATCAAGTAACTTGCCCAAGATCACACAGTTAGCCAGGTACAGAGCCCGAATTTGAGCCAGGTAGACCTACCTGCAAACCCCAGGCAAGCCAGGTAGACTTACCTACAAAACCCATGCACTTTCCACTGCATGACTTCGCCTTCCCCTCTGAGCCTGTCTCCTCATCTGTGACCCTGGGATACAGATACCTACTCACTCACTGGATCAGAATTGCCACAACTTAAGGCACTCTGAAAGGTATTTTTCATAGGTTATCTCTGTCTTCCCAACATTCTAGGAAGTGGGTAGTATACCATTACACAGTCGAAAGAACTAAGAGAGATCCAGGTGAATTTGGGTGCTTCCCAACCCCTCCTGTGTGCATCAGTTGCTCAGTGTTTGCTTGTTGAAAGCTCTTTTTATATCCACAGAAGCATCCAGCACAGTGCCAGGACCTTTGTGGTTGCTGAAAACAAGCTACCAAATTGAATTCACAAGGGCAGTTTCATTCATTCATCTTAATTGTTAAAATGTGGATGAACCATCCACTTAATGTACAAAGGCCGTGCTTACAATTATGGTTACCCTCTCCAAGTAGCATGTTAGGGGTGGGAGCATCAGTTCTCCACAGGTCTTTACGTGTTGAAGATTTTATTTCGGAAACCAAATAAGAGCTGTAAGAGGAAGGGAAGAGGGTTTTTCCATGTCCCTAAAGCAGCTTCTTGATAGAGCCTTCGCCCCTCCTCCCAGGCCAGCCCTGGCCATCTTCTCGCTCCCGGCCTCTGGGTCACTCTGGGTCACTCTGGGTCAGCAGTCGCTCTGCGGGATGAGGTGCCAGGGCTGGCGTCGCGCCCTGGCCGCCTCTCAGCCGAAGCACCACGGGCTGGCGCTGGAACCCACAACCACAGGGCTCTGGCTTTGCCAGAGGCCATGAGGTGGTCACGGACACTGCCAGCCCCTTCACCTCTTTTCTGAAACTACTGCAACGCCCTCCCCCTCCCCAGAGGTCCCTACGGGCACTAGCAGGTGGTCTCCCACCTCCTTTCTCGCCACTCAACCCCTTCTCCAAACGTCCGCCAGGCCCCAGGGATCTTTCCCAAGAGACAATCTGATCCCAGATGACTCTTCCTTGACGCCTTCACCCGAATTCCGAGACCCTTCGTGTCTGCCGACAGACCCCTCGCCCTCTCTGCCACCTGCCCGGCCCCTGCCCTGCCATCCCCTCTGGGCGCCAGCCTGGGAACCTCTTCTGGACAGGCGGTCGCTGGAGTCCCCAGGCGCCCGAGTGGGGCTTTTGTTCAGGCTGCCAGCCCTCGCAGCCCTCCTGCCCTGCTCGCCAGCCTCTGCGCACACCTCAGACCTCACGCCCCGGGGGCACCGTCCCGGACCGCCACTTCAGAGGGCTGTTGCTCCGAGGAGTAAAGGAAATGGCGCACGCAAAGCTCCCAGCACAGGGCCTAGCGCTGGTGAAAACCAAATAAAAGTTAGCTATTATGACCATATCACTCACCACGCTGTGTACACTTGTCTTCCCCCTACCGCACCAGGCGCTGCCTGAGAGTTGGCAGCATTCTTAGTCACCTGCCTCCGCACCTAGCCCTGTGCTGGGCACGGAGTGGGCTCTCAGCCAGTGTCTGTTGAATGAATTGGGAAGGAATTGAAATGCCCCCTTTACAGATAAGCAAACTGAGGCCTAGAGAGGGAAATGACTTGCCCCAGACGACACTATCAGTCAGTGGCAGGACAGGGATTGGATTCGGGTTGGAGACTCCTTCCCCCAGTGCTGTTTCCTCTGTTGTTGTGTTACCATGGGCATGACAGCTAGAGAAGAACCACAAAGAACAGCGTTATTTTCAGGTTGGTTTTTACTGCGTTTCTCTGGTTTTCCCAACGGTGGTTCACCTGACTCTTCAGGGACTGGGAGGAAAATCTTCTGCAGCTTTGCTCTCAGGGGAGCTGTGTGGTCAGACCTGATAGCAGCCTTCAGGATTGTCCCATGCCCCCAGGCCATCTCTCTACCTTGAAGGAAGCCAAGAACCAGAGGAGAAGTGAGTGGCCCACTGTCTCAGGGTTGGCAGGCAGACTCCCTCTACAGTGCTCTCCTCACTGCCCTCCCCAGGCTTACAGAGATGCCCTCATTCACTGGGACTAAAGTGACATTGCTTAAAAAGCCAAGTGTGGGGAGCAGATGTAGCCCAAGTGGTTGAGCACCCGCTTTCCATATGTGAGGCCCAGGGTTCAATCCCTGGTACCTCCTGAAAAAAAATCTCAGCGGGCAGAGTGGCAGAAAGGAGCCAGGCCTGGCTGTCTCGGGGGCGAGTGCTCCTTGGACCTCCCCATCACGAGCAGCCCAGCAGCTCCCCACAGACACGGCGGTAGGGAAGGGGGAGAGGAAAGCTCAGCGCTTGGAGGACACAGTCCTTGCCCCACCCAGAGAGACATTTTACTGCCGTGCTGCTTACTGCCGGTTTCTATGCTGTGCTCTTGATAGCTCTCTCAAGGGGGGGCAATTACCTTCCCAAGCCTGGAGACTTACGGAGAAGAAGGGACAAGGGACATGCTGGGCTGGGGCTTTTTGCCTTTAGCTGTAGAAGGACCATCCCACCCACGTCCTCACTTTACTGCCGACACCTGCTGGCACCAGGGCCCAGCGCTAGAGCACAAGGTCCATGGGACCTCAGCCTGGAGAGAGGCAGGAGATGCCGCTGTCGGCTGGGACCCGCTGTCAGGGTCCAGGAAGGAGCGGGGAGCTGGGCGTGCTGCTCCCGTGGGCACTGTGGGGACTCAGTAGACATTCATTCATTCATTCATTCATTCATTCCATCCTTCCTTCATTGCTCCCCCTCCCCCAAACAAAAGAAATCCACCTACTTGTGATATGGGGGCATTTTTGGGACTTGGAGTTGTCCTGAATGATACTGCAGGGACAGATGCAGGACATTATATATCCAGCCATATCTGAATGGACTGGGGGAGAGTGTAAACTACAACGTAATTTATAATCCATGTTGTGTAGCAATACCCCAAAATGTACTCATCAAATGTAATGAATGTGCCACACTAATGAAGGAGGTTGTCGATGGGGAAGGAGTGAGGAGAGTGGGGTACATGGGAACCTCTTATATTTTCTAATGTAACATTTTGTGTGATCTATGTATCTTTTTTAAAAAAAGAAAAAAGAAATCCACCTACTATGTGTCAGGCAGCTCTCTGTTGAGGGTACAAAGGTGAATAAGATACTGACCCTAGCCTTGAGGGGCTCACAGACTAGATGCCACTAAACACACAACAGAGGCTTGCTCGGGCCTCGGAGGAGTGGGGGGAGTGGGCAGGGAGGACTTCCTAGGGGAGCAAGTCCTGGGTTGAGTCCAAAGGATGAGAAGGTGGGAAAGGGCTTCTCCATCCATCTTCTTTTTGTCTAAAAGGGGGAGTAGGTAAGGAAGGGACAAATTAGTTATTTGGCATCCTAGCCTAACGGGAGGCTCTTTAAAGGAGTCAGAAATCTTAAAAGGTGCTGAAAATGATTTTCTCACTAGAGATTCTGATTTCTTTTTAGTGAGTTTTTGCCCACTTGCCTTGTCTACTATCCCACACGGCGGGGAACCTGCGGGTCCCCCATGGTTTGAGGCCACTTGTCCAGCTGGTCTTGTGCTCGGGGACAGGTGTTCCTACTGCCAGTGCCATTCCATGCCTCTCACAGTTCCAAAGTCCTGTGCTTGTTCTAGACTTTGGTGTTCCTATTGTTTCTATGCAATACTTTTAGTGTTTTCATCGTCTATTTGCAGAGTATGTTTCAGGGCACATAAAACCATAAACTTTCCAGGGCTTTGCCAGTTGCGAGTCTGAAACAGGCCAGGCAACTTAGTAAGGCGAGGAGATGCCACCAGAACCAGGAGACCCAATGCAGGATGGTGGAAACCAGGTAAAGCCTGAGTGACTTAGATGCATGCATTTTACACATGTGGAAACCGAGGCCCAGCAGGAGGGAGGGACTTGCCCACCCTTTTTCTGATGATCAGTGACAGAGTCAGGGCAGAACCCAGGTCCCCGAACCCAAAGCCACTGTGTCCTCCTGCTGCACTCCTTCTGAGGTTGGCTCAGAACCAAAGTCTACTGCTTGCCCTCAGTGTGAGGTTTGCCTGCTTTAAAATCACTTTCCAGCTGCAAAATCGAAGCTAAAAGCAGAGGTGTCCTGCAAGCACGTCTCTCTTCGGGTCCTTCGGGTATCAGTGTCCACTGCTCTCTCCCCTAACTGAAACCCAGCCGTGGGCGGGCTTGGCCCAAGAAAGAATCACGGACCTGAGAACCCCAGCAGAAGGAGCAGACTTCGTCTCACTCACTCCACCAGCCTTTTTAGAGACTCTCCATCGGCTCGCGTTCTTTATCCAGACCCTTCATTCTGTAGAGTCCCAGAGAGGACGCGTGACTTGCCTTGGACTGCCCACCAATAAGGGACAGTGCTGGGTTAGGAACGCAAGTCTTCTGGGTCCAAGGCTAGAGTTGAGAGAGAAAAATTTTTAAATAAACTTCACTTTTAAATTCCATGGTTAATCATCCTAATCACTCCCTTGCAAGCCCTCAGCTCTCTCATCTTCCTCTCATTTCATCACACTCTTGGCAAAACCGCAACTCTGGTTAGATTCAACTCTCACGCCTGCCTAACACCTGTCCCTGCGCAACCCGACGGGGTTTGAGAAAAGCGCACAACCACGCTGGCTGCTCTCACTTTAAATTCAAGACCTTGCACCTCAAGTGGCCCCTTCCTGTGGCCAGGCACTCACACCACACATCCCTAGTTAGTAAATATTAACATAGCCCACTCCATAAATATTTGTGGAATGAATGGATTGAAGAAATGAAGTTTACTTCAGGTCCCCAGTAATGCTATAGTTCTTTCTGCTTGTCCGACTTTTAGAACTTAATAAAATGAAGTTTGAAACCAGGTTGGGCTTTCCATTCAGGCTGACATGGAAATATCGTCATTTTTCTCTGAAGCTGTCTTGGTGGTGTTTGCCAGGGCTGGCTCTACTTGCAGGCAGAGGAGGTTCTACTTGATTTAAATTGTTGTCTGAGCCAGTGCTTGCCCTGAGAGTCTCAGGACTTTCCTTCCTCCGGAAGAAGACTTTTGAGACAAGTCTAGGGGTCAATCCAAAGCTCAGGAGCTGCAACACAACTTATAAAGCCCTTTTACAGCAGTACTTGAATAAGTAAATAGTCGGCTTGCTATTCCTGTTTTGAGAAAGGGTGTATTTGTCCTCAAGGCTGCCTCGTGTCCTGGGCGCCCCCTGGGGATGCCGGAGAACACAACCTCCCTCCCCTCCCCTCCTCTCCCCTCCTGACATTGTTTTGCAGTAGCCAGGGCAGATTGGACCTTCAACCACAAAACACAACTATACACTGAAGCTGAACTACAAGCTACACCGTTCCAACCCCCCCCCCCCCCCCTTCAGGTTTGTGGTCTGTCCGTCTTCTACCTCGTCATCACTCATATGAAAAATCTGTCCTCCTTTTCCCTGGTCATCGTGGGGCCATGTAGACAACACGCATTACTTGCTTTTCATTGATGTCAGCAGGTGGTAATGATTAAGTGGAAACACCCCACCCCATTCAAATATCTCTGTTTCCTGCCAGTCCCCCAAGTGAGCAAGAACGCAGTGCACCTTCCAACATATCTCCCAGCTTGTGCCTCGAGTGCAGGCCAGGTGAAACGGCAGGAAGTACACCTTTTGGTTTGAATCATGTTCCCGCCCTCCCGGGCTCTCTGAGTATCAACCTCATCCTCACTTTCTTACAGCTGTCCTTGGAAAAACCCAGAACAGATATTTCACTACCAAGTGGTACTAAACAAACACTGAAGGCACAAGTGAGCAGAAGTATATGCAAATATAAACATTTGTCAATCCATACACTTTGGATATAGGCTCTTGACTGTATGTAAATTAGCTCAATAAAAAACAGAATTCTAGATCACATTCTAATGTAAGATTTAGGGGTGGGGGCAAAGAAGCAAGAGTGCTATTCCCCACTTTAAGAGCCCAATGGCCTGGCTTGCCTTTGCCGAGAAAACACCTGAAGAGTGAAGAATGATTGCTAATTGGTTTTGTTTTGTTTAGTTTTTCAAAAAAGAATAATACAAGGTAAGGCATCCCACCCTCTACTCTTGCCCTCACATTCTAATCCCTACAAGAAATGTAAAAAAAGAAAAGCCCAGGAAATTCCAAACATAAATGCCTCCCCAGATAAGACAGAAATTGAAGAACACCAAACATTTTAAAGTAAGCATTTTGATCTTCCTGCAAACATGGAGTTAATCTTGGGACAGCTAAGCACAATTACACAGATGAATTCATTGTCTGAAATGGTCATTGAGCGTAGAGAATGTTAGTGCCAGTTCATAGTCCAAACTCTGTAGGGGTCATAACTGAATCTGCTGAGTTGGGCACATGGAAGCCTCAGTGTGCATTTGGCCTTGACCATTCTTTATAATTTATTTAAAGGTTAGTTACTGGGGTGGCTTCAGGAAATGCAAATTAACAAGTCCATAGCATAGTAGCGTTTGAAGACGTGCAAGGTTTTGGTGTGTGTTAAAGTGAAAATACAAATTCAAATCTTTGGGCCTCTATTTACATGTATTAAAGTTGTTTTTAAGATCACTGTATGGTTTTTATAATCCTTTGCCCCTTTGAATCCGTTTTTTCTTTTCTTTCTTTCTTTGTTTTTTTTTTTTTAAGGAAGTATCTGCCATTGAACCCAGGACCTCGTACATGGGAAGCAGGCATTCAAACCACCGAGCTATACCGACTCCGCTCTATTCAGCGTTTATTCACAGAAACCTTAGACTGCGCAGCCAGGTTCTATGCCTCTGCTTCTGTCTGAAACTTTCTGGGAGTCCTGGAGTACTTCATTACCCAGCTCTAGGCCCCGCATCTATAAAACTAAGCGCATGGACAACACAGTCCAGTTCTTGATATCTCAACTTCCAACTCATTGGAGTTTGGAAACACCACTTACCCTTCAGGATTTTATTTTAAGCAAATGGGAAATATTTTACAGCATAAAATGGTTAGGACTCTATAGTGTGACGGACTTACCAAATTCATTGACTCAAGGCCACTGTTGGAAAGAACTCAAGTCTTTGCTTTAAACACGTGTTCCTGTTCCAACAAGAGAAAATTCAAGACTCATCAGGAATCATTGGCTATGGTGACAGTGCGAAACTTAGCATTACCAAGGAGCTGCATTATTGAGAATTGTCTCAGTGTTCATAATCATTAATTACTTCACTGAAAGACTCCTCAGCAAGTATTTAGGCCCAGAGAGGCTGAGCAACTCAGCTGTGATCACACAGACAGCAGAGAGGAAATCAAAACAAAAACTTAGGTCTCCTCTTTCTCAGCTTAGAGTTAGGAAAGTTCACCTTTGGAATTGTCTTCCCATGTTCCACCTGTCCTAGATCCTTACAGGGAATGAAAATGCTGTATTTGCTTTTTTAGAGCTAGATCTTGTTGCATTTCAATAAAGAAGCAATGCCAACGAAAAACTCACAGTTGCCAAATCCTTAGGACAGCTTCACAAAAATGATGGGCTTTATTTGAAGCTGTCCCTGCCTTATCACCAGAAGTGTCATCCACAGGCGACAAGGGAAGAAAAGGGGGCCCAGACTCCTCAGGAATTTTGTTACTGACTGAGCAAGGAGCAGCCTCAGCCTGAGATACCTGTGCTGACTCTAAGGTGGAATCAGAACAGAGTCCTGACTTGCCCATGGAGCTTGGGTGTGGTTCTAGAACCCAGGGGAAAGGACCTTCCATGCTCAGGTGCTGGTGCCGCCAACACAGGCCCCACAAAGCCAGAGCTGACGTGCACCGCTATTCAAGTGCACTCAGAGTCAGGGCTCACGTCTGCTATGTGTCCTCTGAGGAGAGAGGGCAGGACCTGTGCGCAAGGAAAAGAAGAACAGGTGAAGTTGAGTCCAAGAACTAGCTAGCATGGCATGGTGGGAATGGCATGGACCAGAACAATCCAGTTTCACTGCTTTTGAGCTGTGACTGGACAACAAATGTATCCTGTGTGTGTGTGTGTGTGCGCGCGCATGCGCGCGCGCATGCGCGCGCTCCCTCTTCCCCTTTCCTTGACAGGATCCCTATTGAGAGATGCTTCCACTTACTGAGCACCCACCAGTGCCAGGTACCTGTGGGCTCAGCTGGTCTCCACAACCGAAAGCGTCTTTTCAAATGTGAGACATGGAAAGACGTGGTACCTAAGGAAGGCTGTCATTTTGAAACTCAACCCCACCACCACCACCACCAAAAAAACACAATTATTACAATCACTTATGAAATATCACATGTGGTTCACTTGGGCATTCTTGACGTCTGTAAGATATGAAGATTCTTCCCTTCCACCATTCCCAGTTGCTACTCTGTTCTTAGTGTCCTTTCTTGAAGACAAGCCTTATCCCCAACCCTCTTAAGCAGGACAAGCAGCTTCCCACTAGTGAAAGAGGCCTTGGTGGCACACCTGTCTGCTGGCCCTGGTCCTGCCTTCCCACCGTCCCCACGAGCAGTCTCCCATTTGGCTCACACCAACCTCCTAATGGGCACCGTTGGCCCCTATGGAGAGGAAGCCACCAGCTAAGTTCAGATGCAACCGAAAGAGCCTGTCACGTGTCGACCTGGCTCTGCCGCTCACCTACTGGGTGCACTAAGCCAGGTCACCTTCTCTCTCTGAGCCTCAGTTCCCCAATGGTGAAAAGTGTCCTTCAAGAGCCAGCTTAGAAAGGGAAAACACAGGCGCTCTGAGAACCCGTATCAGGGCCAGGAGGTCAGGAGAAGCCAGACCTGAGGCCAAAACAAAGGGCAGTGAAAAGGCCAGGAGGGGCCTCTGTAGGGCTCTTCTCAGAACTGTTCCGGCCCAGTCCTCTGACTTGGCTGGTGTGTGACGAGGGTTCTGTTCCACCATGAAACGCTTCTCTTTCTAGCTCCCCAATACAGCAAGGACTCCGCTCTCATTCTAGGTGGTTCAGGTTTCTTTTAAAAGAGCTGTTTTACCAACTTTTTGAGTCCCACTGCTACTCAGAAGCCAAAATCATCCCAATGTCAGTCCCAAAGCAAATCAGATCAAAAAGCATCACTCTGCCTCAACTGAACAGTTTCTGCTTTGCACCTTATGCCAAGTCTAGGGCTTATCAGCCAGTGTGTGTGAATTACCATATGAAAGAACTCTCTTGGATTATATTTAAAAGAGTCTTCATTTCAATTTAGGTAAGAAAAACAACTAGTCTTTCAGAAAACACGCATAAATTCCTCTCTAAATGTCCAAACAGATTTATGCCCGTGGAAGAGGTAATTGTCTCCTACTAGGATGAAGGAATCTTCCAACTGTAAGGGACAGCCAAGAAGCCAGAAGTTTCCCTCAAAAGGAGATTATGGCAGGGCCACCACAGAAGGTTATCCAAGTTGTTCACTGCACAAGGAGCTCCGCTGAAAGGGCAAGGGGTGAACAGGGGCTTAAATTCAACCTGCACATTGATTTAAACACCTGCTCCTTAAATCCAAGCACAGGTGCCTTGTGCGTGATAGGTGATATCAGTTCAGAGAGCCGTGCATCCTTTCGTCATTCAGAAAATGCACTGTGTGTACTAACAGGCAGCCCCACCCACCATGGAGAAAGAGGTCTTTGTTTACAAACATATCTCCCAAAGGTTCATGGGGACTGTAGATAGCAGAGAAGTAGAAGAGAAGGCTGGGGTGCTGGGGAGGGTGTGAACAGAAGCTCCCCTTGGGGGCCATCTTGGGGGCCTGAGGGGCTCGCCCCTCCAACACCTCCCAGCTGCTTCCCATGAGCGCAGTTCTAAGAGCGCGTTTAGAGGCCCCTCTCCCGCCTGCTCTCTTGCTACCCTTTGTTTAGGCGGCAGGTCCCGCTGAACACAAGGTTCTCGGGGCACCCGTGTTTTTCCTTTCCACTGCTTGCTTTGCATTGGTTATCACAGGGGTGTGAGGGCATCTGATCACACACACACCCTCCCCTGAGGACTGTAGGCTGCCCAAGGGCAGGCTGTGTCGGGTTTTGTTCTCGTGCCCCCAGAGCCCAGCACCATGTCTGGGCACTAAGCAGGAACTACACATGGGTGAAAATGGTATGAGTTAAGGGCTGCGGCCTCTCACCTCTGGCCCCTCCTGCCAGGCCCCCTGGGCTGTCTGTGCAGTGACCTGCGGCCACCACACTCTGTGCTGACCCGGGGAGACACCAAGGAACTTAGAGTCGCTGGGAACTTGGGAGAGGCCCACACCAACCCTGGCTTGGTCTCCAAAACCCAGGTGAAGACTAATAAAAGCCCAGCAGCCTTGGGGAGCGGATACAGCTCAGTGGTTGAGCGCCGGCTTCCCATGTATGAGGTCCTGAGTTCAATCCTCAGTACCTCCTAAAAAAATAACAACAAAAAACGCAGCGTCCTACATCCTTCATATATTCGACTGATTTAAGAATTCCAAACTGTCCTGGCCATAAGCAGGAGACTGCTGAAGCCACAAGCCACAGCAGCACCCGGCTTCAACACCTCCTGCTGCGTGACTTCATTTTACTCGAAATAAATAAAAGGAAGCCCCCAGACAGGCCTGCACTTGATGTTTCAATTCCATCGCTTTGGGGCCTAGAACGGGTCAAAGTGAGGATCCAGAGTGAGGATCCAGAGAGGGGAGTGTGTGGGATGGGAGGGGCAGAGCCTCAAAAACCTACCTGAGCTCCGACTTCACCCTGGGTGAGCCAGGCTCTAGGAACGACCTCCTCACCGCCCGGCCCCTGTCCACCTCCTGCCCCCTCCATTGCCGCCTCTCCCCCACCCGTCCTTCCTCTGCCCCGTCCTGCACAGCCAGTCAATGGGCCTCGGCTGGCTTGGCTCCCTCTTAACAGGACTTTTACTAATTGGACTTTTCCAAAAGGGCCTAGATGTTGCACGGACAGGTTTCCTAAGCAAGTGAACACGCTGGGGAGAGGAAGGGAGCGTCCTCAGCACATGTTCCCACTCTGGCCCAAGAACCACAGGAAATGTGAAATTCTCAGCTTCTGCACCAAGCTGCAGACCCAGGCGTCTTTGAGCAATGTCCCGTGCCACAGTTCAGTGCCACCCCATCGAAGCCTGAACTATCTTGTCTGCTGTCCAGTTACAAATTAATTTCTCAACATCACTGATTAACTTCAAGCCACAGGAGCCGCTGAACCCAAACAGCCCCTTGGGGTGAAAGACGCCAGCGCCGAGCGTGGCGTGTATCTGGCCCTTGTGCAGTGTCAGCAGGGCTGCAGGTACGGCTGGGCCAGGGGTCTTGCTCAGGGCACTGTGCTCTGGAATGTTCACTGGGCTCCTCGAGGTGCGGGTCTGCACTGCCAAGGTCTAGGGTTGTTTGGAGGGTGTTTTCTTTCGTGTGCTTGTCTGCAAGGAGGGCTTTGGACACGGGGTTGGGGTGGGGCTTATGCTCTGGGCCGTGGTCACCTGAATACCACAGCCTAGGACTGATATGCGGAAGGGGAGTCAACCTTTGGAATCCACTGGGGATCGAGGGGACTTAGGAGTCAACGCTTGGAGCATAAAAGCATAAGGACGAGGCCTTGGAGGTCATCGGTTCCAGTTCTCCAGAGGCCAAAAAAAGGGGCTTGATTCATCCAAGATCTGTAGAGCCAAGAGGCAAAAGAGAAACAAATGTCAAGTGCCCACACATCGTGTGAAGTTATACGCCTTCCAACTCTTTGAAATAAAGACCCAGGGAATCCTTCCACACACCATTTCTGCCATGTGAGGGCCTCAGAAGAAGTTCTCTGATTTTTTTCTGAATAACCCTGGCCTCTCTGGTCTCTCTTCCTAGTTCCAGGGCACCTCACGGCAATTTTAAAATGGTGCCTTCCTTCAACTCTGTAGTCATTACCCCAAAACCCAGAACCCCAGTGTAGCAGTGAGAAAAGGATGAGAGAAACCCAAATTGTGGGCCATTCTCCAAAATACCTGACCAGTCCTTCTCAAAACTATCAAGGTTATCAAAAACAATCTGAGAAATTGTCACAGACCAAAGGAGGCTAAGGAGACCTGAGGACTAAATGCAAAGGGACACGGGGCCCTGGAACAGGAAAAGGACGTGGGGGAAATGAGTGAAATCGGAATACAGCATGGAGCTTAGTCAACGGTCATGTGCCAATGCTGGCTCCTTAGCTGTGACAAATGTGACTTGATACATTAGCAACAGGGGAAACTGCAGGAGGGTGTGTGGGGACCCTCTGTACTATCTTTACCACTCTTCTGTAAATCTAAAACTAGGCTGCAAGGAAACATTTAAAACTTTAAAAACAGTGTCTTTCAATTTGCCCCAGTCTGGAACCTTCATCAGATGTTTTTTGACAGTGCCTACAATTTGGCAGTTTGGAATAACTGGTAGTTGGGGAGAGGAGAAAATGGAGAGAGGGGTAGGAGGGAGAGAGGGAGAAAGACAGCGGTAACAGGCACAAGTCAACAGAGCCACCCCTCAGCTGACGAGTGGATACACGATGTGCCCGTCCCACGGGGCACACTACTCAGCCCTGAGGAGGGAAGTGCTGCTAGCCACCGCCGCACGGACAACCTCAGAGACGGTGGGCTAAGTGAAAGAAGCCAGACGCAAAAGGCCACGTATTGTCGGGCTCCACTTATGTGGCAAGTCGAGAGTAGGCAAATCGAGAGAGAGAGAAAGCAGCTCAGCGGTTGCCGGGGCTGGGGTGGGAGCGGCGGCCGAGGCGTTGGGGTTCCTTTCTGGAGTGAGGCAAGCATTCTGGAACTAGACGGTGGTGATGGGGCACAGCCTTGTGAATGTGCTAGAAACCACTCAACCGTACACTTTAAAACGGGAAATTTTACGGCACGTGAATTATATTTTGATAAATAAAAATCAGCAGAGAAGGTCTAGCCTGTGCCTTCACAGGCGCTCAGTGTCGTGGGGGGACGATCCCAGGCTGGGCCTCTCCCTTGACTGCAGGCGCCCTGAGGGCACGAGAAGCCACGGTTTGGTTGGTGACAGTATCCCCAGCACCCAGTCCAGTGCCTGGCCCCTCACAGGCTCTCCATAAAAACCTGTGGAATGAAGACATGGGTGCTAAGTGCAGGGGAGGGTTACAGGTGCTCAAGGTCAGAGAGGAGAGGCTCATGGTCTAGGACATTCAGAAAAACCGGAGGCTCTGATGTGGACAAGACTTGCAGCACTACAGTCCCACAAAGATACTCGAAGCTCTGCCTGGTGACTCATCCGTGCTACCTGCGTCTCCAGCAAAGCCCTGCAAGACTGCGTGGCGGCCCCTTCCAGCCCGCCGCCCACCCACGTGCCCATGTCCTCTCAAGGACCCACAAACACGAGGGAAGCTTGGGCCACCCAGGCCGGCTCTGTGCTTTGTGCAGGGAGCTCCCCGTCCAGAGGAGGGGCCCCGGGTGCACACCCTCCACACCCCACCTACCTCCGCAGCCGTGGCCGCTGCAGCGTGCTGAGAGGGAGGGCAGAGCTGGGGACAAAGGGGAAGCCGAGGGAGCAGGCTCAGGGCAGAGGCCCGTCCTGGACGGCTTCCAGAGGAGGCAACGTGCATTCAGTACAAGGACGGTGAAACACGAGGAATAGACTAATTCCAATCTACAGTCTGGTTGGTTGGTTCCTGTCCCTCCTTCTAAGGAGGGCGCCATAAGATCCTTAGATAGAGCTTTTAATAGCATCACGAGGGCTCCGATAAGAATCAAGGTGATTCAAGTACTCAAAGGAAGTACCATTGACAAAAAAAACCCCAACGTTTTGACTTCTTGACCCAGACAGAAGAAAGGGAATATTTTTAAATCTCAAAATACAAGGTTGCTAAGGCTAGAAACTGAGTGCCATTGATATGTGAGGGACTCAGCTGAGAACTCTCCATCACAAGCGTAAGCTTTGAGGAGAAAGAAATCTGCAGAACCAGGCAAGGTAGTCTTGGCAGAATATTACAGTTGAAAGAGCAAATGATTTGCAGTCAGACCAATCTGAGTGTAAAAACTGCCCAGCCATTTACCAGCTGTGCCATGTTAGGAAATGCAAATACTGTGCCTCAGTTTCCTCCTGTGTAAACTGGGGTATATAGTACCCAGCCCACTGAATTGTTCTGAGAATTTAAAAAGATAGTATGTGTAAAGCTCCGATGGGCATCTATAAAATAAGCACAGTCTTAGCCCCAGGAGATTCGGAGGGGTCTAAGTCTTAGTCCCTGTCTACTGGCTTAGAGGGGGCAGCAGACAAGTGCAGTGCCTCAAAGTGCCATCCTGGACCAGCAGCAGCGTCACTTGGGAACTTATTAGAGATGCAAAATCTCATGGCCCCACCCCAGACCTACTGGATCAGAAACTCGGGGGGGTGGGCCCAGAAAGCTGTGTTTTAATAAGCCCACCAGGTAGTGAACACTAAAGTTGCAGAACCACCAATATACTGTGATACTATGCAGCCATTTAAAATTGTTTTTTAAATATACTTAATGCCACTGGGAAATGCTCTTGATATAAAGATAAACACAGGAGGAGCGGATGTGGCTCAAGCAGTTGAGCGCCTGCTTCCCACATGGGATGTCCTGGGTTCAGTTCCTGATGCTTCCTAAAAACAAACCAACAGCAAGCAAACAAATGAAAAAACCAACTCAAGGGAGCTGATGTGGCTCAGTGGTTGAGCACACTTCCCACACTTCCCAGGTTCAATCTCCAGCCCTGGAACCTCAAAAAAAAAAAAAAAAGATAAACATGGGGTGGGAATCCATTTATAAAGTTATATACAAAATAACTCCAATTTGGAGGAATAGAAACTAAAGAGAGAAGAGTCCTGGGAATAAATGCTTTGAAATATTGATAGTGGCTTTCTCTGAGATGAAGGTGGTTTTTCTTTTTTCATATTGCTCCATATTATCTAAATTTTTCACTATAACTTATAGATGGAAAAGTGATTTTTAAAGTAATTACAATAGTCATCAGCGGAGGGCAGTGGGAGCTGAAAGGGGAGGCCTTCAATCCCCTGATGACGGCTGAGTCAGTTCAAGGCCCTGCCTTCCTGGTCACGGCGTTAAGCCACGTGCTCACACCACAGGCCTGCGTCCCTGCCAGGACTCTGCTGTCCCTTTCATCTCCTGTGGTAAGGTCTGGCCCATGTCCAGATAATGGAGCTCATCCCCCATCTGCATTCTCCGGTGTGGTACCATCTACCCCCTCAGCCTCCAGTTTCCAAGGAGTGAGAACAAGAACCTTTACTGTTTCTGAGTGCCTACCCCGTGCTAGCTACAGGGCTAAATGTTTGCCCGTGTTCACACTTTTGCTCAGGTTTATTAAATTATCTGTTACAAAGGGGAAAACGGAGACTCAGAGGAATTAAATAACTTGTTCAAGAACCACTCCTCGTTTGAGCTGGTGCCCTTTCATCTGCTAGGAGTTTTCAACCATGGCTTCATTTTAGAATCTTCTGGGAAACTTGAGAGAGAGAGAGAGAGAGAGAAAGCCTGAGTCAAACTACAAATCAATTAAATAAAAAACTCTGGGGTAAGGCCCAGGTTTTGGTATTTTTAACAAATAGCCCAGGTGATTCCAATGTGCAGCCAGGGGTGAGGCCAATTGAACTGTGCCAATTCCCTTTGGCACTTAACCCTATACTCTCTTAGCAAGATCGTAAACAGGAAACACTTGCTTCCTTGTGTCCCTATAGGCCCAGTTGAGTTTAATAAAACTGCACCAGCCTGACATTTATTGTGCTTAATAGATACTAGGACACTAGAGACCACAAGCGATCAAGGCTGAGGTTGTATATTAGCATTTATGTGTTAATGGAAGAGCCCTAGGTCTCAACAGTGGATGTTGTTATTTGAACATTTGCTGACTTACCAAGGATTTCAGATATTCACAGGACAATGTATGCTGTTGATATGACCCCAGACAGCACATCCTAAGAATAAGGTCAAAAAAGTTTTAAAAGAATTTTTAAAATTAAAACATAATTGCCTCTTTTCTATTTTATTCCATTACTGTTTTCAAGCTGTTTCTTGGAAAAGTTTCTAGGTTCCTTCCTTGTTCATGTAGCCACTAGATGGTGCACATTACAAAACATTAGCCCTGAATCTGAGGGTAGGATTGCCAGATTTAGCACAAAAAAATAAAGGGTGCAAACAGAAAATAAAAATATGTGTAAATAAATAAATATTTCAAGGACCATACTTATACTAAAAATTACTGTTTATCCGAAATTCAAATTTAACTGGGTGTCCAGTATTTTATCTGGCAACCTTAACCAGAGGGGACTTTAGGAAATAACTAAGCAATCAAGTGACTTTTCCAAATACTAGAATTTTTGGAGGCATACTTGAAGGGATGAAAAGACTCAAAAAATATTAAAGAAATGAGCAATTATTACAATATAATCATACAACTACAGTGTGATTACGTCTCACAGAGTTCAAAAGCCTTAACAGTTAATACTCCACTGCCAGGTTTGCCCCATGTCATTGTGTGACTCCATCTGTTCTTGCCCTGATCACCTCTCTTATGTTAGCATGGTAAAGTTCTAGAATGCTCCAGCAAGTTTGCTTACTATCTTCGGCAATGCAATGGCTGGGCGTGGCCCTCCCCTGGACCTACTGGCTCTTAAAGTGAATTGGAGCCACACTACTTTGAGGCACATGTGCCCCCAACCCCCGCCCCCCAGCTCAATGTTTAATTTGACAGGGACTAGTATAGATAGTCGTTTGCAACAAAAATGTTTTACATGTTGATCAAGATTTGGTGGCACACATGTAAGGGTTGCTGCTACTCCTGCTCAGAGCTGACATCCCTTGACAGGCCTCAAGAGAGAAGAAAAACAAAGCAGAGACTTGGTCTGCATTCTGAGCAATTTTTTGTAAGCCATGCTGGGCCCACAAAGCTGTCGTCCACCAGTCTATCTATGGGACAAGAAGGTCCCTGAGGAGAGGAGAAGGAAGGAAGGAAATTAGAGCAGCTCAGAGTTTGCAAGAGCTAACGCTAAAGGCCACCCGGTCTGAGCCGGCCTCTGATATCTTACTACTTTACTGAGGGGTAGAGGAAGGCCTGCTAGCCAGAACTCTCCATCTCCAACCTACACCCAGGATCCTCTTTCTTTCTCCTGGAAAATGATTGCTTGCAGGAGTAGATGCACAAGAGAACACGTTGGTGGCACAGTCCATTCTGGACTCTGCTCCAGACCTTGTGAACACATGGAGATGGGTCAACCCTCTTTCTTGCTTCTAGAAACCTGTTCAAATTACAGGAGCCTCAGGAAGATGCTACCTCTACCATAAGAACAAAAAGAGAATATGCATTTATCTGGGGGAGAGGGGACACTTGGGAGCCAGGGACTCTTCTTGGGAGAATCCTGACAAGTTCTATGAGTCCTTGGGCTCTGAGGACTTTGGAGAAGATCATGAGGTCTTCCATTTGCAGAATGGGTACAGGATCCCTTTGTTTCCTCCCAGGGACCCTTAATTAACATATCCATACCTGGGGAGATTTAGGTCCTAAAGTAACACCCTATAGACAGCCTCATAAGGATGGGCAGGATTGACATGATTCAGAAATGTTTGTTCTGAGAGATATCTTAAATTCCTAAGGTCCACACGTGGATAGATATGAAAAGGTCTGCATTTTTTAGATTTTTAAGATTTTCCTCACAACAGTCCTAAAGAGGAAGCTGAGTCCTCCTACTTGGGAGGAGGGGGAGGAATCAGGATGGTTTGGAGCCAGTCATCCTTCCTCCCGTGCCAAGAGGCTGCCATCCCGGACAACTCTGCCGATGTGCAGGGGTTCATTCCACACACGTTACTGAGTACCTTCTGTGCCAGGCACTGCAGATAAAATGACGTGATTTTGCTAGTGAGGAAACTGAGCCTCAGAGGGTTTCCCAAGATGAGTGATAGAGCTGAGATTTGAGCCTGCACAGTCTGACTGCAAAAAAGGTGGAGAATTTAGCCATTATATGGAACATCGACAACAACAAAAACAGATTCCCTACTGTCCAGAAGATTATAATCTAGTGAGATCAGATTTTGAAAGTCAACAGTTAAATAGAGACAGACTGCTGCCAGATGCCAGGAACATAAGGAAGCCATTGGGGTGCAGGCAAGGGGGACCCAAACCAGGAATGGGTGGGAGGAGGGCTCAAGATAGTCAGGAAGCTTTCCCAGAGAGAATGACTTTGAAAGACAAGAAAGGGTGAGAAGAGTTTCCTGGCAGAAAAAGCAGCAGATGCAAAGGCTCTGAGGTGGTAACTAGGTTTAAGAAGTATATAAAAAGATAAGCGATTGGAGCAGCGGGGGTGACACTGAAGAGGTAGGCAGGGGTCAGTTACCAGGGCCTTCCATACTACACTAAAGAGCTTGATTTTATTCTGGAACCTATGGGGAGCCATTGAAGGATTTCAAACCGAGAGGTCAGAGTAATCTAAAACTTTACCAAGTTCACTGGAGCAACACAGAGGAAAATGGATTGGAGGGAGCACAACTAGAAGCTAAAAATGCCCAAAAACATCTTCCGAACCTACTCCAGTTTGATCCAGCTGTTCTCCTTGGAAGGTGCACAGCTTTCAGTGGGGCACTTCCCCTCACTGTACTCCTCTGGTACTATCTTCCCCTTCATTGGTTCACGTGTCTTCATCATGTTCAAGTAGATCCCCATGCAAAAATCCTAAGAAAAGTTGCCCTATAGGTAAAATTTCTGAGTTCTTGTAAGTCTGGGGCCTGTTTCCTCATCCTAGAAGATTCTTCCCCAAACCTCCTCATGGTTGGCTTCATTTCATTAGTCAAGTCTGAGTTCAAATAATCAGAGAGCCAATCCCTAAGTGGAATTCTGTGGGAATATTTCATGAAGGAGTTAGTATTTGAACTGAGCCAAATTCACCATCTTATTCATCTTCTACTCCCTTCAAAACCTGGAGATATTTTGGGTTCTCTACATCTCTCATCTTCACATCCAATTGTGTACAGCTGTATGTTGTTTATACTTATGTGTATAAACACATGCACATATACGTATATATGTGAGAAAGAAAGCAATTTTAGAATGTTAATAATTGGAGAATCTTTGTGAAGTATGATATGATGGAATTCAATGTACTAGTCTTAAAATGTTTCTGTAAATTTAATTATTTCAAAATAAAAAATATACATAATTAAAATCTGAAAAAAATTAGCGCTTTGTGTATTGTGTATTACAAATATCTTTTCCCATTTTGTGTTTTGCCTTTTCACTCTCCTAATGGTCTCTATTGAACAGAAGATTTACATTTAATCTCAATTTTTAAAGTTTTACCTTAATGATTAACACTCTTTCTCTTGTTCAAGAAGCTACCATCTTCTAGGAAGATACGTTTTTTCTAGAATATTTATTAAATTTTCTTTTACATTTAGACCTGTAAAGCAACTGGAATTTTTATTTATGGTGTGAAGTAGGGATTTGGGATCCTTTTGTTTTTCCATATGGAGAGCCAATCGTTCTAGGTGCCATTTATTGAAAAAACAATCCTTTCCTCATTGATCTGCAATATTAACTTTGTCATAAATCAAGTGACCTATATGTGTGGGTCTGTTTTTAGCCTCCCTATTCTATTTTGTTTTTCTATTTGTCCTTTCTTCAGGCAAAATACAATGTTGTCTTAGTTATTGTAGATTTACAATAAGACATGGTATTGTAATCCTTACAAGTCTATTTCTTCTTTAAGATTTTCTTGGCTATTCTTGGCCCTTTGCATTTCCACACAAATTTTAGACTCTATCTGCCTATCAAGTTCCATTAAAGAAAACATGTTGGGATTTTAATTAGGATTGCTTTGAATCCATGAATCAATTTGAGGAGAATAACAACCCTTTGAATGAAGAACTTTCATTATCCCCATTTTAGAAATGAGGAAACTGAAGCTTGGAGAAGTAACTTGCCCAAGATCACACAGCCAGGATCTGAACCCGAGGCTGCAGTCTTCCGTGTCTGACTTCACAGCCTGCACACTGAACCACTCTCCTTCTAGGTAGACTGAAGTATTTCCATTAGTTCTGTCACCACAGGAGATATGAAGCCTCTGCCACTTGGAGACAGAGATTATGTCATCCATGTTTGTATTGCCTTAACTCTGAGACAGTGCCCCAGACTAGGAAACTGCTCAATAAATATTCATTGAGTGACTTGTTAAATGAGTGAATGATTAAGGGAGTGGATGAGTAGCCTCTGAGAGCAATCATATGCTGACAGCTCAATGCACTTTATTTTTCCTGTAAATACAAATACCTGATACAAACAAACAAAAACCTAATATCAGTTAAAGGAAAACAAAATTGTTACATTTTAACCCCTAAGAGCTTAAGTCTTATCACAGTGAATTCAGATCCAAAATAGAATTTTGTCCCTGAAGTTGACATCAAAGGACAAGTGTTGTTTGGAAACACTCCTCCTCCTTGATATATACCTAACTGCTATTTGATTTCCTATGGGCCTCTATCCAACTTTTCTCATTCTGAACCAACTGCCATGACTGAATTAGAATAACAACTATAGTGCCATGGACAGCTTTCCTGGTGTAGGGGACATTTCCTGAGTTTGAACTGGTCTGCATCCACTTACCCACCCCAACAACATCCTAGTTCCCTTTAATGGAATTACCTTTTCTCAACTGGACTTAGTCCAGTAAGCCCCACATTCTCGTAGCCAAGGTGGGTAGGTGACTCATGCTTAACCAACCGATGTTCTTTCCCTGGGATTGGAATCTTGAGCAGAAAGCAAATAATCACAGTCCTGTCCTGGCCAGCACTGACCAGGCTGCTCTCCCAGGGGGTAACTGTCGAGGTTTCCCAACGATGCTCCTCCAGACTTCCATCAGTTATTTGAGCCTCCAGGATTCTCCCAATAAATTTACTTTTTTGTTTAAGCTAGTTTGAGTTGCAACCGAAAGACTTCTAACTTTTACAGAATCTAGTACCAGAAGATAGATGTTGCAAGGTTAAGCGTTTGAGTTAAGGACAAGAATTTATATCTGAGAATTTACTAATTCTTGTTATAACTGTTGCCTTTTAAGTCTTGAAGCTCAGACTGTGTGCTTCCTGAGGCTTTAACATTAAAAGATACCGTAGGAAAAGTTCTGGATTGTGGAGTTTGCAGTCTTGCTGTCTTCAGTAAAGTCTTACAAGAAAGAGATAAGATTAGAATGAATCTGGCCTGTTCAAAAGCAAGGGCCCATCCAAAAGCAAAAGAGGAAAGAAAACATAGTTTTGCTGAGAGTTGCCTATTTTTTCTTTTGCCAATATCCTGCAATTACCATTGTCTGAGAGTCCAGAAAAGGACAAATTCTCTACCCTCAAATTGAAGTTGGCAGAAGGCAAGTGTCACAGGGTACCAAACAAGAAGATTAGGAACTCAGGGCGACCCTTCCCAAGCACATCCTGGTTTGCCTTGAACAAAGAAGGCAACCCTTCCTAGCCCTTCCCTTGGGAAGATGCAGCAGGATAGGGCCTGTGGGCAGGACAGAGCAGTGGTTAGAGCTCATCTAGGGCAGTGGAACCAGGCTGCCTGGGTGTGAGTCCCTGCTCTGCCACTTTAGAGCATATTTCTTTACTGTACCATGGCTAGTATTCTCAAAATAGGAGTGATAACAGTCCCTATCTGATACGGTTGCTGCGGAAATTAAGCAAATTAATACACGTAAAGCCTTTAGAACAGGCCTGCCCCATAGTGAGCATATATAAATGTTACTTCTAAGATTATTGTTGTCATGGTAAGAAAGGGGCAGATTCATGAGCCACCCCCAGCCAGCCTGTTGTTTTGAATTACCCCCAGGTAAAGGCCAAAATGAAAACCTGTATCTGAAGGGCTAAGGGAATGGCCAAAGTACCTAAATCCAGTGCAAGGAGATAGAAGAGCTCAGGCAGGTTCTAGTTCCAAAGACTATGACATGACAAGATCTCTGGCTCTAATTACTCTCCTTGGCATTGACCAGAAGCAAATGAACCAGAATCTTATTAACTCCCCCTCCCCTGCATGGCTCCCTCATCTGTTTGCTCATTTTTTGTTCATTGTTTGCTCATTGTCTGCTCGTTGTTTTTTGCTTGTCTGCTCATTGTCTGTTTCTTTTTTATTTCTTTAGGTAGCACCAGAAACTGAACTCAGGACCATTCATTTGGCAGGTGAGTGCTCAACTGCTTGAGCCACATCCACTCCCTGCTCGTTTGTTTTTGCTCCTTGTCAGCTCATTGTTTTCGTTTATTGTCTGCTCGTTTTTTCTCATCTGCTCATTGTTTTTACTCAATGTCTGCTCGTATTCTACTTGTTGCTTGCCTGTCTTTTCTAGGAAGCACCAGGAAACAAACCTGGGACCTCCCATGTGGGAGGCAGGCACTCAACTGCTTGAGCCACATCTCCCCCCTATTAACTTTTTTTTTCCCCACTCTAATCCATATTTTATTCCTCCATCCTGAGGACCCTGGGATGGTGATGCCCATCCACCTCTAACTCGAGAAGGGGCTTAGATCCCACATGGCTGATGGATGGGATTCTCCTGCTTGCAGCTATAGACTCTCTCGCTTCCCTGGTGTGGTGGTTGACCATCCCCACCTCCCTGTTAGCTGACATGGGCAAGTCCAGTGAACCGGAGAGTAGGTGCTGCAACTCGGCTGAGGCTCAGGGCCCAGCCAACACACAGTCAGTTCAGAGATTCAACCTATTAAATTGTTAAGGGAATCATTTTGCCAAAGAAACCTTAAGCCTAGCAGCCAAAAGTGGTCTTTGATGGTGGTCTCCAGACCCCCAAACTCACACCGATGGGGAAGACAGCAGCTAAAACTGGGCAGTCCCCAGAAGAGCTTCCTCCTCAACATCCACGTTCTATGTTACCAGGCAGGACAATCCACACAAGAAATTTTCCCAGAGGAACAAGCAGGGGCCACAGAGAGCAATGGGCAAAAGGAGAGCCTTCCAGAGGGCAGAGCCAGGGAAGCAATACACTCACTGCCGGGGCAGGGTGTCCTTGTGATTACTGGAAGAACACAATATGGGCTATGGTCCAGTGACCATCGAGAGTGGTTTCCCTTCTTTCCTTTCCCAAATGAGAGTTTTTGATGCCATCAAACAGTTCTCGCCCCACCTCTGTTTACTGAGTACATCCGTGGTGATTAAATTTACACAATTGGCTCAATAAACTGAGCAGGATCAGAAAGAGCTCAGATACCAGGGGATGGCGACTGCACATCAGTCAGAGAACTGGGTCAAGTGTTTGGCTGTCCCTTTTGGGGAAAGAGGTTGATGGTGTTTTGTGGTGAATATTTTTGAAGGTATATTGTTGGGAAGGTAAGTGTGTGTGTACGTGTTGGGCAGCTGAAACAGATGGATATATTTTGTTTTTGAGACGCCCCATCACTCACTCTTGTAACGATAAAATAACCTCCTCCAGGGAAACGGACTTGGCCCAGTGGTTAGGGCGTCCGTCTACCACATGGGAGGTCCGCGGTTCAAACCCCGGGCCTCCTTGACCCGTGTGGAGCTGGCCCATGTGCAGTGCTGATGCACGCAAGGAGTTCCGCGCCACGCAGGGGTGTCCCCCGCGTAGGGGAGCCCCACGCGCAAGGAGTGCGCCCTTGAGGAGAGCCACCCAGCGCGAAAGAAAGTGCAGCCTGCCCAGGAATGGCACCGCCCACACTTCCCCCGCCGCTGATGACAACAGAAGCAGACAAAGAAACAAGACGCAGCAAATAGACACAGAGAACAGACAACGGAGGGGGGGGGGGGGGTGTGTGTTAAATGAATAAATAAATCTTAAAAAAAAAAAAAAAAAACCTCCTCCAAATATCCAGTCTTATGGTTTGATTGGGATGGGTCTTGCCCCTGGATTGAAGGACAGACCTTGATTTTCTTAAGCCAATCCACATATCCTATCCCCTGGGTATAAAATTTCCCCAATGAAACCTGCTACATGTGCTAAGTGTGGAAAAGCAAAATGTCTCACTCCTCTCCACCTCTCTTCAACAGAAGTTACTGGAAACAGTAACTTGCCTTGGATAGCATTGTGTGACATAAGACGTGTAAGCCATTTGTGACCTCAAGGTCCATGTGAAGCCCAGAACAGGAAGCCAAAGCAGGCAGAGCCCGGAGGAGGAGAGAAGTTGGCCCCGAGTGGCACTGATTGAATCTAGTCCTCACCTGAATCAGCCCCATCTCAGCCCTTTCCAATGACAGAAATCAAAACATCCCCTGTTTTTTTGTGGTTTTTTAAAATACTTTCCTTTTTTTATTTTTTAAAGATTTATTTATTTCCCCCCACCCCCCATTGTTTGAGCTCGCGGTCTGTTCCTTATGTACTCTCCTTGCTTTTAGGAGGCACCGGGACCCGAACCTGCACCTCCCATGTGGGAGGGAGGTGCCTAATCCCTTGAGCCGCATCCGCTTCCCACCCCCTGCTGTCTAGGCCAGTGTGCATTAGGTTCTCTAGCACTTACGGTATGACTAAGGAGTTCCAAGAGGCACATCAGCTCGCTGGTGCTTTTATCTCTTGAAAATAAAACCTGTTATCAAGCACTTTATGGCTTACAAAGCATTTGCAATACTGATCGCCTTTGATCTTGTCACCTCCCCTATAGAGCAGGCAGACTTTGCATTATCCTCATTATATCAGATCTAGAAACCGGGCTTGGAGAAATTCCATTTTGCCAAAGATACCTGGCCAGTAATTTAAGGAGTTGGAGTTTGAACCCAGATCTTCTGACTCCAAGAAAAAATCTGGTGTGGCCTTGGGGCTTGCACAGAACCCATCACAAAACAGTTTCCATTCTGAATTCTGCAAGGAAAACAAGGTATACGTGCACCCAGCCCACCTGCTGCCTCAAATTCTCCACAGCTGTGCTTGGACTTCAACTCCTGAGCATCTGAACTGTTGCTTCTAATGAACGGGAAATGACTCCGCTTGAGATATCTTTGGGGCAGTCATGCGGACGATGGTTTTCCCTTGTGGTTTCATTGATTTTATGAGGAGGGAGTCTGTGATCTGAGTTAGAAATATTTATGCTTTAAGGAGAGAAACCCCGAGAGGCAGGCACATCTGCAGGCCCCTCAGCGCAGGCCCTCTGGATCCGGCGCTTCCTCCCGGCGCTCCGCGCGCTCCCGCCTCCTGTCAGTCTTCCTCAGAGCCGAGCGGGGCGGGGTGGGTGGGCGGCGTGTTTCCAGAGCGGCGCTCCAGCGCCCACGTGGAGGAGTAAATTCCAAGTGACTGCACCTCCTCCAGGCCCCGGCGGCCTCCCCGGTCCCGGCGGCGCTTCAAAGCTTTCCTGGAAATTCCCCCAGGAGAGCCGCCGGTCTCCAGCCCCGCTCCGTCCCAGCCTCTGACGGTTTTGCTACCCATCGGGCCCCCATCCTGGTAGTCCCCAAAACCTGCAGGCTCTAACTGGTTTGCTTCCACGGAACTCTCCCGCAGCCAGCCACACCCCTTTGCGGAAGGGGAGACTGAGGCACAGGGAGGTCACGTTTGTGCTTTGGGAGGCTTGGAAGCTGAACACCCCCCACACACACCCCTCCCACCCCCATCGCCGCGCCCCAGGCCTGCCTGCGGTTCCATCTAGCCACGATGCATCCCTGAAGAGCCAGGCTTACTTATCTTTGAATTCCCATCTCAAACACACATTTATGGCAATAGCTAGGGCTCACCACAATTTTGCTTCTGTCTGTTAGGCTAAATTTGATTAAGGTCCAATTGAACTTGTAATTCCTAATTTAGGCCACGGAGAACAAAGGACCTAAGATGCTCATGGACATTGGATAGTGTCCAATCTGATTCCTCAATAACTCTTCCAGGTATCAAAATAAAAATACATTAGTGAAAATAGTTTGCAACTTACAAAGCCCTTTTACTTATGTCCTGTCTTTAATCTCTACAATACCCATGAGGCTGGTACAGCTATGCCCTTCTCAGAGATGAGGAAACTGAGGGACAGAGAGGTGAGGTAATTTGCCCAGTCACGCAGCTGATTAGTGACAAAGCCTGGACTCAAACCCAGGTCTTTTTATGAGCCAAACAGGGTCCACATTATGATCCCTGCCTTATCAGGGCCCTGGAGGGGCTATTGGAGAAGGGGGTAGACAAAACCAAGGATGGGAAACCCCTGACTCAGCTCATATATGAAAGAAATCTGATGATACAAGTTTTCCCAAATTTGAGGACTACCCTAACAATGAGTTGCAAAGCTGAATAATAAACTCTCAGTAGTAAATTTTGATCAGTCATGCTAAGGAAAGTCTGAATTATCTTTTTTTTCTCACAAAATCTTGGTCAGTTTGAGCAGTGATCAAAAGGATGCAGTAAAAAATGTAGGAGCGGTATTTTAAAGAGGTATGTTCAGGTTATTAATATGTAAAAATTGTTATTTTTCTGCATTTTGTGATATTTTTGATAAGTGTGTTTTTTTTCTCATTTCTGATTCTAAGCAAAAGTTCATTTTGCCCCGAACTTGTAATTTTGCCTTCTTTTTTCTGAAAGAGGTGCCTCTCAAATTGTAAAAGCTTCAGGCCCCATAAAATTTGGATCTATCTGTGTATATGCCATCTCGTTTAAATATTATAATAACTCTATGTGAGATTTGCTATTATTATTTTCATCTTACAGATGAAGAAACTGAGGTTCAGAAATGATCGTTTTGCCCCAGATCCCACAAACCAGTAAGGAACAAAGCCTGACTTCAAAGAGATCTGACTCAAAGCCCATACTTTTCGTATCATGCTATTACTAGAAAAAAAAAAAAAATCTTTATGGAAAATGTATCTATGGTCTGGTCACCTAATGCTTTGGGAATCTTTGGTGGTTTTAAAAATCCTTTGATACACTTCCCTCCAAAAGGTGGAAACTAATTCTCCTCCCTTTGAGTGTGAGCTGGACTTAGTGACTTGCTTTAAACAAATAGAATATGGCAGAAGTGATGGTGAGGGGCCAGTTCATGAAAGACACCCTGACTTCTTGCTCTCTCTCCTGGATCACTAACTCTGGGGGAAGTGGACTACCATGTTGTGAGGACACACAAGCAACTCTATGAAGAGGTTCTTGAGTTGAGGAACTGTGGCCTCCAGCCAACAGCCACAGTGTGTCTGCCACCTTGGAAGCAGACCTTCCTGCCCTGGTCAAGCGTTTACATGAGTGCAGCCCACGCCGACATTTGGGGGGGCGAGGGAAACTTTTTTAATGGGAATTTATTAGGGTTACAGTTCTGAGGCCATGAAAATTGTCCAAGTCAAGGCATCGTCAGAGATGCTATCTCACCAAAATTCGGTATCTCCGCTGATCCTGGTCTCCTGCCATGTGGCAAGGCAAAATGGAGGCTGGTCTGTGCCTTCTCCTCCAGGCTCACTTTCTCAGCTATGCTGTGGGTTCATCTCTCCCTGGGCCTCGTCTCTTCAGCTTCAGCCATGCCAACATTTGACCGCAACCTTGTGGGAGACCCTGAGCCAGAACTACCCAGAGTTAAGCTGCTCCTGTATTCCTGACCCTCAGATACCATAAGATTTATCATTTTAAGCTGCTAAGCATTAGGGTAATTTGTTATGCAGCAACAGATAATTAGTACAGCAACTGTTTGGAGATGCTGGCCAGCTGTTTCTAAAATGTCTGAGGAGGAGATTGGAGAGTGGGGTGGCTCCCTGACACAAAGCCATCCCCTCTGGAAAAACAATCTCAAACAATGCTTTGCCAATGGTGGACTGAAAGTGTATTTCATTCTGCATTCCCAAACATCCTCTCAATTAAACAGAGGAGCTGGGATGGTGCAGGTGTTCCAGTTGTGCTGCTGTCACTAAAATGATCCCTTTAAATTGGAGCAAAGTCAGGGTTAAGGAGGAAAAAAATTCCTTTTTTTTTTTTTTCGTTTATAACCTACGTCATTTCACAAAGGGTTTAAAGTATATTTATAATGGTATATCCTTATAGCATATAAACAAGAAAATAGGGAACAAAAGTCAATGCCAGCAGAATTTTGAGAGATCTAAGGATTAAGGCTAGAGAAAAGTTGAAATGTTCTATGGAAGCCCCAGGTCCTCCACAATTACTAAAGACAAGCCATTAATTTTGGCTCTGAGCTTCCCAGTGGCTAAAGTGAAAACAGAAGCATGATTAGTTGCTGATTCCCATTGTCGGAGCCAGCTTCAGGGACCTGCAACCAGTCACACAGAGCCCTGTGCTCAGCAGGGCCTACCCTGGGTTTCTTTTTTTTTTTCAAAGGAGGGATTGAACCCAGGACCTTGTACGTGGGGAGGAGGCGCTCAACCACTGAGCTACATCCGCTCCCCATAGGGGTTTAATACTCTGTGGCTGCTGTTTTGAAATTGTCCCACCCAGCCTCCCTGGCCCCACCCTACCCTGCAACCGCTACCAGCCTCCACCCTGGGCAGTGATGGGACCACGCGCACAGGGGAGGCCAGCATTCTACCACGACTCTCCACTCCTAGCGGGGGCCTGGCATGGGCCTGGGCAGGGGCGAGGTCAGGCATGCCCTCTGTGGAGTTCCCAGTCCTGAATGCCACGGCTGCGGCACTTCTGCCTGGTGATTTGAGCAGGGGCCTTGCACTTGCCCCTGGACAAAGGTACCAAACATGTCCCAGCACAGAGTTTGCAATCCCTTGGGGTTGCCTGGCCACCATGGGTGGGGTCAGCAGGCCCCAGGAAAGGGGAAGGTGACTTCCCCACCCCTGGCAGGGCCCTGCATTTTCATTTGGCACTGAGTGCCAGGCCTGCCTACCATGCCTACGGAAAGAACAAATCAATTCCTCAAGGTTAAAGAAGGTTTTCTGACCCACATATGTAGAAGGAATTGCCCCTGGGAAGTGGATGTGGCTGAAGCAATTGAGCTCCTGCCTACCACATGGGAAGTCCCAGGTTTGGTTCCCGGTGCCTCCTGGAGAAGACGAGCAGGACAGCGAGCTGGTGCAACAAGATGATGCAACAAAGGAGACACAAAGAGGAAGCATAAAAAGAGCAACAAAGCCGGAAGCAGAGGTGGCTCAAACCATTGAATGCCTCTCTCCTACCTGGGAGGTCCCAGGTTCAGTTCCCTCCTGAAGAGAAGATGAGCAGACACAGAGAGCACACAGTGAATGCACAGAGGGAGCAGACAGCGAGTGTAAACAATGTGCAGGGGGAATAAATAAAATAAATCTTAAAAAAAAAATAAAAGGAATCCCCCCTGTGGGTCTCAGGAGAGGAGAGGCTGGGGAATATTCTTTCTTGCTGTGGCCAAGATGAGGGGACAGTGACAGTGGTGTGAAGCCCGTGGCCCAGAGACTCTCACCACCAGCCCTGAGATCCCCCTTTGATTGTCAAATGTCCACAGCACTAACCAGCCACACATTCGCCCATGAGGTGCAGAAACAGGCCATACTGCATTCTCTGGTCCGTCTGTCATGAGCCAATTCAGAGAGGTCTGAGGACACCCGAGGACTGAAAATAGGAGCTTACACCTGGTCTGGGAGAAGGGGAGCACGCAGGCTTCCGGCAGCCACTCTGTGTCTGGAGGGGAATCTCTGTGCTGAACTGCTCTTTTGCACGGGGACAACACTCAGGCTCTGCCTGGGCGGACAGACTTGATGGGGAAGGCGGGGCCCGAGCACTGTCCTGTGCAGCTGGCAGGGATTATGTTTTGAGGGTCCAGAGTCCGAATAAAGGCGCTGGGCTTTATGGGAAGAATGCCAAGCCTGGATTTACAGGCTGATCGCGTGGCTTCTCCTTCTGCCTTTCCATTTCCTTGCTGTCAAATAAGGCCTCCCCAGGCAAAGTGTCTCCACTGGCAGGGTCTACAGGTCCAGGCCCTCCAGTCTGAGCTGAGGGCAAAGTGCACTCCAAGGAATCCATTTCAGTTTTCCTTCCTGGGGGTGAGCGCTTCTGATTTCAAAAGAGTAAATCTCCATGTCCATCAAAAGTTCTCCAAGGGCTCCCTTGGGCTGACAAGTCTATTTGATTTGTCATTGGCATTTAGAGTGACCACCAGTCTCAATTTGTCCAGTGCCGAGGGGTTTCCCAGGATACAGGGCCTTCAGTGCTAAAATTGGGACAATCCAGGCAAGTGGAGTCGTTGGAAGCCAGGTAAATCCAGTTAATTTTTTAAATAATTAAAAAAACAAAAATATTTATCACTTGCCTTCAGAAGGGCATATGCTAACAAAAAATAAAATTTACTGAGTTTCTTCAGGAAAACCCAGATTTGTGTGTAGGGGGTGGGGGCTTGTGGGGGAGTAGAGGAGAGAAGGGAAGAACAGAGACTTGTTTCCTACAATTGTCCTCTTTGCCTTAAAGTTGAGTTCTGTTTAGCAGCACTTGCAAATGATAACTCACCTGGAGAACTGTGCTTTTCTAGAAAGACAAGTAAGGTGAAAGGGAAATTAGTCCGTAAGCAAATAGGCCTACATGAGAAAACTTTAATTTTAAATGCTAGGGGAGTGTATGTGGCTCAAGCAGTTGAGCTCCCACCTCCCACATAGGAGGTCCTGGGTTTGGATCCTGATGCCTCCTGAAAACAAACAAACAAACAAAAAACAATCAAAAAACCAACTCAGGAAAACCAATGTGGCTCAGTGGTTGAGCACTGGCTTCCTACATATGAAGTCCCGGGTTCAATCCCAGGCCCTGGTACCTCAAAAAAAAAAGAAAATGAAAATGAAAAATGCTAGCAGCAATCTCCAAAGAACACCTAACTTTCTCAGACTTGTGCTCTTCTGGAATATGAATATCAACCCACAAAAGCAGTCATGCAAGAAAAGTAGCTTTAAAAGAAAACCAAGGGAAGCGGACTTGGCCCAGTGGTTAGGGCGTCCGTCTACCACATGGGAGGTCTGCGGTTCAAACCCCGGGCATCCTTGACCCATGTGGAACTGGCCCATGCGCAGTGCTGATGCGCACAAGGAGTGCCCTGCCACGCAGGGGTGTCCCCGCATAGGGGAGCCCCATGCGCAAGGAGTGCACCCCGTAAGGAGAGCCATCCAGTGCGAAAGAAAGTTCAGCCTGCCCAGGAATGGCGCCACACACACGGAGAGCTGACACAACAAGATGACGCAACAAAAAGAAACACAGATTCCCGTGCCGCGGACAACAACAGAAGTGGATAAAGAAGAACACGCAGCAAACAGACACAGAGAGCAGACAACTGGGCCGGGGGGGGAGGGGGGAAGGGGAGAGAAATAAATAAATCTTCAACAACAGCAAAAAAGAAAACCAAATTCTTTGCTTAGTTTCTATTGAGTTTGTGGTAGAGGGAGCTTGATCACAGCCAATTCTGGGGCCCCCTCTTTTCTTTAGTGTTGAACCTTCACATAGTGCCAAGGTTCAGGCAAGAGTGGGGCAGTGGCATCTAATAACACCGAGGACAAGCACGTACTGAGCGCTTCCACTGTGCAGACCTTAAGTGCTTTACATACATTAACGCTTTTCATCTCAGATCGGTTCTGGTGGGGGCGGTGGGGGACGATGTACGATTTTTATCACCATTGTCCAGATGAGGCACAGAGAAGCTAAGCAACTCTCCCAAGGGTTCCACGACTGAGAAGAGCCAGAGCCGAGGCTCAAAACCAAAAGGCCTGATCCAGAAGAAAGCTGCCCACTGTTATGAACAAATACTGACCCATCGCCTGCTCCCTGATCTAGACCCTGAGGCTGGAGCAGTGAACAAAGCAGGCAGAAACCCCTGCCCTCAAGGAGCTTCCATCCCGGCTGCACACTCC
Source organism: Dasypus novemcinctus (assembly GCF_030445035.2). Classification (NCBI taxonomy): domain Eukaryota; kingdom Metazoa; phylum Chordata; class Mammalia; order Cingulata; family Dasypodidae; genus Dasypus; species Dasypus novemcinctus. The sequence continues at coordinate 41,714,342 of NC_080693.1, forward strand.
AGCGCCCCCTTGCAGCGCCGTGGCCGCGCTCTCGCCATTGGGATCCCAGGCTGCCGCCTTGTTTCCTGCTCCCATCCCGGAGGCCTCTTCAGGTAGGGGCCCTCTTCAGCTCCATCCTTCCGGGAGGACGGCCCCACGCCCTGCTCTCTGTAGTATGCTGGTCAGAAGGGAACTCTGCCTTGCGGGGACCTTTTCTACGTCCATCTGCTGTCACCCAGGGCCGCCGGGGCACCACTGACACACACTGGCCAGCCCTGAACCCCGGCCGTCGCTGGGCGCCCAGGTCAAGCAGAGCAGCTCCATTTCTCAGGGAGCTCCAGACCAGCCTCTGTTCCCCTTCGGCTCCAACTCACTCAGTTTCTTCCATGTCCTGAGAAACCGCACACCAAGGATTTTGAGTTTCAAAACCCTAAAGCCTTTTCTCTGTCTCTGTCTGGGTGTGTGTGACTGACTGAGATGACAGAAGGGTCAAGCAAGGGATAACCGAAAGCATCAGGCGGAATCCTGCAAGCTCTTACCCCATGGCAAACACCTGCCTCTTAGTAATTCTACATTTCAGGCCCTGCAAAGATACACTTTTCCTGCATTACTAACGTTCACCACACCTCTCTGAGATACGTGGCTCTTTGTGCCTCAGTTTATTCATTTATAAAGTGAGAATAATAATAGTAGCCACCTCCTAGGATGCTTGGGAAGAGTAAAATGAATTAAAATATGTAAAGTGCTCAGAACAGTCAAATGTTAGTTATTGTTATTGTTGTAACAATTTGTTGTCATATCTGTCTTTTGCTCACACTTCCTACAGGGCAAGGACCACATTTTAAAAGTTTATCTCTATACCCTCAGCACATGCCCAGACCCGACACATAGTAGGTCTTCAGTATATGTTGAGCTATAATTGAATGAACAAACTGTCCATTGTTTCAATAAAAAAATAAGATTTAGACTTTTTTAAAAAGATTTATTTTATTTATTTCTCCCCACTCCCTCATGTTTGTTGTTTTTAAAAATTTATTTATTTATTTATTTTCCCCCCTCACCCCCACCCCCACTGTCTGCTCTCTGTGTGCATTCGCTTTGTGTTCTTCTGTGTCTACTTGTATTCTCATCAGGCGGCACTGGGGATCTGTGTCTCTTTTTGTTGCATCATCTTGCTGTGCCAGCTTTCTGTGTGTGTATGGCACCACTCCTGGGTGGCCTGCAGTTTTGCGTGGGGCAGCTCTCCTTGCACAGGGGCCACTCCTTGGACTGGGGGCCCCCATACATGAGGGCATTCCTGCGTGGACCAGCATTCCTTGCACGCAGCAGCACTGCGCATGGGCCAGCTCACCACACAAGCCAGGAGACCCTGGGTATCGAACTCTTGGACCTCCTATATGGTAGGCGGATGCTCTATCTGTTGAGCCACATCTGCTTCCCTACTCCCTCGCTTTTTGCACTTGCTGTGGGCTGTGTCTTTAGGAGACACTGGGAACTGAATGTGGGACTCCCATGTGGGACAGAGGCACCTAATCACTTGAGCCACTTTCATTCCCTGCTTTGTTGTGTTTCTCAGTATGTTTTTTTTCTTGTGTCTCTTGTTGAGTCATCTTGTGTCAGCTTGCCATGCCTACCCATCGCATCAGCTTGCTGTCTTGCTTGTTTTCTTTAGGAGGCACTGGGAACCTCTGCTCCCTGCTTTGTTGTGTCTTTCATTATGTTTTATTCTTGTGTCTCTTGTTGTGTCGTCTTGTTGTGTCAACTTGCCATTCCTGCCCATCATGCCAGCTAGCTGTCTTTTTAGGAGGCACCAGCAACCGAACCGCAGGCCTCCCATGTGGTAGGCAGGAGCTCAGTCACCTGAGCCACATTTACTTCCCAGATTCAGACTTTTGATGTAGTGAAGTCACATGACTCCTCTTCAGGCTCCCCACCCCCATCCCCTGCCAAAGATTATATTCCATAGAGTCAGAGCCGGGAAGACCTGGGCGAACCATCTGGTCCATCCTGAGGTTGTAGAGGGGGCTCACGAGCCCCAGAAAGGGGAATTGATGTGCCCAGCGTCGCCTGGTTAGTAGCAGAGGAAGGATTTTTAATCCAGCAGACGGGAGGAGTTTAATAGCTCCTTTTGCATGGCCTTTCTCTGAGAAATAGAGCTCATCCCTCCCTGTACTCATTACTCATTGACAGTACTTAATGAACCTCACTTTTTGCTCCACGTGGTTGTGGGACGAGTACAAGCATTGGTGCTAAATCGATCAGGGTTCGAGTCCCAATTCTGCCACGTGATAGCTGTGTGGTCCTGGATAAATGACAACCTCACTGAGCCTCACTTTCCTCATTAATAAAATGGAGACAATAATCATGTCCACAGGAATTTTCCTCTGCCAGCAAACCAGAGAAATAGAAGACATGTCCCATGTTTCCAAGAAGAATATAATTTAAAAATACAATTATTTATCTTTTAAAAATAATTTTATTGTGGTAAAAACTATTTAACAAAAAATAAAAAAACAAATTAAAAGTATATAACAGAATAAGACATTCTAACCATTTTTAAGTGTCAGTTTGGTGGCATTAATTACATTCACCATGTCGTGTAAGCATCACCACGATTTCCAAAACTTAAACCATATATCTTTATAACTTAAGCAGAGGTGAGCTGATGGACAGGCCAAGGGAGGGAGAAAGGTAATCAGGGACATTTATGAAAAAGGTGATCCCAGTTCTGAAGGAGAGAAAGTAGATTGCCAGAACAAAACAAAGTTTTTTAATGTGCTTTTCAGAGAGGCCTTCTCTGACCTCCTGTCTAAAGTAGCCCTCTGTCTCTCTCCACCCCCTTACCCAGCTTTGTTTATCCACAGTACTTACATCCCTGACATACTCTACATTTGTCTTTCCGCTTATTCTCTATTTCTCCAACTAGAATGTATGTTCCACGAGAGCAGGGGTGTTGTCTGTTTTAGGTTCAGTGCTATATCCCCTAGAACAGTACTATAGAAAATGCTATAACCTCTAGGAACATCTAAGACAAGGTCTGCCACTTAAAAGTTGCTCAAAAAAACACTAGTTGAATGAATGAATAAGGAGTGACAAGGGACTAGGTAGGGACTGCGTTATCTTGAGAAGGAAGGAGTCATTTGACTGGAAAGAGGGTGTATGTTCTTAAAATATTGGAAATCCAGTGACCAGGACTAAGGACTGGGATTTGATCATTTCTGATGGCATAAATAAGGCCTCTGCTATGGAGCTGATGGGGTAGCTTCCCTCTCTAGAAGGCCCACATTCCTCACCTTTGGCCAGCTTCTTTCATTAATACCAACTGGTGGACCTAGAGTGGTAGTCTCCACCCCCACCCAGACTTTAGACCAGCTTTTTGCACAAGTAATTCTTAAATGCATCTAACTCTGTTCAGGGCTGGTCCAGTGAGAGCAAAGAGAGGTACTCAGAACCCACAAAGAGCATGGTTGAATCATCAAGCATCTTGTTTGTGTTGGAGAGTAAGTAAAATCTAGGAGCCTTTGCCCACAAAATTGTCTGCAGTATGGAAAACATGCTTCATAAAAACACCCTGGTGAACATTCCCTTCTAACGTGGGATGTGGCTGAAAACACTTGGAGAACCTGAATGACGACTGGTTGCCTAGTTTTTGCTGGTGTACAGTAGGGGGCACTGTTGGTACAAAGTATATCACTAAAACCTTGCCTCCATCATCCTGACTGTGGTCTCTCTCTCTGCGGCTGTGCACAGCACCTGACCCTGGTTCTCAGCACTGGAGAGTTAGCAAGCTTACCAGTAGGAGAAAGGGGCTTACTCAGTTTGATGGAAAACATTTTCCTGATTGGGAAATTGACTGTGGCTATTTCTCTCCTACAAAATCTTTTTCATCATTTCCAATTCTCAGCATGTAGACTGGCTTTTCTCCTAAAGAAGCTATTTATGTTATTTATCCCAAGGATAAATATTTGGCAGTCCACGAATCCCAGTATTAGACATTGAACTGTCTGAAGTGTAAAATAGGGAATCCACGTTGTACCCACTGATAAGAAGGAAATCTAGATGAAGTTGAGACAAACTCACTTCTCCCAAGAGAAGAACCTTCTAGGGCTGGAAAGGTAAGTTTATAAAACGTCCCCCGGGTCCCCCTGTAAGCCATGCACACTAATCGGAGGAAGAAAGCTGCCTCCACGAAACCCACAGGAGGTGCATGTGAGCACTTCCAAATGCTGGGTGTGTTAGGGATGTTCACCCCTATAGGAACTGGGCAGCAGATCTGCATTTCTGTCAGCTTGGAACTTACGGAATAAGGGATGAATAAAGGATGCCCTCCTTACCTCCAACCCTTGACCCTCTCCCAAGCAACAAGGCCCCAAGGCTGCTCAGGTTCACCCGATCTTGCTAGGACCACCTTTGCATTGCCCAAGTCATCACATGAGTCAGGAAAATACCAAGACTGTTGGGGACATGCAGACACTTTGATCTTTTCTGGAGTCTGGGACCTTCACTGCTCGACAAGCTGGCTTCTAGTTCTTCTAGCCAAGGAGGGCAGTGACTTCCCGGGAAGATCCAGTGCTCCTCATGGCAAGGACTTTGAAACCAGGGATCCAGGCCAACTCAGTGTCCTAGGACCCAGCAAAGGGAGCAGCCAGAAAGTCCCTTCTGGCCCCCTAACTCCCTCCTGGTCCCTCCACACCCTCCATCAGATGGAGGTGCCAGAGAGAGGCTGGGAAACAAAGGTGGCTTTCACCCCGAGCCAGCCGAGAGGAGACAACTGTGGCGGGACTGCAGCCCTGAAGCAGGGTGCTGTCCTGTGACTCTGAGCTCAAAAATGTGTGAAATTTCTTTTTGCTGGGTATTCTACATCAAGCGGAACCTGTTCTCAGAGAAACATTCCATTTCACAGACCCTAATGGCTTTCCTCTGTGCCTGTGCATTAATAAGGCTCCGGCTCGTTCTAATCAGAAGGAAGCCATGCAGATAATTGCCTGAATTTTTAATTCAGGGTTATGATAGGGGAATCAAAGTCACACTGCAGTTGCTGAGGCTGCCTCTAGTTCCGGGCCATTGACTTTGGCAATTTTCTTTGATTTCCCCCTCTCCGTCTCTTTCTCCCCACCTCCACTTCATTCTCTGAGGCTTGGGGGGAGATGGACAGTTTCAGGTTGGGGATGGATGGAGGAGTAGAGGCAGCCCTTGGGGTCTCCTACACAGTCTTCCTTCCTCCTCCTCTTTTTCAATTCCCCCTCCCTCTCCCCCCATGAAAAAGCAGATCCCACCTGCACCATGACCCCAGGCACGGTTCTGGGAGAGTGCCCCTGCAACTGGCCTCCCCACCCAGGGTCTCCGTGCCTGTAAGCAAAGACAGGAAATTTGCCTCAGGAGAGGATCTCCCTTGGCAATTTGCTTCTCATTTCATCCAGTTCTTTAGGGTAGGGGAGATAAATGAAAAGGAGAAGGTGAAAGAAATCAGGTGACTAGAAAAGTCCAGAGCCTTCCAAGTCCCTGCAAAGGGGATACCCTCTGGGTTGGGGCTGGGACCAACAGCAGGAGGGAAGCTGGAGGAATCCAAGCCAAGGGTCTTTCCTGAATTAGCTGATCCTAATGTAACCATCATGGAGTGCTAGAATTTTAAAGAACTTACAGGCAGTAGAGAGAGGTGAATGCAAACTGGATTTTACTCTAGGCCACCAACCAGCAAATGAAAAGGAACCTAGAGGCTGGCACAGAAGGAGGCTCATTGATGCTGGCCAGTTCCCAGAGTATCCAGGACCTTGGGGTGGTACAGAATTTATTAGGGTGAGGGTCAGCCTTTCTGGCTCAACTCCAACCAGGCAAGCTGGCTGTTCCAGGAGAGTGACTATTCCTACAAGGGAAGTTTCTTCTCCTAACATCCTCCAATCCTGGCTATGGCAACACCACAGGCGAATGCTACCCCTGAAGCTGGTATTTAGAAGAGTGGTTCTTTCCCTTCTGGACTGGACTGCTGAATTGGGTACCAGTCACATGGCCTCTGAGAGCCAGAGAAAGCAGAATTTAAAAGCTCCACATCTCTGGGTTTATATAGGTTCAGAATTTTTGCTTTCAAGAGAGGGAGAAAAAAATTTGCCATAATTGAGCACCTCCCAGGTGTCAAGTACTTTACCTCCGTCATTTCATTCAATCCTCACAAGTACCTCGTGAAGAAGAGATGAACATATTACTTTACGGATGAGGAGACTCTGGTTCACCAGTAAGAATGGAAATCTTGCTGCCATCTGCACTTCAGCTTGCAATGGAAGAGTTATTTTATGGAATCCAAAAATCCCTTTAAACGTGCATTCCCAGGGCACGACAATGTAACTGCTAATGCAGTTTTTCCAACTGCAGCTTTCAGAAATTATAAGGAGTGGTTACCTTTATCAATGCTGGTGGAATTTGCCCTCCATGGGCTTTTGTTTCCTCAATAAAATGTCACGTCATGTTTGAATAACACCCCTGTCCTGAGAATGCCAAAGCAACTTTAAATATGCTCTGCAGTCATCCAAATGCTGAAGGGGTTCAAAGATTGGACTCCTGAAGAACATTCTATCTCTTTTAGACCAGTGGACCTCATCTTGGTTCTATGATATTTTATGATACCACAGAGTCACTCAGGAGATGATTAGGAAACACTGTTGAATTTACTAAGCAAAATCATTAATTAAAAAAAAAAAACAAGTGCTTTGGAACACCTTTAGGCAGAGTTAGGGTATCGTTTATTCAGTGCATCAGCAAACATTTAATGAGCACCTACTACATGCTAGGCTGTGCAAGGCACTGTGAATGCTGAGATAAAAGATGGAGTCCTGCCCTCCAGGAGGTCACAGTTTAGTAGGGTAGATGGTTGAGTAAACACTTATGATGCAGACTAAGAGTTGTGGCAGAGGAAGGCACAATACACTACAAACACTGAAAGGAAATCCTGAAATCAAGCTAATGAGAAAGTGTCGTGTGAACTCCAACAAATGAGAATGATGGCAGAGCCCTTGCTCCTGAGCCCAGACTGTAGGTCCATTCAGGGATGGAAGACCCATTCTAAGCTTCGGTCCCTTCCTGCCTCCAGAGCCATCTTTTTTGTCGCTCTGCAGGACCCAGGGGCTCCCCAGGTCCTGTGCATTCCAGCTCCAGCCCTGTGAACTTGGAGTTAATGATTAAACCGGTGTCGGTGCGGTGGCTGGAGGCCGAGGTTTCCTTGGGGTGAGCTGGTCGGCTCAGCCCTGGAAACTGGCAAGTTCCTGGCTCTGCTTCAGCCCCAGTTAGGCCCGAGACAGAGCCAGCCCCACACCCACACGCAGCTCATTCCCAACGTCGGCTGGAGTCTCCACAACCTCCAGGTGCCGAGCCTCCTGCCACAAGCAGAAGACATGTGTCCAGTAGACAGGTGGCTGCCAAAGAAACTGGGAGCCTTGGGTACAAATCCTGCCTCTGCTACACATTAGCTGGGTGACCTTGGGACAGTCTCCTGGCCCTTTCTGGGCTTCAGCTTCCTCATCCGCAACGGAGGAATGTGCCACGTTCTTTCTCAACTCTCCACCTTTGCGCATGCTGGTACTTTCGCCTGGTGCCCCCTTCCTATGCCCTTTGCCTTGTCTTATTCTTCAGGTTGCAGCCAAGGTGTCACCATCTTTGGAAAGGCTTCCCTGCCCCTGGGCTGAGTTAGGTGCCCTCCTTTGAGCTCCCACAGCACTTGGTGTTTCATTTTAGCCTAATACTAACCTGCTGTTATTTTCTCCTCTTTTGTCCCCATCCCGACCCTCCCTCCATTATACTGGGAGCTCCTTGAAGACAGCAGCCGCAGTTTGTGTATCTCTGGTGTGTAGCACAGTGCCTGGCATCAAGGGTATGCTCAGAAATTTTGTGTTTTCATCCAATTAGAATTATTATGATTACTCTTTTTTGTGGACTTATTTCACCATTTTATTTTGTGTTATCCCTTAATCTTTTTTCCCCTCCCCCTTTGTCTTCTACCAAATTGATCATATTTCCTTTGTTTTACATTGGATTTCTATTCTTTAAATGGGAACCCTTAAAAACATTTTTTGAGGGGAAACATTACATTTTCATTACAAATATTTGTCTTAATGAATCTAAAGTTAATATATCTAACCTCTTACCTCCAAAATACAAGAACTTTAGAACACTTTAACATGTCCGGATTCCCAATTTCCTTGTTGTTTCACATCTTATTTTTAAACCCACCAAAAATTACTATTTAAAAAACATTTTTAGTCCATTATTCTTGAGATGTAAGAGTATGTTTATGTATTTATTTGCTTTATTTTGTTTCTGCTCATATTGCTTCTCATAATACCACTCCTTCCATCTGGACCCAATTCCCTCCTTGCTGAATATCTTAGTTTGCCAGGGCTGCGGTGACAAGCACTACGCAACGGATTGGTTTAAAGAACAAGAATTTATTGTCTCAGGGTTTTGGAGGCTGGAAATCCGAACCAGGCCATGCGCTCTCCTGGTGCCTGGGGTGTTCTGGTGCTGAGTTGCCACAAGCCTTGGGGTTGCTTGGCTTGTATCTCTGTCCCCGTCTCATAGCCATCCATCTCCTTGGTCTTTTGTGTTTTATCTGGCTGTGTCCACATTTCCTCCATACGAGGACTTACAAGGTCTCTAGTTAGGAGGATTAAGGCCCATCCTGATTCAATCTGGCTTCAAAGATCCTAATCACAAATGAGTCCACACCTTAAACAATAATATCATCTTCAAAGGTCCTATTTACAAGTGGGTTCACACCCACATGAATGCAGATTAAGACTTGAGCTCGCCTTCATGGGGGGCAGGATTCGATCCCCAACAGCTCATCCTTTAGTGGTGCTTTCAGTGATGGTTCATGAGAGAGAAACTCTGTTTTTGCCTGAAAATGTCATTATTTTGCCATCACTCTTGAGTAACACCTTTGCTGAGTATAGATTTCTAAACTGATGCTTATTTTTCTTTCACTTGAAAGATTATTTCCACTGTATTCTGGCATCTTTGGTTGCTGATCAGAGGTCTTTTGTCAGTCTAATTGATATTCCTCTATAGGAAATGTGTATTTATCTCTGGTAGCTTTTAACCTTCTTGTCTTTGTCTCTATTGTTTCTGCAGCTTCATTATGTTATGTATAAGTGCATAGCTGTTTTTATTTATCCTGCATTGGAACTCAGTGTACAACTTTAATGTAAGAACTCATAAATTTTTTTTCAATTTTGGAAGCCATTATCTCTTTTAATATTGCCATTTCTACTTTTTCTCTAGATTCTCATTTAGAATATCTATTAGAGGTATGTTGGACCTACTTATTCTGTCCTCCTTGTCTCCTAACATCTCTTTCATGGTATCTGTGCCTTTATTTATCACACTTCATTTTGGGTGACTTCTTCAGATCCATATTTCATATCACTAGTGAATCTCCCTGTCACTGTACAGTCAGCAAACATCTGCAGAGCTTCTCAGACTTTATTTACTGTGCCCATAAATCACCGGGAGAGCTTTTTAAAATGCAGATCCTGACTCAGGGGATCTGGGGTGGGGCCTGAGAATCTGCATTTCTAACAAGCTCCCAGGTGATGCAGATGCTGCTGGTTCACAGATTGCACTTTGAGTAACAAGAGTCTAGTAAAGCCAGAGGCTGTGCTATGGACACAGGCAATGGGGACTTGGCGGGTGGGTTGGAAATGAGCAACAAAGTTTAAGAAAGAGACAAAGACCCAGACTCTTAAAGCTTAGCGTTCAGAGGCTGCAGAGAGGAAAATACAGAGAGGAAAGCATATTGTTGGATACTGTGTAGTTCCGGTGAAGGTCTGTCTGTCTGTACATAGCACTCTGGGAGCACAGGAAAAGGAAAACCAGTTAGTTCCTTGGGTGAACCGTGGGAAAGAAGCCTTAATCTATTTCCTTGCAGGGCCTCTGGAATGGGCTTCCCTCTCTAGTGACTAATGCCACCAACTTTTTTTTCTCTGAGCCCTCAGGCAAAACTGTACCAAGCAGCCTCCTTCAGTCACACCCACTCACAAACCCAGGCACCCCGCTTTCTGGTGTACCAAGGAACGCTACTATAGCGTTTTGGGGTCACAATTAGATCAGGTCATTTACTCCGACTGCATTTGCAGACTTCAGCCTTCCCAGTCCCTCCAAGCCCACCTTTATGTGAACCCATCCCAGAAAAGCTATGACTGTCACCATCCTTAGTGTGGTGTTGGGAAGAGGGGGAAATTGCGGTGCTAAGGACAGGGCATCAGCCTATCAGTTTTCATACCTCTAGCCGGGGCTGCTGTTGACTGAGAGCCCCTTCCCCAAACCACAAACCTATTGTTGTTCATAAAAAGGAAAATAAAAAACTTCGTTCCAGTAATAATCTCGCCAATATTTAATTACATCACCCTGGGCATTTTTCTTTCCCTGGCAAAGAAAGTGACCTATAAACACTGCCTAGGGCCCTTGGGCCTTGGTCACTTCCTGCTAGAGAAACTGAGATGGGGGCCCCTGAGCCAGCCCAGAGCTGCGTGGGGACCCCGGGCCCTCACCGTTCACCAGTGGGGTGGGCATACAAACTGTGACGATGAGTGCCCCCAAAGGCTCCATGAGATAGGTGAGGAAAAGAACAAAGATGAGGAAGGCAGTTCTCTCCGGTGGGGGTGTGGGGGCTGGCACCAAGAAAGACCCAAGGTGCCCAGCTCTCCACTCTGGGCATTGAACCCTTTCTCTTTTAAAGATCAACAGGGAAAAGGCAGCTCAGTGGCGTGGAGCACCCCCGCAGGCCCTGAGCGCCTGGTCAGGGGCCCAGCGGTGGTCCACAGTGGTGCCACACCCACCTCAGCATCAGCGCCATCCCAGCGGGGTACATTCAGAGACATGGGGAATTTCAGAGAGGGAGGGACCCAGGGAGTTGCCTAAATCAACCTCCTCATTTACAAATGGAGAAACCGAGGCCAGCAAGGGGAAGGGACCTGCCCACATCACCACACACATTAACCCCAAGAGCGGGCGCTCTAGATTCCCAGACTGCAGCTATTGTCCATACAGTAGGCTTTCCCATAAACCCGGAGCTTGAAAGAGCTTGGAGATCTGTTCTCAACAAAGGCTCCTAAGGGCTTCCAGTCAGTGGCCCTCAAAAAAGCAAAACAACAAAACAACAACAACAAAAAGCATGTTAAGCCTTTTCTAAGCAGTTACCGTTCCAGATGAAGATTTACATAAAAGTATCCTTCATACTTTAAGGCTGCTCTGAGCACATCTATAGTTTTAAGTACCATCAAGAAAGGCTTTCGATAAAGGTAAATTATTATTCATCATTAAGCTAAAGAAGTTTCCTTCAAAGACTTTCAGGTCTCTAGAAACAGCAGGGCTTCAATCCAATTCAACATTTCTCAGGACTTCTGTATGCCAGTGTGCGGTCTCAAAAGGAGGAGGGGCTTTCATATAGAGGGGTCTGGACTTGAATCTCTGCCACTAATTAGTCCTGTGACAATGGAGAAGTGTTTTTTTAAAAGACATTTATTTATTCACCCTCACCCCACCCCACCCTCATTGTCTGCTCTCTGTGTCCACTCACCTTGCACTCCTCTGTGTCTGCTTGTCCTCTCCCCAGGTGGCACCAGGAACCAATCCTGGGACCTTCCAGAGTGGGAGAGACTTGCTCAATCCCCTGTGCCACCTCAGCTCCCTGGTCCTCTGTGTCTCTCATTGTCTCTCCTTTGCGGTTCCTCCTGTTGCATCATCTTGCTGCGACAGCTCTCCTGCTCCGGTAAGCTTGCGGTGCGGGCCAGGACTCCTGTGGGGCCAGCACTCCGCGTGGGCCAGCCTGCCTTCACCAGGAGGCCCCAGGAAATGAACCCCGGACTGCCTATATGGTAAAAGGGAGCCCAATCGCTTGAGCCACATCCGCTTCCCTGGAGAGTTTAACTTTTCAATTTCTTCATCTATAAAATGGGTAGATGTTGCTATAGGAACCAGTGCAATTGTTTCTATGTAATAGTCAATAATTTGTAGCTTTTAATATTAAAATGACAAATCTTTATTTTAAATGGTTTTGAGTCTCTAATGTGAGTTAAGCATGTTTACCCCTAGAATATTTAAAATGCATTTCTTAAATATTAGAATGGATTTTTAAAATTTCCTTGGCATACTGTTACCAAGAACTGATTTACGAAACCTCGGAAGCTGTAAAACAAACTCAACCATCCTTCACTTCTGCTTTGATACTGTCAGGAGTCACTGGATTTACTTAGGAAAAAAAGCACCATTTTCATGAAAAATGTATGTAACCATGTAGATCAGAGCACAGCAAACTATGGTCCTGTTACTTTTGTACATCCTAAAAGTCAAGAATGGTTTGTGCATTTTCAAATGGTTTAAAAAAAGAAAAGGAAAAATAACATTTCATGACCCGTGAAAATTATATGAAATTCAGATTTCGGTGCCCATAATAAAGTTTTATTGGAACACAGCCACCCTCATTTGTTTACATATTAGCTATGGCTGCTTTCACGCTACAACAGCAGAGCTGAGTAGTTGTGGCAGAGACAGAATGACCTGCAAAGCTGAAAAGATTTACTATCTTGCCCTTTCCAGAAAGTTGCCAACTTCTGATGTAGAGAATGAAGATTTGGAGCAGAATTTTGAAAGTGTTCCATATGCTTTGACATCTGAAGCTAAAACTTCCAAGAAGGTACTTTCTCACCCAGAAGAGTCTCAGGCGGCTTGCAGGGGGCTGTGTGGGGAAGGGGCAGGGATCCCCCGTGCAGGGTCTGATCCACAGCTCTGAGTCCTGCCTCTCCCGCTTCCATACCTTTCCCGTGTTCTACAGGCTTATCAGCCCCAGACGTCCCCCGGGTAGAGCTTCTTGCTGATTCCCGCTACGTCTCTTTAAAACCATGGCAGTTCCTATTGTCACAGGTACACTTACCAGCTAAGACCCTTTGTCAGTTAAAGGGTGTTAGGAATCAGAGATCCAAAATGAAGGTGTCCACATCAGAGATTTGTGCTTTTTAGATGAAGAATGATGTTTGTCCTTAAAGCCTCAACTCTAGACCTCCCTCCTCTGGGATGCCGTTCCTGCCTCCATCAGGAAGACTTAGAGGCAGCCTCCTTCGAGCTCCTTTGGACCTTGAGCTGCGCTTAGCATTCTGTCAAAATCATCATATATTCCGTCGTAAGTGGTTCTATGCATATCTGTCACCAGGGTGGCAGGGACCTGGTCTTTTCATCTCTGGGTCTCCAGGGCCTAGGACTACCTGGCATAAGGTAGGTATTTAATAATTTTTTTGGCGGGGGGAGGGGAGTGGAAGGGCAGAAAGGAAAATGAAGGGAGGGAGGAAGGAAGGAAAAAGGAGGGAGGGAGAGAAAAACAGGGAGGGAGGGAGGGGGAAGAAGGAGATGGGGAAGGAAGGAAGGGAGGGAGGGAGGAAAAAACAGGGACGGAGGGAGAAGGAAAGAAGGGGAGGTGGAAGGAAGGGAGGGAGGGAGGCTCCTACATGCTAAAACACTGACGCATGGCAGAACATGATACAAATGTGTATAGCATAATAATTGCTCAGGGCCCTCCTCACCCAGGAGAACACTTCTTTTTTTTAAGATTTATTTTTTATTTCTCTCCCCTTCCCCTCCCCCCCAGTTGTCTGCTCTCTGTGTCCATTCACTGTGTGTTCTTCTGTGTTTGCTCATATTCTTGTCAGGGGCACTGGGAATCTGTGTCTCTTTTTGTTGCGTCATCTTGCTGCGTCAGCTCTCCGTGTGTGCAGCACCACACCTGGGCAGGCTGTGCTTTCTTTGCACAGGTTGGCTTTCCTTTATGGGGCACACTCCTTGTGCGTGGGGCTCCTTGCACACATCAGCACTGCCAGTGGTCCAGCTCACCACACAGGTCAGGAGGCCCTGGGTTTGAACCCTGGTCCTCCTATGTGGTAGGCAGATGCTCTATCCATTGAGCCAAATCTACTTCCCAGTAGAACACTCTTTAACTTCCCCTCTCTTCATGAAACTGACTCACATGCTACCAGACACTAATTCTGTTAAGGTTCATGAACTGAGCAAGAGAAAGGAGTTTGGGCTCTTCTGCCTTCCCCATGGATTCTGACTTCAAAACAAAAGACAAGCTATCTGGCCCCTTAGTCCTTGGAACAGTAAGAAATACACTTTACACCCCAACCTAGTGTACGTGTATCACAGTCAATGACTTTACTTTGCAATACATTCTGGCATTTTCTTTTTTTTTTTTAAATCTGGCTGTGAACCAATAAATTGATTCTGTGACCCATTCATGGGTCAGGACTCACAGTTTGAAAAACTGTTCTTTTTCTTACACAGGAAATCAGAGAGGGGCTTCCTGTTAAAAGGCAAGATCAAACAGCAGACTTTCTCCTTACCTCTGCAATTATAATTAACCTTCCATATAGCACTTCACATTTTACAGAAGAGCTCCACAGACATTCTCTTTCTTGATCTTATAAAAAGCCTCAGAGATACCTTTTATAGGTGAAGAAACAGAGTTAGAAATATTAGCTAACTTTGCCCAAAGTCATTAAGCTAGAGTTCCACTGGGATTTGAACTCATGTTCTCTGACTCAGACTCAGAACTTTTTCTTATCTCATACCAAGTAGGGCTAGTTTTGTCAAAAGGGGAAAGTTTTGCCCATTTTTCTTATTAACATTTATTTGACAATTATTATTGATGGTTCTTACCTTTCTAATACTAGAAAGTTTAAAACTTTTTTAATAGTTGGGGGTGGTTTGACTTCTGGATAGATTAAAGCACTTTCAAAAATGTTATAAAGCCTGAATAAAAATATACTTTTGATTATTTAAAAAATAGAAACACATTATACAAAAATTTGGGAAAATATAGAAAGGTTTAAAAAGCAAAAGCCATTCAAAATCGCAATACCCAGAAGAAAACACTATATATATTTTGATATATTTCCTTCCAATCTTTTTTCTTTGCACAGCCATGTTTTCCTTTCTTAGTGGACTTCATACATGATTTTGTTACTTAACATTATTCTAGAAAGCTTTTTCCATGTTATTTTAAACTCTTCATGAACATGTTTTCAATGACCACAAACATATTTCACTATGCGAATGTGCCATAATTTACTTAACTATCCCTTATTGTTGGACATTTAGTTTGTTTCCAGTTACTATCTTTGTAAACCAAACTTAAGGAAAGAAATACTGACCTAAGTACTTTTTAGTGCCCAAGTGTTTTCCCTGCATCAATTCCAATATTCACTTTAAAACTTTTTTAAAAAAATAAGAGCAAGATGGCGCCTTCCATATTACTCCAATCTCTGAAACGTAAAGGTATAGACTCCTGCTGGAGCTCCTGCTGGACCTGTGGAATGGTATAGTTGGATGTCAGACAGGGCAGAGCCAAGGAAATCATGCCTGTGAACCTGGGCAATCAGATCATCTCGACACTTAGAAATGAAAAATAATTTAAGGGGACTCTTGTCCCAGGGTTCTCAACGTTACTTTCCACCCAGCACAACAGTAAATCTCAACTGAGGATGGTATCAGAATTTGGGGAAGGTGAAGCAATTTGCCCCAAATTACACTGTGAAGTAATGTGAGAACCAGGTTTGAACCCCAGATCAACCAATTCTCACCTTGGAGCTGTCTCCACCTGTCTTAGTTTGCCATGGCTGCTATAACAAATACCACAGACTGGTCAGCTTACATGACAGTAATTTATTGTTGAAGGCTAAGTCCAAAATCAAGGGATTAGCAGGCCATGCTTTCTCAGAAGTCTGTAGCCTTCTGGTGGTGGCTTGCCAGCAATCCACAGCTGAATCCCTTCCTTCATCACACGGCCACCTGTCTCCTGTCTCCCATCACTCCTATTGCTGTGCCCAAATGTCCTGTGCCTATAAGTGCTCAAGTGCAACTGAAGCAACGTCACCCTGATCCTATCTGCAAATGCGTTCACACCCACAGGACTAGGGGTTAGGACTTGAACATGACTTTGTTGGGGACATGGTTCAATCTATAGCACCACCCCACTGAAAAGAGGTGGTATAGATGAAATTTTCACAGCAATGAACTTCACACCCCTCAAACAGGAAAATAGTATTTATGCACTAAGGTTTACTGTTTGGCTAAGTGAAATATAAAAACAAAAAAGCCTATAACTTCAATACATTATAAAAATCAAGATTAGATGAGTGGAAGAACATGGTTTTAGTTCCCAAGAAAAGAACTAGAGAAACAATGATTAGAGGAGGAAAATTAATCATAACGACAAGACTTAAGCAGACTTTCTAGTTTAGGCTTTAGCTTAGAGTTAAATTTTAGGCTAGTCACATTTTAGTATTAAACACTTGAGCCCTGCTGGAGTAGACACTTTAACAAACAGATAGTAAATATCACTGGCCTGTAACTATGCCCCACCTAATTTACATTGACACTATGCTATCCTGCAAATTCCTGGCTTCCAACATCAATATTCCACTAGTCACTGCATCTTGGTTCCTAAAGAATATGCCTATGATGAATTGCATGACTAACATACTAGACCCCATATCTTTTGCTGCTGACTGTGGAGAAGATTTCATTTAGCATTCATTAAATTAGGTAAAAAAATTGCTTTCAATATAAAAATCCAGTGCTGGGTTGCATTGCCAATGACTAATTTGGCATCAGCTTTCTAGAAGGCAAACTGATGATCGATATCAAAAGCCAAAAAATGACCATGTCTTTGGGCTAAATAATCCCACTCTTGGAATTTTCCCCCAAAAGATAAATCTAAAGGAGAAGAAAAGTTGTAAGAGATGTCCATCTTGGTGTTACTTAGAACTATTCGACAATAAGGTTAATTCTAGCACATCTCTAATAATGGTACCATTTCTTGAAGAAATTCTCTAACTTGTCTTTACATGCTTTACTTCTAAACCTCACAGCAACCCTGTTGTATCTGTAACACCCCCACTTCACTGATGTGCAAACTGAGACTCAGAGCAAAAGGCAGTCATTAGATCAAAGTCACATGGCTAGGAAATAGCAGAACCAAGACCTGAACCCTAGGTTTGTTTGTTTAAAGATATAAAGATTTTATTTATTTATCACCCCTCCTCTCCTGCCCCATGTTGTTTGTGCTCACTGTCTGCTCTCTGTGTCCATTTGCTGTGTGCTCTCTGTGTTCACTCATCTTCTCTTTAGGAGGCACTGGGAACCTAACCTGGTAACTCCTATATGGGAGAGAGGCTCTCAATTGCTTGAGCCACCTCCACTCCCTGCTTTGTTGTCCCTCTCATTGTGTTTCCTCTTTGTGTCTACTTGTTGCATCATCTTGTTGCATCAGCTCACTATGCTAGCCCAGCACGCCGCCTTGCTGTCTTGCTCGTCTTCTTCAGGAGGCACCAGAAATCAAACCCAGGATCTCCCATGTGTTAGGCAGAAGCTCAGTCGCTTGAGCCACATCCACTTCCCTGAACCCTAGGTTTTATGCCTACAACTTTTCTGCCTGTTCTGCTCACCCCTAGGTTTGCTTGGAACGAGACACTGGAGCAACGTGAATCACAAGAGTAGGCCATGAGGCAATTGATTCCACAATAAGCAAGAAGATGCAGCAACATAGAGAAAGCATTTGGGGAACAACATTAAGGGAGAAGAGAATGACACCAAATTCGACCTACAGTTTGATTATAATTTTCATTAAAATGTGCGTAAAAACTGAAAGGGATCTCCGAAAATTTTTTAAAACCACCAAAAGAAAACAGCTGGGCTAGCATTTTGGGAAATAAATAGGTAGATGTTTTATTTTATTTATATTTCCTTAAATGTTGTTAGTCCAATGTTGTAAAAAAAAACAAACTCTATCTCCCCTACCTTTGAGTAGCTTCTCCACCATTCTGCCATTTCTCTGTTTCACGATGCCTGTGCCTTGCCGAAACTACAACTTTCTCTCTGGGGATTGCTGTGAACACCCAGGAGGGAATCACTGGTAGGTCTTTTTCAGTGGAGTTGAGAAGACCTGGAATCATGACATCACTATTCAAATAGCCAAGTAGAGGGAGAGCACCAGGCAAGCTCACGTGGCCGAGAGAAAATCAGCGGGCTTTTATGGTTCTGTTTATGGGAAGTGTCTCATCGCCTGAAAGGTCAGGAGCTGACGTGTCCAATGGCACTGGAGCATTACATGAAATTGCAAAAATAGAACCTTATAAAAATTCATAAGCTCATGAAACACCCACTTAACTGTATATATTAGGGGTACAGTGGCTAGGATTTTATCAAGCTCTAGAAGAAATGGAAGCATTAAAGCTGCATGCAGAGCACCTAGAAGGTTCTCGGCATGATCCTAGGCCCTTTATAGGAAAAGTAAGCTAACAGCTGACATTTATTAAGCGCTTACCTTACACCTGCACTTTGCTGAGCTCTTCCTGTATTAATGGACTTAATCCTCATGTACAGCTATATGGTAGATACTATTGGTTTCTTTCCTATATTAAGGTGAGGAAACTGAGGCTTAAAGAGGATAACAAGCATGCCCAGCTGGAATTCAAGCCAGGTCTCCTGACCCCAACCACTGTGCCCTCCAGCCTCTTGCTGTGTGTCACTATGGCACCCAGCCTACTCTTAGCAACGGCCTTTTCCCTCTGCTCAGAGAAAATGGGGCACTAAAGCCCCCTCCCAGGGGATATCAAACCTGAGTGATCTCAGTTCATTGGGCTTCTTGCCTGTTAGGTAAAAGAAAGAAGCAACCTGTCTTGGGATGGAAAGAATATGGTCTTTGGGACTAGATGGATCAAGGTTTGCATCCTTCTCAAAGTGTATCGTATTAACTTGAGTAAAGCACTAAATATCTCTGAGCCTTGATTTTCTCATCTGTAAAATGGGGTCCCCATTAGCAGGATTGTGAGGACTGGGGTCCAACACAGTACCTGGCATAGAGCAGGGATATCTTTACTTGGTTATTAATTCTGTCCCTTACAGATTCTGAAGGAACTTCTAATATTCAGGTCTTCCCTTCATAGATGAAGCTGTTATGAAAGAGTAGTTGGTTATTAAAAGTACTCTCAAATTATCTAAAGAGATCATACAACTCAACAATAAAAAGAGAACCAACCCAGTTTTAAAAATGGGCAAAAGACTTGAACACACATTTTTCCAAAGAGGAAGTACAAATGGCCCAAACACACCTGAAAAGATATTAAACATCACTAATTACGGGGGAAATGGAGATTAAAACTACAATGAGATATCATATCACACCTTACAGAAAGGACATTATTTAAAAAAACAAAAAACAAAAAACAGAAAGCTACCAGTGCTGGAGAGGATGTGGAGAAAGAGGAACACTCCTTCACTATTGGTGGGAATGTAGAATGATGAAGCCTCTGTGGAAGGCAGTTTGTCGGTTCCTCAGGCAGCTAAATATAGAACTGCCATGTGATCCCACAATTCTGCTACTAGGAATATATTCAGAAGACCTGAAAGCAAGGATACAAACAGACATTTGCACACCAATGGTCATAGCAACATTATTCGCAATAGCTAAAATATTAAAATAACCCAAGTGTTCATCAGCCAATGAATGGATAAACATACTATGTTTACATACATACTATGGGTATATACATACTATGGGATACCATGCTGCCATAAAAAGAAATGAAATTTGGGCACATATGATAACATGGATGAACCTTGAAGACATTATGCTGAGTGAAATAAGCCAGACACAAAAGAATAAATATTGTATGGTCCCACAAACATGAACTAAATACCATGAGTAAACTCATGAAGTCAAAATCTAGAGTATAGTTTACTAGGAGATAGAATGAAGGTTGAGAAGGAGGAGCTGATGCTTAACGCCAAGTAAAATTTTTAATAAGGTTGACGGCAAATGTGTGGAAACGGACAGAGTTGATGGTAACATATTAAAGTGAGTACAACTAACACTGCTGATTCATAAATGTAATTGTGGCTGAAAGGGGTAGTCTAAGGATGGGGATGTAAATGTCAGATGAGAGAAAGCTAGAGGATAAACCAGGGACTGTCTAGCATAGTGTGCTCGGTGGTGGATGAGGATTGTGGTTAATAGTGCAAATACAAGAATACGCTTCTATGAACTAGAACAAATGTACATCACTATTACAAGTTGTTAAGAATATGGTGGGAAACGGACTTTGGCCCAGTGGTTAGGGCGTCCGTCTACCACATGGGAGGTCCGCGGTTCAAGCCCCGGGCCTCCTTGACCCGTGTGGAGCTGGCCCATGCGCAGTGCTGATGCGCGCAAGGAGTGCCCTGTCACACAGGGGTGTCCCCCGCATAGGGGAGCCCCACGCGCAAGGAGTGCGCCCCGTAAGGAGAGCCGCGCCCAGAGCGAAGGTGGGAGCAGCCTGCCCAGGAATGGCGCCGCCCACACTTCCCGTGCCGCTGAGGACAACAGAAGCGACAAAGAAACAAGACGCAGCAAAAAGACACAGAAAACAGACAACCAGGGGAGGGGAGGGGAATTAAATAAATAAATAAATAAATAAATAAATAAAAAAGAATATGGTGATACATGGGAAAATACAACTAACGTAACTTATGAACTAAACAATATTAACAGTAATATCGTTACTGTTTGCATCAGGGGCAAAGAAGGTACTGTATCAATTCTAAGAGGGGTATCAGGGAGTATGGGTCTTTTCCTTTTGGAGTAATGAAGACATTCTAAAAGTGAATGTTGAAGCCAGCACAACTCTGTATATACTTTGGATGGATTGTACAAGGCATGGGCATGTATATAACACAGTGAACCCTGTGGTGGACGATGGACTGTGGTGAACAGCACAAATATGAGAAAGTTCTCTCATGAACTCTAATAAATGTATAATACTAACACATGTGTTAGCAGGAGGGGAGCTATGGAAAAAATACACCAAATGTCAGTTATTGAGTATAGTTAGCAGTAATATCTTCATGATGATCTGTCATCATTCGTAACAAATATTCCACAGCAATGCAAGGTGGTATTAGTGGGGTGATATAGGGGAATCCTGTATGTTATGCATGATTGTTTTGTAAGCTCAAACCTTCTCTAAAGAAAAAAATACTCTCAAAGTCCTGAAGCATCAGCCAGAGTTTCAGTGGCCTCTCAGTGATAAACCTCGAATTACCCAGGATCACCTCCAGGCTGCTACCTGCGGTCTTTTCCCTTCCTTTGGCATTGATGCTACCAAGCCTTGACTTACCTGTCCACCAATGTGATTTCTCTCTCCTTTAATGGTAGTTCTCTCCCTTTCAACTATTCATTCCCCAATCCCTATGGCTTTTATCTCATTCTTCACTGTGCCTATTCATTGATGTTCTTGCTTTACCTCCCTTTCCAGACTTGCCAGATACTGTGTGCCCTGGCTGGTTCATACTGCCCTTTGCATGCTCTGTAGTTTACACACAGAAAATTCCAATAAGAATGTACTGGAGCACTCCATGCTCTGCAAGAGGAGTGAACCTGTCTGCTCCCCTCACCTTCTTATGCCCAGAACCCAAGCACTGTGTCTGGGATATAGTAGGTGCTCAATAAATGTATGAAAAATGAGTGAACAGATGAATGAGTGACTGAATGATGAATATGCAATGTGTATGGCCTGAGTGGAGAGTGAGTCACCCTACAAATGTTTGCAGAGGATCTGTCATTGGCTGTAGGAGGAGCCACAGGGTAGAAGGTCTGTTAGCCTCCCTAGGAGTCAGGACTATGTGCAGCTTCTCTGTTAAGCATTTTATAGAAACCGCCTCATCTAATCCTCAAAAGAACTCTATACATGCAAGGGGAAACCCCGCCTTATAGATAAGACTAGCCTGCCTGGCACAGTGGCTTGGAGCTATGTACCCCAGAAAAACATGTTCTTAAACTTCATCCATTCCTGTGTGTGTGAGCCCATCGTGAATAGGACCTTTTGATGAGGATAATTCAGTTACAGTGTAGCCCAACTGAATCAGGATGAGTCTTAATCCTGTAGCTTGAAGGCCTTATAGAGAAGCCCTCAGAAAGAAAATCATGGAAAGAGGCCAGAAATCAACAGAACCCAGAGAAGCCAAGAGATGCTGCTCTGTGTGTTTCCATGTGACGGAAAAGCCAAGGACAAGGCTTGCCGACAGCCGGCCCAGAATGGCACCATCTTCTGCGAGGAAGCATTGCGTTAGCCTTGCCTTGAACTTGGATTTCTCCTGGCCTCAAATCCATGAGCCAATAAATTCCCATTGTTCCAGACAACCCACTGTATGGTATTTGTTTTATTAACTGGGAAGCTAAAACATCTGATTACCCAGCTAGGAAGGAATTCTAATCCTGGTCTCTCTGACTCCAAAGCCAATGTTGTTTCTGCTCACTAAAAGATCATTTAGCAAAGCGGTCAAGTGCCTGGGCTCTGGAGTCAGATGATTTGGATTCAGAGCCTGACTTGCCTCATGATAGAGGGGGGAGCTCTGACAATTAAGTGACTCTCCAAGTTTTAGTTATCTTATCTATAAAATGAGGACAATAATATTTTCTACTTCCAGGGTTGTTGTGAAATTAAATGAGATAATATAAGTAAAATAGCACGAGACAGGCATGTACTAAGTCTTCACAGCAACAGCAGCAATAGTAGTGGTGGTGGTGGTGGTAGTGGTAGTATCGGAGTGATTTTTTATTTCAGTGTACCCAGAAGCCATGGTGGTCATTTGGAGAGTTCAATTACAATTTAATGTACTTCCATTCTGGGAGATTCTCCGCATGAGAAGCAGGGGTGGGAGAGGGAAGGATGGACTTGAACCTTGTACCTGCATTCTAGGGCCCCAGTCGTCCTTCTGCCCAGGATGACAGAACAAGGGGGTTCCAATTCCCAGGCGCAGCCGTAAGACGGAGCAGTGATTCAAAGCCCAGAATGCCTGAACTCTGTAAGGAAAATTAACTGAGTTAGAAACTAGGAGTACCCTGAGGAACCCAGGAGACTCCTGGTAAATCAAGGAAAGTTGGCTACCCAAGCGTTAGAGGAAGATGGTTTTACTCCTAGCATTTAAGATAGACTTTAGGAGAGCAAAATTAGATGCAGGAAGGTGGGGAAGTATGGGGAAAGCGGGAGCAGAGCAATAGGGGTGACCAGGAACAGTGATTCTCATCTCATTTGCCCCTGATAGATAATGTTGGGGTACAATGTGCACTTGTGCCCCTAACTCCAAATTGGAGCAGAAGCAAATGGGTCATAGATTCTGAGCTGTTCCCTTTTCTCTCCCTCTCATCAGGCCCCTCTGTAAGTGGTAGGTGGCTTAGGGTTTGAGAACCCCTGATCTCAACCAGAGATTGGTGACTAGAGGGTGAGGAGAAAGAGTTCAAAGGGAGGAGTCATATTTAACAAACCACAGACACATGAAGTTCTAGAATGGGGTAGTGGGGGTCAACACTGAGAACATGGTTTTGGAGTAAGATGTACCTGTGTTCAAATTCTGGCTCTATGTATTAGCTAGTTGACCTTATGCAAAGGGATGTTACTGCCAACCTTGAATGTTTGTTGTGCTGGTTAAATGGAACAATATCTATAAAGACTTTAGCATATGCCTAGTGATAACTACAGTAACTGCTCCAAAAAAAGGCAGTTGGTATCATTACTATCATTACTATCAGGTTGGCCTGAAGGTGAAGAGAGATTGCTTTTAAATCCATTCCTTGCAGAGCAGGTGTAGCTCAGTGGTTGAGTATCTACTTCATATGTTCAAGGTCACAGGTTCATTCCCTGGTACCTCCAAAAAAACAAATCCATTATTTGCAGTCCTATTAATGTTACATAACCTTACATGGGAACAGTATTGTAATTCACTCGGTTTGTGTCATGTGTGATAGAACTGACTTCCCAATGAAATTTCAAGGTTCTTAATGGTAAGACAAGAAAACACACATATGACTCTTGACTCTTCCACAATTCTAGGTATAATTCTGCATGTGGAGTGGCTGGGCAATTAATACATTCAACCATCAGTTAATTGTGAAATTGGTGACTTACAAGTTGTCCAACATGGCCCCCAACAAGGCAATCCAACACTCATTTGCTAAGCACCTACTATATGCAATGAATACTGGGATAGTCTACTATGGCTCTAGGAGAATCCACTGCACATTTTGCACCTGCTCTGACCAAACTGACCCCACTTCTGGACAGAAACAGAAACACTGACATGGAACAGAAGGGACAGTACAAGAAACTAACTTGGTTCAGTGAGTTTAGGCATTTGTTTTTCAAGTTCACAAGACCATTTCCTGAATAACTAGACCAAATTGATGTATAAGTTACTCTAACACTGAAGGAAAAAGAAGAGCAAAGAACTGAAAGTCCTGCTTAAATAAAGGCAAGAGAACCGAAAAGGGTGAAGGTCCATTTTAAATATCTTCTCTGGTCTCCTAAGTCCACCTTGGCATCATTGCTCTTTTTGCCTTACTGGTCTCTGTGTCCTCATCCAGAAAAAGGTCCTACAAGGTCACTAGAGGGCCCCGGTGTAGCAGACAGAGCTCCATGTGGAGGCTTGAGGTGGGAGAATTCTGGTTCCTTTCCAGTTACTAAATCCCTGCATGGCCAAGGCCCCAGAGTCACTTATCCTCTCTGGAACAGCTTCCCTGTGTACTGGTTGCTCAAGGTGACCTTTAAGGACCGTTCCAGCTGGGGCACTGATGCCACCTCTAAAGGTCTTCCCAGCTCTGCTCATTCTACTCTCACCCCTGACTCAACACTGTTTGGGGTTTGAGTAGTTGCTGAGTTTCACTTCTTGTTTTTCCTCTCAGTGCTGGGGTGACTTTCATGATGACATATCTACCCCTCCAGAGACAGTCTGGGACATGTTAGGTGAATGGAGACAAGCATGACTGACTCTTGACATAAGGGGTAGAACTGCTCAGGTTGCTGTTTTCCTTGGGAAATCGCTGTAGTTGTTTTTCTCCTTCACAGAATGGGAGAGCTTGCTTTGTTTTTAGCAGCAATAATAAACCTAAAAAAAAGTTTGAGGGGCAATGACATTATTAAATATCTCAAGAAGAAACTTTTTAGAAATGACTCCTTTTTTTGGCAAATTACAAAAATGAATAGCCTTGCCTCTCCTCCGGCTGCTGCCACCCTCTCTTCAGTCCAGGAACACAAGGGGCTCTTCAGAGGACATTTACCCCTTCAGAGAGGGGAGAAGAGAGGGACAATAATATGGGCTTTCTCCTGGCCTGGTCTACCCTTATTTCATCTGAACAATTCTCATATGACCAGAGGCGTTTGAATAATTAATATGCAATAAGCTGAATGCTTGGCTTTCAGCAGCTGAGTGCCTCTTAAATCTGAGAGTGAGAGGGCGTCTTACGGGGGAGTCTGAGGATGGCACTTGAGTAAAAGTCCCTAGATAGATCTACAGAATGTGGGATTAAGTCAGAAGCTACCACGATGGCAGCCCATGGCCCAGACGTCTTTGGAAAGCAGCTTGAGTGGGGGCTGGGCATGGGCAG
Source organism: Dasypus novemcinctus (assembly GCF_030445035.2). Lineage (NCBI taxonomy): Eukaryota > Metazoa > Chordata > Mammalia > Cingulata > Dasypodidae > Dasypus > Dasypus novemcinctus. Next base: position 41,739,771 of record NC_080693.1, read on the forward strand.
AGGGGCAATGACAAAAGAATGCCAGACCTAGCCATGAGAGAGCAGCCCTGTGACCGAGATTAAAATTATCTGCTCTGCAAATCAGGAAGACTTTCGGCCCAGAGGGCCTGAAATCTGACTAATTATCAGGCACCAGGGATGTTTCATTCATTCATTCATTCATTCATTCATTCATTCAACAGACATTCATTGAGACCTAGTAGGTGCCAGATGTTCTAAATTCTGGGGGTACAGCAATGAACAAAACCAGACCTCCCAAAAATAATTGCTGCCTTCATGGGGCTTACATTTGAGATAGAGAGACAGGCAATAAACAAAATATTTTGTTCAGTACATATTCAAGTGGTGATAAATTTCTTGAGAAGAAAAAAAAAGCAGCAGAGTATGGGGAGAGACAATACTCAGTAGACATGAACTGTAATTTTTAAAAGGGTGGGCAGAAAAAGTCTCATTGGAAAGACTACAAATTAGTAATGACTTGAGAGATATAAGGAGTAAGATGTACAAATACCTGGAGAAGAGTGCCCAGAGCAGGGAAACAGCAAGTGCAAAGGCCCTGAGGCAAGAAAGTATAGGAAAAACAAGGAGACCAGTGTGGCTGTAGCCTGTTGTAGGGCTTCTGCTCTAAGTGAGATGAGAAGCCACTGGAGTATGACTTAGCAGAGAAGTACATGATCTGAATTTCATTTTAACTGGATCCTTTTGGCTGCTATATGGAGAATAGACTGTCAGGAGCAGATAACCTCTTAGGACACTTCCAGCTGGGATACTAAGCTAGAAGGATAGGAAAGATGACTAACATGAGCAAGGGGAGATTGGTGGAGGTCCCAAGAAGTGGTCAGATTCTGGGTTTATTTTTTTATTTTTTATTTTTTTTAAAGATTTATTTTTTATTTATTTCTCTCCCCTTTCCCATCCCCACCCTACCCCCACCCCCACCCCCCGTTGTCTGTTCTCTGTGTCCATTTACTATGTGTTCTTCTGTGACTGCTTCTATCCTTATCAGCGGCACCGGGAATCTGTGTTTCTTTTTGTTGCGTCATCTTGCTGTGTCAGCTCTCCGTGTGTGCGGCGCCATTCCTGGGCAGGCTGCACTTCTTCGCACTGGGCGGCTCTCCTTACGGTGCACACTCCTTGCACGTGGGGCTCCCCTACGCGGGGGACACCCCTGAGTGGCGCGGCACTCCTTGCACGCATCAGCACTGCGCATGGGCCAGCTCCACACGGGTCAAGGAGGCCCGGGGTTTGAACCGCAGACCTCCCATGTGGTAGACGGACGCCCTATCCATTGGGTCAAGTCTACTTCCTTTCTGGGTTTATTTTGAAGGAAGACTGGATAGGATTTGCTGAAGGATCAGATGTGGGGTGTAGGAGAAAGGGATGTCCATGATTTGGGGCATGAGCAGCTAGGAGGAGGAATTGCCATTTACGGGGTTAGGAGAGATTGCAAGGGAAGCAGGTTTGGGGAGGGAAACAAAGTGCTGGGTATAAACAACAAGGAGTGGAGGGACCTGTGGCATGCTTTCCCCACCTAGAAGGGTTCAGAAATCTTACAAAACCATGTCAGCCAGATCGTGCTGCACTGTTGCGAGGTGGGGAAAAGCCCTGTTTTTCTGAGTAAGGACACCTGGCTTCAAATCCTACGTCTGCCACTGTCTAGCCACAGGACTGGGAGCATTCAGTCTCTCTGTACTTTACTTATCTTCTAATCTCGATGTGGATAGATAATATGATCTGCAAAATGTGAAGGGAGGATAAAAGGATTCCAGACTCTGGAACCAAATAGAGCTGGTTTTGGAGCCTCTTACTAGCTATATGATGTTGGGCAAGTTTCTTAGCCTCTCGGAGTCTCGGTTTCCTACTGTGTACAATGGAGATAACACTGTGTACCTTACAAGATGGTCAGGAGGATTCCTGAGGATTTGTCATGAGAATTTGTAAAGCATCTAGCAGAGAGCTTGCTTGGCACATTATAAGTGCTTAATGTATTGTGGCTATTATTACACATAAAAGTACCTGTCATCATAGCTGTATTTATTTATGTGCTGGCCTTCTAAGAGTGTGGTCACCTGCACAAAAATTCAGGGTAGCCAAAAGGCTGGAAGCACAGATGCTATTACTTCATCATGTATTGTGATAGACTATCAATAAATCATTTATTAGTATTTATCTGTGCCTACCCTGTGTATACTCTGGAAGATTATGAGCTTCCTGGGGGCCTACTCAGAGCTGAGAAATACTAAAAGAAGGTTAAATATCCAATCAAGCTTTCTTGAGATGTGGGACCTGATCTTATTTTTCTTTCTATCTTCTAATGCAGCCCTGGTCCAGTGCCTACACTAGATACATTTAACAGAAGGGATCAAAGAAGAGGACCTTAGAGATCAACCACCTTCTTTTATTTATTTAAGATTTATTTTTTATTTATTTCTCTCCCCTTCTCCCCCGCCCCCTCCCCCTGCCCCGTTGTTTGCTTTCTGTTTCCATTCGTTGTGTGTTCTTCTGTGTCCACTTGTATTCTTGTCAGCCGCACCGGGAATCTGTGTCTCTTTTTGTTGCATCATCTTGCTGCATCAGCGCCCCATATGTGCAGCACCACTCCTGGGCAGCCTGCACTTTCTTTGCACAGGGCGGCTCTCCTTGCAGGATATGCTCCTTGTGTATGGGGCACCCCTACACGGGGGACACCCCTGCATGGCACAGCACTCCTTGCACGCATCAGCACTGCATGTGGGCCAGCTCCATACAGGTCAGCAGGCCCTGGGGATCCAACCCTGGACCTCCCATGTGGTAGGCCGATACTCTTATCAGTTGAGCCAAATCCACTTCCCAACCACCTTCTTTTAAAACTAAGAAAATCAGAGCCCAGAGAGGGCCAGTGATTTACCATAATGACCCAGCGTGTGAGTGGCAGGTCTGGGGCTTGCATTCAGCTGTTTTGAGTAAGGGCCAGCGGCTTTCCATGGCACATTCATAGACGGCAAATGAAAGAGCCCAGCTGAGAAACCAGGATCCTTTCACTCAGTTGGACCCATTTCAGTCTCTTCAATGGACTCACCCAATCTGATAAAAATTCAGAGATTCTCCTTGTAGTGACAATAGGACAGATCAGGGGTTCTTGAAGGGCCACTTGAGCCCTTGGATTTCTCTGGGGCCTGCACTGTTTGCACTGGTCTAGACATTTTCCACCAAACCTCCCGGCAAATATTTGCAGGCCTTGCTACAATGCCATACAAATAACGATATCTAAAGCTCTCCCATGTAAACAGCCTGAAGTCTTCAGTCAGGCAGCAGTGATCAGAGGAAAAAACAAAAACAAAACTTGGCTCCTCGAAAGAGTTTTTAAAAGGGAAACCTCAAAGATAATCTAAAAGTGGCGCATTTTTGTTGTGGTTAAGGTCATGATTGTTATTTGTATAATTCATTGAAAGCTGAGAGAGGGGTGAATGCTTGCACACTTGTGTGTGCGTGTGTGCCTGTGTGTGTGTGTGTGATGGCTTTTCCAGGACAGAGAAGAAATTCCTTGCAGTAGCAAATGCTATTTTAAAAAGTGACTTTTAAACTTCAAAAAATCATGTGCCTCTGGTGGTATAACATTGCAAATGTAACTAATGCTACTATATGGTTTACTTATAATAGTCAGAATGGCAAATTTTATATTACATATATATATTACCACAATCAAAAATTTTAAATCATGAATCTTTTTTTGTCTTCCAAGTATTGCCTGTATAATATTTGTATATCCTCTTTATCTTAAAGGGGTGAGGGAAAGATCTTAGAATTAGACTAAATGAGAAAAAGCCTTTTCCTCTAGAATTATTAAGGAGTTCACATAGTATCCTAGCAGAGAAAAAAAATTACTATTTCCTTACATATCTGCAAATCTTGCAGTTACCCTAAGAAAGTATTGGACAGGGAGATGGGGAAACAGGCACATAAAATCTCAATAACAATAGTTAAAGCTTAGACCAAAGAAGCAACAGGTTTGTAAAATTCTTTGTAACCACAGATTACAAATTCCAGTACTATCACCTAGCGCGACTACCTAGCCATCACCATCCAGCCTTCTCAATCTCCACAAAGTCTTTATACAAACATTACTTTTGCTCTAACTTTCAAATCTTATAAATTGAGAGTCTTTATTTTCTGAAGCCTTCCAGTTTCATTTATGCCAGATAACTATGGGTTTATCAAATAAAACACCCTGTGGTAATCAGTAACCAAGCCCTTCTAACTGAAGCAGGTGATGAAATTATTTTAATGTATTATTATTGATAAACAGCACCTAACGTTTATTGAGGGCTTGCTTTTTTATAACTCTATGCATTACCTAATTTAATCATCACTAAAACAATGAATTTGCATTGCTACCTCCTTTTTTTAAAATTCTTCCCCTCCCTCTCCCCATCCCTGCTGTTTTTGCTCTCTGTGTCCATTCGCTGTGTGATCTTCTGTATCTATTTCTCTTTTATCTTGCCTTCTCTTCTTGTCTTTCTCCTCTAGGATTCACTGGGATTCAATCCTGGGGACCTCTGATGTGGAGAGAGGCTCCCTGTCAGTTGCGCCACCTCAGTTCCTGGTTTCTGCTGCGCTTCTCTTGACTCTCCCCTTCGTCTCCCTTTTGTTGAATCATCATCTTTCTGCGAGACTCGCTTGTGCAGGCACTCAGCTCACTACGCAGGCACGCGCATGGGCACTGGCTCACTGCATGGGCACTCGGCTCACCATGTGGGCTCTTGGCTCACCACGCAGGCACTGGCTTGCCGTGCAGGCACACTTTTTCTTCTTTTTCACCAGGAGGCCCCAGGGATCGAACCCAGGTCCTCCCATATGGTAGGCAGAGGCCCTATCACCTGAACCACGTCACCTTCCCTGTTACCTCCATTTTCACTGATATAGAACCCAGCTTCTAATTAACACACTCCTCTAGTTTAAAAGCATGTCTAAAGAATGCTCTTCAGAAACAATTGATAGACTCTCAGGATTATAAAAGCCTTTCGTCGAGATCATATGATCCTTATTCTCCTCACTAAAACTTGATTGGCAGTAATTCGCAAGCCATAAATAGGATCACACTATAAAAAGGTTTGAAACCTCTTTATTTTTCAGTTTATATACTTAGAATTAATAAATAAAAAGTGGGAAACTTTGAGATTAAGGAAACTTGCACTTTCTCATTTTGCTTTAATTTTTCACAATGACCACATGTTATCAAGAAAAAGGAAATAAGAAAGCTATTTCCATTAAAAAAAAAAAAAGATTCCAGTACTAGTAGGCCTGTGTGGCAATACATTAACACCAACCTATTGGTACCAAAAAGTCACTAATAATCATTTCCACCTACCTAGACCTTTATGTTTTACAAAGGACCCACTTCACTTAAATCCTCACCATATTTTCATAGGAAATATGGTGCCCATTGGGACAGGGAAACTGAGGCTCAAAGAGTTTGTAAGTGGATGACTCAAGGTTATACCAATCCATGTAGAACTCAAACGCAGATCCTTGGCTCCAAGCGCTGCCGACTGCACTTCCGCAGGACCTTCCCATAGTCCCCACCCATGTCCCCCAGCCCCTAAATGCTTTTTGAAACTGCTCTGTCATCTCTTCGTAACAGTTTGTGTTATGAGTTTTCACTCTGGAGAGCTACTATTTTGAAAAAGATACTTGTATTGTAACAGCTTATGACTGGGGAGATAAAGATACACCTTAAGAACTTGTTCCTGGCTAGGCCCTTTGTGAAAGGACGATAGGAGGTCATTGTGGTTAACCAAGTATCACAAGCATAAGCGTCGCACCTCCTGGAAGGTTCTTTCCTGTCGCTGCAGACCTCCTTGAACCCCAACTGCGCGCAGGGTCCACAGGAGGCCGTGATGGAAACTTCCATAGAAGAACACCAACAGTCAGTCTTTTCTGTGGGTTTCCCCTGTGTAGTGTCTCCCACTGCCCTTTAAGACTCGGCAGCAACAGCAGCCCCATTTTCACAGAAGGGAACGGATATAGAGGGGTTGGGTCACTAGCCCACAATCACAGTTAGGAACGGAGTGGAAACTTCAACCCCGCAATCCATCCTCTCCACCCACACTCATTGGCTTCTCTCTGCTGTTCCTGATTTGCATACCACTGAAGAGAAGCAATCAGGGATCCCATCTGGGCTTTTAAAAGTGTATCTAGGGGAAGCGGACTTGACCCAGTGGTTAGGGCGTCCGTCTACCACATGGGAGGTCTGCGGTTCAAACCCTGGGCCTCCTTGACCCATGTGGAGCTGGCCCACGCGCAGTGCTGATGCGTGCAAGGAGTGCCCTGCCACGCAGGGGTGTCCCCCGCGTAGGGGAGCCCCATGCACAAGGAGTACAACTTGTAAGGAGAGCCACCCAGCGTGAAAGAAAGTGCAGCCTGCCCAAGAATGGCATCACACACACAGAGAGCTGACACAACAAGATGATGCAACAAAAAAAGAAACACAGATTCCCAGTGCCATGGATAAGGATAGAAGTGGTCACAGAAGAGCACACAGCGAATGGGCAGAGAACAGACAGCGGGGGACGGGGGGAGAGAAATAAATTTTTTAAAAAGTGTATCTAGGGAAGCAGATGTGGCTCAACTGATAGAGCATCTGCCTTACCATATAGGGAGTCCAGTGTTCGAACCCAGGACCTCCTGGCCTGTGTGGTGAGCTGGCCCACACGCAGTCCTGGCGAACACTAGGAGTGCTGTGCCATGCAGGGATGTTCTCCGCATAGGGGTGCCCCACTCTCAAGGAGTGCGCCCTGCAAGGAGAACTGTCCTGCGTGAAAAAACACAGCCCTCCCAGGAGTGGCGCCACATGCATAGAGAGCTGATGTAGCAAGATGATGCAACAAAAAAAAAGACACAGATTCCGGTGCCACCTGTGCCTGACAAGAATGCAAGCGGACACAGAAGAACACACAACAAATTGACACAAGAGAGGAGACAATGGGGAAGGGGGGAGAGAGAAATATATAAAAAATAAATCTTAAAAAAAAAGTGTATCTGTGCATATCTGTGTGATTGTACATGACAGACAAACTCAATAGAAATTGCTTAGAGAAAGAGAAGGAGGTGAGAAGCCAAGAGTCTAGAGGTGAGAATGGGCTTTCTCTTTTTATTTTATACAGTTGGGATTGTTTGCATTTTTGTAACAAGCATCTGTTAAGGACTTTTTTTTTTTAAGTAAATGCTCACATAAATTAGAGCATATATAAGAATAAGATAAGGAAGACAATCGTGTAAACAGGCTTGCAGATCACTGTGGTTGAAATGGGCTCCAGCAACACCTGCCAGGCTGTGAGCTTCCCAGGGCAAGGGCAGCTCTGCCGCTGAGTCCCCTGTCCCCAACTCCTTGTCTGTCTTCTTGTGGGTGCTCAGTATACTGTGAACTAAAACCCATTACCCTAAAGAACATCTAGGCAAATGAGAATTCTTCCCAAAGGAAGTGAAATGACTGCACATAACAGTGCCCCAGCGGCAATGGAGGACAGGGCTTTGCAAACCATTTCCTTGCTACGTGACCTCGGGCACTTAACTTCTCTGAGTTTCAGTCTCCTCCATTTGTGGAGACACTATCTACCTAGTATCATCACAGGATGATGGTGAAAATTCACCGCACATTCATTCTTTCATTCAACAAATACTGCCTGCTTCCTGACTCAGGCCTTGGTCAAATTTAAAATAAGAAAATTTCATTCAATAAGCATTGCTTTTGTAATTAATTTTTATGGTATTTTTGCATCCTTTTATTGCATATTCTTTGATTGGGTCTCTTTTTTTTTTTTTGTAGTAAATGTTTTCTTTTTTTTTGTTTTTAGGCTTTTTTTTTTATTGATTTTGTAAAAATATTACATTAAAAAAATATATATGAGGACCCATTCAACCCCACCACCCCCACCCCACCACTCCCCCCCCCCAGCAACACTCATTCCCATCATCATGACACATCCATTGCATTTGGTAAGTACATCTCTGGGCACCTCTGCACCTCATGGTCAATGGTCCACATCATGGCCCATACTCTCCCCCATTCCATCCAGTGGGCCCTGGGAGGATTTACAATGTCTGGTGATTGCCCCTGAAGCACCATCCAGGGCTGCTCCAAGTCCCCAAAACGTCTCCACATCTCGTCTCTTCCTGCCATTCCCCATACCCATTAGCTACCATGTCCACTTTTCCCACTCCAATGCCACCTTTTCTCTGTGGACATTGGATTGGTTGTGTCCATTGCACCTCTATGTCAAGAGGAGGCTCAGATTCCACATGGATACTGGATGCAATCCTCCCGCTTTCAGTTGTAGGCACTCTGGGCTCCATGGTGTGGTGGTTGTCCTTCTTCAACTCCATCTTAGCTGAGTGAGGTGAGTCCAATAAATCAGATTGTAGGTGCTGGAGTCTGTTGAGGCTCAGGGCCTGGCTATCACATTGTCAGTCCAGAGATTCAGATCCCCTAAATATATCTTAAACCCCAACACCAACTACAACTCCAGCACAGTAGCATGAAAGTCTTATGAAGAGAGATCCCATCTGAGTCCAGATTCATCACACATAAAGACCAGCTCCAAAGAAGGGCCATCTGACATGGCAGTCAACCCCATCTGCCATGACCATAGCGCCCATGGGTCTCTTTAGCCCTCAAAGGAACCAATACCTGGTGGTTGTATCTACTTTATCTGTCTCTTAGACTCTGCTCAGTTGTGCATAAGGGCAATCCTTCTGACAGCCTCCAGACTCTTTTTTAGAGACTCGTAGCTATATAAACTCATTTCTCCTTTCCATTTCCCCCTTACATTAGGTCAAACAGCATTTTAAAGTCATGTTATTTTATGTAGACAGGGATATTCTGCTGATCCGCATTGAACCTTCCATTCAAGGTCATTTTCCAGTTGCATCATCAGTTGGTAGTTGATAGTGATCCCTCGGTGCCAGGGAGGCTCATCCCCGGGTGTCATGTCCCACGCTGGGGGGAAGGCATTGCATTTACATGCTGAGTTTGGCTTCGAGACTGGCCACATTTGAGTAACATGAAGGCTGTCAGGAGGAAATTCCCAGGCACAATGCTGCTCTAGGCCTTGTTCTTATTTCAGGCATATCAGCTCACAAGCATAGTCATTAGCATCAAGGGCTCACTGTTGGACCCTCATTCCTTCCCGGTCCTTGCTGCTGCACCTGGGAGACTGTCGCTGCTCCCCTAGGGACCACGACAGAGCACCACCGGCCAGGAACCCAGTACCCCCCCAGCTGTAGTTTTTAATTGTTGCCCCTATGAGTATATCCAAACATTACCATGCACCCTGGACATATGTCCTGTATAGCTCCCTGTCAGCCATATATCACCTGTCAATAGTATCCTATACCAGTATTCCTCCATTGCCATTGTTGAACCACTCTGTGATCCAGAACTTCCTGAAAATTGAAGCCCAATATAATGTCAGGATCCCTTACTAGCAAAATGACATATAGCGATGGGTTTAAAGGTTAGATATAGAATACGTGTTGACTTGGAAAAAATTCTACATCCTATCTTTTTCTTTTTTTTTTTTCCCCCTAATTATTGAACTTCTCTTAACAAGAGCCCTAGACCACAGCAATTCATATATTTAATATACAGCACTCCCACACATCCACCACAAAACCTTTTCCCTTCCACAGCGATACACCCTATTCACATCATATTTACTTAAAGTGATGTACAGAGTCTGAGACAATAGCTTTCAAACAAGGTGACATCTGTGCTTACATTGTGGTGCATACTTTAGGATACACAGTTTTCTAATTTTTTAGTTGTCCTATGTTTTACATTATGGTTTACATTATCAGTCTGTCGTCTCCTATATGTTATGGTGTAATATTACATGTTTTATATCCATCCTTGTGTACTCTCGCGAAACTCCTCTCTTACCCCCCATTTACCTTGGTTCCACACATTTAACATCCATTTTCCCATCCACCTTGGTGCCCACAGCGACAGCCAACCTCCATTTCCCGAGGAGCCACGTCCAGAGATAGTTGGAAGAGTGTTCAGGGCCTAACTTGCTCAACTGCCCCAATGCCCTGGGAGCCACCCTTTCTCTCAAGAGATACAGTTCCCTCTATCTGATGGCATTAGTCCTTGATTGGGTCTCTATTGATGTGCCTTATCTCACCCCTTTAAAGTAAGGAATTGAAAAGGAAAAAAATACTCAGGATCCTCTAAGAGCTTCTAATGTGACTTCTTCCCAATGGCTCTATAAAACAGATTTCTCCCGTGACCTAGAGGAGAGAATTCTGTGCCATGAACTTCTGGGGAACTGCGTTCCTCTGCTTTCTGCAGAACTTGTCAGTTTTTCTAATCCATAATGGTCATCTCCAGCTGCCGGGAGAAGTTAATGAGGCGTGCAGGACAGTGATGGGAAGAGGCCATCTTCGCAGCACCCCTGACACCGTGGCTGAGTGAGGGGCACGGAGGGGAACCAGCCATCAGGGAAGAGAGAAGGGCCAGAAAGCAGCAGCCCCTTGATTAGGACGATTCCAAATGTGTGCTGAGAGGCCAAGGTCCAGCCTACAGACTGTGACGGAACATTCTTAAAATGCGTGAGGTCTGGGCAAAGGCCGGCAGAGAGCACTCCCGCTGCCTCTGCACAGTGGCATCTTTGGGAGTTCTTCCTTTACTTTTTGCCTTTCTCCCTTTCTTCCCTGCTCCCCCCCTTCTTTCCTTTTCTTTCTCCTTTCTTTTTCTGTCTCCTTTCCTTTTTTACTTTCTCTTTTGTTCCTTCTTTTCTTTCTTTTTTTTTGGTGTGTGTGTTCCCTGCTTGTCTTTTTATTTATTTATTTTTTAAAGAAGTTTTAGATTACAAAAATGTTACATCGAAAATATAGGGGATTCCCATATCCCCCACACTTTCCCCCATTAACAACATCTTTCACTAGCATGGTACATTTCTTACAATTGATGAACACATATTGAAGCATTACCACTAACCATGGACTATAGTTTACATTATAGTTTACACTTTGCACCAAGGATTTATTTCCAGACTCTCAATTCTATTTCACAGATCGATGCATCTATCTTTATGCCAACACCGTGCTGTTTTGACCACTGTAGTTTTTTCTCTTTCATTTCTTTCTTCTTCCTCCCTTCTTTCTCTCACTTTTTTCTTTTGAAATTTCCCCTTAAATTTTTATCCTCTCTCTTTTTCTCATTATCTGTTTATTCCTCTTTTCCTTTCTCTCATCCTATACTTTCAATCAATTTCCCCTATTTTATTCCAAATCTCAAAAATTTTCTGGGAGGTAGCTATCTAAAGACTTCTAACCAGGTTTCTGCTTATTCAAGAATAAAATAAAATGTAGTGCTTTCATACATTAGAACAGGGGTCCCAAAGTAGGGTGCTCAAGATGATCCATTGAAAGTATGGGATGAAAATAGTAGACCTTATTTTTATATTTATGTTTAACCCCATCCTCTTTATTTTTGTGTTTGCTTTATAATGAGTATAAAATATTGGAACAGTACAATGTGTATAAACAAACAAATACGTAAACACAATAAGTAATGGGGAGAAGGTGCTCAAGCTTTTTTTTAACTGATAGAAGCAATTCCTATTCTCTGGTTGGTTGGACTTACCCAGGTCAGCTAACAGGGATGTGAAGATGGTCAACCACCACACCAGGGACCCGAGAGTGCCTACAACTAACTGCAAGCAGGAGAATCCCACCCATCAGCCATGTGGGACCTAAGCCCTCTCTCGATTTAGAGGTGGAGAGGACATCACCATCCCAGGGTCCACAGGATGGAGGAATGAAATACGGATTAAAGTGGACTTATTGGTATTCTACTATAGAACTATTGTGACTTTAGCAATGGAAGAAATTGTATCATTGATGTGGAGACAGTGGCCACTGGAGTTGCTGAGGGCAGGGAGAGGGAAGAAGAGATGTGATGTGGGGGCATTTTCGGGACTTGGAGTTGTCCTAAATGATACTGCAGGGACTAATGCTGGACATTATATATCCTGCCATAACCCACTGAATGTACTGGGAGGGAGTGTAAACTACAGTGTAAACTATAATCCATGCGGTACAGTAGTGCTCCAAAATGTATTCACCAAATGCAATGAATGTGCCACAATAACAAAAGAGGTTGTTGATGTGGGAGGAGTGGGGTGGGGTGGGGGGGTGGGATGTATGGGAACCTCATATATATATATATATATATATATATATTTTTTTTTTTTAGAGATTTATTTATTCACACACACACACACCAGTTGTCTGCTCTCTGTGTCAATCTGCTGTGTGTTCTTCTGTGTCTGCTTCTATTCTTGTCAGCGGTCCAGGAATCTGTGTCTCTTTTTGTTGAGTCATCTTGCTGCATCAGCCCTCTGTGTGTGTGGTGCCACTTCTGGGCAGGTGGGACTTCCTTTCGTGCTGGGAGGCTCTCCTTACGGGGCGCACTCCTTGTGCATGGGGCTCCCCTATGTGGGGGACACCCCTGCGTGGCACGGCACTCCCTGCACACATCAGCACTGTGCATGGGCCAGCTCCACACGGGTCAAGGAGGCCCGGGGTTTGAACTGCGGACCTCCCATGTGGTAGGCAGATGCTCTATCCATTGGGCCAAGTCTGCTTCCCTCTTATATTTTTTAATGTAACATTGTTTGCGATCTATATATCTTTTTTAAAAAGACAAAAAATAATTTTAAAAATGCAAAAAGAAAAGTAACTTGAGAAAAACATTTACAGGCTACTACTTTTAAAGAAAAGCCCTTTTAAAACTTACTTACACTTTATTCAACTAGCCTCAAAGGGGATTTCTGGGCACAATAGGGCCAGGGTGGCGGGGAGGGCTGGGAGGCACACCACCCTGAGAGGTGCTTTCACGCGGAGAAATTTCACTGAGTTTGATTTTCAGCTAAATGTCATGTATTTGAAATGTCTACCCTGATCACCTTTCATTTACAATAGCCTCCCACACTCCTTTTTTACTTTCCCCTGCCCTTTTATTTTTCTCCATAGTGCACCATCATCTGACATACTATGCATTTATCCATTTATTTGTTCCCTTTGTGGTCTGTTTCCCACCCTCTAGAGTGTAAGGCCTGTGAGGGCAGAGGCTTTGTGTGTTTTGCTCACAGCTGCATCACCCGTACATAGAAGACTGCCTGACACAGGTACACAGTTGTTGAATGAACAGACTAAGTGCAAAGGACAGTTGGAAACACAAACTAGGCTTGAGGAGTTTCCCTGACAAATGGGGACACCAGATCTTCTCTCTTCTTTATCATTAGTTCTGAGGGCTAGTTGTACAGCAACTATGAGGCATAATTATGGGGAGTAAAACACTGACTCCTTGATCAGACTGAACTCCATGAGGGTGGGAATTGTACTGCAACACCTTTAAATGCCAGCCTTTTGCATATAGTAAATGTCGGAGGTGTGTTTGTTGAATGAATAAATGAATATAACCTGGCTCTTGAACATGGAGGAAGGGGGAATCAGCATAGAGCAAAGAAGTTAGTAAGCAAGTGCTGACAGCGTGCCTGCTGCATGCAGTGCACTGTTCTAAGCACCACTGAGCAACACAAAAGATTTGACAGTTTATTTCCTGTGCTTAGGGATTTACAATCCACTTAAGAGAGATAAAACATGCAATCATAAAATGTCTCAAGAATAGCTGGTTGGGAAACGGACTTTGGCCCAGTGGTTAGGGCGTCCGTCTACCATATGGGAGGTCCGCGGTTCAAACCCCGGGCCTCCTTGACCCGTGTGGAGCTGGCCATGCGCAGTGCTGATGCGCGCAAGGAGTGCCGTGCCACGCAAGGGTGTCCCCCGCGTGGGGGAGCCCCACGCGCAAGGAGTACGCCCATGAGGAAAGCCGCCCAGTGTGAAAAGAAAGAGCAGCCTGCCCAGGAATGGCGCCGCCCACACTTCCCGTGCCGCTGACGACAACAGAAGCGGACAAAGAAACAAGACGCAGCAAATAGACACCAAGAACAGACAACCAGGGGAGGGGGGAAAATTAAATAAATAAATAAATCTTTAAAAAAAAACAAAAAAAAAGAATAGCTGGTGGTTTTATGCTTCCAACAAACACAGAACAGTAGATTAAAATGTGGCAAGGTAAGTTCCTGGGCTCTGCCATTCCGACTAGTCGATGACCTCTGAGAACTTGTGGGCCGTCACTGCCCTAGGTCCTGGTGCTACAAGGAATAATAAAAATGCAACCCTGCCCTGGAGGAGCTTCCAGCCTAGATGGTGATAAGGTCATTCCACCAACATGGACAAAGAGAGAGGCAGAGAAAAACACAGAAGATCCTGGATGCAGAAGGGAGGAACAAATAACCCATAGTTTCTCCACCTCCACGCTATTGACTCCTTGGACTGGCTGATTCCTTGTGGTGGGAGCCGGTCCTGTCCGCTAAAGGATGTTTAGCAGCATCCCTGGTTCTATTTACTGGCTGCTGGTAGAACAGCCCTGACAGCAAAACTGTTTTGAGACATTAAGTTTAACAACATAATATCTGGCACCCAGAGAAAAATGAAAATTTGGGCCCCTTGTCAACAAGCAGGAAAAAGGTGCCATTAAAGATAGTAAAATCTTGGGAAGCGGACTTGGCCCAGTGGTTAGGCCGTCCGTCTACCACATGGGAGGTCCACGGTTCAAACCCCAGGCCTCCTTGACCCATGTGGAGCTGGCCCATGTGCAGCGCTGATGCGCGCAAGGAGTGCCCTGCCACGCAGGGGTGTCCCCACGTAGGGGACCACGTAGGAGTGCGCCCCATAAGGAGAGCCGCCCAGCGCGAAAGAAAGTTCAGCCTGCCCAGGAATGGCACAGCACACACAGAGAGCTGACACAACAAGACGCAACAAAAAGAAGCACAGATTCCTGTGCTGCTGACAACAACAGAAGTGGACAAAGAAGAACACGCAGCAAATAGACACAGAGAACAGGCAACGGGGGCGGGGAAGGGGAGAGAAAGAAATAAATCTTAAAAAAAAAGATAAAATCTAAAGCTTTTTCCTTTCTTCTGTGATGCCTTCTGATGGTTTTTGTTATTTAATGTCACATGCCCTAGGGCACAGGGTAAGTGCAAACTCTCAAAGGGGTCCGGGGACTTTGCCCTCGCCGTGGTGTGGTCCAGCAGCTGACAGCGCTTCCCCCTGCCAGTCCCTGGAAAAGCACACTGTGCCCAAATGGGGGCGTGGAAGTCAAGCCAGTGTATCCGCTTCCCAGGGGCCTGCTGCTCCACCCCACAGCAGGTGGGCAGCCCCCAAGGGGAGTGCAGCCTCCAGGCAAGGACCCGCTTGGTACCTAGATCGGGGGTGGGTGAGAGACTTGCACCCTGCTCGGTCACTCCTAATGCTCCATGGCAACACAAGCGGGGGCAGGGATGGTCGCTACCATGCCCCACCCTGAGATCCACAGGATGCAGGCACCCTGTCCCAATCCTCTCTGTGCCCACGCCAGGCCCCCAAGTGGGAAGAGGGCAGCAGTGTTGGATGGATGGGGATGGGGATGGGGAAGCCTGGCCGAGCCAAAGGGCACCAAAGGGTGGAAGAATGGGAGCTAAACCCCACCCAGGGAGGCAGCAGGAGGTAGGACCACACCGAGGCGCCCAGCGCCCAGCACATGCGCTGTTGTCCCACCAGGTTTCACATATAGAACAGAAATTCAAACATAAAATTATTAAGCATTTCAAAACAATGACCACAGTCCAAGGACACCCACGATATTGACCTGGCTAGAGTTTGCTAAATCTCCCTTAAGAGGACCCCCAGTGGAGAGCCACTGGTTAATAACCCAAGCCTGGGGGAGGTGGGGCTTCCTGAAGGAGCTGAGTCCTCAGCTGATCCCAGAAAGGGGTGGGAAGGGGGCGATTAAAAGAACAGGGCTAATCAGGAAAGCTTCCTGCAGCTCATTAATTTTAAACCAAGTTTGCAGGGAAGGCGCAGAATCTGGTTCAAGGAGAAGGAGCCCTTCCAGTGGAGAAAAGGGCAGGCCTCAGGTGCAGAAGTGGGAATTCACAGGATGCTGCGGGACCCACTCTAGAGAAGGTTCACAGGGGGCAGGGGGGGTGTGTCTCAGCCACCTGCTGCTGAACTCAGGTGTTTCTGAATGTTCCCATTGTTCCACGCAGGCCTCTAGGACGTTGCTGCACTTCTAAGCCTGCTCCTGCACCCTGGGCTGTGGCTGCGCTGTGCCTCCCCTCCTGAGGCTGGATGCAAGCAAGGGCCGCCCACCAGCGTCTCCAAAGACCTCTTCCAGGGCGATCCTGACCGTGCCCTGCTCTCCATCCCTCTGTGCAGACCCCACAGCAGACTTTCACTCACCTCTTGCATGGAGAAGTCTCACAGAAGGGTCTGGCCAGAGAACGCCCAGGGCACTTTCTCTCCAGGTGTGTCACCTGGGACTGTAATAATATGGCCAAGAATGATAGGCAGAGTCCTTTCTAAGTGCTTTACACATATTGATGTGTTTACTCCTGTCAGGTAGGTACCAGTCTTATTCCCATTTTAAAGGTGGGAACTCTGAGGCACAGAGAGGTTTAGTAACTTGCTTGTGGATACCCAGTGAAAGACTTGTGAATCCAAATCTGAACCCTGGAAGTCTGGCTCCAGGGCCCTCATATTTAACCAGTTCACTTGATTTCTTATTTGTAAAATGGAGATCATGAGAATAACCTCAAGTGATTGTGAGGCTTAAATCCAACAGTGGTGTAAATCACTTAGCACCATGATATAGGAGCTCAATAAATAGTAACCATTCCTGCTATTGTGGTTATGAGCATTCTAAAAATCAAATTAAATGATGTCATGTCTTCCTCCTCCACCTGGAAAATTCCCCCCTCATCCACTCACCCTTGAAAGCTTGGCCTAAGGAAAGAAGTTCAGACCCTGGGCCCGGAATTCAGTGTTTGCTCGTGAGCCATCCTGTCTTTACTTTCTGACCTCATCTTTAGAACATCCCTTCATGGTCCCCACAGCCCAGTTTGCCTCCAGCACCCTCTAGATACTTTCATGCCTTCAAGCCTTAACTCAGCTCTTCTTCCAGCCTGAAATGCTTTCTGATTTGTCCTAGTGTCAAATTCTATTTATCCTTCAAGGGATCTGAGCCCCCACAGAACCTTACTGATTCTTCTAGTATTAATATTTGCTTCTATTTATTAATTATACTGGGTGGTTTTATATATATATAATCTTTCCTATCAATTTCTAAGTGAGGAAGATTTACTGCCCCCTATTTACAAATGAGGAAACTGAGGTTCAGAATGGCACCTTGCCCAGGGTCACCCCTAGGAAGCAGCGGAGACAAGTTTCAAACCCAGATCAGCCTGAACGCAAGCCCCAAGCTGATTCCCCCAGAGCACCTGCCTCTTGAATATTAGAGAAAAATATTTGAAGTCAGATTAAGCTGGGGTTGAATCTCAATTCTGAGAAAACTGAAAGTAAGCATAGTAATACCTCTTCATGGGGCTGCTATGAGAATTAAATTAGATTCTTTATGTAAAGGAGCCAGTGCAGTGCTTATGATAAAGCCTGCTCTTTTTGGCCCAGCAATAGAGGTAAGTGTATGCATGTCTACCTCTTCCACGACATAATAAACCTTGAAGGCAGGAACAGTACCAGGCACCCTCCTGAGCGGCCAGCACATACTGGGTGCTCACTAACTGCTCGCTGCCTTGACTCAGCAGTCCTGCCCGGCTCTTCGCCCCCAGGCCTGGGGCAGGGTCCTCTAGTCACCAGGGTACGAAAGGCCATCCCATGGCTTGAGGCCAGCGGTCACTGTCGTGCCCTAGATGCCTGTCCCGGGCCAGCGCTCCTGGCCTGACGTAGCCAGGCGGAGCAGGGCACAGCCTGGTCCTGCCGTGCCACCAGCAGCTCTAGGACGGAGCAGAGGAGACGTGGAGGAGGTCCTACCTCACAGACTGGCAACCCTTCAGGGGAGAGAAAAAGAGCTTTTTCTGTCACTCAGGCGTGATATCGGGAGTAGAAACAGGGGTAGTATTGTGTCTTATTCCCAAGTCTTGTGCACTTTGGCCTAACCTTGTCACTACACAAACACGATGCTGTGGAGAAAACATTGGAGTCTGGACTCAGACGACTCGGGTCAGAAGACACTGGTTCTGACGCTTTCAGGAGCTGGCTTTTCCTCTCTGAGCCTCAGTCTCTTCATCTGTAGAATGTGGATAATGCCTGCCTTGCCTTCCTTGCAGGGCTCTTCTGAGGATCAAATGAAGTAAGAAAGCTCTTGGCACCATAAGATACTGTACAAACACTACAGTTCTTTAAAGGCCAGGCAGCTCCTTAGAGAAGAAAGACTTTGATCTCCCCCTCTCTAAGGCAGCCGGGATTTCTCTCCGTGCTGCGCCCCTTCAGAGTGCTTCTGTGTGATCCCCTGTCTGGGAAGGAGAGGGCTGGGAGGCGCAGGAGAGCCGGAGGAAGGCACTTAATGGAGGACCCAGAGGTTCTCGGCCCAAGTCCAGGCTCCCACCCCTGAACTGCCTGTGGCTCCCGGGGCCGATCCTTCCCCTCTGGGCCTCAATTTCCTCACCATTAAAGTGGTGAAAGTGCCGCCTACTTCACAGGAGGAATGAAGGGGAGAGTGTAGCAAGGGCACCTCACCAGCGCTTACTTGAATAGTAATCTGAAAACAGATTCCAAGCAATTTCACTAAATGCTATTGCTTTTATCAAAACACCATAACCTGGCCCATATCATTTATTCAATAATCACTTTTGAAGACTGCCAATCTCACTTTCGGATGGGTGTGGTAGTAGAAGAAAGAGGAAAAGATTATTGCTCTGGAGTGAAGGCTTTCTATGCTAGGTGTAGTATTTATTAGTTTAATATCATACTAGGCCACTGGTTTTTAATTTAATCTTTTACAAGCTACTAGAAAGATCTTATTTCTAAAAATGACCCTAGTAGGAGGGGTTGTCAAATCAAGATGAGAGAAATCCCTTCGACACTTTTAGTAGTTTCCCTGGCAAAGAACTTCTAGCGGCATGTATGGAAAATAAAAGCACAGAACTGGAAGGGATTTCTAGAGAGGAAGCTGCTGGCAGAATTTGAGCCCTTCCTGTACCCACGTGTTACTCCCTCACAGCTCTCCCCAAAGGGCTTTGCACGTAGTAAGCACCTGGGAGTGCTTGTTAGTGACCTTATAGAAGGAACTGTATACTTCAGAGGAAGGGAGGGGAGAGAGGAAATCCCTGAGCCCCGTGCTGTAATTAAGCAAGCACTGGATTTGAAACCAAGTCCTGCCTCCAAGTGTTTAATTCTGCATCAGCCCCCGAATAGCCCCCTTCTGTGTTGCCTCATCTTGTCTTCCCCCAAATCCTATGAAGTTAATTTCATTCTTATCTCCATGTACCTATGGTGATAATATAAAGGTTCAAAGAAATTAAGTAGCTTGTGTGTGCACACACACACACAGCAAGCAGCTGTCTGACTCCAAAGCCAGGTTTCCTTATTGCTCTGAGCTGTATCCCTTGGAAAAGTTACTTTTCCCAGAATCTGCTTCCTCATCCCGAAAAGGAAGTCAAGTGAGATAATCGCTAAAGTCCCTTTCAGATATACAGACTGATTTATTCAGGAATTGACAAAATCCAAATGGACAATTGTTTTTATGAATAAAGTTTTATTAGAACACAGCCACACACATTCACTTATGTATTGTTTACAAGTGACAGAAACCATATGGCCCACAAAGCCTAAAATATTTATTATCTGGCCCTTTTCAGAAAAAGTTTGTCAATCCCCCAGAATATGCTATTCGATAGATTTTAGTGGTGATAAACTGTACATGGCAGATAGAAAAGAATCTGGAGGGTCACACATCAACTGCAAACAGTGGAGGAGTAAGGTAGTGACTCTACATTTTACACTTTACACATTGGATTGTTTTTTAATTTACTTTTTACTAAGTTATAACTTACCACAACATGCACAACTCCTAAATGGATAGCCTGATGATGAATCCACCATCCTGAGCAAGATACAGAACATTTCTAGCAACCCAGAAAGCTCCCTCATGCTCCCTCCCAGTCAGTACACCCCTTTCAAAAGGTAACATCCATTCTGACCTCTGTCACCATTGATTTATTTGCCCTGTTTTTAAATTCATTTAAATGAATCATGCAGTATTATACTCTTAAGGGTCTGGAAAGGTTCTTTATTTTTAAAATACAACTTCATTGTTGACAAATCTGAGAAATACAAATAAGGAAACAAGAGATGATCACTTGTTCATTCATTCAAGTTATTTTATTGAGCATCTACTATGTATCAGATATTGCTCCATGCACTGGAGAGTAAGACATGAGATGGTCCCTACCCTTGTGGAGCTTGCTGTCTGTGGTATATTTAAGCCCTGGAAGAGTGGAACAACAAGGGACTGGGAAGACAGTCTCCTGTTGCTGTGATTAAAGGTGCAGGGAGGAAGAGCAGAGAAGGAATCTCATCCATGCTGCTAAGTTATAGGGGAAGTGAGTCCACAGAAACCACATTTGCTGTTCTGTGATATTACCAAGACGGTTCTCAGAAAACCTTTGTAGAGTGATAAGTCAACTTGAGTTTTAAATTATTTGATTGCAGGGACTGTATTTTTCCTAGAAAATCTTGGCATTCTATAGATTTTCAGTCAGAAATGATGATTCACAGTCATCATTTAAGTAGAAGAACCTAATATGGTCTCTTCAAATTCAGTTCCTCTTAAAAACAAGCTAAGAATATAAGAGCCCAAAGAAACCAGCTAACACACTTCTTTGCATCCCTTTGGTAATGCTTTTCTTCTTTCTAAACACGTGAGAACCTGCCGTGCTTCAGGAACCTGCACATAATAACTCAAAATCTTCACCAAAGCACAGCAGAGAGCTATTCTCATTTCCCACATAAGGACATAGGCTTAGAAAGATTGCATACCATGCCCAAGGTCACACAGCTGCTTAGGCAGATTTCAGGCCCAAAATCAGGTCTGCTTGACTCCAACGCCTGTCCCCTATTCTCTCCTTATTATTCCTCTCCCTCTACCTCTTAAAATTCCCTCTTTTAACTTCCCATCTCCCAAAGAAACAGAAGCTGGAGAACTTCCTTAGAGTAAGAATTTTCAACCTAAAGTGCTTCTTGAAGGCCCCACCCTCAGACCTTCCACTAATTTACTCCAGGGGCTCCAGGCAACTTTAACTGTCCTGTGCCTTATTTTCCCCATCTTAAAAATGGTGCAAGGTAGATCAGTCTATCACACAGTCCATTCTGTGTGAAGCATAAAGATTATTTCAACCATGTGTTTTCTTCTGTTTGGGGGAAGTTTAACTTTTAGATAAACTCATTTTTTATTAGGTAACTCATTTATGACACATGTCCTGAAGAGCCATCTGCTGGTCTACTTATACTTTTCTGTTTAAAATTTTCCTTAGGAAGGGATGGGTGTTGCATGTTCCCATATCCATAGGTGTGGTTATGTGGAGAATGCCCACAATGCACCAGGTAGCAAGTACAAGGCAGATCAGGGTAGAAGAGCTGCAAGAAGTTGCTGGATATGAATGGCCAGATTACCTGGAAGACAAACCTGGACACCCAGAGGAAATTTACCCTGTACTCTCTGTGAAACTCCCTATACAGTTACATGTTGTCTGGGGTTGGGGGAGGAATGGGTTTGCTGACACCTAAATTTTGGGAGATAAAGAGGCTTGGGAGTCAAAGTGGGTGCATGGCACTCACAACTACAAATCAAAGCTCTGTCGTTAAAAGGGAAACGATTGCTGCTTTTAAAATGGGATTTCCCACCTAACACAAACTGATCTTCATTACACTTGACTGCTTCTATCATGAGAGCAAGTGACAGAAAAAGAGATTGTTCTCCAGGGGCATTAACTCTGAACACTCCATTATCCTGGTTGAGGCGAGCTGGGAAGGCAGGGGAAGTTTTCCATTGGGCTGAACTGTAAGGGACAAGGGCCTGCCATATGTCAAAACAAACTAGAGACAATAAGGGGAAATGAAGGACCCTCTTCTCCAGGAGTTTATTAATGTCTTTCTCAGGAGGTGAGAGACTGAGATAGGAGCTCCATGCACACACCACACAGCTGGCCTTTATTTAAAAGAGACAGCACAACTGCATCTCGGGTTTCCACCTTCCCACACCTGGGAGATTGGATCCTAAAACCAGCAGATGAGAGCGGCTGGGCCCGCCCTTCTCTAGGCTGAGATTCCTCTCTCTCCCTGATCCAACCCCACCTTCCTCCTTATTATCTTTTCGTAGATAGGAAAAAGCAGAACTCAGAAATTTTGCAAATTTCCCAACCCCTCCAACCTCAGGGCTACCACTAGCTCTTTAAGGCTGGATCTTCGGCCTCTGAGAACCCTAATGAAGGGCTTTTACTACAGGGATCTGGGTTTTCTGCCTTCCAGACTGCTGCGTGAGCATGCTCTTATTAGACCAAGGCGTGTCCTAAGTGGGTTCCTTCAACGTGTACAACCCCCCCGCACTGGAGGCATCAGTATTATCTCCGTTTCACAGATTAAGAAACTCCTCAGGCCGGGAGAGGGCTAGGGAGTCCTCTGCCCTCGGCCCCAGGTGCTAGGGTCTGCGGGCGGTGCCTCCCAACAGACCCCATCCTGTGCCCTTCTGCAGCAGGACTCAGGCTGCCTTCCTTTCCCTCGCGTCCCGGCGAGATGTGGATGAAACTCCGACGGTGCTGAACGATGGCCCTTCCAGGCCTAGGCCGGGACGGGCAAAAACTTCCCGTCCGCGGCTTTGTGGGCGTCTGCTCAACCCGCGGTGCGCGCCTCCTGGCACCGCCGCGGAGCCTTGCGCTCGCAGAGCGCGGCCCCGGGCCCGGCCCCTGCGAACAAACCAGGAGTCAGTGGTTCCGGGAAAACGCGGCTGCAGCCGTGCGTCCAGCCGCGAGTCGAGCTGTGCGTTCTTTGCTAGGAAGGCGGCCCCACCGGCGCAGTTTCCCGCCCAGCAGAGGCGCACCGACAGGCCGGGTTTAAAGGCGACCGCTCCGCAGCGGCCCGCTGAGCGGTGCAGCCCCGCGGTGGCGGGAGCTCGGCCTCGGCTGCTGCCGCGGGCCGTAAATTAGTCAGCTCCTCCTGCAGGCGTCCTCCCGGGCCCCTTCCCCCTCACCTACGCTACCGGTGCAGGCAGTTCTGTAAATGCAAACCGCCCGGCAGGACCGTGAGCGTCCCAGGCCTGCGGAGCGGTGACCATGGTGGAAAAAAATGGGGTCCCTCGGATCCCCTGCTTCTCACTGGCCCCGTCTAACGACGCCTCACCCTCCCCGAGCCCATCCCCAAGCGGGCAGCTTCTCCTCCGCCCCGCGGGCTCTCTGGCTCACCGCGTGGACGGTTGGGACACCTAGGAAGGTCTCTACTCTTCGCGTCCTCCCCCATCTCTTTCCTCCAGGAGCACCCCAACTTTCTCCAGTTCTCACCTGAACCCTCGAAGCTCAGGGACTTCTCTTGGGACTAAGGCCGGACCCGCAGGCGCCGAAAAAGTCCCGGCGCCTTCCCTGCTAGGCTGCAAGCCGCTTGCTTCACAAGTCCAAAGGTCAGCTAAGTTTGGCAGATAAACAGAAGCAGTAAAGGGAGGTCTTCAGCCCCCCAGCGTGAGTACAATGGACCCTGGCAAGCCCCGCTCGGGCCCGGGGCTCGCGCGCTCCCCGTCTGCGCTCATTCTCTCGCTCTCTTTCGGTTTTCCCCCCTCCCCACTACCATTTGCATCTTGCCGAAAGCCGAGCCCTTCCCACTAATTTGCATATCTTATATGGCCTAATGGTGGCGATCATGGCAAGTTAGAAGTTTTCTGACTCCTCTCGGAGGAGACTCCAGGACCCAGGGAGTAACAGGTGTCTGGAGACTGAAGGGTGGGGGGGCTCTGGATTTGGGGTTCGCTTGTGAAACTCCCCTCCACCCTCCTCTCTGGCACCCACCCACCCCCTCACCCCCTTCTTTTCCCGTCCTTGGAAAATGGTGTCCAAGCTCACTTCTCTCCAGCAAGAACTCCTGAGCGCCCTGCTGAGCTCCGGGGTCACCAAGGAGGTGCTGGTTCAGGCCTTGGAGGAGTTGCTGCCGTCACCTGCCTTCGGGGTGAAGCTGGAGACGCTGCCCCTGTCCCCTGGGAGTGGGGCCGAGGCGGACACCAAGCCGGTCTTCCATACCCTCACCAACGGCCACGCCAAGGGCCGCCTGTCTGGGGACGAGGGCTCCGAAGACGGGGACGACTATGACACCCCTCCCATCCTCAAGGAACTGCAGGCTCTCAACACCGAGGAGGCGGCCGAGCAGCGGGCCGAAGTGGACCGGATGCTCAGGTAGGCGCCGAGCGAGGCGGGCGATGCGCGCCCAAGCCCCTAGGGCCCCGGGCCCTGCGCCTGAGCGACGCTGCGCGCGACCACTCTCGCCGGCCTGTTTCCCACAGGAGGAGACCCCCGGGGGGCGCCCCGCTTTCCTCCCGAGCCCTGGACCCGGCCCAGTCCTTTAGCAGGACGGTGCGAGGCTTCCCGAGACCCGAAAGACCCTCGCAGCGGGGCTGGGGCTCTGCCAGGGAGAACCGGAGCTGCGGAGCCCTGGGCCCGCAGGCTCGCCCACACCGCTGGGGGTGCGGCTGGGTGCTGAGAAGCGCCGGCCATTTCTCCAGGAGCAGAGGTGTCCTCACGGGCACCAAGTCCAGCACTTGCCCGGACATCGCCTCTGGGGTCTGGAAAGCCGCGGGTCGGCCTCGGCACATCTTCCTGGGGTTTCTTGCCAAGTTATGGGCGGCACCCGGGGCGGGGGTCTGAGAGGCGTCTTTTCTGGTGGGCACTCGCGGCTGCAGAGCCGGTGCAAGCGCCGGGGTTATCGGAAATCCTAAACGCGGGTTTAGATTTGCACAGGGGAATGTTTGCAGGTAAGGCCGGGCCCGACCCACGCCGGGCAAAAGAAACCAGGCATCTAAGCCTGCGGGGGCTAATTGTAGCCAAGACCCCGGCTCACAGTGCGTTTCGTCGCAATCAGAGAAGACGGTTCGGTTTCTCGCCGCCTACACCCCAGTGGTCCCCGGGGAGTTCAAGCAGGCTGGCAGTCTGTCCTCCTGTCCACAATCGCTTGCCGGGCCTCCGCGGCCGGCCTAGGGCTTTGACAGCTGGTTACTAATTATCCAAAGAGCCGAGCGATTCCCTTAGACTGCACTCGCTCCCGGCCACGCGGCCTTTAGGACTGAGCCCCTCGCGTGGGCTTAGTCGCCGCAGCGTCCCGGTTTCAAGGCCTGGGCCAGGACCCAAGTCGCCGCCCGGAAGGCGGCCTCCGCCGCACACCCGCAGCCGCAATTTGGAGTGGGCTATGACCTTGCATTTGAATTTGCGCTCTGGGGACCCGGCGGCTTGCTCTCTAACCTGGATAGTCAGATGTTTGGGGGGAGTTGGGGGAAGACTGGTTGGTTGGTTAATTGTTTTCAAAAGTACTTTTGCTGCTGGTGGCAGTTTGGGGTTTCCCCCTCGCCGTTCCCCAATGCGGCGGCTATTTCTCCCCGACCCGGGTTAAGGCGCTGGAAGGTGTGAGTCCCCGAGACCAAGGTCGGTCGGAAGAGGAGCCCCTGGCAGCGGCCGGGGCCCCCGCACGGCCTCCGTGGTCCTGACCAGGGCCGGGAGGACAAGCCTGGCTCCAGCCGCCTTCCACCCTGAGCCCGCCGGCCTAGGCCCTGCCGCCCAACCGCAGGCCCCGCTTTCTGGCTGGGAGCTCAGAGGAGCAGGGAAGCCCGAGGGCACCGAGGGCGCCCCTCTGCATTCAGCCCCGCGCCGGGCTGGACGTAGCAGAGACGTAACATAAACTGCAGCACGTGGAGTTGGGGTGTTATTAATTTATTTCTATAAATCATCAACAGAAAGATACACAAAGAGCCGTGATTAGGTTGAAAAGAGAGGCGGGTTATTCATTGGTGAAGTTGTAAACGCGGCTTAGAGGGGGAAGGAAGGTAAAACCCGGACGCGGGGCTGCTGGCCGCTCGCAGCGCCCAGGCTCGGGGCTACCCGGCGAGCGCAGTCGGGTCCCCGCACTGCACCCAGGCGCCGAGGCCCCACCGCCCGCGCGCCTCACCCGGGTTGTCCCAGCGCCCGAGCCGCTCTGCGGGGCCCGAGGGAGATGCAGGCTCGGCGCGGGGGCCTCGGACCTCAGCCCCCTTTCCTCCTCGACGTCCCCGGCTCCCGCCAGGCGGTGCGGGGGACACAGGGCAGGGAGGGAGTCGGAGGGCCCCGGGAGCCGTCCTGGGTTGGGGACGCAGAACAGATCCCGAGGCTCTTCTCCCTTTCCCAAGCGGGTGCTGCCTCCCTCCCCCGACCCCGGGAGCGGTCGGACTTTATTAAAGTAATTTTTCAAGAAATCGTTAGCGGTTCCCAGGTCACTGCACAGTCAGCTTCCGAGCGCCAGGCACTCCTGTTTTGCTCACCCCGTTGCCCTAAGGTGGGAAGAAAAAAAAAAGAAAAAGCCACTCTGTGGCGCGCCCTAGAAGAGAAAGGACAGCAGGGAAAGCTGGGCACTTCCCGGTCTCCCGCCCCGAGCGAGCCGCCTCCAGGGCTCGGGTGCCCACGGCGTTTGGAAAGTTGGCTGTTTCCAAAGAAGCCGGAGTTGAGGCTTCTCAACCAATGCGCTGCGAATGGTGGTGGGGCCGAGGGCTTTTCTGCTCGTGGGCAGGAAAGTCATTGTTTGAAAAGGAGCGTGCTGGGCGGACAGCGCGGGCGCCCGGGCCTGGCGTGTGACACCTGCGCTCGGAGCACAATGGCCCGCGCGCTTCTTGGGATCGGTGCCTCATCGCGGCTGAGAACCCCGGAAAGTGAACCGTGTTTTCGAATTCAAAAACGTAACCAGCTCTCCTGGCTTTTGCCGGTGAATACACGAGAATTCTGGGGTCCGAGAGCTATAAAGATATAACTACGCCAGCCATATTACCACCCCCCGACCCTAGTTCTTTCATTTGGGCTTAATTTGCTATAGTTTATAGGATTTTCGTGGGCTTTTTTTCCTTAAACCTACCCAGTTGTTGAGCTAATTCACCACTCTTTCCACAGAACTATTCGTACGTAACATTACACTATTTCGCAAGGCTTCTTAACCCCACAAAATTAACACAGGTAAAAAATTTTAAATCAAAACAAAAACAGAAAAAGAATCTGTTAAAGCAATATTAACTTTTTTAAATCTGAAAACTTTTACTAACTTTTGAAACTATTGTTCATATCTGTTGAGAGTGTTTTTCTATCCTAAAAATATCTGTGGAAATGTTTGTCAGAAATCACCTTTCAGGTTTAAATAAATACGTCCAAAATTTTTCTCTTTCTCAAGGTAAACTCCTCAAGTTTGAAATTGTAACACATTTTCTCATTTTATTTGTTCTTGTCAGTTCATCATGATGTGCTATTGGAAGTTCCTTTGTGAATACCTGAGAAATATGTTATTAATTTATATTTAGTTAATGTAAAAATTTTCACTCCTTACAAACTGAATCAAAGCTCCAGTGACAAAGGCTTACTAAAATAATCACAATTATTCGAATACTTACATAATATCCCAGGTTAATTAATAGATTTTTTATTCATTAAACAAAATTAAATTTTGTCAAATTATAGATGCCAATTTGAAATAAATTGGTTATGACATTGCAACATTGCATCTGTTTTGGCATTTGCTTAACATTTTTTATTGTTTTATCTGAAACTAATTTTCCCTTTGTTTTTTTTTTTTATGTTTTAGGCTAATTTAGACATCAACATACAGTAGAAGAATGTTCTTTTTTTCTTTCAAGTTTTTAAGTTAAATGTGTAGCTGCATTAAAGATATAGTATATGTGGGTGCTTTACTTCTTTAATAATTTTGTCCTGTATTGTGCATTCTCTTCATAATTTCTCATTTTAACCATCTTTCATTTTTTAATCATCTATTCAATAAGCAACAAAAAATATTGGCAAAGTTGAAAACATTTTAAATAAATGAATTTCAAAGGTTATTCCAAATCATACACTAATTCATTGCTCTAAAAAAGCTTTTTGTATACATATGTTCATGAGAAATTAAAAGTGTAACTAAATTCCTGTCCCAAGTTCAAAATAGATGAGAAATGTTGATTTCCAGATACTCTTACCCTATATGAGGAGAAATGTAAGAATACAGGAAAGCAAGACATTTGAGATTTATCACATTTATAAATTCAAATTGCTTGTCCTGACTGGATTTTATGGGAGAAGGAGGGCTATGGATAATATATTTTTTTAACTCCACCTGGCTTACCCTGAGGTGATTCCTCAGGTCCAGGGAAGAAGGTCATTGGATTTCTTACAACTTAAAAGCCCTCTGAATTATTTAATATGTGGCTAAGAAGTCTTCCTTGCTTCTCTAGAGGTGAACACATATGTTCCCCCCCAATTCATAGACAAGAGACGGAGGTACCCATTCAGAAGGAAATGAGGTGACTTGGGAAACCCATTGTAGGGTCAGCCCAGCCCAGAGCAAATGGCATCACCACTTGCCAGTGGGCCTCCTGCCTTTTAAATTTCTCACATTCCAAGAAAATGAAGGAAAACAAAATAAAATAAGAGATTTGCTTTCAGTTCAACGACAGAGCTATTGCTGGCAGTGTACCCCCATTCCTGAAGATGGGAAGTCATCTTCATCTTTTCCCTTCTAACTGCAGAAGGAAGGGATAGAGTGACCTGTACAGGAGCCTTCATCTCCTCTTCTACTGAGGTTCCTTTTTGGCCTTGTGCCCCTCCCAAGGTTGTAGCTTGGAGAGATGGAGAAAGAAGTGATCAGAGTTTTACAGAGAGTTTAAGTGACACCCCTAGGAAGGGGCTATATCTTCCCAGCCATCTCCTGCCAGGATCCTAACTATCTGCTTGTCTATCTAGTGAGGACCCCTGGAGGGCTGCCAAAATGATCAAGGGCTACATGCAGCAGCACAACATCCCCCAAAGGGAGGTGGTTGACGTCACGGGCCTCAACCAGTCGCATCTCTCCCAGCACCTCAACAAAGGCACCCCCATGAAGACCCAGAAGCGTGCAGCCCTGTACACCTGGTACGTCAGAAAGCAGCGGGAGATCCTCCGACGTAAGTGTTTTTACCTGCCTCTGCCTCAACTGGGAGTGCCCTTTGCCCTAACTCTGATCCCTGAGGGCTGCCTCAGTTTCGCCTTCAACAAGAAGGACGGTGTGAGCACTTGGTGAATGCGAGGAAGCTGGCAGGTAGATCTGGCTTTCGTGGTTGCTACACAATGGGACTAGCTCATATTTTCTTCTCTGACAGTCCTTAGCCACCCAGCCAGTTGCTTTGACAAACCTCAGACTGTGCAACATACCTTGAATTTTCCACATCCTTCTCTTTGAAACCAAGTAAGTAACAGAGTGATCCTGAAGATAGGCTAAGTTTATCCCCTTGATACATGACCAAAGGTCAGAGTTTCCAAAGAAGACATTTTGTAGTAGTCAATAATATTGATCATTACTGCTACTTTCCTTCCCTCTGAGTGTAAGAAATATACAAAGATGTATTCAGACCCTGAACCTGTTCTTTTGGGGGTGGAGTAGGGGCTTAAAATCCTGAAGGAATTTAAGGTACTTATTCACATTTACCAAGACTGGTAGAATTTGGGGACCTCAGCTGGTGCACCCATCTAATGAAGGAGCTGCTTCTGGCTAAGGAGGGGCACAGAAAAGATATCTGCATTTAGAATTCTGACAAATGGATTCCTGTCATTCTCACTCCCACCCCCAAATTTCCTTTCTGTCTCTAGATTTCTCCTGCCCAATAACATTGAGAGATTTTTGTTTTGAAGACTGTCAAGTGTGAACTGCATTTGAATGAGGAGAGCATGAATAACATTGTTTTTATTTTAGGAAAGTGTAGTTTCACTTTACGCTTTATTTCAATCCAATCCTTTTCCCAGGAAAATTTGTGTTGGTTTTTATTCTCCCTACACACTATTCGTGGGTTTGTCTGTCAAGATGTTAGTTTCCACCACTTTCTAGGTAGAGTTTTTTTCCTTCTCGCTTGATGGTCAGTTTTTAAATCACTCTTGTTTGCTGTTACATGCTGCTCTGAAGTGATTGTTTCAGTATTTATTGTCTCAGTGCCCGTGGGCTGGAAAAGCCTTCATGAAAGAAGGAAAGGTCTTATGCAATCATCTCATATGGTGGCTGTTTTCTCTGTTGTTGGAAGCAGTAAATGGATAGATCATAAGTAAGAATTAAAATGAGAGTTGTTTGCAGCCCAGGGAGGGAGGTCCCTTTTAAAATAAGGGTTGACCCACCATCCATGGTGGCTGCTCTGTAAGAATTTGTGTTCCTGACATGAAGTAACTCTTGGAAAGTCCAAGAAAATTCTCAGGAGTCAGGGATCTCAATGGCCAGAGACCCGTTGGGACCTGTCTGCACCCCAATCCAAACTTCGTTTAAAGGCATCTCCAGTCTGAGGCATTTCTCTATGCTCAAGGGAGAAGGAGGTAGGAAAGGCCATCTGGAATCTTCTAAAAAGACAAGTTCCAGAAAGTTTCTCAAGATGCTTGAGAAGGAACATTTTCCAAAAAACTAAGGCAGTCTTTGCAAGGTTGTTTGTTATTATTTTTAAATCACATAAGACATAAAGTTCAAGAAACACTCCTTCATTCCATGAATATTACATGAGCACATGTTATATTCCAAGCACTGTGCTAGGCCTTGGGATACAGAGCCTTTTTCTCCAAGGACTTACAATCTAATGGGAGATGAGATGTGTAAGTAAATCATGGAAACCACTTGCTAGGATTGACTATAGAGATATACACAAGGGGCAGAAGAGAAATTGCTAAACTGCCTGGAGACATCAGGGAGGCTTCCTAGAGGACGGGACATTTGAACTGAATCTTGAAGGAGGAATAGAAGACCCACAAGCATGGAATAAAAATTAGAAAGTAAGAGAAATAAAAAAGGAACACAAGTGAATGGAGTGGGAGGGCAGAAGGAGAAACACAGGGGGAGAAGGGAAAAAAGATATTACATGATTATAAATTTTCTTGAAAAACTAAAAATAATTTCATAGGCCTTTCTACAACACAGAATCTCCTTGTCCAAGCTGGCTCCCAAGCCTATTAAGAGGCAGCTGAAGCCAACTTCTCCAAGTTAATTTCTGTGGGCAATGAACATTTTCTCTGATTAACCTGAAAGGAAGTGGGAGGGCATTGGTGGTGGCTGCAAGGTATGTGGGCATCTAATTCCTCAAAAACTTGAGAGAGGCTGGGGCCAAGCCCTGAAGTCAGTAGAGTCTGGATGTTTCTGAGCACCTGCAGGCAAGTCAGCCTGATCCTGGCATGTGCTTCTGCCTCTTGCAAGGGCAGCCTAGAGCCAGAGGCAGCTCCACACCTTGGTGCAACTGTGAGTGCGTCTTATACCCACCATAGACAAAGCTTCAGAAGTTGATTTTGTTACCTCCACAGAAGTCAGCTTTGAGGTTTTTGTAGGTATTTTGTTTGGGTTTGTTTTTAGTGAGAGATGATACATAAGCTGGTGGTCAGGAGCTTTTGAGTTTGTGGGCTGGATTCACATCCCAGCTGCAGTCCCCAGTCCGTGAGGCCTTGGGCATGTTATGCCAGTCTGAACCTCAGTTTCTTAATCTGTAAAATGGTGATGACAATACTTATGACATGGAGAGGTTGAGAGAATTAGATGGAGATACATTTAAAGGAATTTGCACAATTCCAAGCCATAGAATGGCTCAATAAATGTTAACTGTTAACTTTTTTTTTTTTTAACTGTTATTATATCTGTTGACAGCAAATAAAAAATCCCAAACAGATGCCACCTTCTTGGGATTATCAACACTGGCTTTGGCCAGTGGTGGCTCCACAGTGCCACCCAAGGCCACAGGGAGAGAGACAAACTCCACTGAGCAGGAATCTTCTTTGTCGTCCTTTGATTGTTTCTAAAGTAACGGCACATACAGAACTGCTGTGAAGGCCAAATAATATGAAAGCACTTTGAAAAGTGTAACTTCCGTAGGAATTTCAGTAATAAACATCATCACCATTGTCATCATCACGACCCTGATTGTGGGAGATGTTCTAGAGAACTACTTAGTGCCCCAGTCCCATTATAAGGGGGGACACTGAGTGACCAGGGAATTAAGCAACTTGCCTGGGGCCCTACATTATCCCACTAAGTCAGTGACTTCCTACTAGTAAATCTGGCAACAATTCTCTCAGGTTATCGCAAGAAGTTGTTGGGCACCAATGAAAACAGAGCCCTAAGGAGGCCCAAGAATCATCTAAAGTAAGTGGGGCCCAAGTCAAAGTGCCATTGACAAGCTCAATCTGGGTGACTGCTCATTAACTTGGCCAATCAGCAACTGGTTAAAAAAGCCCAACACCACCTGCTGCTGGTATCCTAAGTTCAGACTGGTTAGGAGCCCGCTGCTTCCTTGTGATGGACCAAAATGGAAATGGATCCTTGGATAGGTACAGTAAATTCCCAGTTGCTGAGGTATGTAGACTGGAGGACCACTTGATAGGGGTGCTGTAGAGAATTCAGGCATTAAATAGTGACCTGATTTTTGAACCTTGAGGGTTTTGATCCAAAGCCAGCATGTACAATGATGGTACATCTAGACTTATGACCGCAGGGCTCAGCATGGCTGGAGATTGTGGCTTTCAAGACTCTCAGACCCACAAGAGTGAATCCAGGCCCCAAGGAAGGAAAATATCAAGGTCCAGAATAAAGTTAGGAAATGAAGCTGTTATGTATCCTTGCTCATCTGTAAAATGGATCTAATCACCCCTGATGAGCCCTGCTTCATGCAGATGTGAGGAAAAGGACAGCAAAGCTCTCTTCTGCAATAAGTAAATATTGACTCTCATTTAAACTATATGAGCTAAGGTCTGACCCCTGGGCTGAGCTGCTGTCTTTCATTCATTCAACAAAAATGCAAGGAGGGTTGTGATGTGCTTGGACCCTGGGACTTGGACAAACAGGGAGCATCACTCCATCTACATTTCTCTCTTTCCAGCTCATTAAACACCATTCCTAAAAAGGTCCTGTGTTTTTATAGTCTTTCACACTTGCCATCTTTCAAATTTGTGGGCAGAGCTGTAAGACCTTTCCCTCTTGGGCTGTCTCCCTCATAAATTGACCCCTGGACAACACACACACGCCACTACCACTACCACTACCACATCTGAAATTATTTGAGATCTGAAGAACGTCTTTTCTTTCTAATACAAAATTCCAGTTGTATTAATTCCAAAACAGCTATTCAAAAGGTTTTGGGTTTGGGTTTATTTATTTTTAAGAACCCAATGTTATAATGTAAATAGCCAGGATATGTGAAGCGGGGAGGGGGAGGCTGTTTAAAGTCTCTAAATATTTTGTCTAAGTGCAAATTGAACCTTTGAGCAATTTTCCCCTTGACGTGAGACTTGGTTTAGCTCATTACCTTGACGTCAAAATAAAATGATTCAGGATTTAGAGAGTTGCTTCATGTCTGAGGGCCAGTGAAGCAATGAAAAAATAAATTGTCCTTAACACAATGGTTTGGCTGTGTTCGAGGGCCTTTAAAGAAAGGAAAGGGTTGGCTTCGATGGAACAAACTGAGGTGGGCAGTGAGGGGCCTGTTGTGGGGCCTCCCCTCCGTAGTCCCACATGCAAAAATGGCAGGTTACAGAGCTTAGGGGAGAGGAATAAAGGTGTCTTTGTCCGTCTGTCTGTCTGTCTATCTGCGGAGGGAAGGCTACAGACCCTATCAAATCTACTCCTTTCTCTTTTCAGAATTCAACCAGACAGTCCAGAGTTCTGGAAATATGACAGACAAAAGCAGTCAGGATCAGCTGCTATTTCTCTTTCCAGAGTTCAGTCAACAGAGCCAGGGGCCTGGGCAGTCCGATGACGCCTGCTCTGAGCCCAC
Source organism: Dasypus novemcinctus (assembly GCF_030445035.2). NCBI lineage: Eukaryota > Metazoa > Chordata > Mammalia > Cingulata > Dasypodidae > Dasypus > Dasypus novemcinctus. The sequence continues at coordinate 41,773,663 of NC_080693.1, forward strand.
CAACAAGAAGATGCGCCGCAACAGATTCAAATGGGGGCCCGCGTCCCAGCAAATCTTGTACCAGGCCTACGACCGACAAAAGAACCCCAGCAAGGAAGAGAGGGAGGCCTTAGTGGAGGAGTGCAACAGGTAACACCACCAGGAGCTCACCCGAGCCGGCGGGTGAGCACATGGGCCCTCGGTCCTGGCGTAGTGAGACCCTGGTCATCCTGCTAAGTGTGGCTAACCAGGGCTTCCCACGGTGCATTCCACAGAACCCTAATCGCAAGTCATTGAGTAAATAAGTTTGACAAACCCCGTATTCACACCTCCCCTTGGGGAGTCGTGACAGACATTAATGTAGTAAGGTCTCTGAGAAGTCCTGTTGTAAAGAAACTCACTTGTTTATTGATTTGGTTGTTAGCCGTGGACTCCTTTATCTGTGGAATACCTTTTTTTTTTTTTTGCTGGAAAAAATATTTAATGATTCTTTTTTAAAAAATAGATTTAAAAAAATTTTTTAAAAGATACATAGATTGTACAAAATATTACATTAAGAAATAGAAGAGGATCCCATATACTCCTACTCCCCCCCCCCCACTCCTCCCTCATCACCAACTCTTTCGTCGTGTGGCACATTCATTACATTTGATGAATACATTTTGGAGCACTGCTACACAGCATGGATTATAGTTTGCACTCTCTCCCAATTGGAATACCTCTTCACATTCCCATGGAACTAATTTTCTAGGGAAAATACTCTGGAGAATGCTGGCCTAAGAATAATATGATGCCAGTGAGATGAGAATCACATGTTTGACTTCCTACAGGTCAGGGCAAAACCATCCCTTAGCCCCAGAGTCCAGCCCTGGCCTCTGCCAACAGTCTTACACCCCTCAGTGCAAAAGGAAACTTGGCAGGAGTGTAAGAATTGGTTAGGTCTATTCCATCCACCCTGTCCACCCTGGCTCAATGGAGTTCTTTTTATATCTTAAGAACCACGTGTAATTTTAAAGAAAACTGTTAGAAATGCTTGGGATATCTTTTTGTTTCATTTCTTCTCTGTCTTCCCTGACCCTGCTACTGACTTTTTAAAAAGTCTGCTTTAGGCTCTGGCCAAGCCCCTGTGGGCTCCCCCCCGCCCTGCCCCCGGCTGGGTTGGATTTGGGGGTAGAAGGATGCAGCCAAGGAAATCAGCCCAGGAAGCAGAAAGGCAGAGGAATCAGCCTCATGAGCCACGGCGTCCTCACCTGTGTTTCTGTCCTCCCTGCTTGGGCGTGGGGTTTCATCAGCAGTGCAAAAACAGGAGGCCCAGAGCACCTCTGTGTGCCCTCCTTCACACTCTCATGGCCAGCCCTTTAAGGGAGATTCCTGGGGTGGAGTAAGGAACCTGACTTCCCTGACACATCTGTGTCGAAACCCTGAAAGACCAGCACTTCTCTCCGAGCACTTTGAGGGAGTGAGGCAGAACCCTGCCTTCTGTGGGGTAGGGAGAAGGGCAAGATGAAGAGGCGTCAAGAAGCCCAGTCTGGGTCTTCCCCTTAATTGCCTTGCCCTGCCTTGCTCTCTTTTCTCACCAGGAGCCATGCCAGGGGCCTAGGCCCCTGACTTCCAGGCCAGCCTATCTGGGAACACCCGTGTTCAGGCCCCACTTAAGCCATCTTCATGAGACAACTAGATGGATTGGTCTTTGATCAGGACAAGCTTTCTCCCAACCCCCTACTCTACCATTGGTCTCCCTTACTCCTACCAAGACCTCTATGATGTGTTTGGGGCAAGCATTGGCAGCCCCCCAGACCACCCAGCCATCTGTGCTCACCATCTCTCCTCTGTCCATTCCCAGGGCAGAATGTTTGCAGCGAGGCGTCTCCCCATCCAAAGCTCACGGCTTGGGCTCCAACCTGGTCACGGAGGTCCGTGTCTACAACTGGTTTGCAAACCGTAGGAAGGAGGAGGCATTCCGGCAGAAGCTGGCCATGGATGCCTATAGCTCCAACCAGACGCACAACCTGAACCCTCTGCTCTCCCACGGCTCCCCCCACCACCAGCCCAGCACTTCTCCTCCAAACAAGCTGTCAGGTGAGCAGGGTCTGGGACTCACTGTCTCAGCAACTGGACCATCCTGGTTCTCCCCTGTGGGTCTCAACTGGCCCAAGAATTTTCAGAGGAGCAGATGCTTTGGGATGATACAAGGGCTGGCCTTCCTGCCATTGCAAGACTATCCTCTTGAGAAAGGAATGTGACTTGAGTTGGGGAGACCTGAGTGCTGAGATTTCTTTCATCACAGTGTAAGGGGTAGCTGGGCCTCCAGGCAGCCCTTCTCTCTGTCCTCTGTTCCCTGTTCTTCTTCCTGTAAGTCTGCTGCCTCAGAGGGTCAGAACAGCCATCAGATTATCCACAAAGAAGGCTGCCAGGTCCCAACCACAGGTGGGGATGTGATGGGGCACCATCAGTCGCTGGGATGGAGAATGGTGCTCTGGCTGTCACCCTCCATCCCTGTCCCTGTTTCACCCACAGCACTCTAGCTGCAGCAGGAGAAACCCAGTGGTCTTTGAGGGTCCTTCTATGATCAGCCTCTGCTTGTTGGCTTCTGTGCTCCATCAGGGTCAGGGTGGTGTCGGCCACTTGAAATCTTGGCAGTGACAAATTGGCCAAAACCAGTTGAGCACCTACTGTTGTTCCTGTGTGCCAGACCCCAGCCTGGATCAGCATGGAGTCTGGGCTTGTTAGGATGAAATCCTACATCCTTGTGGTGGGAAAGCACCCCTAGAAGCTGAGCGCCATGTCAGGTACAGGCTTGGGTTCAACATTTCTCCTCCTGGAGCTTAACTCTGCCCAGGAAACTTGGCTTATCAGAATTGGTATGTTTACTGGTACCTAATTGGGGGACAAAGTGTGGCACAGTCTCCTTCCTGCTGCAGGGAAGGGCTTGCAAAAGAAAACCTGAGCACCATTTCTGACACCTGTTCCTTCCCTTGCCCTTCGGATGGGAGAGGCCTGACATCTAAGAGCTACTCCAAGGCTGGGTGCCAGTACTACCAGTGGCACAGCTCCTTCGAGCATTTGTTCCATGGCCGTGCCTTCCCATAGCATGGCCTTTCTGAGAGTCTCTGTCAGTTTAACACTGCCCAGCATGTAGCCTGGGCCAGGGCTGGAAGCATCTCTGGGTTCCCCTTTCACAGGAGGGGAGGTCTCAGCCACACAGGGAGGGAGTTTGAGTTACTCTTGAGAGGCAGGGAAGCCCCCAGGCAAATACAAGCCTGATGGCGGAGCACCTTAGCTCCTTTACAGACATTCATAGCTGGGTTCAGAGGGCAGATGGCGTGTGGCTGGCACTGGGCAGCACTCAGTGCTTGCTGCTGCTGCAGGGATCCGCAGAGCTGAAGCTGGGAGCCGCCACGGGGGGCGTGGCTGGGGCAAGGGGCATTATCGAGAAGACAATGGCCATTGTGCTGGGACCTGTGATCTCCACACCAAAGTCAGGGAGCCTGCGAGCCAAACAAAGGCCCAGCAGCTTTCTGACAAGCTGGGGTTGTGTGGAGGTCACCATAGGGTCGTTAGCTTAGGCTTTCTGGCTTCTATCAGGGGACAGAGTGAGTTAGAACTGGAGGGACAGGAGCAGGTGTTGGAAACAGAACTGGACGGGTGTGAAACACAGCCCGGACCTCCCTCCATCAGAGTTTGAGAAGAGCATGGCCCACGGGAAGGCGGATTCTCAGGGGCACTCCAGAAGTTTAGACCTTTGGAAAAGTTGTGGAGTTGTTAGAACTAGGAGAGACTTCAGAGAAGGAAACTGAGGCCCAGAAAGAGGTAATGATTTGCCAAAGTGATGAAGAGAAATGGCAGCAGACCAAGGATTAGAACTCAGGTCTGCCGAGTTCAATCCACACTTTCCCAGGGCACAAATAGGCAGCGGGAGCTTCCCAGGCATCCAGCTTGGTGAGAGGGATGAAAGACCCACAGCCCTTCCCTGTTGGGGCCCACAGTCTGGTATGGAAGACACCACGTCAGTGTGGACTCCCTGGAAGCTGCTGGGAAAACAGTTATCTTTGAGGATTTGTGGGTCTTTCTAGGGAAGGGAACAACAATTACAGGACACTGTGCATAGTTCAGGGGCTGCCTCCCCTCCACCTTGGCTTCATTAAGGTGTCCTGATCCCAGGTGTCTCTGGAATCCTGGCTCTAACCCACCAGGCTATAACTTTGGCTAATTCCCAAAGTCCAAGTTCCCATCTATAAAAGGGTGTGATACTCCTTACCCACAGAGTATATGTGAGGATTAAAGGAGAGAAGGTGCAAAAATTCCACAGGGCTAAGGTAGCAGCAGTGGAGAGACTGGCAGGCCACAGAAGTCCGTTTTCTTTTTAATTTTATGCCTTGGGGCATTATCCCTAAGAGGTGGTGGTGAGATGTGCCCTGGCCCTGGAAGCAGAGGTGGCCCCTGATCCCTGGGGAGCAAGGATGCTGGGATGGGTGCCTTGTGTCCCTCTCATGAGCCAAGTTGGGGCTCCTGGGCAATGCAGACCCACAGGCTGAGGCCCAGCAGCCAGGGAAGGCTTTTGTCTGCAGAACCTCGAAAGTGTGCTTCCCATCATCACATGCCTGTAGCCAAGGTAGGGTCTCCAACCAAGCCCAAAGCTTCCTGAATGCCGAATACAAAAAAGAAGTCAGTGGTGGCTGGGGAGATACCGACATCCAGAACCAGCCCAAGCAGTCTCCAGGGCCGAGCTGGGTGGGAACGAGGCCTGGGCCCCCCACCCCAGTCCCTCCCCTCTCCCCTCTCCTGAGCCAGGAGGGCAGGCGGCACCTTTGAGACCAGCCTTTCCCTGGAACATTTTCTCTAGCCAAGCCCCTCGCCTCCCAGCCACGCTTAACTCGCTGTGGCCCACTTGCCCATGATGACCACGGTGTGACCCTGGCCCTGGAATGTCCGGCACAATGGGGGTGGCAGGAGGAGCACTTTGCCTCTGTCAGCGGCTGATTGGTTACAAGGTGCCCTACAAACACACTGTCAGCAGAATCAGCTGTTTTCAGCGTTTCCCTCCTCAGCTTTACAATCCCGCACCAGCATGCAGCCAGGGGTTGTCATGGCGGCGTCTCCCTTATGCATGCTTAATTGACAATTAAGTTGGGGCTTTGAACCAGCCTGGCTGCCGCTCATGGGCCTTCATCTTTCCAGTGAGTGTCACAGGGGCACTCTTTGTTTGGTCTTCTTGGGGGCCTGGAGTTACTGTAGCAGGCTGCAGGCAGCCATTTATCTTCAGCCTGGAAGGCCTTTATCTGCCCCTCCCCACACACCTCCCATCCCAGCTCTGGCCAGCAGGAGCTGTCCCTAGTTATAGGCCCCGTGACAGCCCATTCTGAGGCCTTTGAGCAGGCCCGGAGTGATGGCCTTTACCTCCATTCTGGAGCTGAATCAAGAGAAAGGCCCCCAAAAGGTCAGAGGCCAGAGCTGCCGCCAGGAAGAGGACTGGTTGGAGACTGGTGCTCGTATTGATCCTCCAGGAGGAGGAAGTTGGCGCAGGGTGGAGGCTGGGCTAGCCTTGGCACAAGCCATGCTATCCGGTTGCATGATCGGAGGTGGTGGCCTTGCTCTCAGTGTCCTTTGCCTCAGTCTGCAGCAAACTCACCCGGACACCCGGCGGAAGGGAGGGAGGGCAGAAGGTCTTCATGTGCCTTCACGTCTCCCCCACACAGTGTCCTCACTCTTGCATTGCCTTTTGAGAAGGAGGTGGGGACTCCTTCTCATGGAAAGAAACTGAGGCACAGGGAAGAGACCTGGCCAGGGGAAACTTGGGATAGCCTGAACCACAGCCTTTTTACCTGGGGAGACATTTCTTTCTCTGTCTGCTGCTTCTCTCTCCCTCCAAACTCCTTCTCTCCCTCTCTAAGCACAATGGACTTGACTCCAGTGGGGTCAGATCAGAGTTTGAAAAGCAAAGCTCCTGCCTCCTGCCGCCCCCTACCCCACCCCCTTCACGCCTCCTCCCAAGTTGCCCACTGGAGCCTAATCCTCCGTCTTAGGAAAACAGACTCTGGACAGGGCACCTGAGTTGATCCTGTTGTTTTCCCTGATGCTGAAATCTGCAGGACCCACGGGCATCTCAAAAGTGCCTAGTGCCAAGGCTGTGGCTCAATGTTACTAATCCTAACTGCGAGTGTATCGTGTTATTTAACCCTCACAACATCCTGGTGAAGCAGAAACTACCTCTGTTAGCCCCATCTTACAGTCGAGGAAGGCGACTTGTGCTCAGGTTCATGTAGTTGGCAGGTGGCAGAGCACGGTTTTAAGCTGTTACTTTGTCTCCTTCTGCTCTACACAGGACAGCATAGGAGCCAACACACACAATCCCCCACTGTCCCTTCTGCTCCCCTCCCAGTGACAAAGGTGCTTTGGAAGAGCATAGCTAAGGAGATAGGGTAACGGTGGGGGTCTCTCAGACTGACTGGTTTACTGCTTCCTCCCCAACTGTTGTCCCTGACCAAGGTGACTTCTCCGTCCTGCCCAGGGAAGAAATCAAAGCCCCCTCTTTCACACCCCCATCCCCATCTGTGCAGGGATTTGAACTGCCCTTGCAATCTGTGCCGTCTGGAGCACTAAATGCCTTAACAACTTAATGGGGCTTCTGAGACAGAGCAGGCACCTCGGCTCACCTCTGGCTGGCCCGCCCCCTCCCTGGCCAGCAGACAACGGGAGAGGGTTTATGAGGGCAGTTGTAAAAATATTCATCTCAGCAGCAAAGGTCCCCATGGTAAATAAGCCCAACTGTCCCCAAGCAGCAGATTATTTCAGCTCAGAAGAGAAATAAATCGCACCTTGAAATGTCTGCTGTTTCTGGATCCGTCTTTAAAGTTGGAAGGGAACGTTTTGCTTCTCACCTGGGGTTCTGTGGTGGACAGAACTCTACAGTTCTTAGGGACTTTATCTGACTGCCATTTTATCTGTTGAATTTGAAGTTCATTTTATCTTGTGGGACCACCCCTTTGGCTGCCACTAGATTGGGTAAAACAATCAGGATATTAATGAGATTAAGAGAGCTAACTTTGGGAACATTCTGCTGTCAACCTTTGCCTGATAGCGGCCCCAACCCTGGTCTGCATACAAAGAAACCCCGGACAAGTAGGGCTGGGAGCAGCACAAAGGGGCTGAGCAGATACTGGAGCCCATATCACCGAGGCGGCCCTTTGGGCCAAGTCTAATCCCCCCTGAAGGATCCTGAGAGGATTCAAGGACTCCTTGCTGCTCCAGTCGATTCTAAGGGGGACTGAAGCTGCCTGTGAGCAACATAGCCTCGACCTGGGTGTGACAGGGTGATGGAGAGAAGTGCCCTTGGGATCTGTTCATTGAAGGTTTGGTGGGTAGTAAGAGGAACGTGGAGAGAATTAAGCACCAGAGCTGCAGAGCAAGGCAGAGAGCTGTGCAAGGGCTTGACGGGAAGCCACGAGATTTGGCCTTTATGCCTCTCCACTTTTCAAGGGGAGCACATGAAGAAGAAATATATATTTATACACTTATATATGTATGGAACATAGCCCAGAAATAAAGTCAAATGAAGCATTTAATCATGATTGTCATCCTAGCTGTTCACAAATACTCTAGAACAGGGTCAGCAAACTTTTTCAGTACAGGGCAAGACAGTAAATATTTTTGGGACACACAGTCTTTTTGGGACATGCAATCTCAGGCACAACTATTCAGCTCTGCCCTTGTAGGGCAAGAGCAGCCAGAGATAATATATAAACAAATAAACGTGGCTGTGAGCCAATAAAATTTTCTTTCTGGGGACTGAAATTTGAATTTCATTTAATGTTCATTTATTATGAAATAGTCTATCTCTCTTGATTTTTGTTCAACCATTTAAACGTGTAAAAGCCATTGTTAGCTCACGAGCCGTACAAAAACAGGCTGGGCTGGCACGCCTGACCAAGGTGCTGACCCTGCTCTAGGATAGTGGTTCTTAAACTTTGCCACAGCTAAGAAGCAGTTGGGGAACTTTTTAAAAATCCCAGTGCCCACACAGACCCCAGACTTATTAAATAAGAATCTCTGTGAGTGGGGCCAGGCATTGGGAATTTTTTAAACTTTCCAGGTGATCCCAAAGTACAGCCAAGTTTTGAGAGCCAGCTCTACGAGCGTCCCAGACATTGATGTGCCTGCTAATCACCTGGGAATGTTATTAGAATGCAGCTTGATGTAGTAGGGCAGGTGTGAGGCCTGAGTTTCTGCAGCTTTAACAAGTCCCCAGGTGCTGCTGAAGATGATGGTCCAGAGACCACAGTTTGAGTAGTGAGGACCTTAGAGCTACAAAATTAGGAACCAATTTCCCTTTGTTTCCCATCTTGCCTTTGCCTGGCCTTCACCAAACTCATCATTTAATATGTACTGAAGATGCTCTAAGAAAATGGTCTTATGAATCCAGCCTCCCCACACATAATGTTTAGCTTTAGCAACAAAATCATGGACTATGGAGTCAGAACCTGAATTCAATCTCAACTTGCCATTTGTTAGCTGTGTGACCCTCGGCAGGTCTCTCTGGGATCTTTGAGCCTCAGTTTCTCAATTCGTAAAGTGGACACACCTATTCATCCTGGTGGCTGGATGAATTGAGATAATGAGATTTAATAAGATTAAATAAGATAATGTATGTAAAGCATCTTGGGTGTAGCAGGCTCTCATTAATGGTAGCTATCACCATGACTTGTGAAGACTTACTGTTTTTGCTCTGTCCCTCCGGGAGTTTTCTTTCAATCCTGGGTTTTAGAGAATTTGACTGTTTCCAGACACTTGTCTTGGTATTTGCAGTAGGCTGGCTTCTTGTAGTACATTTTCCCGTTCTTCCTAGAAGGACTGCTCTGTGATAGCCACGAGGCATTCTCACCATAAGCTAAATGGTGAGAGAAAGATGGGAAGTGCCTTGGATGGGGGGCAGCGCATGGGGCTGGTGACCACGTAGAAGGAGGTCAGGTTCTTAAGATGATCTTGAATTTCCTGTACCTAATAAGGGCATGTTCTCCTTTAATTAAAGGAAACTTGCTTGTATTGCCTGCTGGTAATTAGCCCTGGGCAACTGCCAATTAGCGGGGGTGTGTCTGAGAAGCTTAATGGTCTTTGTTCTTGGAAAGGAAGCTCCCCAAAACTTCTGACAAAGGACCAGAAAGGTAAGACAGGGAGAGTGGACAGCCCCAGCTGTGAGCCCAGGGAAATCTCAGAGGCCCCGGAGGGGTGATTCTCTGCAATCAGTCACTGACGGTCAACCCTTGAGCACTTAATCTCCCTAACACTTTCTGGAAGTCAAGACCCTAAGTGTCTTCAGGACAAACAAGTTAGAGGAACATAATGCAGCATTTAATGACAACCCCCCACACCACCCCCCAGGGAAGTCTACAACCCCAGAGGTAGAGGCGAGCTGATTTCAGGGAGTCCCTTCTCAGGATCAGACGCAGATGGGGTTATCTCAGTAGCAAGGGGGCACCCCAAACAGGTGTGGGCTCTGGTTCAGTCACTGTCCGGAGGTGTGGCCTCAAGCAAGTTACTTAGCCTCTTGGAGCCTCAGTGTCTTTATCAATGAAAAGGGGTCATCCTATCTATCTTCTTAGGACCACTGTGAGGCTTAGATATGATAAAACACACCCAGTGCCAAGCACAGTGCCTGACAAGAAAGGCTAGCTTCCAGCTCAGTGTTGCCAGGTTGGGTCAGGAATCTCCTGGCGCTGAGGGAAAGGATTCTTTGGATCTGCCTGGGTCCCTGTGGAGGGGGCAGCTTTCCAGTTTTCACCCTGGAAGGGTTTCCCTGCTTGGCATTTGGGACATCAGGAACAATGAAACCTATGTAATGGCAAGATCTGTGGTTCTCAAATCTTCCCAGGTCATATACAAGTCACTTGGGGAACTTATTAAAAATACACATAGCTCCTCCACCCACCCACACCTTTAGAATCTAAATGGGGGTGGTGGTCATCCAGGGGGAGTTTCAATTGACTCCCTGGGTTGGACATCACAGGAAAGTTCTGAAGGGGTCAAGGGTCATCCTGCTGACCCACTGCTGAGAGGCGAGGCAGCTGGGGTGAGGATCCCCAAATTCAAAAGAGCTGAGCCACAAATGAGCTGTGTGACCTTGGACAAATCATCTTCCTGGGGATTGTGGCAAATGAGGTTGTTGGAACAAGCCCTTTCAGCACTGACCTGTTATTATTTGGAGATTGTGTATAGCATCAAGTCTGGGGGCCCAGGACCTGTGGTTGAAGTTGCAGTGGGAGATTTGCCATTGTGATAGTTTGCTGCTAAGCTCATCATCTGGCTCACTCCTTCCCCACATTAGGAACAGTGTGCTGTTAGAAGCCTTCCATCTTTATTAGGGACCATTAGAGCTTTACTGCACCAGCAGATCGGGTGGGGCAGTCACAATAAACAGATTTATAATGGGTATAAAGGAGACACCTATAACTGCTGGAGGTTAACACTTTCCGAGCCTTTGAGTGGCAGTTTGCAGGCCCATGCCTCTGGGCCTACCACTTCAGGGTGGCTCTATGGTCAGCTCCTGTTGGACTCAGTTGCCAAGAAGCCCAGGTGGTTCTTGCTCAGCGAGGGAGGAAAACCTAGTAACATCTTCCACTTGCGTAAGATCGCACGATGGGCAGAAAGTTAGGCCTTAATTCATCTTAAGACATTTTTCAGATGGAAACAAATGAGCAGCCCTCCTCCTTCTCTACAATCCTACTGCCAGGATTCAGAGGTAAAAGATAGGGTTTGCATCCCCATCTGTCAAAGAAAAAGAAACCAAGTTAGCCTTATTCTCACTGTGAAGAAGATCCCTGAGCTTCTAAACCCACTTGCTATCTACTGTATTTCAAGTGATACAACTATGGGCTGTGCCAACATCTCCTAAGCCTGAGTTAGACTAATTCACCGCTATCTTCCAGCTCATGGCCCATGCCTGGCACTCAGTAGAACCTCCATATGTTTGTAGAATGAAGACACCTATTATAGACAGCCTCCTGCCCCAAAGCGTAATGCATTTTCCCCAACATTTTATACTCTTGTTCTTCAGTTTTAGCATTAAATGCACTTGGAATTAGTTTCATTTTATATTATATATCTGTTATTATTTGAAGTATATTATCCCTTTTTTGGTAAACCATGTCATCCAGCCTCACCTCCATTAACACTGCTTCATGCAATTATAGAGTTCACAAAAATATCAACATTAAATGCAACCAGAAAGTTGTCAAAGAGCATATTACTGCTTCTCCTCAATGTTCTCCTAGTTTAATTTTTTTAGTTCCTTTTATGATCTCCTACCAGATTCTCATAGGTAAGAAAAGGACAAGAACTCCTCCTCTTGGCTCTCCATTGAATGAACTAGAGTCCAGAAAAGAGATTGGCCACACTGCAGATCACAATCTTCTAGAGAGACAGAAGTGAAACTGTCAGCTTTGGCTATACTGCAGATCACAGTCATCCAGAGAGACAGAAGCGAAACTGTTAGCTTTAGGGCAGCCACTGGTTCCTGGGGATGTTCCCTGAGCACTGAACTGGTCCTCCTGTTCTCACAGATGAATGAAGGCCAGTAATTATGCACTTTCCAGGGTCTCAGTGCCCAGCACCTAGTGCTCCAGGGGCCCAGCAGCCCTGAGCTTGCAGGGTGATGAGTGGCTGTCATGATGATGATGGTGATGATGATGATGATGATGCTGATGGAGCTGCCCTCAGCAATGGTGATGAAGAGCCTAGGGTCTGGCCAGGCAAACCTCCATTATGAGGCAGTTCTGACTCTTGCCAGGCCCCAAAGGATCTTCTCTCTGAGTGTCGCCTCCCAGTAGGGTCCTGCGTATGAATAGGCCACAGTGGAAAACCTCTCTTTTCTAAGGCAATTTTATTAGCCCTTCAGTCACAATAGAGATGTCTGTTTATAGGACCTGACTTTTGTGTGGACACCCAGTGGCTCAGTCTGCTGATGACTTTACAGCCATTTCCCCATTGCCCATACCTGCTAGGAGCATCATCATTCTCCTCGCCAGCCAAGCTCAGGGGCCTTTGTTGCAGCCACATTACCCTGGCCCGCAAAGGCCGCCTCTCAGAAAAGACCAGACCCCGGGAGCCAGACTGCAGCAGGGTGCTGTCTGTCCCCAGAGCTTGGGGCCTAATGATGTCCACCGTTAACCCTTCTTAGTCTTACCCTCGTTCTTTTGGAGAGAAAGATGTTGAAGTTACTCCTTGCCACAGTAAATCCCCACTAATGGATCTTCTCCTTCCCCCAAATTAAACCCAAATGGTCCCCAAACCGGTTTCTAAAGTGGTGAGTCTGAATTTGGGGTTTCTACCTACAGCCTTTCAACCTTTAGAAATGGTCAGCCTGTGCTAATGGGAGCCCCCACTCCACCCCAGTAAAGGGCCCGAGGTCATGGTGGTTATGCTTAGGCCTCAAGAAGTAGAGAATGGGTGGGTTCCCCACAAGCATCCCATTAGCCATTTTTGCACAAGGAAGAAGCATTGTCTGGTGATCCAAGGTCTCAGGTGTGGGAAGGGATGGGCTGCTGCCTCATATTATCCCCAGCATATCCATCTCATGCCTCTCAAACCTTCTGCCCAATCTGTCAATACTGTTTCTTCTACTTTGATTATGTGTGTGTGTATAATTGTGGTAGCACATGTAGAACCTAAAATTTGCATTTTAAATGTCAATTCAATGGCATTAATTTCATCTCCAATGTTGTGCTACTCTCACTATTGATTTTATATATATATGTATATATATTTATATATACACACACTTAATTGTGGTAACACATATAACACAAAATTTCCCATTTTAACCACGTGTACACTTCTGTGGTATTAATTACACTCACAATGTTGTGCTACCATCACCACCATCCATTTCCAAGACCATTGATATTATTTGAATCTTACTTTCTCTTTTGTCTCTCCCTCTCTCTTAGAGCCCATTCTCCCCTTCAACAAATGCTTGCCCTTCCATAACCACAGAAAAACCTGGGATTTAAGGTTGAATGTATACCACTGGCACTGTTCCACTGCTCAGTGCAACAGATTAAAGGTGAAAGGGGTTTGGAACCTGAGTCAGAGCTGAAGTGTAGGTCATTCATTCAGCATGTACTCACTCCACAGACATTCATTGCGTGCTTAGCACAGGCTAGGCTCTGTGCAAGGTGCTGAGGATACACGGAGAAGACAAGATTCTGCCTTCATGGGGCTTACATTCTAGTGAGGGGTCCAGCCAAGGAAAAAAGTAAACAAGCAAACAAATTCATTTCAAAATACTAGTGGGTCACGATGGGGAGGTTTCACGTATCTGGAGTCAGTTTGGGGCTTATGGGCTGGAGAGTGAAGAGTCAGCTTAGAAATACCACCGGCTTGCTGAGAGACTCCTGGCAGGGGTGATGAAAACTACCGCTTCCTCTCTGAACCTCAGCTTTCCTCTCTGTCAAATGGGCATCTCTGCCACGTTGAGAAGCAACGTGTGTAAAATGCTCGCATATTTGAGGTCTTCACACGTTCCTGAGTGCTGGGTAGATTTCTTCAGCCTGCAGCAGCAGTCTCCAGGATGAAGTGTTCATTGCAGACCACCTAGTACCTGCACTCAGAAGCCAGCTCTGTGGTCAGGACGAGGGGTGGTGCCCTAGGGGAGATCCTCTGGGGAGGGCAGGGCAGGGTGAGTGTTTCTGTTGCTTTTCTACCTCCCCAAAGGTGCAATTTTCCCAGGCACGTGGTGCATACTAGCTTCTGTTCTCAGCCAAGATGCCTGCCTGGGAGACTTTTTTTTTTTCTTTTCTTGGTTACATTTGCTTTGATTCTTATAAGAAAACCAGTTTGTGGGCTTCCTTTAAGTGTCACTCAACTTTTACTCCTTGAGTCAAGAATGTTTACCGTCCCGGCAAGCCTGTCTGTGTTTCTCCTCTTATGAATTGGGCTCCTAACTCTGCCACCTTAGGTCGGGAGGGATCTGGAACTGAAACCAGCCCAGTGTTTAAATTGCTTTCATCTTGCATTGGCTTTTTCCTCCCAGGCTTTCAGATTTTTTAATCTCCCGAGCTCTTTGCAAACATTTATCTTTATCCCCGGAGAGGAGGGAAATATTAATAAGACCTGGCAGTAGTTCTGGGTTACCAATGAGGAAACTGAGGCAGCAACGCTAGCTCGTTTGAAAACTTTCTTTTTTGGAGTTCCCAGTTTTAAGTCCGGGAATTTTTCACATTCTTTGACCCCAAATGAATTTCCCAGAAGTTCACCAGACTGAATCATTTGTCTCTCTGCCTCTGCCCTCAAGAAAATGACTCTTCTTTAGGAGGGGGTGGGGCTAAAAAGACACGAGACTGGGCCGTCTAGAGCAGCCTAATCCCCGCTAATCTCTCCCCACCCTATTTTTTGGCTTCAGAGGAAAGAGGGCTCTGTCTTCCCATAATTTACAGACCTCGGTCGTTTCCTTTTGGAAGAGCTTTCTCCTGTCCTCCCTCCCTCCAGCGTGAGTTTAAACTCCCAGTTTTCAGCCGGGCAGGGCCAGGCTGCGCTCTGCATGAGGTTAGGAACACAGGGGAGGAATGTGTGTGACAGAGCCCTGGCCAGTTGAGTAATGTTTACTCTGGGACGCTCGCTCACGCTGGCAGAGGGCCACCAGCCCGAGGAACATTCCTGCATTATCGGGGATGGGAGGTTGGCTTGGGAATGCCAAGGGCGAGAGGCATCCCCCTAGATGCTGGCTGCAGCTCGCAGGTCCCAGTGGAAGGCCCCCACCCCCACCGCAGGCTCCAGTGCCCAGGCCCGGGAGCCCCCACTTCCCTCCCTCTTCTTACTGAAGGAGGGAGCAATTCTGGTCGTGCTTTCTGGCAGATATTGCCTTTATGTTGACCCAGCATTTTCTGTCCCAGGAGAACTCAGTGCTTCTCTAACATTATTTTATTCATTCATCATTCTGGTTTCTGAGGAAGGGAAATCTGTCTGCCCATCTTACAGCCAAAAATGCCAAGAAGTTGACTGGCTCAGAATCTCCAAGAATTAAGGCAGGAAGAGAAAGAGGGAGGGGCAGAGAGCTTAAAGTGCCTGGAGGCGGGTGCCCTATTGATCTCTCAAAGTGTGGACTTGGGATCTTAGCTGTCTTTGGAGATCTTAGGGAACTGGGTTAGTTATCCAGGACTCCATAAACTACAGCTCTAAACCCCTGAAGCACAGGGATTTTGAAAAGTCTCAGCGAGTAATGATGCCCTAAACAGCTCTTCTCTGAGGTCTTCTTGTGAGGTAGTCATGCCTGGGTTTGAACATGGGTATATGGTCAGTTCTACCACAGCCTGACATTTGCAGTCTAAAAATCACCATGTTTTATTGTACAATAGAAAACACAGAGTTCATGGAGAAAATGGGGCTAAGGGCATATACTAAAAAACTTTGTCAGTGACACATTAAAAAATTGAGAATCTGATTTTAAAAAACTTTTCTCCCAGTTTTACACCTTTTAAATGGTTAAGAAACATAAATGCGTGGCACTTTACCTTGAAAAGGTCCTTACCCTTGCCTGTGGTTGTGGGTATCAGAAGAGTTGCAGCTTGTGAGTTATTGTGAAGTAGTGGGCAGATGGCTATCTGAAATCAGAAGGAAAGTTGTAACTCCAGAAATGGATGGCGGTGGTGCATAAAACACACAAAACGGGGGGAACGGGCAGGTGCGTGAGGGGTGTTTGTGTGTGTGCAAGTATGCATGCCCATGCGTTTAGTACGTTCCTTCATGGGTCCATTCAGCCGGGTGCAGATTTCTGCACTCACCTAGCATTTGTTTCTCAAGGGTGAAATCTCTCTTAAGCAAATGCAAAATTCATGTTATGCTCAGGTTGTTCCTAATAAAGCCATCAAAATAGAGCAGATTCACATTCTCAATGCAAGTGTTACAGCAGAACTGACTGTGTCATCTTTCTGTTGGAATGGGTGCTCCTCGTTCTGGGGCGTGGGTACTCAAAGCAGCTGAAGGCTCATGCCTTCATTCAGCAAATACGGTACCAGGCACTCTGCCAGTCTCTGAAGACTCAGTAGTGAATAAAAAGCCATCTCTTCCATTGAGAGGAAGAGAGAGTAGTAAGCACATCATCAGGGCATCATAGTACAGGGGGCTCTTGCCGTCACAGAGTCTAAACAGAGTGTAAAGTATGAAGGATGGAGCACCTAACTGCCAGTTCCATCAAGGGAAGCTTCACAGAGGAGGTGACATTTAGCTCCCTGAAAAGATATAAAATGGTGAAGGTGGGGAAGAGCTTTCCAAGCAGAGGGAATAGCGGAAGCAAAGGCAAAGAGGCAAGGATGGGAGGCCTGTTTGAGGACTGGCAGGTGCGTTGGGTGGGCTATAGTGGGAAATGGTGCAAATAAGGTAGAACAGAGTCATAAAGGCCCAATTCTACCAGTCTAAGGGAGTGAGTCTCTTCTAGAACATAGTGGGGAGCCATCGGAGATTTCCATGCAGGGCAGTGACATGATGAAATTTAGTTTTAGCAAGAAATCGCAGGCATCGGCATAGGATGCCCTGGAGATGTGGACTTCTTAAAACCATGAGTAACTCATTTCTTCCATGCTTTGACATTTCTGGACCAGTCTTACTGGATGGAAACCAAATGATTTATCTCTATCCCATATACTGTCAAGAATTCAGAAATAACCCAAAGTCCATTTGCTGAGACCTGAGAACAGGTGAGTGTAGATGACCTTCTCACCAGGGCTCAGGGGTGTATCTAGACATTTACTTCTGGAAATGTTTACTTGCTGTGTTCATAGGACCAGTAATGGGGACTTGGAGAATTAGTGGCCCAAGCCAGGAAGTCAATAAAGATGGGCAGCCGCCCACCTTCTGGCATTGTCCTTTCTCCCTTCTGTGGATGTTAACCTGGCACTTTTGGCCAGTCACTATTAAACCAGAGCCTTAGCCATATAATCATTTTCAGTGCTTGCAATGGTCAAGGAAGATGCCATGCTACTACTTCTGAACACAGGATCCTTAACACAGTGTCCGGCATGTGGTAGGTGCTCATTAAAGAATTGTGAATTCAACCTTCCTAATAATGTCTTCCAGACCAAGACAGTCCCAAAGTGGGAGGAACTGATGTGTCTGGAGCAACTGTGAAGTCCCAAGCTAGGGCTGGGTGCTTTCACATCCATTCAGTCTTTACAACAACCTAAGGGGTGGCTGTTGTTCACAGTAAGAAAACTGAAGCTCAGGGAGGTTAAGTAACTTTCCCAAGGTCACATAGCTATTGCAGATGGAGGCAGGATTTCCACCCAGGCCACTTGGCTCCAGAGTGCACTCCACTTTCATTCTCATTCAAGCACTCTTCTAAGTTTGTGAAATACACAAGGACTTGGCCTCCCCTTCCTCTAATGAGAACACCTATTTCGGGCCTGCTGTCAGCAGATGCCTTTTCATTACTCCCCCCACCCCATCCTCTTTTAAGAGGGCTAGCTGATTGCAGCAGCTCTGAGCCCAGCATGTTTGCCAGATTCTTGGTCAGAGAAGCAATGGTGAGAAAAGCTGCAGGTGACCTGGAGCTGATGCGCAACCTCTTTGCCTAGCTTCTGCCACACCCTACAGTGACAGCAGCTCTCTCTCCCCGCAACCAGCAGTCCTCTTGTTTGTAGAAGTGAGGAAGCTGGAGATGGCCCTAGAAATCAATGGCAGAGCTGAGATCAAAACAGGGATCCTCTAATTCCCAGCCAGCACTTCATCCCTTCGCCAGACATTTTTAAAGGAATGTTCCGAGGTCTAGGCCCATCTGGCTTTAAATGGAGCAGCTCTGCCATTATATTCCATTATATTTCTTATATACTGAAAGTTCTGCTGGAGGAGGGGAAAAAAGTTTGAAAACCACAGCCGCAGGCTATGCCACCTGGATTCTAACAAATGGTTCTTGACTTTCTCCTGCCGGGCTCCCTTGTAAAGAAGGCTTTTGTTTCCTGCGGATATCCTTGGTTAATTATTTTTAAATAAATAATTACGTAGCCTGTGGTAGGGGAGAAGCCTCCCCGTGACCCATATTTGATCGTCAGAGGGCTGGCCCTCTCCCGTCAGCCAAATTAAATAGGCTAACTCCAGAGACTGTTTGACTTGAGACGGAATCGATGATGGGGACAGGATGGGAGGTGAAAACACACCTGACTCCCAGCGTTATCACCACTCTCTCAGGAGCAGAGCAGCTTGGGGAGGTAAATAGCTGGTCAGGGAGACAGAGAAAGGCAGAAGAAAAACAGAGTGAAGTCCAGTTCCTCAAAAAGAGGGCAGAGGCCAGGACTCTCTCCAAAGTTGCTGCCAGTTCAAAGCAGCAGTGATTCTGCCAGCGTAGGGTTCTTTGGGAACTGTTCTCTTCAGGAAGGGATTTCCATTACTTAGAATCCATCCTACGTTGTCTAGAATTCTATAATCTTTGGGCAAATGTCTTGGGATCCATCCATAACCCAGCTTCCTCCCTCTAGCATTCTCACCCATAGTTGCCATTTATTTGGCATCATGCTTGGGGCCAAAAATAGCCCTATAAGAGAAGTACTGTTTTCATTTTACAAGAAAAAATGGAGGCATAGAGAGGGGAAGTAGTTTTACCCAGATCACACAGTCAGTGCAAAGTTGGGATTTGAACTTGAATTTGTCTAGCTCCAGAGCCCACAGTCTTCCCACTGCCCCCTTCTTATTGGAAAATTTTCCCTTTCATTGATTCAAAAATCTGCCTTCCTCTTTTCAGTGGACCTAGTTCCACCCTCTGAGCTCAGAAGATTCAACTCTCTTTTTTGTAACAACACTTGTAGCTGTTGGAAGCAGCCTGTGGGAACCTGGTGGTGAACGTCAGTGAAGAAGAGAAGCAAATTTAATCCAACGGGCTGGAGTAGAGGGCAGCAAATAGGAGACCAAGTGGCTGAAGACAGATACAGGACTGGGTAGGGGTGTTGGTTTGGAGACATGGATGCCCTGCTTTCTTTCAACTTCATGGCTTCTGTCGCTCCCAAAAAATGCAGTGCCCCAAACCAATAACCACCAAATTCCAGGGCTATCCTACTGTCAACATCCCCTCCACTAGCAACCCCTTGAATCACAGGATGGGAAAATAACCAATAGAAAAAAGCTCACAGAGCAAGCATCAGACCACTTCATAGTCAAACAAGTTGTTCTTGAAGATTAGAACCCTGCTTTGGGGTTTGTTTGTTTTTTCCCCAGCCCTCTTAATCTCTAGGTCATGTCAACCTTAGGTAATAGCCTTACAGGATCCAAGGAAAACTGGCTTGGGTCTCTCTTTTTGACAAGCTTCATCTTAGAAAATTGGAGGCTGCTGGCTGTGGCAGCTTGACTGGCCCCTGGCGGGGCAGTAGGCGGGGGTTTATTGTGGCCTTCTCTGGAAGGTGGGGTTCCCAGGGGGCAGGAGGCAGGGGAGGGCACAGTTACAGTTCGTCTTGGGAAATTGGGCAAAAGGAGAAGGGCATCCAAATAATTGGTCCACTTCTCCAAGTGACCCCACACAGAGCATTTGATCTCTCTCTTTGCAGGTAGGAGTGGGGTCCCCCGAACTCTGTTGTCAAAGCCAAAGCAAGAAATGGGAACATTGTCTTTCTAAACTTTGATGTCAGGGTGAGATTTCTCCCCCAGCCTTGCCCTTGGCTGTTTCATGGGCACATCAAGCAAGACTTTGCTTCTGTAAACAACTTGACCTGTGTTCTTTGGCCTTCTTCAACTTCCATCATTTTCCCTTTTTTTGAGAGCAGACCTCAGTTTTGGTCCTGAACAAGTGGGAGGGTCAGAGCAGTGAGGTTGTAAACAGACTGTGGTTCTCCCCTCCCTTGCAGACCAAACTGCAGTGGTGTACTAAGCATCCATACCCCGCCTGTGCGTGCTGCCTGCACCACCTCCTGGCAGACGCACCTTTCCCTGTGCCCTGGAAGTCAGCCAAATGGGACCCCAGCAAGGAATGTGAGTTCCAGAGCCAAAGACTCCCAGCTGGAGCTCCATCCTTTTTTGCTCTGCTCATGTCCCCCAGCTTCTTGGGCTCTGCCAAAAGATACGTTTTGCTATGGCTTTTACAAGGGTCACTGGCGAGTTCCTTCTTTGTAAAATGGGTCTACTCATACTTTGCACCTCACAGAGCCAACAGATGCCAGAGAAATTTTTCTAAAAGGCATTTTGAAGATTAAAAGAAATACCCCAGCCAGGAAGAGAAGGCCAATCTCAGCCCCTACACCCTAAAAGAACCATGCGAAAGCAACGACAAGCATTCATTCATTTGTTCATTCAAACAGATATTAATGGAGTGGCTACCAAGTGCCGCGATGAACAAAACAAAACAAGCAAATGCCCTGCCTGCTTGGAGCTTACATTCCTGACTCAGAATCGAGGCCATGCAGCCCTGCCACCTTTTCCCTAAAGGAAGATGGTCAATATTTCCTGTGGGCGGGTAGGGGGAGGATAAGGCAATTTTGTTTTGCTGTTATCCACCCTTGAAAACAAGGGGAACCAAGTCAGTGTTCCAGGGCTCTGGTGTCACTAATGTTCCCAATTGGGTTTGCATTGTTTTGCAGGAGTGCGCTACAGCCAGCAGGGAAACAATGAGGTCACTTCTGCCTCAACAATCAGTCACCATGGCAACAGTGCCATGGTGACCAGCCAGTCGGTTTTACAGCAAGTCTCCCCAGCCAGCCTGGACCCGGGCCACAATCTCCTCTCACCTGATGGTAAAATGGTGAGTACACCTGGGCCATTGTAGCTCTGGAGCTGATAAGATAAGAGGCAAAATAAATACAACTTCTCACAAGGCCTGCCTCAAACAATGAACCATTGTAGCCCCACAGGGAAAAATGGGGGCTGTCCAGAGTTGGAATGGAGAGGTAGAGCTGGTGACCCAGCCTTTGGCGGGGAAGAGAGGTGTTCGGTTTGAACCCAGCCAATAAATCTGACAGAGCCCTGCTCTCAGTTTATTGATTGAATGCCTCATAAAGGAGCAAACCAGGTGGGACACTGTTTGTTTTGGGGCTGCCAATGACATTTGTGTTGATAAAATGTGCCCGTCACCCCCCACCCCCACCCCAAGGCCTCCAAAGCAGGTTTGGTTTTTTTTTTTAACCCAGAGAGCTTCCCACTTTGCAACAAGCCCCTCTTCCTCTTCACCACCTCCTTGGTGCTGGCGAGGAGAGTCATTAAAAAGTCAGGATTTAGTGGGTGGCAGGAGGCGGGGAGAGGCTTCCTGAACTGGGATTTTGAAGGACACTGGATGCCATGTCAGTGAAGGTCACAGAACAAAATGGTAGGTGGGGCGGGGCAGTGCTTATGAGTGAGTGAGAAACATCGGCTTTGACGTAACAACAAGGTGGGTTCAGATCCCAGCCCCAGCACTTAATAGCTGTGTAGCCTTGGACATGTTACTGAACTACTCCAGGTCTCTCTTCCTTGTCTATAAAATGAGGGTAATAACAATTGGGTCATTGAAGGAATAAATGTGAACTACTCAGCACAGTGTTTGGCATAGTAAATATTTGAAAATGGCAGTATTGCTGATGTTATATGTTAATGTCAATTTATTCTCTCTAAACAAGTTTTCTATATCTGTAACCACACCCCCACAGCCAGGTGTGAGTTTAGCAGACCTGTTGAAAAACGGACTGTTTGAATTTTGAAATTTCAAGGTCCTAATCCTCCTCCGGCAACCCAAGCGCAGAGGAGAATGGTTTAGGAGAGAACAGGTGCATTACGGCACAAAGAAGGGTAGGGAATGGAAAACTTCCTTCTTTGGGTCAGGCTCTGTGTTTTGGGGAGGGTGGAGCCTCAGGTTCCTGGCCTCCACGCTGAAGATGGAGCCACCCACGTTCCCTCGACGTCTGACCCCAACAGGCAGGTGGGGGCGCAGGGGGGAGGCGGCGGGAACAGATGCCATCTTAGACTTGATGTGTGTGCTGTGTGGGCAACACGGGAATGGCGAGTCACAGGTGACCGAGTCCCTGGCAGCCTGGAGGAAAAACAAAGTGTAGTTTCTGAGGGGAGAGCTGGCCCTTCCAGCCCTGGTTTCAGAGGACCTGAACAGCTCTTGTGGAGGTGGTCTCCGCAAACCAAAGTGAAAGGACACTCTGTGGGAAGCATTTTACAGGCCCTTTGCCCTCCCTCATCCCCTAGGAGAGATTTTTCTTTAGAAAGAATGGTTTGCTATCAAGAGTCACTCTGAGATCCAGCCCCGTTAAGGCTAAGCGTTAGCCAGGCTTCCCTGGAGAATGGGGCCTTGTGGAGGAAGCCTTGCCTTCTCAGCTGCTAAAATCTTTCCTGTCTCAGCTCTTAGTGCTTGACAGTCCTTGGGGTTTCTCTTTGAGCTCCCCTGTCATCTTCTAGGATGCAAGCTGCCTCACGCAGGCAGGGACTGCCCCAAACACGACACAGCCCACAGATGTGTTCCTTTCTTCCTGCTCTGCTGTCAGTGCCCTAGATGTATGTTTACTAGCTGGATGACTGACCAAGGCAGAGGGCACCCCATTAGCAAACTCCTGGAGGCTTGATTGTGGGGACCACCTTTTCACTCATCTCTAACACCGTGGCTCCTATGCTGTGTGGCCATCCCTGGATGCCCAAATTCAAATGTCAGTTCTCTGTTCAACTCTAAGAGGTCCATTGCAGATCTTGGTCCACCAAGGCAAGAGTGAAGTATATTTTAAAAGGAATTCGGGGGCACCACCAAGGCAAGGGCACTGTTTAGTTCTTTGTTCAAGTCTTGGCTCTGTCATTTATCAACAGTAGAATGGACAAATCACTGACCCTCAGTTTCCTCATCTGTCAAATGGGAATGCTAATGCCTATGTCATAGGGTTGGGATGAGGACCGAGTGTAGCTCTGTTATTTGGGTAAGCCCTGTAAAAGGAATGACAGCCTCTGTGTGCTGACTTTTAGTAGGACATGCCTTTCAACTCTTCGCCCAGAGATTGGTTTTGGAAATAACGGTGATCCATTTGAACTCTCTGTTGCACTGTCTGTCCCCCACCCCCATGCCCAAATGGCATGCACTGACAAAAAGCAGGTCAGGTTTAGGGTTGCAGTCTGTGTGTGTGTGGATGTGTAATAAAATTTAATAAAAAGAAGCACATACTAGATCCTTCTGCAGTATCTAATACATATAGCCTAAAGGTGAAAAGCCCAGGCCTTGGAGGCAGATATCCTGCTTTTAATCCCATCTCTCCCCCTTGGGCACATTTCTTACCTTCTCTGAACTTCAGTTTCTGGGTCTGCAAAATAGGGATAATGTCAACCTCATGGGTTGTAGGTATGTAGAGCCTGCAGAATAGTGAAGGGACTATAAATGACAGCTTTTATAGCCTTAAAGCTCTCTCAATTATTAGTATGTAAGGATCATCACCAATATCCTTGGCAACCCCCTGGCTTCTATTAGTCCTAGAGGCAAACAGAAAATATGGTTGCATTTTAGAGTGGGAAGTAACTAGACCATGGGTACTTGGCTCCCAAACATAGTAAATGTATAGGATTTAAACCATGGCAGACCTGGGTTTGAATTTGGCTTCTTTCCTTACTGGTCCAGGGACATAGAGCTGGTTTCTCAACTTTTCTGAGGATCGATTTTTTAAATCTGTAACATAGGGGCAATGATATTTCCTGCCCTGCTTGTGTCATTATCTATTAAGGCTAAATCAGTGAAAGCACTTTATAAACCCTAACACTGTACACATAGATATTGTTTTTATCATTGTTCATAGGGTCACCATCAAAACCAAAGCCAAAATTGGCAGAGAGATTATTGTCACTTCTTTAACTTTTTCCACAGGACCATATTACCCAAAGGATTCAATCCCAGGGCAGGTTACTGATTTTTTTTTTTCTTTCCTAATGACTCTGACATTTTGAAAAACAAGTCCAGCAGTCCGGCTGGTTCTCTCTTGTTTGATGTGGTCAGAATTCCTTCTTGGTCATGTGACCCCTAACTCATTTCTTGATTTAAAAAATACAAACAAGCCTATTTTTTTTCTTTCTTTCTTTTTCAAATTAACCTTGGAAGCTATGGGGCTAACCAGAAGGGCAGGGCAGGAGATAGGGTCTTAGCTTGTGTGAATGGTGTGCTGGGTGCATGCCGAGTGCCTGGGACAGCTAACATGCCCTAACCCTAAAGCGCCTCTAGGGGCCCCGGATGCCATCACGAGTGTCTGGGTCAGTTCAGAATGAGGGGGGACAGTCCTTTCTTCATTAAAATTTTTAAAATCAGTTGAAAAACATAAATAGTAAAATACTTCTTTATTATTAAAAAAAAAACCAAACCTGATAGCTCCCTTATAATTAATGGGGAAACATTGAAAGTTTTGCTGTTAACATCAAGAATCAAAACAAGGACGTCAGGGACTGCTGTTATTGTTTAATACTATTCAGAAAGTTCCAACCAATGTACTAGGACATGTAGATGAACTAGACTAGCAAGGAAGAGGCCTATTAACATTACATGCTTGTGATGCAATTACACTTAGAAAAATAAAGAGAATCAATGAGGAAAAGACACGATTAGGAATAAATAATTCAATGAAGTGGCCCCTTACGAGGTAATTTTCTTTTAAAATCTCTTTAAAATAGAACAGTGAACTAGAACAGGGTAACTGGGGGCCCAGGGGTTGGGGCCTTATTGTACCATCAGCTCCTTGACAAAACAAATTTTGTTTTAATGTATAGTGACAAGATTTGGAAAAAGGGAAACCCAAAAACGGCTGGATTTATGGGATCTCCCTTAACCCCTATAGTACTTGCAGGTCAGGGGTGTCCTCTTATAACAGGTAAGCACTTGGGTTGTGGAGTCTGATAGACCTGGGTTTGAATACCAACTCTACCGTTTACTAGTCTCTTAGGCAAGAGACATATCTACACTGAGCCTTGGTTTTCTCACTGGAGGAATAGGGGTGATAGTGGTGTCTGCCTCCTAGGACGGTAGTGATGTTTGTGAGATAATGTACGCAGTGTGCTTAGTAGAGTCATACTTGGTAAACACTTCCCTGTGCTTCTGCCTGGTCCCTAACCTGCTCTCACTGGCACATCTCAGAGCATCTCTTCAATTATTATTTTTAGCAATCACATGTCTTTACTACCAGTAATATAGTAGGCAGAGGATACATCCAAAGTAAACAAGTGAGAGTCATATAATACACATGGTAGAAGGACTTCTGAAGCAGGCTAGTAACTTAATGACAGTCAACAAATCTAAGCACCACGAGGGCAGGGTCTATTGTCTGTTTTACTTACTGCTATTTCCTTAGCACCTAGAATAGTCCCTGTCCCCACAGTAGGTACTTAATAATTGTTACTGAGTGAATAAATGAATGCGTCAATAAATGCTCTCTGAGTAGCTATGCCAAAAAATTGTCTTGTCATTTGGGGAACTGCTCTTTGCAGTTCCAATCTGCTCATGCTGCTCCTGTGTTTTCTCTCCAGCAGATATCAGTCTCAGGAGGAGGTTTGCCCCCTGTCAGCACCTTGACGAATATCCACAGCCTGTCCCACCACAATCCCCAGCAATCTCAAAACCTCATCATGACCCCCCTGTCTGGAGTCATGGCCATTGCACAAAGTAAGTTCTGTTCTCGATCAGAAAACTTGAGGGCAGAGAGGAACAGGAAGTGAGTCAATGTGATTTAAAAAAAAAAAAAGGACTGTAGAACTTCAAACTCAAATGCAATTTGTAGATTTGATTTTATTTCTTTAGTTTCTTATCTCTCCTAAAATATTTGAATCGTTTGGCCTAAAGCAAGAGAAAACTCTGGAATGGATTTGAAGCCTAGTCACAGCTTACCAGCTTTGTGTCCTTGATCAAATTATTTTGGATTCAACTTCTTCATCTGTAAAATGGGTAGTTGAGGTAATCAAATTACTGTCAACACACATGCTTGCAAACCGATCAAGCCTGTGTATGTATGATATTGAAGCTTAGACTTCTGACTAGTGTTCATTCCTATCCCGAAGTATGTGACAGCGTTTCCAGGAGGTTGTGCTGATGATTCTTTGTGTTCCTGAAGAGGCAGCTAGACATGATGGGCTTCCTTCTGAATGGAGAAGTTTGCATGGTCCTAAGGGAGACCAATTGAGAAGGAACCTTGAGATCAATCCACTGTAGCATCTCTGAGCCTTGAGAGCTTTAAGGAGACAGGTAGATGGATCAGGCCCTTCCAGCTCCAGAAGGCTCCAATTCCACAGTAAGCCTGTGCTCTGTCACAGATGAGCTGTCTCAGGGCATGGGAAGGGTTGCGGATGCCTCTCAGAGAGTTATAGTGTTGATGAGTATTCAGCATATTTTCAGCTTCATAATGACAGATCATTGTTTCTTTTTTTTTTAAGATTTATTTTTATTTATTTATCTCCCCTTCCCTACCCCAGTTGTCTGTTGTCTATGTCCATTCACTGTGTGTTCTTCTGTGACCGCTTCTATCTTTATCAGCAGCACCTGGAATCTGTGTTTCTTTTTGTTGCGTCATCTTACTGTGTCAGCTCTCCGTGTGTGCTGCGCCATTCCTGGGCAGCTCTCCTTATGGGGCTCACTCCTTGCGTGTGGGGCTCCCCTACGTGGGGGACACCCCTGCATGGCACAGCACTCCTTGCATGCATCAGCACTGCACATGGGCCAGCTCTACACAGGTCAAGGAGGCCCAGGGTTTGAACCGCGGACCTCCCATGTGGTAGGCGGACGTTCTATCCATTGGGCCAAGTCCGCTTCCCAGATCACTGTTTCTTGAAATGATTGCTGTGATCCTTGGAAGTATTCCTGAGGAGTCTCAGGAGAGATCCAATGAGCACACTGGCCATTTCTTTCAACCTTGAAATGCCCTGCTGTCCCCTTGGTCTCCCTTGTGCCCATGTTGACAGCCTCTTTGTTTTGTTTCTTCCTTTTTCTTTCTTTCCCCTTTCCTTCCCTCCCATCTCCCAAAATCAGATCTAGCCAGGGTAGGAACTCTGATCACTTCTGCCGAAGGTGGCTTATGTGCCCTTTGAGGATAAAACAGGGGTTGGCCCATAGGAGGCACTCAATACACATTGATTGAATGGGTCTGTGTGGCTCTCTATCCTCGGCTGCTCAGAAACTGACACATGCTCTGCATTTACTTTTGCAGAGGGAAAATGGGAGTGGAGAAGGCATTAGCAGACTTACAAAATGAAAAGTTATTTTAGATTTACTGCCTTTCCACTGGACTTTCTTGGAGTATGAGACCAGGGTTTCATATGATTTCAAATTATGCTAATACCAAGGTTTGGAGTGAGAAGGAGATAGGATACCTGAAACCAGCTTGCTTGTCTTGTAGAAGATTGAATAAAAAGGGCCAGGAATAAAATATCCTACTTCCTTATTTCTACAACCAAAATGATAGATAAATTGTCTCACTTATCTTCTTTCCTCCTACCTGAAGCCTTAGTCGACATACATAATTATTTATGTTTTCAGGCACTATCTGAACTAAAATTTCCCCTGGGCTATTCCATCTTTTTCCATTTTTTTCCTCTAATTTCCTTCACCAGCATCTTTACCATCTCTCAAGGATCCTACTATAGATGGGCAACGTCAGAGTATACATTGACCTTAGTGTGTGTGTGTATGTAGTTGGGGTGAAGAGAGCATGAAGAAGAGTGAGGATCACAAGACTTTGCCGAGACACAGGGTCCCACCCTTTGGAGTGGAGGGATGAAAATCTGGTTGCAGGCATCCTCATTTAGCCAGCTCATGTTCTGTCAGGTACCTGTGGCCTCGAGACTGCAGAGGCCCGTTGCAAATGTGATAGCAAATTACTTGGCAGAGCCAATTCGCCGTTCTCCACTCACCTGCTGGACAAAGGACGTGCTCCTTCATGGCCTGCCCATTAAGCAGGAACCAGCACCCGGCAAATAGATTAAAAAGACAAAGAGTCACACACTGTGGGTGCTAGGATGACAACAGTAGTTTTCAAACCTGGATCCGAGACAAATCAGGATCACAATGTGTTGAAAATAAGATTCCAGGACGTCACTTCTAAAGGTTCCGGCTCATGAGGCCTTGAGTGGGGCCCAGGAATGTATAGTTCTTAAAGAGCTCCCCTACGTGATCCTGTTGACACATAGGCAGGTTTCCGAACTGTGCCCTCAAATGTCATCCACTCTGGATGAGGATAATTTGCTTTTCCGGGTAGAGATTTCTCAAAAGGAGCAGTAGCAATGGGCTCCTGGGAAAATGGAAAATCCAGGGTTCTTCCTGGGGGCCTGAGATCATAAAAAGGAGGAAGGAAAGGGAAACAGTATCAGCATATCAGGTGAGGCACTGGCTTGGGGAGAAGCTGAGTACCCTGTGGAGTTGGAGATAGCACTTTCTGAGGATGATCAGAGGGTCTAGTCCCGCCCCCGCCCAGGAGAACCAGAAGGGGGATTATTCTCCCTCTTCACTTTTGCTCAGGGGTCTCAGCTTTTAGGTTTCTGATAACCCTATCAGCTAAAGCTCTGAGTAGGCAATTGTTGAGGGTTTTGGGCTATCTCCCTAGGGGACTTCCCACGAATCTGCTTATGCAACACTCTCCTCTTCAGTGAAGGCTCTCCTTCCACATTTATCTAAAATAGACCTTTATTTCCTTTCCACCCCTTACTGTCCCTCCACCTCCCAGAAAGCTAAATCAAGGGAGCATTGGCTCCAGGAAAGAGGTTGGATTGTCCTCCCTCCTACTCTTCCCGATCCCACTCCCACCCTGCCTCACCTGTCTTCCCCAAAGTCCCACCCAGGGAGCAGAGAGAGGATGGGGACCAGGGGACCCAGTTCTTGAAGTGCTGGCCTGGTTCTGATGAGGCCTCGGGATGCAGACAGTGCAGAGCCACTTGGGCCCTGACAGAGGCCCAGAACAGAAAGGTGGCAGTACCCACTATACTGACCAGGGCCAATCTGGAGCTCACTACTCTCTCTTTCTAATGCCTGGTCCTTCTGATGCTACATCCTCTGTGCTACTAGATCAGAGTATGCCCATTTCATCAGGAGAGAGGCTGGTTGCATTCTAGTGCTTCTCTCCATCTCTGCTACGGTCAAGAGAGTGAGCACCTGGCCTCAGGGTCTTTGCACAGTCTGCTAAATGGACTTTGGAGGTTGTAGTTGTTGTTGTTTTGATCACAGTGTGGGTCCCTACACACCCCTGCCTTCTGCTGGACAGACAGATCTGGGCAATAATCCTCATCTTGGAAGGGACACCTTTAGCTGCCTGAGAGTTTAGGACAAATCTCTCCCATTGACTTAGAAATAGAGTGGGCAAGTAGAGGCAGCTTTCCCAGGGCCCTGGTAACCTCAAGGGGGCAAAGTTTGGTAGGTCACAGGATGACTTTGGGATCACTCTGGGATTTCAGACAAGTCATTTCATTTCAAGCCTTAGTTTCCTTGTCTGTAAAATGGGTCTAAAAAGTTGCTTCCCATGCACTTCCTGACAGAACAGACCCAGCCCAGTGCCTGGCCCAAAGCAGCAGGCTCCATCTATGACAGTTCCCATCCTTTTGCCTCTCCTCATCCCTGAAGCCATTTCTGATCTTTCTCTCTTGCTGCCACAGGCCTCAACACCTCCCAGGCACAGAGCGTCCCCGTCATCAACAGTGTGGCCAGCAGCCTGGCTGCCCTGCAGCCCGTCCAGTTCTCCCAGCAGCTGCACAGCCCGCACCAGCAGCCCCTCATGCAGCAGAGCCCGGGCAGCCACATGGCCCAGCAGCCCTTCATGGCCGCCGTGACTCAGCTGCAGAACTCCCACAGTAAGGCCCGGGCTGGCTGGGCGGGGAGGGGAGCGCCAAGGGCACTGCACGTCCGACTTCTCCCCGCCGGCTCTGAACTGCCTTCGGTCACTTTTCCCTATTACCAGCCAAGACTGTTTCTCAAGCATAACTCACATGTGTGGCTGTGCCTTTTCTAGCCCCCTCTCTACCTGCCAGATTCCCAAGGGGAAGGTTTGAAGAAGACAGTGCCCATGTAAAGGGGAGCTGGCAGTAGACAGCAGGCTAGCGTGCGTGCAGAACATGTGCCACGTTCGTCCCATTCAGGCACCCATGGAGGTATCACCAATCAGCCACAGCACTGTCCCCAGTGAGCCTCAACTCGGCCTAAGAATCTCTTTCAGTCCAAAATTCCAAGCAGCTATTGCCTAACGAACACAACCCAAACATCTTTACTCAAGAACCCATGAGCATAGGCTGAAAACCACCCACGCGCCTTCGAGGCCAGGAGGATTAGAGTTCCTGCCTCCAGTCCCAGAGGCTGTTACCCACATCCAATTTCTATCCCTGCCTTTTAGGTCTACCTGTCAACCCTCCTATTCCCTGTCCATCCCCAGTCTCTGTATCTTTGTCCCCCCATCCTGAGCCCCAGGCCCCGGGTCCTCCAGCCAGATCTGATCTCCACGTTTGGGGAAGCATCATGGAAAGGATGCCTCCTCTGCTTTAGGCCCATCCCCAGAGAAATACCAGAAAGTTCTGTGAAATGCAATGCTGGTCTTGAAGTCAGGCAGATCTGTATTGTATCCTGGCTCTGACACTTAACGGTAATATAGCCATTGGCAAGTTACTTAGCCACTCAGAGCCTCAATCTCTTCATCCAGGGAAGCCGACTTGGCCCAGTGGTTAGGGCGTCCATCTACCACATGGGAGGTCTGCAGTTCAAACCCCGGGCCTCCTTGACCATGTGGAGCTGGCCCACGCGCAGTGCTGATGCGCGCAAGGAGTGCTGTGCTACACAGGGGTGGCTCCCGCATAGGGGAGCCCCATGCGCAAGGAATGCGCCCCATAAGTAGAGCTGCCCAGTGCAAAAGAAAGTGTAGCCTGCCCAGGAATGGTGCCGCACACACAGAGAGCTGACACAACAAGATGACGCAACAAAAAGAGACACAGATTCCTGTGCCGCTGATAACAACAGAAGTGGACAAAGAAAAACATGCAGCAAATAGACACAGAGAACAGAAAACTGGGGCGGGGCGGGGGGAAGGGGAGAGAAATAAAATAAATAAATAAATATTAAAAACAAAATCTCTTCATCCATAAAATGGAAATAATATACATACAGGGTCATATGAAGATGAAATAAAAATAGGTGTGAATTGTGCTTTATAAGCATGAAAGGTTATGGAAAAGCAAATGATTATTAAGGAACTTGTAAGGCAGGGATAGGGAAGGAGTTTGAGTTTCTCCCTGGCTACCTTGGGCAGAGCTATGGATCTGAGGAAGAAAAGCCAATTCAGCCCTTGTCTGTCTTTGGGCTCAGTCCCACCAGGCCTGTGGAGCTGGTTTCTGAGCACCATCTCACATTCCAATCACATTTTCGTGGCTTCTAAAAATCTGCCACAGCCTGTAGCAGAGTCTACAACCACATGTGCCCCACTTCCTCCCAGAGCCTAGCTATGCCCCCATCCCCTCTCCTGGGCAGGCTTCCTTGGTGGTTAGGCCTGGGTGGGACAGTCAAAAAGTGGTCATCAGCCGCTTGCAGACCGCTGAGGCCCAGCGGGCCTGGGTGGCCGTGAGGAGATAGCCTAAGGGGCCCTGGGCCCAGAAATAAATAGCCTCCCTGCACAGGAAGGGCTAGGTGAGGCGCAGGCAGTGACCTTCACCTCCCTCATGGCCCAGCAGCCACATGCGGTCATTAGGTGGTCATATGATCTGGAATTTATGTGGATTTTATGAATAACTGAAAGGTTCCAGATTTGCTGGATATGTACTGGAAAAACTAAAAATTGAGTCTCATGCTTCTGAAGGTCTTATTGAATCTAGGTTCCTTTTGTCTATCATCCTTCACATTTCTGTGATGTCATAAGACTATCATGTCATTTTAGTGCAAACTGGAACAGCCCGGAAATTATACAATTAATTATATCTATATCTCTTTATACTTACCAATTGTTCTGTAACTGCTAGCATGAGACCTCGTATTTGAGTCGGGGCAAAATTGGTAGGCATGTGTTGGCTAGCTGCTTCATGTTTGCTAGCTACTTAGAACCTTTTTGGCTTAAAATTTCAGATGGGCCACATTTGCCTAAGGGATCCCTTGTTTGATGCCCAGGTATCTAACATTTTATTCAAAGGCAGAGGAAAAGGAATGTTCCCAAGTACCACTACATACTAGGCACTGGCAAGGCTGTTTATTTATTTGGTGCAAAGGACTTTATATGTGGACTCTTCTAATCTTACAACAGATCTCATTCCCATTTTACAGGTTAGGAAACTGAGGTTAAATAACTTGATTAAGGAGCCCATTCCTTTCACCATATCATACAGCCTTGCCAAACGTACCCACTACCACTGCCCCCCCAGCCCCATTACCTTTACTGTGCCAGGGAGACAGAAGCTATGGCTTGGGATGAAGGGTCTAGAGTTGTGCATGCGCCTGTGTGATCTTCACCTTGATTTTGTCTTCGCTCTGTCTCTCCAGTGTACACACACAAGCAGGAACCCCCCCAGTATTCCCATACCTCCCGGTTTCCATCTGCGATGGTGGTAACAGATACCAGCAGCATCAGTACACTCACCAACATGTCTTCCAGCAAACAGGTAATGCCAGCAGGATGGGAGTTGGCAAAGGGGGCTATGATGAAGGCTACTGATGTGCATAGGGTATGGCAAGTGTACACTTGGTCATACTGTGATCCCTCTGAGGCTTCCTGTTACTTGCTAAAGGAATCCCTGAGGTCCCATGTCAAACAAGATGAGCCTAAAGGGGCTTATTGCTCTCCATTCTTCCCCAACATGACACTAAATGTGGATTATTGAACTTTGATAGGATTCAAAGTTTGACTGAGTTATGCAGAGCCTTTAGACATTGCAATTATTTCCCTCATTGATTGGTCGATGGTCCTTGGAAAAGGTATTTGCCAGGAGGGCTCAGGAAGTCAGACCCTCCTTGTTGACTTTCATGCTTTGTACGAGGAATCCCTGAATATTTTCCACAAATTGACCCAACTTAGTCAATGGAGAAAGTGAGTCAAGGGTCCTAAAGTTGATTACCCCATTCGATGACCCAGGCTGGACCCAAAACATTGTGAGCTCCAGAGAATGATCCAATTCTGCCAACCTATGGGAACTCCCCAGGAGACAGCCTGGCCTTTCCAGGGGGCTGCATTCACTTGGTGTTTTCATTAAGAAACTTCTGATCAACTTCCTGGTTCACTGCAGTGGGGAACCCAGAGGCTTAATCACTGTTTCAGTTGATGACTAATTCTCACCTCCACAAAGAGGCAGTGGGGTGTCAAAGATGACCAACGGTGAGGTTCACCACTGCTACGACTTGGGTACTGGACTACAGTGAGACACCGAGAGTTAGAAAACAGGACAAAGTATCTGAGCACTAATGACAATTCCAGAATAACACAATAGGACCTTTTAGTAGCTGGGGTCTGTGCAGTGTGGGAACTGTTTGGCCTTTATTGATTGCTAGATAAATAGGCGACAGCCCTGAACTTCATGTTGTAGGCTCTTGGCAGGGTTTGGCCTTTCTTCTAGCTGGGCCCTCCAAATCACACTTCATCACTGCCATGAGCGTCAGAGCAGGTCCTCTTGCAGGCTCGGGGTTCTCTGTTCTTCCCTTTGCCTCCATCTGCCTCCGGTCCTGTGTTGTAGTGGAGCAGGTGGGTTCTATTTCTGGTTCAGTCACTGGCTGGGTGACCTGGGCCTCCCTGAGCCTCCTTTCCTTCATCTGTGAAATGAAAGTCATAACATCTCCTTGTTCTGAGGATTCAGTGAGGTTGCACAAATTGAGGACCTGACACATCTTAGATAGTAAAACATACACATAGACTGGGCAGTGGGCTCTGGAGTTGGGGGTAGAGGGAGAGATGTGTGGGACCTGCCTTGACACTCTTCTCTCACCCAAGGGAAGATGAAAGTACAACCCCCATTGCCCTGCCCTCCGACTCCCGTGCCATTTCCCAGTCTTTGTAGTGAGCAGGGAAAACATTTATCTGTGCTCACAAATCTCAATCAGGGGGGCAGCCAGGCGCAGCAGCCCTCCTTGGGAATACCTTCTCCTTTGAAAGGTTTATCAATCCATCTGCCGCTTAGTCAGCCCTAGACGAGCCTGTGATTAATTATTCCTGTCTTTCCCAAGTTGACTTTGATGCTTGCTTGTTGAAACAAGTCCTCTGAATTCAGGAAATGGTCTCTTTATCAAAATACTTCAAGATGCTCCCTGAGATGCTGCACTGGCCCCCCGAGTGGCTTCTCCCCTCCCTGAACAGAGTGGCCAGCCAAGCCTGAAGCTTCATGAACAGCCCTCTAGAACACAGTGAAGTTTTCTCCGTGTCCCCAGACTTTTCAGGAGTCTGGCAATAGACTCATTTCTGGAATGTTGATCATGATGATTATGCTTAATAAGGACAAAAAATATCATGTGTCATGCTAGAGTTTATACTTCTCGAGAATATTACGTTATCGATTTTCTCTTTATTGCAAAATTCTAAGAAGTACAGAGAAGTCAACTGAGGCTCAGCAGTGGGGAGTGACCAGCCCGAGGTCACACTGATGAGCAGTCCCAGAGCTGAGCCTCCAGACTTTGGTCTTTGACTCCAAATCCTGGACTCTTTCCACAATGCAATATTTGTCCGCCAATCCCCATCTTTAAAGTATCCTTGGTAATCGCTGCTCTTGTTGTCTTTAATGGTCAGGGACAACAGCAAAAACTGAGCCCGTATACTGCACTCTTCTGAGGAAACTTTCTTCCTACACACTGAAGGAGAAGGAGGAAATGGGCAGGGTAGACTAAAGTAAAATGAGGGTAAAGATGCTGCCTCCTGACAGAAGAAGGGATCCAAGGGAGAGAGAATTTGTAGAAACTGTTCCTAAGGCAGAGGGTCGGAAGTGAGCCCCTGAAGAGATCTAGTCACAGCTCTGCTTTTCCATTGCTTTAAAGTATTATTTTCCACAAAGTGTTTCAAGACCACTGCTAGGTATGAGGAGCATATAGAGTATGAAGAGAGGAGAATTCCTTGGTCCAATATATTGGGAGAACTGCTGGATTAAACAAAGTTTCACACCTCCTGGCAGGGCTTCTCGGAATCTTCCATGTGATAACGTGCTCAATCAACAGGGTGAGGCTCAGCTCCAAGGGCTACATCCTGGGAAATGCTACTTTAGAGGAATCATAGAATGGTTGGAAGAGGAGACATGCCTGAGCTACTCCCAGTACTGCGCCCTTGTGCTATGACCTTGAGCACTGAATTAAGCCCTGTGAGACTCAGTTTCCTCCTGGTTAACCAGGAAAACCCTCTCCACGCCTTACAGAAGAGTCAAGGTGCTGCACAGAGTGCCTGTGGATAGTAAAATATTCAGAGTGGTACCCCAGTTCTTCCTCCTTTCTGGCAGTGGTCCTGCAGGAGACCTCCTCTACCCGCTCCTTCAATATTTAACACAACCCTTGGTCTACCTGTGGTCGAGGAGGTTCTGACAATAAAATTTTTCAAGGTTAAGACCACCTTGCCGGCATATCCGAGCTCCAGATCCCTGGTCCGCATTCTCTCTCTCACCACTTCCAGGAAAAGAACAGACAGTTCAGGGGCCTCTCGAGGCACCCAACCCTTTGTACTTAGCCAAATACCTGGGTTGTAGTAGATGTTCAGTAAAGAAGGAAGGAAGGGAGGAACTGGCACTTTTTGAGAATCACCCATTTGCCAAGCAGCACTACAGGGATTTTTCCAACTTACCTTTCCTGGCTAATCCTCCCACCCATCTTGAAGGTAGATATTTTTATGCCTGTTTTATAGAGGAGGAAAT
Source organism: Dasypus novemcinctus (assembly GCF_030445035.2). Lineage (NCBI taxonomy): Eukaryota > Metazoa > Chordata > Mammalia > Cingulata > Dasypodidae > Dasypus > Dasypus novemcinctus. The sequence goes on from NC_080693.1 coordinate 41,809,348, forward strand.
TAGGTTTCTGAGATGGGGAGGGTCCTGGCCCAGGTGTCACAGATGATATTTTCTGCAGTTGAACCTCCAGATCTTGTCTTCTCACTCCAAATTTTAAACTCATTCCTTTCAATGCTGCTCATCTTCCGATAACTCTTTGTAAGCACCATAATAACAACCTAAGGTTACGCAGGCATAAGGCTAAAAGCAGGATCTGAACTTGAACCTGTCTAATCCCATTACTTTCTATTGTCAGGACAGACATGGACCAGGGGCCTTGTGGATCACTTTTCAGGAACCTCACGCTGGGACTTTCTTGCCCCCAGTCCTCTGCAGCTACTTCTATCTGACCTTCTCAGAGTTTATGCCACCTCCCCTCCACCCACCCACCCCACCTCCTTGGGTGTCAGCATCTTGCCATCTAAGTGGGTCTATGCCCAAACTCCTAAAGCACAGAGCCCTGCCAGTCTGGAGACACAGACTGCAGCAAGCAGTGGCCTTGGTTAGAACAAGTGTGGGCAGGCTGCGAGCCGACTCCTGTTTCCACAACTTCCCCCAATGTTGCCTCACTTCCTTGTTTATTAGGGAGGTCAAGAGAGGGCTCCCAGAGCAGCCACTAGTCAGGAGTGCTGACAGGAAGAAGGTGGACAGCCTCTCACAAATCCCCTGCAGCTGCCCCCTCCCTCTCAACCCTCCCACTGGGTGATGAGGCAGTACGCGATGGTTAGGAGCACTGACTTTGGAGTTAGGCAGACCCAGGCTCAAGATTCCACATCTTTCTACCTGTGAGACCTCAGGGAAGTGTCTCAGCCTCTCTGAACCTCAGTTTCCTCACCTGTGAAACAAGGATAATAATAACTTGGAAAACACTTACCTCGGTCGTTGGACCAAAGGAAACATCCAGTATATGGAAGCTGGGTCACACTCAGCGTCCCCTACTGACAACCCTAAGTGTGTCTGGAACTTTGGAAGACTTTTAAATGGCAAAGGGCATTTATTTCCCCCTTTTTGTCCCACTCGAAAGGTAGAAGGAGCCAGCTTTATACAGTGGTTAAGGAAACAAGCTTTGCTGTTGTGAGACCTTGGGCAAGTTACGTGTAACCTCTCTAGGCCTCAGTTTCCTCACCTGTAAAACTGGAATTATAATCAATACTTCCAATTAATAGAGCTACAGTTGTTCTCACATGTAACAGAAGTGAGTGGAGACAGTGATTCTCTCGAGACCACTCTGGACTGGCTTTTTCCTCATCCCTCCACAGAACCCTCTCTTATCCAGCTCTCTAACATCTCCATGTTGCTAAATCCAGTGGTTACTTTTCGATCTTGATCTTTGATTACTCACTCCTTGTCTCACTTGGATTTTAGGACATTGCAAATTCCTGACTCTGTGTTCCCACTCCTTCTCAATCTCCTCAGCTCACCTCATCTACCCAACCTGTGCCTGTGGAGGGCCCCAGGGCTCATTCTTTGGCCTCTGCTCTTCTGTCCCCACTCTTGGGTGATCTTCAGTCCCATGGCTTTGGATCAAGTATGCATACTGAAGGCTCCAGGACAGACCTCTCCCTAAGTGCCCATTCACAAGTCCAGTGCATCTTTGACATGGACATGTCCATGCCTAATTTATCTAATGAGATCTCATTCCCACCAAAACTTCTTCCTCTAGCCTCTCCATTTGAGAAAAAGGTACCAGTTTTCAGGTGGGAAACCTAAAAGAACCACTGATGTTTCTCTCAACATTAAGACCATCAATAAATTCTGCTAGGGGTCCTTTAAAATACATCCTAAATCAGCCACCTCTCCCCACCCCCAGCAGTCTGTCCTTGTCCAGACCACCCTTACCTCTTACTGGTCTCCTGCTGTGGCCCCTGCTTCCCACTTCCAGTCTTGCTCCACTGTGATCTGTTTGCCACACAGCAGCCAGAATAATCTCTTAAAAAGGAAAATCAATCATGACACTCCCCTGTCAAAATCCTCCGATAGCTTCCCATTACAACCCAAATAAAATTCAGGACCTATAACGCCCTCTGTGATCTGATCTTGCCAGCATCTCCATTCTCATCCCCTTCTCCTCCTTCCCTCACTCTGCCTCTGCTGTCCGAGAACTGATCCCCACCTCAGGCTTCCTCATCGGTGGTGTCTTCTGCCTGGAACACACTTAGCTCTCATCCTCACCTGCTTTCTCCTTCATTTCATTCCACTCACACATCACCACCTCAAAGAGGCCTCTCCTCATTCCCTTCCCTGAAGTATTCCCTTTACTCCCAAGTCACTCTAACCTCTTCCCTGGAATTTTATTTTATAGCTATATTTTTCCTTTGTTGACTTGTTTATTGCTTAAAAGCCCTATTAGGATATAAGCTCTGTGAGAAAATGGTCAGTGGCTTCTACAGCACTGCATCCTCAACACATAAAATGTGCTAAGCACATAGTAGATACTCCAAAATTAGTTAGATAAATGGATGGTGATTGCCTGCCTTACAGGGTTGATCTAGGAATTAAGTGCAATGATGTGTATAAAGGCGTGAGCTTGGTGTCTGGCACCCAGTAGGACCTGGATAAATGGTAGCTATTACCATTATGTAATGAATCCTCTTAGAATTCAGACATCTTTAGCAAGTCCCACAGCTACTGTGTCTTTCAGATGGAGGACTTCGTAGTCATTCAAAGATCCTGTGGGCAAAGGCTCCGTGGAGCTGGGTGTGCTGGGCCTCCAGTTCTGGGGGACTACAGTGTACCCCTTATCAGATGTTTGTGTTTAGACTCGGAAGGGAGCAAATAACTCTAGTTCCTTTGACAACATTTAGGGCTCTGCCACCATTTTATTATGTGAGCAAACATTTGATAGCTGGGAAGCCCATCCCTAATGACAGGTCATAGAATCTCACTGGCGTCTCCTTATCTGCCCTTCTTGTTTGCGCTTCTATTGAAACCTGCAAGGTCACAAGCCATTTTCTCTCTCTACCACCTGAAATCTGAAAATTGGGAAAGGCTGACAGTGGGAAGTAAAGAGACTTGAGAGAAGGGGTGGGTGGAGAGAGGAAGAGGAGGCAAAGGGTATCAGAGGACCCTGCCAAGGCCTAAAGAATTTGAAAGGGTCAGAAGCCTGCCTTCTCACAAGAATGCACAGCTCAAGTCCCCTCTTAGGAGGACTCAAGGAGCCTGATGCACTGTGGAGCACTGGGCAGTAAAATACTAGTAGTAACAATTACGCCAAGCACTGTGCATCTAATCCCCACAACAACCTCCGTGCAGTAGCTTCTCTCATCTCATTTTACAAGTGAAGAAACTGAGGCACTGAGAGAGTAAGCTGACCAAGAGTGCGAAGCCAGGAGAAAGGACACGTGCTTGGAGGTCATCCAGAACTGGACTGAATCTCCAGCTCCAGACCCGCTTAGTTTTGAAACCTTGGACACTTCACAGACTCTCCTGAGCCTTGTTTTCCTAAGCTGTAAAATGAGGATAATGTAACTTCACAGAGGGTTATGCTGAGGAGCACTGATTGATGAGATAATAATGGAATGAGATAATATTATTTCCTTATAGGCCTGTAGTAGTGGTAGGGGTGTGTGTGTGTGTGTGTGTGTGTTTGAGGGGGAGCCTTGAGTGAACCAGCCTACTGGGCCAAACGGCAGAGCCTTCCCCTTAGATGCCTGCCAAAGAAAAGGGAAGGAGACAGAGGGAACCAAAAAGGGACTCCCCAGGAGGAAAAAGGAGAGCAATGATGTTCCATGGCAGTTGAAGAAGTGAGGCCCAGGGCCCAGGATGGGTCATGTGGCTCCTCACAGAGGGTTGCTTCTGCCTTTCTGGGGTCTTCTGTGCCTGGCCCACCAGGAAGTGTGGCCTCAGAGACCTCAGAGGCCTCCAGTACGTGGGCCTTCCCTCAGTCCTCTGAGTCTGCCTCAGGACCAACACTGCAGAACCAAGTATGCACTAGGTCCCCAGGCCTCTAGCTCTTTGCCAGTTGACTGGGGTGCTAGCTCTCCTGGAGAAGCCAGAATAATGGCCCATATCCCTGCCAAATGCACATAGCTGAGCTCCTCTTCCTTCTCTCTCTGCAGTGTCCTCTCCAAGCTTGGTGATGCCCACACATCACTTACGTTTTGCGTGGCAACAGGGACACTATTTTCCACACCATAACCCTCCGGCAGCTGTCATGGAAAAGCCCAGTGACCTGACAGGCACCTGCAAGAGGTCCCTGCTCACCTGACATCCTGCTGGTGCCTGGGACAAGTCGTTCTTGGGAGGTCCAGCCCGAAGCCCAGCCTTCCTTCCATGCAGTATTGTCACGATGCCTCTCCCAAGATGTCAAGTAGTCCCGTCTGTCCTAGAGGTGGGAAACGAGAAACTGGGGACGAGGAAGAAAGAAAGCTGTGGTGTCTATGTTATGCTCCTTCATCAAACAAACTGATGAGAAAACTTGAATCTGTTACTGAAGCGAGGAGAGGAGGACACGTGCTATTGAACTGAGCCAAACACACTGTAAATATCGGCAAACCCCTTCTCCCCACCCCCATCCCCAAATGATCTTGAGAATTTCTTTTAAAGAAGTAAATTTGTCCAATGGGTGTAAACTATAAACTACTGTAATTAAGTGCAATTTCCCCTCTATTTCCTCTCCCCTCTGCCCTGTATATAATACTAAAGTGTTTATTAGTTTTCTTTGTAAAGGTCAGAGTTGAAATTTCAAAGTGATTTGGCCCCTCTCTCTTCCCCTGTGGAGAAATACCCTCCGTCGGAAGCTGAGTCCCTTGTGCCCTCCCTTAGGCCTGGACACAGAGCGTGGCTGTGTGTTTTGGACTGACTGCCAGCTAACTCAACTCTCCCGATGTTGAGACATACCTCCAGATCCCTGGCTTGAACACAGGGTCAGAGTGGTACCCTTGCTTCCTGTGCAGTTAGGGTTTCAGCCAGTGCACCCCCAAGAAACCCTGGGGCAGGAAAGCTGGCTGTTTTGAGCAAAAGAAAAATTTCCCTTTCAGAAAGTCTCCCATTAAAACAATTTATTTTATCACTGCCCAGAGTCTCCTATTTCTGTCTCTGACACCTCTCCTGCCATGGGTCCACCAAGAACCCCTGGCCCCTGGTCTCTTTGGAATTTTCCACTTACTCTGCTAGGATACGAGTCTGGAGATGGAAAGAAGCGATGGCCTTCACTTGCTGTCCTGTTCACAGTGTCTTTGTCTTGGTTTTGCTACTAATCAAGGTAAGGAAGGGCTTATTCCCTTGGACTCCACAAGTCCCTCGAGGAGCAGCCAGAGCAAGAGCCAACACTCTTTTTATTTAATTTTTCCCCCTAAAAACTCACAGGAGTAAAGCAATAGGGCCAAGTTCTGGTCACTTGTGGTTATAAGAACAGATAAAAAGCAGGACGAATGGGAACCCTGTGGGTAACTGTTCAAACTCATTTGAAGCCTTTCCTCCACCCTCCCTTCCTTCTGGAGGGCTGTTAGTCATTAAGAAAAGGAGCTCTGGGGGATGTTGCCTCCTGCCCACCATCCGCTCTCTGGTTGGAATGTGAAGATCCAAAGGGTGAAGCGCAGCAGCCAAAGGCCTGGAGAATACCAGCAGGGGGCTTTGCCAGAGATAATTCAGGGTTGCTGTCTCTTCTTTTGCACAGCACAGACTCTCTGGTCTATGTTTTCCACTTCTGGACAGAGCAATTTCCCAGGGAAAGTGTTAGCCAGGGAATCTTGTTGACCACACCCCAAGCAACAGATTTTGTCACAATCCCATTGTAGTGAAAGATGCGATTCTCAACGAGCTGGGCAGATTTACTGGATCCCTACTGTGTACCAAGGGCAGGGATGAATGGATATCGAAATGCTGACCTCCATTGGTTCCTGGCTCCCTGGGATAATGAAATTTGGGCTGATGTGGCCAAGAGAAATCTCATGGTTCCATTGAGGACTGGGGGCAACACAAGCACCATGTGTCAAGAGGGACAAAGATTTCCTTTCATTAATCAAGATGTCCTGATGGATTGGCCCAGCTGCCATAAGAACTGTAAGTTGCAGGAAGAAGGAGGCAGCCCTTTATCTGGGCCCACTTTGTTTCTAGAACAGCAAGTATCTGCATTTGGTAGATTTTAGATCTTTTACCTGAGAACCTGAAAGATCATATTGATCCAAGAGGTCATCTGGGCACAGGTGTAGTGGAGGGGAGGGAGGACTAGAATCAGTCTCTAGGGTGTCAACCAAGCCCTATTTGAAGTAAGGGTGTAGGAAAGTCACACTGCTACTGAGAGTCCTCTGCAGAAGCTAGCACCTTTCTGCTTGGAAATCAAACTGCAACCTACCTCCACTGGCCCCTAGGAGGACCTAGGGGGCTCACTGAGTGTGGACCCAGTGGAGATTACCCACTCTGCAGATTCATTTGCAACTAAAACCCCTATACCTTCTTCCAGGACCTCTGGAGCAAAATTTTCCAGGGTCTCTGCACCTTGAGCCCAGGCCGACAGACAGATGGTTCCATTTATATCAACCTGTCGTCATCCTCTAGGGTGAGGTCTGGGGAAGGCAGATTCATTTTAAAAGTTTAACACAGGAAATGAAATCAGTAATGAAAACCACCTTAAAAATTTACTGAACATTTCTGTGCTAAACAGTCGTGGGGTATTCCTTCCAAAAACACAGGTAATGGAGTGCTGGCTACTGAATTCAGGTAGATAAGAGTACAATAGGAACCATCAAGGAATTTGAGCTCTTGGCGCACAATTGGGGGCAGGTCTTTGATATTCTTTTCGAAGCCTTGATTAGAATCTCAACTTGACCACTCTACCAGTCTCTTCTTGGTAAAGTATGTCCTCCTATGTAAAGTTGGGATAATAATAGTACCTACTGAATAAGGTTGCTTGAAAAGTAAAGGAGCTAATATGTATTAAACGCTTAGAACTGTGTCTGGTATATAGTGAGCGCTGTGTAAATGTTAGTGTTAGATGATCTCATCACAGGCCTTTCTCATGTAGTCTTCTAGGTTGGTATTTCCATATTTGATTTCGTTAAAAAAAAAAAAAAACTACTGGTACTTAGGAGCATGATTTGGGTCATTGCCAAGGTATATGGCAAGTCAAGCAGTGAACCAAGGATAAGAGGGGAGGGGACCCGGGAGTGCCTTTGTCTTCCTTAGGGAAAGAAGAAGAAAAAACTGATGAGCTGAGAGGCTAGGACCAAAATCAGCTTCAAAGAGAGTGGTGAGGTCATGGAGAAGGATGGGGAGCAAGAAAGGGTATGGGTCAGGAAGAGGTGGGAGCTAACTCTTGCCCAAGGAAAATTAGGGCTGATGTGTCCATTCTGAATTAGGAATTAATTCTAAGAAATGCCATAGAAATTTGCTTTGCAAATACGAGACTGTCGATATTGGACTGAGCTGTTAGGGTATGACATATTCAGGTTTTAATACTTTGAGCACATCCCAACCACATCAGACAGACTGAATATTCATGAGAAACTGCAACCCCCCACCTCCTCTCTAGGTGCAGAGGTCATTTCTGCCAGGCAAATACTACTAGATTGTCAGTCGAGATTTACAACATATTATTTATAAATGAATCTCCGGGATGTGCAGGACTTCACACACCTGGATGAACATTTACTTTTCCTTGGCGTAAATAAAGTGACATGACCATAGATAGAGAAGAAATACCGTCTAAGGGAGAAAGAGCAAAGCAAACAGGAGGGGAATACGTCAAAAGTAGGAATCATCAAAGCAGGTCTCCATCTGTGGGTATGTGTGCACTTACACCAGCAGAGCCGTACGGCACAAATACAAGATCTTTTTTGCAATTTCCACATTTCATTTAATTTTCTCATTTAATTTTCTCATCGGATATATACATTGTACTTCCAAAAGCCAGGTTTCTTTCCTATGCCCTGAATGAATCGATTTTATTAACTCATTCCCAATTAATGACAGGGATAAAAAGAGAAAGTAGTTTTTTAAAAGGACCCAAAAAATCCCAGTATAAGGAAACTTTCTGGGCTTTCAGTGTATCCCTTTGCTTTTGAAAACACCTAGTCCAAAATAATCGTTTCCATTCATTTATTGAAGAAATATTTACTGATGAGCCAAGCACCACTCTTCTAGACATTGGAATACATCAGTGAACAAAATAGACAAAAATTCTTGCCCCATGAGCTTACTTTCTAATGGTGGAAAGAGACAGAAACAAATATGTGGATAGATGTGTGTGGGCCCATGGGTGTGTCAGATGAAAAACCTATGAAAAATATGGCAGGGAAGGGGATGCTGGGGTGACCCGCGAAGGCCTCAGGGAGAAAGTGGCCTTTGAGAGCCCCGAGCTCGCTGAGGAGCCAGCCCGGGATGTCTGGGAGGAGAGCGTTCCAGGCAGAGGAAACCACCAGCGCCAAGACCCGGAGGCGGGAACAGAAAAGCTGGCAGGGCAGAGTAGCTCTAGGTGAGTGAGAGGCCCAGTGAGGGGGTCAGAGAGGTGAGCGGGGCACAGGACCACGACGGTAACCCCCGGGGGGCCTGGCCTCCAGCTGCTGGAGGGACTTTGGCTTTTCCTCTGCGGGAGCCTGGAGCCACCAGGGAGTTTTAAGCAGAGCAGGAACACGATCTGAGTTGTACTTTAAAATGATCCCTCTGGCTGCTGAGCTTGGGGCGCAGGTTGCCAAGAGAGCGCCAGGAGGCTGCTTGCCCTAATCCGGGCAAGAGAGGACACTGCTGAGACTGGGGGGCGGTGGTGGAGCGTGTGAGAGCCATCGGGTGTGGACTCGTTTTGAAGGTAGAGCAGCAGGGTTTGTTGATGGTTTGAATGAGGCCTGTGCAAAAAAGAGACATTGGAGATAATGCCAAGGTTTGGGGCCTGAAAAAAGTAGAAAATGAAAATTGGTGTTATAGAAAATGAAAAACGTTATCTAAGCATAGAATCTATCTCGGTTTTTTTTTTAGATTTATTTATTTATTCCCCCCGCCCCTTCCCCTCCTCCCGCCCTGTCTGTTTTTGCTGTCTGTGTTGTCTTCTCTTCTCATTTTCTCTCCTCTAGGATTCACTGGGATTCGATCCTGGAGACTCTTGATGTAGAGAGAGATTCCCTGTCAATTGCGCCCCCTCAGTTCGTGGTCTCTGCTGTGCTTCACCCTGACTCTTCCCTTGTCTCCCTTTTGATGTGTCATCATCTCATCTTGCTGCGTGACTCACTTGCATGGGCACTGGCTCACCATGCGGGCGCTCGTGCAGGCATTGGCTCACCACACAAGCACTTGCGCTCACCACGCAGGCACTTGTGCTCGCCATGCGGGCACTGGCTCACCACGTGGGGACTCACGCAGGCACTGGCTTGCCATGCAGGCACGTTTTCTCTTCTTTTTCACCAGGAGGACCCAGGGATCGAACCCAGGGCCTCCCATATGGTAGGCGGAGGCCCTATCACTTGAGCCACATCCGCTTCCCTCAGTTATTTTTATTAAGTGGCACCTTAGGAGACATCCAGTAGTATGTCATGGCTGATATTAGCCTATCCCTAATGTAATGGCAGAGCTCTTCAGGTAGCAGAAATGTGACGTTCATTCATTCATACATATGACAAACTGAGTGCTGATTATGTGTTACATGCTCTTTTAGGCATGGGGGAAAGCACTTTTTTTTAAAATGTCATTCCTCTCATGGAGCTGATGTTCAATTGGGAGAGAGCCAACAATAACTAAACAAATATGCCATATACCAGGTGGTAATCAGTACTTGGGAGAAAAACAAAGCAGAGAAAGGAGAGAGACTGGTGAGGGTAGCCAAAAGTGAAACAAAAAAAGCCTTTTTTGTGGGGCGACCTCTTTGCTTTCCAAACCAGGATTTCTTTTGGGTATCCTGACCAAAAAGACCCAGGGGCATATACTTCTGAATCGCCTCTATTGGTAATTGAAGACTTTAGGGCTTCTCCCTGCTGCCTCCTCCTCCGGGAAATGCCATTAGTTTCCTATGACTACTGTAACAAATGACCACAAGCTCGTGGCTTAAAACACCCGAAATGTATTCTCTCACAATTCTGGAGGCCAGAAGGCAAAAAAAAATCAATATCGCTGGGCCCACACCATGGTGTCAGCTGCACTGTGCTCCTTCCCGAGGCTCCTGAGAATCTGCTCCTTGCCTCCTCTAGCTTCTGGCAGCTGGCGGCACTCCTTGGCTTGCGGCCGCATCACTCCATTCTCTGCCTCTGTGGTCACATCACCTTCTCCTCTTCTGTGTCAAATCTCTTGCTGCCTCCCTCTCGTAAGGATACATGTGACTGTGCTTAGGCACATGAGATTATCTAGGATAAACTTCCTTAATCATATCTTCACGGACTCTTTTCCTTACAAGGTAACATTTGCACGTTCCAGAGATTAGGACTCTGTCATTGGGGAGCATTATTCAGCCTAACACAGAGACTTTACCACAAAGCCAGAGAAAAGGTGACAGTTTCTTTTCTACAAAACCTAAGTCCACATTTTTAATTATAATTCATCATTATTATTTTTATAAAATAGTTTGTCTTGCCCAACAGGAAACATGAATAGTAACAAGAAATACACTTGTTTCCTGACCTTTATAAAATCTACTTTTAACAAGAACCATACTTTGGAGATGCTTGAATCATAAGTAACTGAACAACTTAAACATGTAGCTCACGTTTATATTATGGAGGCAAAACAACAAGCTGCCGCTGTACTTATGGTTAACCATTCATCCTTCCATTTATTCATCTACTAAACATTTACTGCTGCCATTATTGCGTGGTGGTTAAGAGCTCGGGCTGGGGAGTCAGACAAATCTGGGTTCAAATTCTGGCTCTATCACTTACTGTGTGATCTTGGGAAGATTACTTAGCCTCACTGTTTCCTTATCTGAAAATGGGGTTGTCATAAGAAGTGAATTAAATGAGATACAAGGTATAGAACATTGATTGAAGCATTTATTTTTTTTTAAGATTTCAAAAAAATTTCTCTTCCTTTCCCTCCTCCCCACCAATGTCTGCTCTCTGTGTCCATTCACTGTATATTTTTCTGTGTCCTTTGTATTCTTGTCAGCGGCACCAGAAATCTGTGTCTCTTTTTGTGGCGTCATCTTGCTGTGTCAGCTCTCCATGTGTGTGGTGCCACTCCTGGGCAGCTGCGCTTTTGTCGTGTGGGGCGGCTCTCCTTGCAGGGTGCACTCCTTGCATGTGGGGCTCCTCCCTACACGAGGGACACCCCTGTGTGGCATGGCACTCCCTGTGCACATCAGCACTGCACATGGGCCAGCTTATCACACAGGTCAGGAGGCCCTGGGTTTGAACCCTGGGCCTCCCACATGGTAAGTGGACGCTCTATCTATTGAGCCAAATCTGTTTCCCTGAAGCATTTACTTATGTGCCATTTACTTATGTCTGGGACATAACTAAATGCTTCAGTCAATGTTAGTTATGAGCATCCAGACCCCCTGGGAATACAACAATGAAGAACACAATTGGCCACATCCCTACCATCTCTAGAATGCCTTTCCTCACTATAAAGAAAGCTATACAAAAGCTAGGACTTTGTGTTTTGTTCGTTGTTTTGTCTCCATCATCTGATACTGGGACCTATTAAGCACTCAGTAAATATTTTTTGAATGAATGAATGAATGCCATAGAGTTTACTAGTTATGTCTGAAAAATAAGCCAAATACACATCAACTACCATCACCACCACTCTAAGGCAGGGGTGGAAACCTTTTTCCTTCCACGGTCCCCTTTGCCAGTCAGGTGAAAACTACGGATCCCTTACTAAGTCCACGCTATACTGAGTATTATTTAATAAATATATCACATCTGCACCAACACATCCCCACAAGAATAATGTTTTTTTGGATATCAGTTCAAGTTCATGGACCCCTTGTTAAGAACCCCTGCTCTAAGGCCTCCCAAGATTCAAAGGAAAGAGCAAGTCCTTTCTATCGTTTTTATAGATGGAAATAAGGAGGAAGAAAAGAGATAAAAAACAATAGTCCTGGATGGTAGCTTATGGCTACCTTAGTACTGTGGCTAGTTAGCACTATGGCTAGGTCAGTAGTATCCTAAAAGAGAAAGTTGAAAAGATTGAGAGAGCCAAAGAAAAAGCAGGCCACTTTTCAAACTCATTCCAGCTTCTGAGCTGGCACTCAAGGAGGGAAAAATAAAACACTTCCACCTACCCCTGCTTCTGATCTCTACAGCCCATCTGCAAACATTCCTACCATTCACAGAATTCACAGACCAGATTGCAAATTTCTTAAAGACAGAGATCCTTTCTTATGCTTCTCTTTATCTGCTATGGGGCCTAACCCAGGATCTCCATTCCTTTGAGTATATTTTTTGTACATTTTCAACAGGCAAAGCATGTAAATGAAGGGAGGAGAAACATAGTAGAGTAGGTGCCCATTCATTCATTTATTCAACAAACCTCTCCTGCACACTGGTTTTCAGCCAAGCACTCTGGGAGGAGCTAGGGATTCCAAGAAGCCATGAAGGAGTCCATAGCCACAGGTTAGCACATAATTGCAATACAGCGCGTAGGTGTTAGAAGGTATAGTGGTAAGACAATGGAGAAAATTCTGCCTGGCTGGAAATCAGAGAAGTTTCCTTGGAAGACACTTGAATTTGTTGCAAAAAATGCTGACAGTTCACCAGGCAGAGAGGAGTGGGCAACATTCCAGACTGAAGGACCACAAAACGCAAAGGGAAGGTCTATCTCTATGAGTCCCAGGTGTTGTTTCAGTCCACGTCTGCGTCTGTCTTCAACGATTCCTCCAACTCATGCTCGGCAGGCCTGGGACCATGCCTGAACTACTCTTGCCCTGGCTTTGTGAATCACGATGTGACACAGTGAAACATGTTTTGCAGGGTGCTTGGGTCAAGGTAATGGGTCAATGGAGTGAACTAAGGCCTGAGAATCAAATATGTGGGCACCATATCCCAGATGAGCAGAGATAAGGTATGGGGCAGGGCATGTGATGTTTACGTTCCGAAACTGTGAGGCCACCAGCTTGCAAAGTGTCATTACGTCTGCAGGTGGAAGGCAATTTTCCTGTTACTCAAGGACTCCTGATCAGGCTGTGATTGGTTTCTAAGGAATTGTTTTATGACCCAGAGCCAGGCAGCGATAGATAGGAGATGTGGTTTGGTGGGCAGAAATTTACAAGGCAGGAAATTGCTTCACTGGGCACAACCATTCATAAGAAACACCTCTGGGAAAAGGAGACCCAGGTTCTTGGCAGGTCTGCCCCTGGCCATTTGTTTACATCAGCAACAACCATGTTCCTGGTTACACAATGTGGTAGCGTCACTTTGAGTGGGGGATCTTTGCCCCTTGGAAGAATAAACACATTCCTCACCTGCAGTGGAATTAGCAGACCTCACACAGTTTTCAGTGACTTTCCTGGAAGCCGTAATGTCATAGGAAGGTGGCTCTAAACGTGATTAGCTGTGCAATCTAACTCACTCTAAACTTACTTGAATTTTCCTTTAAATGGTAGTACTGGCTCAGATTAAGATACTCCAAAGGCATAGGGTGGGAAAGAGGGATAATCCTTTGTCAGGCAGTTGCCAGAGCCTACCAGGTTTGTTAGGAACAGTGGTTTAGGGGTCATTGGTCAGACTTGGGGAGGAGGGGACAGAGCTGTGGTTGTTTGAATACATTCCAAAGCCCACATCTCCATTGTTTCACCAGCTCTGTAACTGCTGAGTTCTAGAGTCCAGAGTCTTTACCACCTTGAGGCATCAAATCTACACTTGCCATGGGGAGCCCTGGAAGGAAAGATATGGGGCAGGGGCCAGAAGCCAGAGGGTCTGGAACTGCAGGGGTCTGTCTCCTGACAGACAGACTTGGAAGCCTCCAGTCCCAGCACAGTTTAGTAGCATCAAGAGTCACACTCTGGACCCTACATCATCCCTATTTGATTTGTAAGCCCTATCTCAGTCCCGTGCTGGCCGGGTGAGCTTCAGCGGCAGCTTCACCTCTGAAGCTCTCAGGTTCTGTAGCTGTGAAATGAGAGAGAACCATGGCCCTTAACTTCACAGCTCTAGTATGAGGATTAAATGAAATGGTGGATGTTCTCCTCCCGAGCGTGTTTCCACACCTAAGTGTGGGACAGTGGGAAGGGAGGGGGGGGGGACTTGGAGGCGAATTTCATTTTATGGGTTTCTTTTTTGGGGTGGGGGAATGGTTTGCCTTCACGTGAGGAGTATTGTAGACAATTCACCATGATCCCCTGGCAATCCACTTAGTCCAGGACATGCCAGCTATGTTACTGGGCAGAACTGATGGCCCCACATTCAGGGGCAGGGGCAGAAGACCCTGGAGATGCCCTCTCTGAGCTTGTTTCTCACACTTCCCTGGAGACCATTTATTTAATTCTGTCTTGCACACTAGATGGCAACTTCTAAGGAGGCTGAGTGCATATCAATCTTGCTCACCACTATATCTCTAGCACCTCGGGCAGTGTCTGGTGCATGTGAGAATCTCTGGAAAGATGTTCAGTAAACATGAATGAATGTGTGGGCTGTACTTATTTGAAACCACTGATACAGTGAATCCATAACAAATCCATTGTGGACTTCAGATTGCCTAACTTCTACATCATCAGATAAGCAGGTAGTTTTCTAGGTTACTAGTTTCATTGTAAAGATGGAGCAGCTGTGTCTGGGAAAGCAAGGTCGGGTATGGGGCTTCAGCCTACCAAGAAAATTGGAAAGACAGTCTCTAGCCCAGGACCATTTTGATCATTATTTCATTAAGGATACATATTAATTTTTCATTATTTTCAGTCCCCTAATCCCATCCTGTCCCAGGGCCCCAAGCTTACTGCTGCCACTGTCCTGCCCATTCTCTGTGGAAGAGACTGCAAAGGGATTCAGAGCTGCCGCCCCTAGACATTTCAGGATTAGAGTACCTGGCCACCTGATCTCTTAGTCCTGCTAGAGAGACTGGGGTAAGCCCAGATGTGAAGGGAAGATCTTGGGAGCTCAGACCAGGACGAGTGTGTGGACAGGAGAGCATAGAGTGCTCGCACAGAACAGGTTCAGAAGAGTGTTTTAGGACGAAGGGCAAGGTGGTACATGTGTGTGGGCTTGATCCTAAAAGTCATACTTCTCAAACTGGGATATGGGGCAGTGAGCCAGGGAGGGAAAAAAGTCACAGAAACAACGGCTCATCTTCCTGGAGCACCTATTTTATTCAAAGTTAAATATATTTAACTATAACTATTTTTCATATAAAAACAAATAGGTAGGAAATACAAATGTATACGAATTATCTTTTTAATTTTGTAATCTTTCAAGATTTATTTATTTTTTCCAGAAACAAACATTTCACCTTCTAGATGAATTTTTAAAATAAAATACAGGGCTTTAAAGAAATTTCCTGTTTCCTGCAGCCTAAAACCCCAGATCCCTGGGGAAGCGTGAATTCACCTTCTCTCCCACGAATAGCACTTCAGGAGAAAAGGTGCAGAAGCACTGCCTTAAAAGGGTCACGCAGAAAACGTCACTCAGGAACTGTGCCCCACACAGTCCTCGCCTGGAAGCTGCCACTCCACGCAGTGAAGGTCAGGCGATGGTCTAGGCCCTAGAGGCTTCTGACCCCCGGGTCATCGGCGCTGACTTTCTCACAGGCTCTCAGAGGTGAGTGTGCCCTGTCTCGGAGGAAGAGCTGCGCCTCCTGGGTTATTTTCTCTGTTTCCAGTGGTCAGCACAGTGGTCAGCGAAAATGAAGCCCTCAAAGTGTGTGGGGATGACCTCGGCTCCAGACAGACGCTCCATCGCCGCCTTCCGTCCTCCTTAGGGCGAGAGCAGTTCAGACCTCAAATCTGCAGGGAGCCCAGAGCAAACACCGAGGGCACAGCTAACAAGCAGCTCCAGGCCCGGCCCAGTGGGGCAGGGTTTCTTTCCTTTGTTCCCAGCCTCGAGGAGTTGAGGCATTCTTTCCTAGAAGAGACGCTAGAGATCATTTCTATTGATGTTTTCAAGAGAACACTGAAATCACGTAGGAACAGCTGTATGTGCGGTCACTGGCAAGGGAGCTCCACTGTGGCATATCCTGAAACTGCAGGTGAAGGGCTCTCTGAGCCTGTGGGTATCTGGAGGAAGTTTACCCTGGGGCAGACAAGACTGCTGGCCTTTGGTTGCCGAAGCAGATTCTCTGTGGACCCGCTCCCTCCTCCCACCTCCCCGCAAGTGAAGCTCCACTCTGTCTCCCTGACTCCAGGGTAAGCCCCCTGAGAGTGAGAATGGTGTCTAATTAATCTTTGTGCCCCACTTCCTAGCAGAGTCACTGCATAAGAGACCCTCCGTGAATATTTGCAGGAATGCATATGACAGCATTCACTTAGTCATTTAACAAATATTTATGTGCTGTGCAGTCTGCTGGACACGAGGGGTTCAGTGATGAGTAAGAAGCAGTATCCTCCCTCAAGGAGCTCACAGCTTAGTAGGAAAGGCTAATGTGGAAAACACCAATTTGCAATGTGGTCCAAGTATCCCGACAGAGGCATGTTCAGGATAAAGAGTTGCAGCAGGGGGGTGGGGGCGGTGGGGTTGAATGGGACCTCATATTTCTTGAATGTAATATTTTTAAAAAATGAATAAAAAATTAAAAAAAAAAAAAAGACTTGCAGCAGGGCTGCCTGCTCTCTAGACCGTGGACTCAGTAGCCCAGGGGAGGACTTCTAAGGCCACTGAGGTGGGCTCGGCCTCTGTGGCTGAAGACATGGAGGGGTAAGTGGGGGGGGGGGGGTCCTGTTTTACAAGCACAGGAATGCCTAGAGTGGGTGGGCCGAGGGTGACCTCCCCATCACCCTGTATGAAAGTGAGGCCCAGCTGACACCTGTTGAGACAGGTGACTCCCATTTGCCCATTGTCCAGTGTTTGCAGAGGAGGAGCAGGGCAACTCCAGCAAGTCAGTGGGGATGGGTCACCACCAGGTGAGCCTCCTTTAGGCACCACAAGCATTAGCACAGAGATAGCGCGGCCGGTCCAGGGCGGGTTTTATAACTCCAGATTTCGAGGTCTTATCGTAAACAAGCTCCTTCTCAATTGCGACATGTCAGGGGTTGGGGGAAGTGGGCAGGTAGGGGCAGCCTGCAGAGCAGAGGTGGGGGTGGGGTGAGGATCTAGTAGCAATGGGCACGTCTGGATGTGGTGGATAGGAGGGTTTAGGTGAAAGACATTTTCGTGGCTAATATTGTATGGGAACACTGACCTGATCAAAAGTAATGCTTTATTATTTGTCCCACTCCTCATGGGCCAGGCCTGAGAGGTAGTGCTTATGCCTCGGAAAACTGTGAAGTCCTGAGGCAGGCCCAGAGAGCCAGCCCTGTGGGTTTATTGTCTTACCCAGGCTTCTGCTTTCTAGAAGCTTCTCCCTCACATCCAGTTTCCTTGCCCAGTGCATCCTATTTATTGGGGATAGGCGGGTAGTGTCTCTAGCGGCACCTACAGCTTTGAGTCAGGAGTACAGCAGAGATGTCCCGGAAGGAGGACAAATTGCCCTTGAACTGCTTTGGGGCGGAGGGGAGGGGTGAAGCACAGAGCGAGGAGTCACGGAGGCACCCAGTGGAGGATGGGAAGGGGAGGAGGAAACTCTGCGAATGGGGCCAAACCTCGAGGCAAAGTGAACATACCTGCCTGTGGCCCCCGACAGGTGTCAGGGCTGCCTTTGGGTGCCTCTTCCCCCTTCAAGTCTTTACGTTCCTTTTTTTCCAGTGACACCTGAAGAAAAACAGAACCCAAGGGAAGCAGCACACTCTGCAAGTTGACCTGGACGGCGTCCTTGTAGAGGGCCTTGAAGGGAGAAGACCATGTGATTCCTTCCTTCACAGGCTGTTCAGGCCTCTTCCGGTCCCTGTATCTGCTTCTAGGTGGTAATGCAGGCTTAGCAGGAAGGGAAAGATGCTCCTCGGAGGACCCCCAGAGCGCACCGCCCTCCCACTGCTGCTCCTGAGACTCAAGCGCACCAGGCCTCGGGATGGGTGGAGTTAACAAACACAGCCAGGCTTGGGGAGGCTTGCAGGCCTCTCCTTCAGACTCCTAACTCCAGCCTAAGCAAACTCCCCCCTGGGACTTCAAAGCCAGCAGCTTGTTTGCCTGGCCACAGAGCAGCAACAATGCTTTCCCTTTTGACCTAAGAAAGCATCCCTGGCATTGTTGCTGAAGGGCTGCCGGCCAAGGGGCTGATGGAGAGCACGGAACCCTCTTCAGGGGCTGTGAGGTGGACCTGCTGCCAGCCAGACCTGCTAGGCCAACATCAAGGAGGTATGCTGGACAGGCTTGACCGAGAATGAGTTTGTAGGCTGCTGGGGACACCTGGAAAGACTAACCCAAGCGGGACTAAGGGCAGAGAGGGCAGGCTCCCCCTGCCCCATTTGCCCCAGCAGGGCGTAATTGACCACATCAACGGAGCCGGCACCCAGATGCACTTGCTGCTGCCTGAGGGCTCCCGTTGCTTCCAGGGATTTCTCGTCATGAACGTGGCAATGTGCGTGCTTATCTGTGCCAGGGGCACGTGTGTGCACAGGCAGGTGCACATTCCAGGGATCCTACACCACCACACAGTTTTCTAGGAACTAAGCCCTTGATACATTCTGAAGACAAATTTTTATGCTTGATCTAAAAGCAAGAGTCAGAGAATGGAGTACGAGAAGCAGTGATTTCATTCAACCAGTTAGCTCAGGAGACGGAGAATCCCATCAGAGGACAGAAGCCTTGCTCATCCTTTACGTTACTTCTGCCAATTTGATGATAGAACACTCATACTTCCAGGGACCCTCACTTCGAGACTTGAAAAACAATCCCAGTTATTATCCTTTAAGAAGAGTTTTTGGTGGTGGTGGTGGTGGTAATGATGATAATGATGATGATGATGATGATGATGATGATTTTTCCCTGAGGAAGGGCCTCCATGTTCTCCTGAAGATATGGCCCCACAATAGAGGCAGTGTAGCATTAGGGGAAGTGGGAGGACACTGAAGTCACGCAGAGCTGGGTTTGTATTCCAATTCTGCCACGTACTCCTGACATGACCCTGAACACATTACATAATGCTCCGGGCCTCTGTGTTGTCATCAGAAAAGGACCTAAAACCTACTGAAAGACCTCACCCTAAAAAAGTAATGTTCTTAATGATTGTTGTAAGAGGAAATCATCTGGCAAAGAGTAGCTTTGAGCAGAAACCCAGGGCTGGGGCTGCAGACATATGACATCCACTCCCACTCCTTTCCCAGTTTAGAGAGGCAGCGGAGCTTAGTGGCTAGCAACCCACACTTTGGATCTGGACTGCCTGGGACCCAATCCCTTCCTGATGCTTGTGGCAGCTATGTGACCCTGGGCAAACAGTCTCTGTGCCTCAGTTTCCTTATCTGTAAAATAAAGATAATAGTATCTACCCCATAGGACTATTAAGAGAATGAAATGAGTTAACACATCATTGGTGCTGGTCATTGTGGGGGTCCAGGGCCCAGGCCCCCACTAAGTCCTCAGTACATAGCCACCTGTGTGACCTAGACATAAGTTGAAAGCTATCAACCCTCCCTGGAGGGGAAAGAATGTATAGACGGTATCTTAAACCAAATCTTCTCTGAGCAGTAAAACTTCCTTCCTTCCTGTGAGAACATCACCAAACTCCATGTATGCCATCATGGAACCCTAGCAGAACTCTGTTCTCATACCCTACGGAATGTCCTTGTTATCACTGCTACAGAATGTCCTTGTTACTCCTTATATCACCCCTCATTTTCCCATCTCTTTGTGGAGCGCTATCTTCATGCACTGAACCACCGCCATCAGATTCTCTCCTGCCCATAAATCCCAATAAAGCTTTTGTCTGATTCTGTGTCCAGTGAGTTCTTTGGTCTTACAGCTGCACCAACTTGTGCCCTTCAGGAGTTGGGTTGGAACAATTGGTGAGCCAGCCAGGAGACCAAAGGACTACTGGCAGTAGCAGACATGAGCTCAGGGAAAGGAGAATCCACAGGGGAATTCTCAGGTTGGCTTATAATGTCCTCGTGGGGAGGGGTAAGTGCTCTGCTGGACGAGTGGGGACCATCAAGAGAATATAGGGGGAAGTGGATTTGGCTCAACTGATAGAGCATCTGCCTACCACATCAGAGGTTCAGGGTTCAAACCCAGGGCCTCCTGATTCACGTGGTGAGCTGGCCCAAGCGCAGTGCTGGGATGCGCACAAAGAGTGCTGTGTCATGCAGGGTTGTCTCCCGCATAGGGGAGCCCCACGCACAAGGAGTGCACCCTGTATGGAGAGCGGCCCCATGTGAAAAAAGTGCAGCCTGCCCAGGAAAGGTGGCACACACACGGAGAGCTGACGCAGCAAGATGACGCAACAAAGAGACACAGATTCCTGGTGCTGCTGACAAGAATGCAAGCAGACACAGAAGAACACACAGTGAATGGACACAGAGAGCAGACAACTGGGGGCGGGGGGAAGGAGAGAGAAATAAAAAAAAGAGAGAGAGAATATGGGAACTCCCTAAAAACTCCAGCAGGTATACTGGCTGAACTATAGCAGCAGCAGAGCAGCTTCACTTAAAGAAGGAAAAGGGGGCCCACCAGATAGTGGCAGCTATAGCATGGCTCCTGTTAGGAGACTTGTGGGTGGCTACCGAGGCAGAACAAGCAGCAAAGGCCTCCGTGTGCTGCTTAGAAGAAAAGTTAAAACTAGAAAGGGATATGTGCCTAGTGCAGACAGACATGAAAGATTGTTTAACCAATTGCCTGTGCCAGTTGATGATCACTTAGAAACTCTGGCTGATAGCTATGTTTGGGCTAATGGCTGTAGCTGCCTACAGTCCAGATCTGGAGAATATTAACCACCCTAGGTGGGACCCTAAGGCATGGGATCCTATGGCCTCCTCCTCAAATGAGGAGAAAGAGAAAGAATGGAAGGTGGAAGAAGATGAGGAGCCCCCTAGGGTATACCCTATGATATAAGAGAAGTGGGAGGCACTACAAGTCCCTGGGGTCCAACACTTCCAACCCCCAGAACAGAAGTTACCTGTAACCATGAGGGACTATACCACTGCTGAGTTGGGCAATTTAGGGCAAAGATACAGGCAGACATCCAGAGAGTCCTAACTGGCTTCTAGATTAGGGGACACTGGAACAGAAGGAGTTGAACTATCTGGGTGGAAATGAGTAAATTGGCATCCATCATTACTCACCCTTTTCTACGTCAGTGTTTATATACTGCTTGTAGCAAAACAAACAGCATTGTTATTGGTGGGGCTGGTTAATGGAAAATGAAGGAATGCATGGCCTAATGAAGGCAATATATCCATGCCACTCCTCACTGGCAATCCATGAAAGAGCTACAGGGTGTTTTTATAGGAATTGGAAATGAAACATGCCATTTATGCTGCCAATTTTGTGGGGCCTGACACTGAAGCTTTTACTGAGAGAATCAAAGATACTGTGCTACGTACTGCTCCCAACCCTTATGGACCTCTGTTGTCAGTCCTGAGCCCCCTAGTGGGGCAACCTGTGTCGTGAGCTGTGCACGCTATAGCAGACTTAGAGGAACGGCTGTGGAGAAAGGGGGCTGGGGTCCCAGAAGCAGGGAAAATGCCCCCAGGGACATGATAGTCCTAACTGTGTGTCCTACAAGCCAATGTGGGGCAGACCTTATTGCCGTGGCACCAAGCTGGAAACAATAGATAGGCAGCCCATCCCAGTTTTAGTGAGACTTTGGAGCAATCTCCCTAAAGACAAAAGATTTATGAAAATGTCCCTTCAGAATGCTAAAGGAGAAGGGAAAATAGGAAAAAAGCTGCTGCCCCACTCCGGGAACCTTCTGCTCCCCCAGAGGAAGCCTGGCAGACACCCTTCCCCCTACCATAGGGGAGGAGTCAAGATTCCCAGGTAAGAGCAATACCTGAGGATTGGGGATCTTAGACCACATGTAGAGTTAACTATTCATTGGTCTTCTACTAAACAACAAAGAGTATTAGCCTTAGTAGACACAGGAGCTGAAAGTACTTTAATTCATGGCAATGTAGTGTGATTCCATGGGCCAGTGCTGGCTATAGATGGCTATGGGGGGAAAACAATAAATGCTAACAAAATTCAGTTTTACAAATTAGACGATTACCTTTCCAAAGATATACAGTATATTTCTCCTATACCCGAATTCATATTAGGAATTGATGTTCTCCAGAATGCCACATTCCAGACCACTATGGAATTCTGCCTCCAATGCAGAGTAACAAAGGTGGTGCTAAGGGAACAAGCTAAACGGTCCCCAGTGAAGGTGCCCTCACCCCAAAGAACTATGGTGACCAAACAGTACAAACTCCTGAGAGGACACCAGCAAATTACTGCTACAATTAAGGAATTAGAAAGGGTAAGGATAATAAAAACCACCGAAAGCCCCTTCAGCAGTCCTGTATGGCCAGCACAAAAGCCTGATGGAACATGGCGCGACAGCAGATTATCATGAATTAAGAAAGTAACATCATCACTATATGCAATAGTCCCAGACATTGCTGATTTATTGCAAGAAATTAGCACCCAGTTATGTCACTATCACTTTGTTTTAGCTCTTGCTAATGCTTTCTTTATTATCTCCTTAGAGGAGTCAAGCCAGCCCGCATTCTCCTTCACATGGGAGTCCAACAATGGACTTCTACGGTATTTCCCCAAGGCTATATGCTTAGTGGACCATCTGTCACAGCACCCTGGCAAATGATCTTGCTGTGTGGAAGAAACCTGTGGCTGTAACCCTACTTCATCACACTGATATTATGTTAACCAGTAATTCTCATTCAGAATTAAAAGAAGCATCAGAGAGAAAAGTATCTCATCTTGAAAGCCAGGGATGGGAATCAATTGGGACAAGCTCCAGGACCCTGGCTGCTCTGTCAAATTCTTTGGGTGTTGTTTGGTTGGGTAAGACAAAATCCACACCCTCTGCTGCAATGGATAAAGTACAATGTTTTCCCATGCCACAAACTCCAAAACAATTAACGGCCTTTCTGGGGTTGTTAGGGTACTAGAGACCGTTCATCCCTCATTTAGCTCAAATATTGAAACCATTGTATATACTAATCAGAAAAGGTCAGAAATGGGAATGGGAGGATGCGCAGCAGGCTGCCTTTAAAAAACCAGAAAGGGCAATAGCAAAGGCTCAAGCACTAAGAGGAGTGGACCCTGATTTACCCTGTGAATTTGAGGTGGCCAGCACTGATATTGGCATTGGGTGGGGTTTGCAGCAAAGGCAACATTTTAAGAGCATACCCCTTGGGTTTTGGTCACAATTATGGAAAGCAGCTGATGATATAGTCCCTTAGAGAAACAGCTATGTGCTGCATACAACACCTTGTCAGTAGGTTTAACACAAAACTGCCTGGTCATTCTGAAGACTTCCATCCCTATCCAAGGGTGGATTGCTGATACTGGGAACAAACCTTACTCTGGCAGTGCACAATTAAGTACCTTAACAACGTAGAAAGCCACCCTGCTACAGCGAAGTGTCTTCAACACAAGCCCTTTAAGTACTGAAATTCATGAGAACCTAGGCCCAGTGTCTTATGTGGAAGATTCTTCAGCCCAAATTACAACCCCTAAGGTGGGCGTTGAACTGCCCACTAAAAAAGGCATGGGAACAGTTCCAGAGAATGCATAATACATGGACAGTTCAGGTAGTGGACAGCCTTCCATGTGGATGGCTATGGCTGTGCAGCCCAGCACTGACACTGTTTGGTAGGAAACAGGCACCATGCAAAACAATCAGTGGGTTGAGTTAAGAGCTGGGTGGATGGTTATATACACGAGCCTGCAGATGCATTTACAACCTGTACTGGGAAGGAGATGTGGCTTATCCACATGGGAGGTCCCAGTTCAGCTTCTGGTGCCTCCTAAAGAAGACAAGCAAGATGGCAAGCTGATGTGACAGGCTGGCATGGTGAGCTGACACAACAAGATGATGCAATGAGACACAAGGAGGAAAACATAATGAAAGACACAACAAAGCAGGGAGTGGAGGTGGCTCAAGTGATTAGGTGCCTCCCTCCCACAGCAGAGGTCCCAGGTTTGGTTCCCAGTGCCTCCTAAAAGGAAGATGAGCATACAATGAACAGACAAGGCAAGCACAAACAACAGGGGGTGGGGGGAGAAATAAATAAATAAATCTTAAATAAAAACACCAATCTGAACTAATAGTTGGGCAATGTATGAAGGCCTTACCACCTGGATGGCAACTTGGAAACAGGAACAATGGACTGTCATGGGTCGCCCTCTGTGGGGGAGAGGTCTATGGAAGGACAGCTGGGATGCCCAGCAGCAGCAACAGGTAACTGTCTATTACATCCCTGCCCAAATACCTCAAATACCACCCCCAGGAATATTGAGGCAGATACCCTTGTGAAGGTCCAGACCCATACCACTGAGATCTGAGAAGTGGCAGAATGGCTCCGCGGGAAAAGTGGACATCATGGTTTCCAGACTCTGTGATGCTTAAACCAGCAGTTCTAGCTGCTGTCACTCACCAGCAGCTTGTGGACATCACCTATGAGTGTCCAACATGCTCACTCCAACAACTGCAACAACTACCTCACCAGATGGGACATATTAACTAAACGTGGACTCCAGTTACATGATGGCAAGTGGCTTACATTGGTCCCCTCCCACTCTTGGAAGGGGCAAGGTGTGCTTTCACTGCTGCAGACACTGCCGCCGGACTCTTGTTGGCCTTCCCAGTATGAAAAGCCAACCAGCGGGCCACTATTTGCTGACTAGAAAAGATATGTGCTCTATACATAACGCCAGCCCAAATTGACAGTGACCAAGGAACTCCATTTACCAGTCACCTCATTCAGTCTTGGACAATGGACCAAGATATTGCTTGGACTTTCCATTTGCCCTATAATCCCACCAAAGAAAGCCTTATAGAAAGGATGAATGCCCTTTTAAAGGAACAAATAAAAGGCAATAAGGGATCTTACAACAATGCACTAAGAAACTCTATCCAGCCTTGACCTGTTTAATTTGAAATGCTAACAGCAAGACTAATGCAGGAGTTGAGAATACAAGTAAAAGGGTCAGCCACTCTACAGTGCAAAAAGGGAAGTAATAATAATCTGTTGTTGCTTATGCCTCAACCATACAAACTGAACCCTCTGAGCGGTAACACTTCATTCCCGTGATAACATTACCAAACCCTATGTGCCCCATCATGGGACTCTAGCAGGAACTCTGTTCTCATACCCTATGGAATGTCTTTGTTAACCCATATATCACCCTTCATTTTCCTATCTCTTTGTGAAATGCTACCTTCTTTCTCTGAACCACTGCCATCAGTGAGTTTTTCCTATCTTAAAGTCCCAATAAAGCTTATGTCTGATTCTGTGCCCAGTGAGTTCTTCGGTCTTGTAGCCAACCAACTTGGGTCCTTCAGGAGTTGGGTTGGAACCGTCAGAAGGGAACCCCACTAAACCAGGGGGTATAAAGTTGAGCTGAGCAAAGGACTCTAACTCCTGATGTCCCTTCTCAGGACATCAGACTCCTATATTTCTTCTATCATCTCTTAAGAAGATTTTAAAAACATAATGACAGTTCTGGTTTCATGTAAGACAATTAACTCTATAGTAAACAGATACCTCAAAAATACCAATGAGGACCGTGTTCTGTTCTGTCCTGGGACACCAGCCCTAATGACTTCACCTACCCCTAACACCTGCAGGTACTTCCTTATAACCTGTAGGGAGCCTTTAAATATTGTGTGGTCTGTCTCCAAAATAGCAGATTTCTGTCCTGCTCACCTTCCTACAACATACTTTGCCTTGACCAGAGAGCCCCAAAGTACTTCAGGGACAGGTATAGGGGATAGAAGCGAAGAAAGAGCCAAATATTCCATCATGGGCTTCTGGCCTAAATGATTAGGCAAAGCAGGACAATCTCTCCTGGCATTTCCCAAGTTCAGATCTTACACTACACAGAAGGTATGTTTTGTCACATCTACAGATGGCTGAGTAAGAATGAGAAAAAAGATTAAATTTAGTATGGATATGTATAAAGTCCTGCCTTCTGGGTTTTTACCTTCCTTTTTTTAACATACAAGTATTATGATTTTGTTAAAGTAGTTCAAGTGAAAAATATATGGAAGGTTTAGTTAACCCTAAGCTTAACACAGTACATAAATAAATAAATGACCTTAATAAATGGAAAAACATTCCATGTTAATGGAAGGAAAGATTCAATACTATAAAAGAGTCAATCCTCTCCAAACTAATCTATAAAGTCAATGCAATTCCAATAAAAATCCTAACTCAATTGAGTCTGTATATAGAACACTTACAAAGTAATCTTAAAATACGAAATAGTAGTTCAGCCAAGATGGGGCATGAGACACTGCAGTGTGGTATTCCACCACAGAATCTTTGAACAAGTAGCAAAAACTGGCAGTACCATCTTCTCTAAAACTCCAGAAAATAGTTAAAGGGTTGCAGAAACTGGAAAAGTACCCAATCAAGAAAATTCAGCTTTAAAAAGGGCAGGAGGAGCTCGTGGAACACTTGCTGGCTCTACTCCACCCCCTCCCCAGCACAGTGGAGCCAGTCTGCACTTGCAGTGTGGGTCTCTGGCCCTGTTGTGGAGGAACAGAGTAACCCCTATGCACACACTGGGGTACCTGTATGTCGGTGCCAGTCTAGCTGTATGTTGGCAGCCTGAAAGACTGAACCAGGAAACTCCTCTCAGGTTCACACTCCCAGAACTTGCTTTGCAAACAGAGCAGTTGCAGACAGCTAAAGCAGTGTAAGAAACAATTAAGTAACCTAGGGCAAAGGATTACTTGCTTTAAGTTACACCATAGAACACTTAAGAGGAGGAGAAAATCTACTTCATAAGGAATTGGGGCATTTGAATTTCTGTAAATGGGGGAATTCCTGATGCCATGAGCAAGCACAAATCCAGTATAAGACACAGGCTCAGAAAAGATAGAGAGGACCCTGCACACCACATTTGCTTTCTGATAGGAGGGCCAAACTCTTCAAGAGAACACCATTCAATGCTGAGTCAATTTGCAAAGACTGTGAAAAGTGTTTACCTGGGCTGGTTTGTTTGGTTTTGTTAGCTCCTGGTACTCAAGGAAATTTCTGGTATATCACTAGCTGGATAAAAACTTAAGGAGCAGAGAGCTCAGGGACTAAATCCCACAGTTAACATTTTAAAATATTAAAATGTACAGTATGCAGCAAAAGATTGCAAGACAAACCAAGAAATATGAAATGATGGCCCATCCAAACAAATAAGATAAAAATCCATAAACCATCCACAAAGAAGAACAGACTTTGGATATATCAGACAAATACTTTAAAAAATGATCCCCAGTATGCTCAAGGAGATAACAGAAAACACACAGAAAGAACTAAAAGATAATCAGGAAAACAATGAATGAACAACATGAGAAATTCCCTGGAAGGTTTCAACAGTAGATTGGATCTGGCAGAAGAACAAGTAAACTCAAAGACAAGACAATTGAAACGATCAGGCTGAGTTTGCATAAAGAAAAAGGAAAGGCAGCGATGCCCAGAGATGTACTTACCAAATGCAATGGATGTGTCATAATGATGGGAGAGAGTGTTGCTGTGGAGGGAGTGGGGGGTGGGGGCGGTGGGGTTGAATGGGACTTCGTATTTTTTTAATGTAATATTTTTTAAAAAATGAATTTAAAAAAGGGGGGGCATTGTAACTGGGATAAATAAATAAATAAATAAAAGAAAAAGGAAAGGAAAAAAAGTAAATAGAGCTTAAGAGATCTCTAGGACACCATCAAGCATTCCAAAATATGCATCATGGGATTCCTAGAAGGAGAAGAAAGAGAGAAAGGGGCAGAAGGAATATTCAAGGAAATAATGGTAGAAAACATCTCAAATTTAATAAAAGGTATGAATATGCACATTCAAAAAGCCCATTTATCCCCAGACAGGAGAAACTTGACAAGAACCATACCCAGATACATAGTAGTCAAACTGTCAAATGCCAAGCCAAAGAGAGAGTTCTAAAAGCTGCAAGAGAAAAACAACAGGCTATGTATGAGAGTCCCTATAAGATTAAGTAAAGATTTTTCATCAGAAACTGTGGAGGCAAGGAGTATATGGGGACCTCATATTTTTTCAAATGTAACATTAAAAACATAAGTAAAGACAAAATTAATTAATTAACTAATTAATTAAAAAAGAAACTGTGTGGGAAACGGACTTTGGCCCAGTGGTTAGGGCGTCCGTCTACCACATGGGAGGTCCGCGGTTCAAGCCCCGGGCCTCCTTGACCCATGTGGAGCTGGCCCATGCGCAGTGCTGATGCGCGCAAGGAGTGCCGTGCTACACAGGGGTGTCCCCCGCGTAGGGGAGCCCCACGTGCAAGGAGTGCACCCATAAGGAGAGCCGCCCAGCATGAAGGAGGGAGCAGCCTGCCGAGGAATGGCGCCGCCCACACTTCCCGTGCCGCTGACGACAACAGAAGCGGACAAAGAAACAAGACGCAGCAAAAAGACACAGAAAACAGACAACCGGGGGAGGGGAGGGGAATTAAATAAATAAAAATAAATCTTTAAAAAAAAAAAAAAAGAAGAAACTGTGGAGGCAAGAAGGCAAGAAGAGGAAATATTTAAAGTATGAAAGAAAACAATTGCCAACCAAGAATTTGATATCCAACAAGACTGTTCTTCAAAAATGAGGATGGATTAAGATATTTCCAGATAAACAAAAGCTGAGGGAGTTCATCACCACCAGACATGCCCTACAATCAAGGCTAAAGGGAGTTTATCACATTGAAAGAAAAGGACACTGGATAGTTGATCAAAGCAGCCTAAAGACATAATGACCCTAGGGGAGTGGATGTAGCTCAAGTGGTTAAGCACCTGCTTCCTATGTATAAGGTCCTGGGTTCAATCCCCAGTACCCCCTAAAAACAAAACAAAGAAACAAAAAAATCAACTCAGGATAGTCAGTGTTGCCAGTGGTTGAGTGCTGACTTTCCACATATGAGGTCCTGAGTTCAATCTCTGACCCCAGTGCCTTGAAAAAAAAAAGAAAAGAAAAGGAATAATGGCCTCTGGTAAAGGTAACCATTTGGGTAATTATAAATGCCAATACTATTGTATTGTATTTTTTGGTATGTGACACCACTTCTTACTTCTTACAGATGCTAAAATACAAATGTATGCATTTTTTAAAAAAATTTCTCTTCTCTTCCCCCTCATTGTCTGCTTTCCATGTTCATTCACTGTGTGTTCTTCTGTATCTGCTTGCATTGTCAGGCAGCACTGGGAAACTGTGTCTCTTTTTTGTTGTGTCATCTTGCTGAGTCAGTTCTCCATGTGTGCGGTGCCACTCCTGGGTGGGCTAAGTTTTTTTCACGTGGGGTGGCTTTCCTTATGGGGCACACTATTTGCACTTGGGACACCCCTACATGGGGGTGCCCCTGTGTGGCATGGCACTCCTTGTATGCAGAAGCACTGTGCCTGGACCAACTCACCACATGGGTCAGGAGGCCCTGGGTATTGAACCCTGGACTCACCATATGGTAGGCAGACGCTCTATCACTTGAGCCATGTCCACTTTCCATTGAGCCATGTCCACGTCCCTAGGATGATAAAAAATTTTTTAAGATTTATTTATTTATTTATTTCTCTCCCCTCCCCCCCCCCAGTTGTCTGCTCTCAGTGTCCATTTGCTGTGTGTTCTTCTGTGCCCACCTCTATCCTTATCAGCGGCACCTGGAATCTGTGTTTCTTTTTGTTGCGTCATCTTGTTGTGTCAGCTCTCCATGTGTGCAGTGCCATTCTTGGGCAGGCTGCATTTTCTTTCGTGCTGGGTGGCTCTCCTTATGGGGCACACTCCTTGCGCGTGGGGCCCCCCTATGCGGGGGACACCCCTGCGTGGCACGGCACTCCTTGTGCAACATCAGCACTGTGCATGGGCCAGCTCCCCACGGGTCAAGGAAGCCCGGGGTTTGAACCATGGACCTCCCATGTGGTAGGCAGACGCCCTATCCATTGGGCCAAGTCCGCTGCCCGGATGCTAAATTTTCACCCCATGGCAACCACAAAGAAAATGTCTGAAAAATATATTCAGAAAGAAATAAGATAGAAAATGGTACAGTACCAAAAAAAATCAAATAAATATGAGAGTAGGCATACTGGAAAAATTGAGGGACAAAAACATTATAGGACTTACAAAGACCAACTAGCAAAATGGCAGAAAAAAGTCCTGCATTATCAGTTGTTAATTTAAATGTAAATGAATCGAACTCCCCATTCAAAAAGCAGAGATTGGCAGAATGGATTAAAGACCCAACTATATACTGTTTATCAGAGACTCACCTTAAATTCAAGGATGTAAGTAGGCTGATAGAGAAAGGTTGGAAAAAATACATACCGTGCAAGTAGTAACCAAAAGAGAGCTGCAGTAGCTATACTAATATCAGATAAAAAGACTTTAAGTCAAAACCTGTATGAGGAACAAAGAAGGCCATTATATACTGATAAAAGAGAACGTTCAACAAGAAGCATAAAATTATAAATATATATGCATTTAATGACAAGCCCCAACATATATGGAGCAAATATTGACAGATTTGATGGGAGAAATAGATGGTTCTACATTAATAGTAGCATGCTTCAATATACCACTTTCAATAAATGTATAGAACATCTAGACAGAAGATCAGCAAGAAAATTAAAGGCTTGAACAATACAACAAACCAACTAGACCTAACAGATATATACAGAACGATTCACCCAACAGCAACAGAATACACATTCTTCTCTATTACATATGGATCATTCTCCAGAACACACCATTGTTAGGTAACATAACAAGTCTCAATAAATTTTAAAATATTGAAATCATACCTGGATCTTCTCCAACCACAATGGACTGAAGCTGGAAATCAATAACAGAAGAATTAGAAAATTCACAAATATGTGGAAATTAAACAATGTACTCTTAAACAGTCAATGGTTCATAGAAGAAACCATAAAGCAAATTAGGAAATACATTGAGGCAAATTAAAACAAAAACACAACACACCAAAACTTATGGGATGCAACAAAGGTAATACTGAAAAGGAAATTTATAGCTCTAAGTGCCTGCATTAAAAAAAGAAGAAAGATTTCAAATCACAGTCCCAATCTCAAAACTGGAGGATTGAGAAAGAAGAGAAAACTAAACCCAAACCAAGGAGAAAGACAGATATAACAAAGATTAGAGCAAAGATAAATGAAATAGATTTTAAAAAAATAGAATCAATACAACCAAAAGTTGGTTTATGAAAAGATCAAGAAAACTGACAAACCAATAATCTAATTTATTGGCTAGACTGACAAAGAAAAAGAGAGAGGAAGGACAAAATAGCTAAAATCAGAAATAAAAATGGGGACCTTATTACCAATCCCACAGAAATAAAAAGTACTATAAAAGGATACTGCAAATTGCTGTTTGCTGACAAATTAGATAACCTGAATGAAATAGACAAATTCCTAGGAATACACAATTTAGCTACACTGACTAAAGAAGAAATAGAAGATTTCAACAAACCAATAACTAGTAAAGAGATTAAATCAGTAATCAAAACCTCCCAACAAAGAAAGCCAGGATGAGATTGCCTCACAGGTGACTTTTACTAAACATTCCAAGAATAATGAATACCAATCATGCTCAAACTCTTTCAAAAAATTGAAGAAGAGGAAATACTCCCTAATTCATTCACTGAGGCCAAATTCAAATACCAAAGCCAGATAAAGACACCACAAGAAAAGAAAAGTGTAGCCTGATATTCCTTATGAATATAGATGAAAAATCCTCAACAAAATACTAGCAAACTTAATCTGACAGCAGGTTAAACAAATTATACACCATGATTAAATGGGATTTATTCCAGTTATGCAAGGGTGGTTCAACATAACAAAATCAATTAATGCAATATACCATATAAACAAAACAAAGGAAAACTAAACATGATCATCTCAATTGAAGCAGAAAAGGCAAAATCCCTTCTTAATAAACACACTTAAAAAACAAGGAATAGGGTTATGATGCTGAAATTTTGATGCTGGAGTCTTGAGCGGGAGCCCTAGGAAGAAAGCACACAGAGGAGCTTAGTGTGAGGAAAGAGAAAACACCCAGGGAAAAGAAATGAGCTGTTCGCCTAATAGTCTATAACTGACCTTGTGGAAAGAGGCACAGCCTAGAGAGCCTCATAGCCTACAGCTGACCTTGTGGAGAGGAAAGAAATGAACCCCAGGAAAAGAGGAACACAGGATGCCTGAACCCTGGCAGCAGCCATCTTGGTCCAACACATGGCAAAAGACTTTGGTAAGGGAAGTAACTTACACTTTATGACCTGGTAACTGTAAGCTTCTATTCTAAAGAAATACCCTTTATAAACACCAACCTATTTCTGGTATTTTGCATCTGCACCCCTCTAGCCAACTAATACAGATAGTAAGACCTCTCAACAAATAGAATGGAATTAGATTGAAAGAGCAGATGCTACAAGCCATTAGAGGAAGGCTGTTAAGATAATATGTGGGAGGGAAGTGGACTTGGCCCAGTGGTTAGGGCATCTGTCTACCACATGGGAGGTCCACAGTTCAAACCCTGGGCCTCCTTGACCCATGTGGAGCTGGCCCATGTGTAGTGCTGATGCACGCAGGGAGTGCTGTGCCACACAGGGGTGTCCCCACATAGGGAAGCCCCATGCGCAAGGAGGGCACCCCATAAGGAGAGCCACCCAGGGTGAAAGAAATTGCAACCTGCCCAAGAATGGCGCCTCCTACACGGAGAGCTGACACAACAAGATGACGCAACAAAAAGAAACACAGATTCCCATGCCGCTGACAACAACAGAAGCAGACAAAGAACATGCAGCAAATAGACACAGAGAACAGACAACTGGGGTGGGAGGGGGGAAGGAGAAATAAATTTTTTTGAAAAAGATAATATGTGGGAGAGTTGATGAGTAAAGGCAGTGTCAATGGAAGTGAAGCAAAGTGGACAGCTGACCTTCAAAGGTGCTTTGAGACTAGAAAATATTCAAACTAAGGTTTTGTGGATGCCAGAAGAAAATGGAATTCTAAAAATTACACTTTGTGGACTATAATCAGCTCTGTGAGAATTAGCTCATATGACCAATAAATAGCCACCTCATTAAAAAAAAAAAAAGAAAACCAGGAGTAGAAGGAAACTTTTTCTCAACATGACAAGGGTATATATGAAAAAACCTACTACAAACATACTCAGTGGTGAAAGATTGAAAGCTTTCCCTCAAAGATCAGGAGTAAGTCAAGGATGCCCACTGTCACAACTGCTATTCAAAATTGTACTTGCAGTTCTAATCAGAACAATTAGACAAGGAAAAGAAATGAAAGTTATCCAAATTGTAAAGAAAGAACAGAAACTTTCCATTTGCAGATGACATGAGCCTACATAAAGAAAATCCTGAAAAATCCGCAACAAAGTTACTAGACCTAATAAATTAATTCATCAAAGTATTGGGTACAAGATCAACACTCAAAAATCAGTAGTGTTTCCATAGACTAGTAATTAACAATCTGAAGAAGAAACCAAGAAAAAAATTTCCATTTTCAATAACTCAAAGAATCAAATATCCACAAATAAATCTAACCAATGATGTAAAAGACTTATACGTGGAAAACTACAAACTATTGGTAAAAGAAATCAAAGAAGGCCTATATGAATGGAAGAACAGTCTGTGTTCATGGATTGGAACACTAAATATTGTTAAGATGTCAATTCTACCCAATCAATTGACTTATTTAACACAATTCCAGTCAAAATTCCAACAGCTTTCTTTGTAGAAATGGAAAAATCAATCATCAAATTTATGTGGACGGGTAAGGGGCCCCAAAGAGCCAAAGCCATCTTGGAAAAGAATGAAGTTGGAAGACTCACACTTCCCAAACTTAAAACTTACTACAAAGTTACAGTAATTAAAACAAATGGTACCATCACAAGGAAGACATAAAGATAAATGGAATTGAATTGAGAGTTTGGAAATAAACCCTCACATCTTTTGACTTTTGACATGGGTGCCAAGTCTACTCAATGGGGAAAGAATAGTCTCTTCAACGAATGCTGCTGGGAAAATGGAGTATCTATATACCAAAAAGTACACTTGGGTCCCTATCTCATACCATATGCAAAAATTAAACAAAATGGATCAAAGACTTAAATATAAGAACCAAAACTATAAAACTCCTAGAATAAAACATAGGGAAGCATCTTCAGGACCTTGTGCTCAGCAAGGATTTCTTAGACTTTACCCCAAAAGACAAGCAACAAAAGAAAAAAATAGATAAATGGGATTTCATGAAAATGAAAAACTTTTGTAGGTAAGTGGATGTGGCTCAAGCAGTTGGGTGCCCATCTACCACATGGGAGGTCCTGGGTTTGGTATCCAGTGCCTCCTTAAAAAAAAAGATGAGCAGACACAGAGAGCACAATGAACAGACACAGAGAGCAGACATCAAAAGCAAACAATGGCCAAGGGAGGAGGGATGAAAAAAAAAAAAAGACTTGCTCATCAAAGGACTTCATCTTAAAGGAATAAGATAACCTATACAATGAGAGAAAATATTTAAAACCACATGTCTGGTAAGGGTTTAATATACAGAATATATAATGAAATCCCACAACTCAACAAGAAAAAGAAAAAAAACCCAGTTTAAAAATGGGCAAAAAGGGAAATGGACTTTGGCCCAGTGGTTAGGGCGTCCGTCTACCACATGGGAGGTCCGCGGTTCAAGCCCCGGGCCTCCTTGACCCGTGTGGAGCTAGCCCATGCGCAGTGCTGATGCGCGCAAGGAGTGCCATGCCACACAGGGGTGTCCCCCGCGTTGGGGAGCCCCACGCACAAGGAGTGCACCCATAAGAAGAGCCGCCCAGCGCGAAGGAGGGAGCAGCCTGCCGAGGAATGGCGCCACCCACACTTCCTGTGCCGCTGACGACAACAGAAGCGGACAAAGAAACAAGACGCAGCAAAAAGACACAGAAAACAGACAACTGGGGGAGGGGAGGGGAATTAAATAAATAAATAAATAAAAATGGGCAAAAAGAGGGGTATGGTTTTTTGTTTTTTATTTTGTTTTTGTTTTATGAGTAATGAAAATGTTCTAAAATTGATTGTGAATGCACAGCACTGTGATTATACTAAAAGCCACTGATTGTACGCTTTAGATGGATTGTATGGTATGTGAAAATATCTTAGTAAAACTGCTTAAAAATGGACAAAAGTCTTTAATAGACATTTCTCCAATGAAGATATACAAATGACCAAAGAGCACATGAAAATATACTCAACATTATTAGCAATTAGGGAAATGCAAATCAAAACCATAAGATACCATTTCACACCCAGAAGAATGACTATTACTTTTAAACTGGAAAATAAGTGTTGGAGGGGATGGGGAGAAGTACGAACACTTGATCATTGTTGATGGAAATGTAAAATGGTGCAGCTGTGGGGGATAGCAGTTTGGTGTTATCTCAGAAAGTTAAGTATAGAATTACCGTATGACCTGGCAGTCCCACTTCCAGGTATATATCCCAAAGAATTGAAAGCAGGGACTGAAACAGTTATTTGCACACCAATGTTCATAGCAGCATTATTCACAATTGCCAAAAAAGGGAAGTAGCCCATATATCTGTTAATTAATGAATGGATAAACAAAATGTGGTGTACATATATACAATGGAATATTATTCAGTCATAAAAAGGAATGAAGTTCTGATACATGTGACAATATTGATGAACCTTGAAGATATGTTGAGTATAATAAGTCAGACATGAAAGGACAAATATTGTTTGATCCCACTGATATGAAATAACTAGAATAAGAAAATTCATAGAGTCAGAAATAGAATATAGGTAACAGGGTTGGGTGGGTGTAGGGAATAGGGAGTTCATGCTTAATTGGGACCGATTTTCTACCTGGGGTGATGGTAAAACTAATGGATGGTGGTGATGGTAGTACAATATTATGAAAGTAACACTACTGAATTATATATTTGAATGAGAATAAAGGGGTAAATTTAGGTTGTATATGTTATAGAATAAAATAAAAATTTTAAAAACCATTGGAATATAACCCTAGTATAAACTATGGACTATAGTTATTAGTATAATTATAATATTATTATTTCCTCTGTAACAAAAGTACCACACTAATGCAAACTGTTCTAGTAGGGGAAAGTAAGTGTGTGTGTGTGTGTGTGTGTGTGTGTGATTGAGATTATGAGAACTTGATATTCTGTGCATGATTTTTCTGTAAACTCACAACTCCACTAATAATTAAAAAAAAAAACACGAAATAATAAAGAGAAAAGAGTAGCAAAGACAGTTTAGAAGAAGAATAAGGAGGGGGTATCTGCCTTGCCAGATGCTAATACGTACAATAAAGTTATAGTAATTAAAACAGTGTGGTATTGACCCAGAGATAGACTATTGGAATGGAATAGAAAGCTCAGAAAGTGACCCATGCATATGAGAACTTGGTATACTACATAGATAGCATCACAGTCTCTTGGAAAAGGATGGGCAATTCAAAAAACAGTGCTAGATAATTGATTATCTACATGGGGAAAATAAAATAAAATTATATTCTTATCTCACACACTATATACAAAAAAGTTCCAAGTATTAAAATCTCCGTTGTCGAAAGCAAAATTTTAAAGCTCTTAGAAAAAAATAATTAGACAATATTTTTGTGCCCTTGACTAGAACTGGGTTTATTAGATAAGATCCCAAAATATAAAATCATAAAGCTAAAACTGACTATACTAAAATGGAAATTCAATGTATTAGTTATTAAATGGATTGATTATATTAAAATGGGAAAAGAAACTACAAAGTTAAAAGTCCAGCTACACATTAGGAGAAAATATTTATAGTGAATAGACATAACAAAGTAAGGTTCAGATTATATAAGGACTTCTAGCAAATCAGTAAAAAAAAGACAAACAACTGAAGAGAAAAGTGTAAACAGATATAAATAAGCAAATCACAGAAAATGAAACACTATAGCCAAAAACAATTGCAAAGTTACTTGGCCTCACCAGTAATTAGAGAAATTCAACAAAGACACAATAAGAGACATTTCCAAGTAAAGATGGCAGATTGAACACACCATCATCTGTTCTAAAATACTCCCTAAAATTAGCTAAGAGTCTTTTTTTTTTTAAAGATTTATTTATTTATTTATTCCCTTCTCCCCCTGCCCCTGCCCTGGTTGTCTGCTTTCTCTGTCTATTCGCTGCATGTTCTTCTATGTTCTTCTGTGTCCGCTTCTATTCTTGTCAGCAGCGCTGGGAATCTGTGTCTCTTTCTGTTGCGTCATCTTGCAGCGTCAGCTCTCTGTGTGTGCGGCACCACTCCTGGGCAGGCTGCACTTTCTTTCGCGCTGGGCAGCTCTCCTTACGGGGCGCACTCCTTGCATGTAGGGCTCCCCTACGCAGGGGACACCCCTGCGTGGCACGGCACTCCTCGTGCACATCAGCACTGCACATGGGCCAGCTCATCACACAGGTTAGGAGACCCTGGGGTTGAACTGCAGACCTCGCATGTGGTGGGCGGAAGCTTTATCCATTGAGCCAAGTCCACTTCCATAAGAGTCATTTTTTTAAGGACCTAAACTCAAAGGATAAAGAGAACAGAGAGAAAACTACAGTAACAACATTTTGGAAGCTGGAAAATAGAGTGAGAGAAAACTGACTTAGTAGACCTAAGAAAACGGAATACCAAACCATAAGTGGGGAAAGCTGAGAAGTAATCCATGTTGGTCTACCAGATACCTCATGCGTGGGAATGAAGGTGGAATGTTAAATGAGGACTGTGTGGATTTCTTTAAAAAGCCATTAGGTGGAAGTGGACTTGGCCCAATGGTTAGGGCATCCATCTACCACATGGGAGATCCGCAGTTCAAACCCCGGGCCTCCCTGACCCGTGTGGAGCTGGCCCACGCACAGTGCTGATGCGCACAAGGAGTGCCCTGCCACACAGGGGTGTCCCTGCGTAGGGGAGCCCCACGCGCAAGGAGTGCACCCCATAAGGAGAGCCGCCCAGCACGAAAGAAAGTGCAGTCTGCCCAGGAATGGCATCGCACACACGGAGAGCTGACACAACAAGATGATGCAACAAAAAGAAACACAGATTCCTGTGCCACTGACAACAACAGAAGCGGACAAAGAAGAACACACAGCAAATAGACACAGAGAACAGACAACTGGGGTGGGGGGGGGGAGGGAAGGGGAGGGAAGGGGAGAGAAACAAAACAAATAAATCTTTAAAAAAAAGAAACCATTAGGCTCCCAGATTCTGTCCCTACATCATGCAGTCAGACCTTTGAAGAGGGCAAAACAAAAAACCTATGGAAAAAAGAAAGAGAATAACAGGCAGAGCTGAGGTTTATTATATGAAGAATAAGAGGGTTAAGTATATATTTACATATCAAATGCTAAATCCCCCTCAGGATGAAGTGAAGGAAGTCTATAACATTTTCCAGGGATTCTGACCAGTCCAAGAAAAAAGCTTAAAATTATTAACATCAGGGGTTTCCCATAGGAAATGGCCCATTCAGATAACCCTATAGTAAACCCCATAATTGACAAGCCTTACTCTCAGACTCACAGTGTTCATTCAGTTTATTAGTGCCCAGCCTTTAAATATTAGTGGGCAGATCTTCTAAGGCAGATCTCTAATATGAAAAATAGAGACAAAAACAAACAGGAAAAATCAACCTGAAGAAATCAGATTCCATACATAAAAAAGAAAAATGGAAAGCAAATGAACAAATGAAAATGTAAGCAATGAAAAAGAATGACTATAATTATTATTCTTAGAAAGGTAAGAGTAGATACTATATCCATAAAGCAAGAACAGGAAACTACAACAGGAACAAAGAATTTTTTTAAAAAGGAGCTATTGGAAATTTAAAATATATATATCATTAGTTTAAAACTTAATAAATGTGTTAGAAGACACAGTTGAGAAAAATTACAATAAAAAACACTACCAGAAAGTTGAATAAAAAGGCAAAAAGAAGAAAAATAGGATAGAAAATAAAATAAGTGGTTCACCCAAGATATCTAACACCTGAATAACAGGAGTTTCAGAAAGAGAGATCAGAGAAAACAGATGAGAGAACATTCTCAGATAAATAGTTCAAAAAGAATTCTCAGAAATAAAATCGGGAAGCACATGGGGCTCAAGGGATAAAGCCTCCGCCTACCATATGGGAGGACCTGTGTTCAATCCCTGGGGCTTCCTGGTGAAATAGAAGAGAAAGCCTGCCAGTGCTGTGAGCCAGTGCCTGCATGGCGAGCCAATTGCCTGTGCAAGTGCTTGTGCATTGAGCCGAGTGCCCACGTGAGTACCCATGTGGCAAGCCAAATGCCCATGTGAGTGCCCACATGGTGAGCTGAGTGCCATGTGAGTGCCCACATGGTGAACTAGTGCCTGTCCGGCAAGCGTGGTGAGCCGAGTGCCCACACAGCAAGCCGAGTGCCCATGTGGTAAGCCAGTGCCCGTGCAAGTGAGTCACACAGCAAGATGATGACACAACAAAAGAGAGACAAAGGGGAGAGTCAAGGTGAAGCACAGTATAGACCAGGAACTGAGGTGGTGCAACTGACAGGGAACCTCTCTCTACATCAGAGGTACCCAGGATTGAATCCCAGTGAATCCTAGAGGAGAAAGATGAGAAGACAAAAAGAAAAATAGATACAGAAGATCACACAGCAAATGGACACAGACAGCAAAAACAGTAGGGCGGACGCAGGGAAGGAGGAGGGAGAGGGGGGGAAACTATTAAAAAAAAAGAAATAAAATCATGGCTTTTCGGATGGAAAAGGTCCACTGTGTATTCAGTACATTAGATGAAACTAGATCCATCCATACATATATATGTTTAATGAAATATATATATATATATATATAATGTGAAAACACAGAATGGATTCAACCTCATAAAAGTGAATACCCCTGAAGCATGAGAGGGGAATAGAAGTGAAGAGGTACAGAGTAGGCTTCAACTAAATCTATAAGCTTTCTTTATTAAAAAATTAACTATGGCAAAAAGCTAACTTTTATTAAATCTGGGTGGTATATAAGTATCTGTAATATTCTCTGAACTGTTCTCTATATATTTTATAATTAAAATATCAATACAATGGGGCTCAGGAAAATATATAAGAATGATCATAATATTCATAATAGCCTCAAACTGGAAATACTCAAGTGTCCTTCACAGGAAAGTTGGATAAATTGTGTACAATGGAGTAGTGTGAAATAAAAAATGAATTAATTTCTGATACATGAAACGATGTGAATGTATTAAAAAAACATGCCTACAAAAGAGTGCGACATCCAACTGGTAGAATTAATCTATGATACAGAAGTCAGAAAGTTGTTGCTTAGG
Organism: Dasypus novemcinctus; assembly: GCF_030445035.2. Classification (NCBI taxonomy): domain Eukaryota; kingdom Metazoa; phylum Chordata; class Mammalia; order Cingulata; family Dasypodidae; genus Dasypus; species Dasypus novemcinctus. The sequence continues at coordinate 41,849,755 of NC_080693.1, forward strand.
GGGAGAGTGGAAGGGTATTTAGGGATTGACTGGAAAGGAGCACAAGGAAACTTTCTTGGGTGATAGGAAATGTTCTATATCTTATTTTGAATGGCCGTTACATGAGTATATACAATTGTCAAAACTCATGGAACTGAATATGTAAAATCTATTGTTTTATTGTATGTGAATTATATTTCAATAATAAATAAATGAACAAATGCATGAATGAAGTGGGAAGAGTGGTTTTTTCTACCTCCCAAAATCAAATTTTGGGTCGAAATTCATAGTTTCCACTCTCTGACCCTATGATATCCATAAAGTAAAGCCTTATTATAGGATGGGAGAGTCAATATTCATACATATCTTGACTATGTCTCTTTTTTGCATTTCATTTCATCTGCTTCTGAGTCCACATACAGCAATACCAGATTGAGAGATGCTTCAGTCCTCTGGGAAGAGTTAGGGAAGCAGGTTCTAGTAACCTACACAAAAGTTCAAAATTCTCATAAACCAGACCTCATCTTGTCCAACTTTAATCTGATCTATGAGTTTCCCTTACCATATCTCTGACAACTGGTAAGCCAATCTTATGCCTAAACCCCTGCAGTGTCAAAGATCACTTTCCTTCCAATAATAACTCACCCTTACCATGTTCCTGGCACTGTTCTCATCTCTGCGCATGTATTGACTTATCACAAAGCAGCTCATTCTGAATTTGGATCACTGTCTATAGTTCCAACAGAACCCCAAAGTTTCCCTCCTATTCTCATAGGTCTCTTACTCAGGAGAAATGAAGGTTTTCATCTTGGAATTCTGTTCTAGTTTGGTAAAGCTCCTCAAAGCAGATACCATAAAATAGGTTGGCTTTTAACAATGGAAATTTATTAGCTTACAAGCTTACAGTTCTGAGCCTGAGAAAAATGTCCAAATCAAGGCATCATCAAGGTGATGCTTTCTTCCCAAAGAATGGCTGCCGACAATCCTGGGCTTTTCTGCTACATGGCAAGGCACATGGCAGTCTCTGCTGGTCTCTCCCTTCTCTTCTGGGCTTCCTTATTTTCAGCTTCTTGCTTCCATGGCACTCTCTCTCTCTCTCTCTCACTCTCTCTCTTCATTTTATTTATGAAGGGTTCCAGGAAGAGGATTAAGACCCATAATGGGTCACATCTTAACTGAAGTAACCTAATCAAAGGGTCTTACTTAAGAATAGAAGGACACTCACAGGAATGGATTGGCTTTAAGAACATGATTTTCTGAGGGACATACGGTTCCAAACCACCACCGATGCCCATAGAGATTATAAGGGAAGACTGTTCGTGTAAATTGTGTTATATGTTTATCAACATAAGCACAGTCTACACGGGAATCAAAAGTAATTGCAATAGGGGGAAGCGGACTTGGCTCAACTGATAGAGCATCCGCCTACCACATGGGAAGTCCAGGGTTCAAACCCAGGGCCTCCTGACCCGTGTGGTGAGCTGGCCCATGCACAGTGCTGATGCATGCAAGGAGTGTCATGTCACACAGGTGTGTCTCCTGTGTAGGGGAGCCCCAGGCACAAGGAGCATGCCCCACAAGAAGAGCTGCCCTGCGTGAAAAAAGGGCAACCTGCCCAGGAGTGGCGCCACACACAGGGAGAGTTGACACAGCAAGATGATGCAACAACAATAACAAAAAGACACACAGATTCCCGATGCTGCTAACAAGAATGCAAGCAGACATGGAAGAACACAAAGTGAATGAACACAAAGAGCAGACAGGGAGGAGGGAAGGGGAGAGAAATAAATAAAAAATAAATCTTAAAAAAAAAAAAGTCATTGCAATAGGAATAGTTAAAATTTATTGAAGCATTGTGCTCACTTTACATGCATTTACCTCATTAATACATACAACCCTGTTTTTCTACAGATAAGCAAAATGATACTTTGAAAGATTAAATAACTCTCTTGAAGTAGCAGAACTAGTAGCCAGCATTCTAGCCAAGGTTGCCTGGACCAGAGGCTGAGCTGTGAAGGGCATCCATCTGCACATGTTTTCAAAGTTAGTGTGTTTCTGAGAAGTGTGTCATGGAAAAATCTCTGAACTGAGAATGAGAAGGCCTAACTCTGCTTCCTTTTCTGTCATTTTCTCTGTGACCTTGAGCAAATTGTTTTCCTCATTTCCTTAAGTATGAAACAAGGGAGCTGGAGGAGATGATCCCTAAAGCTCACGTTTAGCTGATAATCTATGCAATCTTGCTCATTTTGGGATATGCCAAGCATACCATTTCTTAGGACATCCAATTAGCATGTGCAGATGATGATGATGATGATGATGATGATGATGAAATGAAAAAAAAGGAGTAGAAGAAGAAATGCATGCATATATGCATGAATGAAGGAATGAAGTGGTTTCCTGCATTCTTTTCCTTTGCAGAGGCTGCCCCTAGTCAAATGTTCCTGGAGGAGGAAAGATGGCTTTCAGCTTCAGTTTCTTTTCACTAGTTGGTCTGAAATCTCAGGATATAAATAAAGCCAGCTTCTGTCCCAGGCCTTTCTCTCAAGGCCCAGCTGTAGGTTAGAAGCAGAAAGTGAATATGCACGGAGTAGGCCAATTAGTTCACTGAGTGCCCTCATGACCTCTGACCCCTGCTGAGCCACCCCATCCATTAGCTGTCCTCTTTCCCCTCCACCCTCTCTCTCGGTTTGAATCGTTGTCCAGCCATTCTCTTTCAGCAAAGAAACATGCTCAAGCATTCAGCCAGCCTCTTCCACACTATGTTCTTTTGTCTCCTTCCCTGTTGCCCTTGTTGCTAACCTGCTCACCACTTCTTGACCCTAAATCTTTTGCCCCTCCTGGGGATGGGGTGGGGCAGTATTCCAGGGCAGAGCTTGCTGAGAGGAAGGTGGTAAGCTTCTGCTTTTCCTTTTCACCTGGGTTTCATCCCAAGTTGATTTCTAGCAAATCGTGTTTTGATCCCCTTCCTTATTGCAAGAAATTCCCTCTACTGCTTTCCTGGAATGATAATCTGTTTCAAAGGCAAGTGTTTTGAAAAATCCATGCGGGTGAAGGCAGCTCCATGTTCCTACAGAGATGTGAGCGATTCCTCTTTGAGGTTGGGAAAAAAAATCTTATTCTGTTTGACTGAGTGGGGGAAGGTCTAGTTCAAGTTTATGAATGTGTGAATATACATATATGAATAAATATAAAGCAATCATCAGAAGAGGAAAATCAATAAAAATTAATTTTATGGTACTTAAGAAAATCCAAGTGTTGGTAGCATCTGATAGCACTTTAGAATTCCAGTTTAGAGCGAAAAGGGGCTGGTGGTGAGTTCATCAGAGAAGGGCAAGCACTTAAAATGCAGATCTTGCCACTGGGTGACTTTTGGTATTAAAACTAGCTCCCATTTTCAGAGTACAGTCTATGTATCAAGTACTTTCCACATATAATCTTATTTAAGCTTCATAACAAGCAATAAAGTAGCTATTAGTAATTATCACCCCCATTTTAAAGCTAAAGAAATAAAGGCCAAGGGAAGTTACTCATCAGGGTTACATAAATAGTAAATGGCAAAAGAGGAATTTGAACAAGGTGTACATGACTCCAGAGCTTTTAACTGCAGTGATATACCTCCCTCCAAATTATAAAGTCTTTAAGTTATTCACCCATTACAAGCTTCCATTTACTCACCCTCACAATGTTCATCTGTAAAGCATCTAACAGTAATGACTAACAACTACTGAATGATTACTACATTCCAAGCATTTTTCTAAATACTGCTATGTCATTTAATCCATACAAAGTCCCAATAAATGGGAACTATTATTACCCCTATTGTATAGATGAGGAAAACCGAGGTTTAGAGAGGTTAAGAAAGTAACTGACACACATAGCTAACATATGACAGAGTTGGGATTCTAATTTGAGCCTGTTTGGTTCCAGAGCCTATCCTCTTTTCATTTTCCACTCCATGACAATTGCTTCAAAGAAACCTACCAAGGAAGATGAGGTATATCCACAAAGAGAAGGCTACAGGAACATCCAGAAATAGGAAATTAATTTCAACTGAGGGTAGGTAGCATGGAGAGCTTTATGGAAAATGTAGAGGAGATTCACTTGACAGAAATTATTTTAATACCAGAGGGGCTCATGTTTCCTGAAGTGAGGGACACCCCAATTAGGTACCAAGGTTGATACTGAAGAAATAAGTAGGGTGCTTGCCACAAACATGGCTAATAAATAGGAAGGTAGATGTTGTATCTTATTCATCTTAGTACTACTTCTCCTCTCCCTTTCCCTTCCCTTTCCCACTCCAATCGTATCTAGAACAGTGCATTGCACTTAACGCATTCAATAGACCTTTCTTAAATGAATAAAGGAATGAGACCTCAGGAAGGATTTGGTTGGGGGTAAAAGGCCTTGCTTGGTTTGGAGGATGCTGCAGTTCGCAGCTGGAAAGCATTCCTTCTCATCCCTCTCCCTGCAGCTCCTCTGACAGGTCCACAGGCTGAGTGATCAGGGCTCACTGTACTAGAGATGATTTATGGTTCTTTGTTATACAAATATTTTACATTCCTCCCCATCCTCTTTTTGCAGCCAATTCATCATGACATTTAAGTGAAACTTTAGGTAGAACAATAGGGCTCGCAGCCGTGAACACAATTGTTCAGGGCACCTTCTCCGGTCACCAGGATCTGTAAAAGATTACTTCTCCATCAGGTTTATCTTACATCTCCCTGCTTCACCAAGGACCCAAGGAAATGCCTTTATTTCTACCATAGACAATCCTAGGTATTCAGTTAACCTAAACAGTGAAAAGAAAGGGGGAAACACACAGCTGACTGGCTGCCATGGAGGTGATGCTCCATAACAGTTCCATAAATAAAATACAGCCCTGAGGAGGATATGACTACAGCTGTCACAGTATTTCAGCTTAGACTGCAGAAAAACTTTGCAAAGATGCCTCCGTTCCCAATGCTCTGGGAATTCCATCTTTGGTCAATCTGAGATCAAGATAATGATGACAAAGTGAAATGTAACTTTCTTGGTTCTCTGTGCTATTAATATATGCTTAGCATGGGAAACGGACTTTGGCCCAGTGGTTAGGGCGTCCGTCTACCACATGGGAGGTCCGCGGTTCAAACCCCGGGCCTCCTTGACCCGTGTGGAGCTGGCCATGCGCAGTGCTGATGCGCGCAAGGAGTGCCCTGCTACACAGGGGTGTCCCCCGCGTGGGGAGCCCCACGCGCAAGGAGTGCGCCCGTGAGGAAAGCCGCCCAGCGTGAAAAGAAAGAGCAGCCTGCCCAGGAATGGCGCCGCCCACACTTCCCGTGCCGCTGACGACAACAGAAGCGGACAAAGAAACAAGACGCAGCAAATAGACACCAAGAACAGACAACCAGGGGAGGGGGGGGAATTAAATAAATAAATAAATCTTTAAAAAAAAATATATATATATATATATGCTTAGCTTACACTAATCTTTATACTGGCTATAAGAGAAAAACAGGAATATTTCCTTCCATCTGTCAGTAAGCCTATTTCAACCACATCATTCATGGGAAAATATATGTGGCTGTTATCTTGACCCTGTCAGTAGAGTTAGTAGAATTGAGAATTGAATTCTTAGGGAAAAAATCATATATGCTAATTCTAAAACAAGATCAAGCAGAAATAGGTGCTTTTGCTTTTACTGAGTGTTATAAGCCATCACCTTATCATTAAAATAACTTGCAGCTGTTAGATACTTATTACATGTCATTTTCATAACTCAGATGAATTGGTGATGTCTTCTAATTTCCTACTGTGTGATGTTAAAAAATTCGCTGCTTTTCTGAGCCTCATTTTCTCTTTGTATACAAACAGAAGCGAATGTTCTGCTTCTTCCCAAAAGACAGAAAACTCAAAATGCGAAATAAAACAGCGATATTTTATTTAAAAATGTGTCAAAAAGTTGGACATACATCTTAATTTCAGTGAACTATATGCAATGTAATATTCTTTTCTAAGTAAATAATCAACCCCCTCATATATTGGTTTTGAACATTCACATTTTCTAGTAATAAATTTGCTTAAATGTAAGGTTCAATTAAACTTGTAAAATTCCTTGAGTTCACCCTACACACTTGGTGGTATGAAAAATTTTATTACAAATATTATGAGTTGAAACATTTATCACATAACTGTTTTGCTTCCCACTCCTTAAATGCAAGCATTTACCCTTTTTTTGTTTATGCACTTTTATTTTTTGGTATTAGATCCATAGTTGCCAAATGGTGCCTCAGCTGTAAGTCCATGGAGCACCACAGAATATTTAAAAATGTCAAGGTAAACACAGTGACATTTTACATCTGTTGGAAACAATGTGAACTACTAGTATGAGATTCATTGTGGTTTCAACATTAGATTATCCCTTTGATTATGTGATATCTTTGTGTGAAGCTGGGTTTTCTGTAGTTGCCTGTGATCAAAAGCAAATACTGCATGAATATCAGTATGAGACAGGAAATGAGTGTTGTGCTGTCCAATCTGATTCTGATCCAACAGGCTCACACACCTCATTAGAAAGTAATTGTGATTATGAATTTAAATTATTTTTTCTTTCAATTTAGATGTATTATTTTTTCAAATGGCTACTAAGTTGTGAAGTCATAAATAAATACTAAGATATTTGGAGCTAATAAATTAATAAATGGAATTGTTAGGTATTTCTTTTGTACTGAGTTGCATGAATAAAATTATTGACACACTAATAGCCCAGTTAACCTAGGTTTCAGAACCTTGGTTTTCTCAATCGCAAATTGAGGTTAATATTATCTACTTCACAGGGTTGCAGTGAGGATTAAATAAATTAATATATAAAGATATTTAGAATAGTAATGGACAAATTGTTGTCCTAGTAGTAGTAGTACATTATCTGGGATGGTTCTCTTCAATGATCATGTGCTTATTTTGATGTGATAGAAAAAAACAATTTTGGAATATTAATGTTTAATGTTACTGTGTCAGTAACATTAAAACTTTTACCTGTCATCATAATCAGAAGTTTCTCTTTAAATTTACTATGTGGGAAAAGAACAAAAATGACTCCATTCCTTTATTTTTAGTCCTTGATTTTTAAGTCCTCTGGGACTTAAAATATTCATCCAGATGGTTTTTTTATTTTTAACAACTAGAAATGTAGAATTTGTCCCTGGTACATAGAAGGGAGTTGTTTAAAGTAGCTATCAAAAACTCTTTTCTAGCAGACTCATATCTTTTCAAAAATAAAATTTTTGCTTTAATTTTGTCCAAGGAAACATCTAATAAGGTTTTTGCCTTCCCACCACCACCTCCACCCTTAAGCTATGGATTTCCATAAGCTGTTCTGCTAAGAAGATGGGCAGAATTAACTAGTTCTACATTGATTACTACCTTAACCATGGAGCCTTTGCCTTGCTGTAGCTTAGTAAACTCCTAGGGAGTGCTTTACTTATCTTTGCAACTTTTATTTTGATAAAACTTTAGACTTACAGAAAAGTTGCAAAAAGAGCACAAAAAATTCCTGCATATCTGCCACCTAGATTCTCCAAATATTGACATTTTACCATGTATGGTTTATCATGAACCTTTGACCATTTTGTTAACATGGTGTCTGCCAGTTTCTCTGCTGTAAATTCACAATTTTTATCTTTGTAATTAATAAATATCTTGTGAGACATACTTCGTTACTAAGTCAATATCCTGTTTCTCATCTAAATTTCACCCACTAGTTTTAACATACACTGAAGATTCAATAATTACTATGATGGTTACCAAATAGTGATGCTCTAATTCCATCATTCCTTTTACTTTTATTAGTAAAAGAACAACTTCAAAGTGGAACTGTTAGGTATTTCTTTTTTGCCTGTGTGGCTGAGAAAAAAAAAATTACTGAGATATTAACAGCACAGTTAACTGAGAAAGTTTGGGAACCTTGGTTTTCTTAACTGTAAACTGGAGACTATGATCTTCTACTGTAAAGACTCAATTTTCCTGTTTTATTTATTTATTCTTTTATGTGTCTATGGATTCTTATTGTAGTCAATGGATTATAATCTATTACTCTCATCATTTATTTTTTTATTTTTATTTTTTAAAGATTTTTTACTCTTTATTTTTTCTCTCCCCTTCTCCCCTCCCCCCCCCCCCCCATTGTCTGCTCTCTGAGCCCAATCGCTGTGTGCTCTTATTTGTCCTCTTGCATTCTTGTCAGCGCCACTGGGAATATGTGTCTCTTTTCATTGCATCATCTTCCTGCGTCAGCTCTCCGTGTGCGTGGCGTCACTCCCGGGCAGGCTGCACTTTTTTCATGTGGGGCGGCTCTCCTTGCAGGGCACACTCCTTGCACATGGGGCTCCCCTACGCGGGGGACACCCCTGCATGGCATGGCACTCCTTGCACGCATCAGCACTGTGCATAGGCCAGCTCACCACATGGGTCAGGAGGCCCTGGGTTTGAACCCTGGACCTCCTGTGTGGTAGGAGTTAAGCCTATCAGTTAAGCCAAATCCGCTTTCCTCTCATCATTTTTTTTTATGCTTAAATTGCCAGTATTTGATCAATAGGGGCCCCTTCAGGATGGCTATTTGTTATTTTAACATGTCTCCATCATTCTTTGAGTACTTCCTAACTTTCTAGCAAAAGATGATGTTCAAAGGTTTATCTTGTACTCTTTCACCTCTAGCCCTGGAATTGGTTAACTCTCCAAGGAGCTATCTGGTTCCATTCAATAGCAAACAGAATTTAGAAAGAAAAATCTGGGTGCTAGATATGCTCATTGCTGCTGGGTGTCATTATTTCTGGGCTTTCTTAGTGGGCAGAACGAGGAAATAATTAGCTGTATACACATACATAAACACTCATCCATACTTAACCTATCTATTTTTAAATCATGATATTTGTACTGTCATGTTCAATTCGAGTCCAACACTATCAGATTCATTCTACTCTTTTCCCTTTTCACATTTGTAACTTTCTTCTAGCAGTGAAAACCTGAAACACACCATCCATAATATATTTATTTGCCCAGTACTAGAATATACAAAAAGCAGTTTTAGAATTGCTACCAAAAAAAAAAACAACACTAAAATAAACAAACCGACTATAATTTAATACTTGTTTACAGTTCGTTGTTTTCTTTAGTCTGAGAGTATATGGTGAAAAAAAAATTGTATTTTAAAGGTACCTGTTTTGGGTTAGTTCCTCCCACCCCCACATCTTTCCAATGTAATTACCTGTTTTGGGTTAGTTCCTCCCACCCCCACATCTTTCCAATGTAATTACATTGTTCATTTGAAACTTTAGGTTGAATTGTCTGGATTCCATTTTAGGGCTTTATTCCTTCCCCTCCCCCCCCCCCCCATTTTTTTTTTCAGTATGTGACCTGTTAACATGGTTCAAAAAACTAGAACCTTAAAAAAAATATTCAAGAGAAATGTCACTCACCATTTCTTCTACTCAGTCCCTACCCTAGTGCCAGTTCCCACTCTGGCATCCCCCCACTCATCTTTTTTACCTCATTCCCACTCACCTCCTCTAGGTAACCAATCTTATTAGCTTCCGGTTTATTCTTCCTGTTTCTTTTGGGTCAAAAGGCAGATAGGTTTATTTTCTTATTTCCTTTTCTTTCTTACAGAAAATGGTGGCATGTTATAGGTACTCTATGGTACTTTGCTTTTTCTCACTAAACAATGTATCCTGAAAATTACTTAATAGCAATTCATAGAAAGCTTCTCTTTTTTATAGCTGCAAAATACTTTATTAGGTGGGTGTATCATAGTTTATTCAGCCACTCTCTTCTCTATGGGTATTTATGTCATTGATGCACCAAAGAAGCAATATTTTGCAAATACCAACAATGCTGCAATAAATTAAATTGTGCCTATGTAGTTTATATTGTTGGAGGTATATATTCAGGGTAAATTCCTAGAAGTGGGATTACTGGACTAAAAGTAAACACATTTGAAATTTTGTTAGATAGCTAATAAGGTTTTTGTTTTGAGGAGGTACTGGGGATTGAATCCACAACCTGGTGCATGGGAAGCAGGCATTCCACCACTGAGCTACATCCACTCCCCAATGAGAGTTGGTTTTTTCATTTATTTGTTTGTTTGCTTTGTTTTTGTTTTTAGGAGGCACCAGGGATCAAACCTGGGACCTTGTACATGGGAGCAGGTACTCACCACTTGAGCTATATCTGCTCCTCAATAAGGTTTTTTTAAAAAAGAATAAAAAAAAAATTATTCCCTCCCCCATTGTTTGTGCTTGCTGCCTGCTTTCTGTGTCTGTTCACTGTGTACTCTCTGTGTCTGCTCATCTTCTTTAGGAGGCACTGGGAACTGAACCCAGGACCTCTCATGTGGTAGGCAAGTGCCCAACTGCTTGAGTCATATCTGTTCCCCCCCCATAAAGTTTTAATACAGAGATTTAAAGTAGCTTTTGTGATAATGTTCATTACATATTTGTTTAAGTTACAAATTTGATTACATATTTGTCATCAAACATTACATATTTGAGTTATAGGTATTTCTGTTTTAGATTTTGAGTCAAAGAAAATAAAAATACATGACTTCGTACGTCATTTAAACAATACAATTAAATCTTAACAAACATGTTCTGGTGATTATAAGTAATTGAATAACAAAATTCTTCCTAAGAATGTTGGATTTTATATGTATTTATTTAACCAGATTCTGGCTCCATGAGAAATGTCATACAAAAATAATGGGGAAAAAGATATCTCAGATTTGAGAAACAATATGTACGTAAAGATGGATCACATTCAGCCTGTGAGAATGATCAGATCCATAATATTGTTACCTCTCTAAGAAGGAGTATTTCCTCCCAACAGAGCTGATGATCTGAAGTTGCTGGAAACATGATGAATAGTGAAGGGAGCTGGTCTGCTGGTGCTACAGGGCTGGTTAATTATACAGTAAATCATGCAAACACTGACATGTTGAACAAAGCTTTCCAGACATTTTCTCCTCCTCACCAAAACAACATTTCTTTTAAAAATAGGCAGATCAGTAGTTATTTCAGGCTGAGAATATACAAATGTAGGCATTAACACCTAGAGATGCAGAGAAGCTTTATGGCTTGGAAGTCTGTAAGGCATTTTAAAAATGCTTTATGAATATGGTTTGACACTCTTGGTTAAGCATTCCAGAAGTAAGGGCAACTAAGCACCACCCCTCAGTAACAACAACATTATCACAGATTTTTTTATTTGCATTTTTCTTTTGGGGAGGTTTCTCTTATATGGAATCTAGGATTCACCAATACATGCTGTACCCCTTAGTAAGTCAATGTACCATTTGGAAATCTTTGTGGGATTTGGGCTTTCACAGATAAAGATCAAAGATAGGAATTAGTTCTCTGCTCCACTGCTGACCAATAATGTCAACAAGTCCTCCCTTGTCCCTTTGTCTTTTCCACTATAAAAACAAAAGAAGTTCTATGGCATGAAGATGCAGTGAAGAGTTTCATGAAGATGACTCAAATTCACAACAGGGGGGTCTCAACAGATCTTAAAATATGGTTTTACTTAAATCACTTCATGCCAAACAGTCTATACATAAAGAAAGCCAAGTTTCATTAGTTACTGCTTTGCCCTAGGCATCAATAGCATGAGGTGTTTTAGTTTCCTGGCTGCTAAAACAAATTCCATGCAATGGGTTGGCTTAACAAGAGGAATTTGTTGGTCACAGTTTCAGAAGCTAGGAGGTTTGCTTACTCCTGGCATGACTTTTAGCCAGCTGGCAATCTTTGGGATTCCTTAGTTTTTCTGTCATATGACAACGTATGAGGTGGCATCTTCCCCTTTCTCTTCTGGCTTCCCACGACTTGCAGCTTCTAGTTGCTCCTCATGGCTTCTTTTTCCCATGTCCAATCTCCTTTGCTTTTAAGGTCTATAGTCATATTGGAATAAGGCCCACCCTCATTCAGTTCGGGCTCACTTTAACTAACAACATCTTAAAAGGTCCTATTTACAAATGAATTCACACACACAGGAACACAGAATGTGACCTGAACATGCCTTTTGTGGGAGACGTGATTCAGTCCCCAACATGAGGCAATGCAGCCTTGCTTAAAGAGTTCAAATTCTGGAAGCACACAGAATGTGTTTAGGATCCAGCCTGGCTAATTACTAGCTACATGATCTAAGGCAAGCTACTTAATGTTTCTGAGCCTTGGTTTATTCCTCTGAAAAATAAGACCATTAGCAACCTCATAGGATTGTTATGAGGGTTAAATGAGCTTGTACAATATGTGAAGTAGCCAGGACAGTATAGAGTACATAGCAGGCAATAAATGGTAGCTATTAATAAGTAATAATGAAGATATCATTTTGGTTAGTTTTTTAAAAATATTTATTTATTTTCTGTCCCCCTTGTTTGTGCTTGCTGTCTGCTCTCTGTGTCTGCTTGTCTTCTCTTCAGGAGGTACCATGAACCAAACCCAGGAACTCCCATGTGGGAGAGGGGTGCTCAATACCTTGAGCCACCTCTGCTCCCTGCTTTGTTATGTCTCTATTGTGTTTCCTTTTTTATCTCCTTGTTCCGTCATCTTTTTGCATAAGCTTGCTTCGCCAGCTCGCTGTCTAGCTTGTCTTCTCTAGGAGGCACTAGGAACCAAACCTGGGACCTCCCATGTGGAGGTGGGTACCCAAATACTTGAGCCACATCCACCTCCCAATTTTGGTTAGTTTTAAACCCTGATGAAATTTCTTTTTCATATGGAGACATTCTACAATATTACACACCTGTACTATTGATCCAGCCTTAGGTCAGAGCCAATTTAGAAACAAAAAAGCATACCCTTCTGTATAAATTCTCCCCAAGAAGTTAAACTGTGGGACCACTGGACCCAAAGTTCAGAGCAACTCTTTATTTCAATGTGGTCTGGCTACTTAGAGGTAAGATGATTCCAGAGTCCTTTATTCTCACAAGACTGGAGTGCCACCCTGAGGTTAGCTTTGGTTCTGGAGATATTCACTTAAATTCTGTCCTGATTACAAGAATATTTGCATAATTGCATTTACAGTGCTTTATATTTACATTAAAATCTGAAAACTACAGTCCGTTTTGATTTTTATGAATGGCAAAAAATACAAATATAAAAAGTATAAGAATTTGGATTTCTTAAGTACTTGATTTGGATTTCTAAAGTACAAGAGTAATAAAAAATAGAGAAAAAAGACAAGAAATAAAGTACTACAGTATTGGTGAATCTTGAGAATTTGATATTGAAAACTTAGCCCCAGAGAAAGAAAGATTTTTGTCTAAGTGTGAATGACTGCTGGGTTTGTTATTCATGTCAATCGTCCTCTCCTCAGCTTGTATTTATTTAAATTAAGACCCTGAAGCTGTATCTAGAAGTTTCTAGCACCCTCTACAAAGAAACAATAATTTCTATTTCCAATGGACTAAAAGACACCTCCATTTAGGTATTCCACAGAAATCTCAAACTTGGCCTTTTCAGAATTAAATTTATTATATTTTTCTCATACAAACCTAATCCTCCAATATTCCCCATCTCCATTAATAGAACCAACCTCACCCAGTCACCTACATTTGAAGCCTAGGAGCTATCCTAGGTTTTGCCCTCTCTCTTGTACTCCCCCATCCAACCACTAAGAGAATCCTATCAACTTTATCTATGTCCTCTAGATCTGCTCCTTTCTTTTTCCCCACTGCTACTGTCTTCTTCCCTCATTTGACTACTACGGCAACATTCTCCTGGTCTCCCTGACTCCAGACTTCCTCACTTCCACGTTGTTGCTAAATTCTTTTCAAATTAAAAACTGTTTAGGGGAGCAGATGTAGCTCAAGTGGTTGAAGTATCTGCTTCCCATGTATGAGGTCCCAGGTTTGATCCCCCACACCTAAAAACGAACAAACAACTCTCATTGGGAAGCAGATGTAGCTCAGTGATTGAGCACCTCCTTCCCATGTACAAGGTCCTTGGTTCAATCCCTCATATCTCCTAAAAACCAACAACAACAACAACAACAACAAAACCTGTTTATATCACTGGCTTAACATGCTTAAATGGCTCTCAGTGACTGTAAGTTCTAGTCCAAACTACTCAGTGTGCACATTGACTCTTCATGAACTAGAACCCACCCACTCCTGTCCAGACCCATCTTGTAATATCATCCCCTTCCGGTTTTGTTAAAATACTAATACACCCCCAAACACAACAAGCTGTTTTTATGTGTCCTTACACTTACTCCTGCATTCCTTACACTTAGATTACCCTTACCTGTCTTGTCCAAATGTATTTTAAGGCTGATCAAATATTACCTCCTCTACAAACCCTTTCCTAACTCTCCACAGAGCTCATCCCACCCTACTACAACAGAGCGACTACTCCCTTACTTCCTATAACTCAGACTACAATGCCTGGAGAATGTTCTTGCTCTCTTTGAAAGGGCTCTCTATCCCTAAGTTACTTAAGTCCCTGGACTTAGTCTAATTCATCTCTGCATCCCCAGGCCCAAGTCCATGCCTTGCACACAGTACCAACAACGACAACAAAGTTTGTTAAATGGTAAACAGGGAGGGAAAGAGAAAAAGACTTTTAAAAACTCACTTTGAGCACATATGCTAATGATCACTCTGTTCATTACAACAAGATATCTCAACAACCTCCCACTGTAGTTTTATACAGACTTTGTGTTCTCACTTGCTACAGTTGAGAAACCATGTGTGTCTACCAGACAGACCATACTGGTTTTTGGAGAAATTCCAGTTATGCAAAACCATGATTCAATTTCCTCACTACTTTTATTGATGATGTTTTTAAATAGTGAAGCAAGAAAACTACTGTGGACAGAAAACTTTTGTTTTTTCACAAGAGGAAATGGTCACTTAAAGAGTCAGCTGAGCATTGGCAAGTAAAGAAATGGTATAATTGACATTTTCCATTTGACTCCATTCATTCAGCCAAAATTTATTACAAAGCACCATGCAAGGTCCATTCCTAAGTTCACAAGATTGGCAGTTTCAGGGATCTTTGTCTACTTTCTTTTACTTCATTAATACAACAAGATTTACTGACCACTTACTATGAACCAGGCACCACGCTAAGCAAACAAAAGGATAAGTGAGATGCAGGTCAACCCTCAAAAAGCTCAGTTTGGTGTGTGACAAATCTGGAAAGATAATTATGATGTAACAGAAAGAGTCAAAGTAGCATGAGAGGTACTTACAAAGTAGTATGAGAATTCAAAGAAAGAT
This sequence comes from Dasypus novemcinctus, assembly GCF_030445035.2. Lineage (NCBI taxonomy): Eukaryota > Metazoa > Chordata > Mammalia > Cingulata > Dasypodidae > Dasypus > Dasypus novemcinctus. Next base: position 41,864,981 of record NC_080693.1, read on the forward strand.
GGACTATGTCAAGGAAGGGGCATTCAGGGTCAGCTTCACAGAGGAAGGGATATGTAAATTCAGTTTTGAAGGATATAAGGAGTTTCCAGGAAAGGGAGAAGAGATATTCCAAGAAGAAAGAAAAATACATACAAAGTTTTAGAGTTATAAAGAAGCACTGCTGAAGTGAGATGAGAAAACTGAAGCTCCGAGAGGATAGGTCTCTTGCATGAGCTTACACAGCTGGTAAATGACAGGGCTAGGATTTGAACCTTGGTTGAAGTTCTTTATAGGAGTGTGTCATATTTATTGAGAATGTTGAAACAGAAAAAAGGTTGAGAACCACTACTTATAGGGCCTGGTGTGCAAGTTCCAGGAGCTCACACTACCTTCAATATATAATGGGCAATCTTTTAAGATTTTTAAACAAAGAAAAGTTACAAGGTCTCATTTGGGTTTTAGGAAGCTAATTTTAGCAGTGACTCTTAACCCTGACTGCAACTGGAATCACTTGGAAAGCTTTAAAAAAAAAAAAAAAAAAAGACAGTTCAGGAGCCCTATAGACAAATTAAATTAGAATTTCTAGTTAGACCCTCAGGGGATTCTAATGCATGATTAGGATTAAGAACCATTGTCCTAGGAGGATGGACTAAAGCAGAGGTTCCTAACCTTTTTTGTTCTATGGACCCCTTTGCCAGTCAGATGAAAACCATGCGCTTTTACTAAATCCATACTATACTATGTATTACTTAATAATTACATCACACCTGCACCAACATGTCCCTACAAGAATGATGTTTTTTTGAATTTCAATCCAAGCTCATGGACCACTTGTTAAGAACCCCTGGACTAAAAGATGGAAAAGAACTAATGTTTATTAAGAATCTACTGTTACCAGATTTAGGTTCTTGGCTATGCTGCAGAAATGAATTTCAAGAGCACGCCAGGTGAATTAGGCCAGTAATTTATTCAGGTAGGGAGGGAAGAGAAACGGGAGAAAATAAAAGATCAGGGGTCCAAGGTAGAGAGGAAGGGGGTGAAAAAGGGGGTGATTTACAGACTACAATTCCCCATTACAGGTTATAAATCCCCAGGTTTAATTGTATGGCCACATGGCAGAGCAAGAATGGCGAGAGTGGTGTGCAGAGGGCAGGAATGGGTCCAGCGGTAGGAGAGCTGAGCACCCTCAGGCCTTACGGTCTGCTTTATAAACTATTAATTATTCCGCCACTTTGCTAATGGCAGAGGAGGGGTTCCAGCTGCTTGCTGTTTTGATTGATCACCCCACTTATCAATCCCCCAGTGAGAGCCCAAAGATAAAGTCCTTGGGGAATATCTGGGGCTTTTCCTTGCTTCCAGAAGTCTTTGTTCTGGATAGCAGAATCTTCGGGGTGGGGGTCTTCCAGCAGCCATCTTGGGGGTTATTGATATCTATGTGGACTCTGCCAGGTTCCAGATCCGTCTATTGATTCCCTATCTTACTAGCCTGCTTCACTACTATGTTTGAGATTTTGTTCTAAATGCCTCATACAGTGATAACAGTCTATATTAGGATATGTATAAAATCCTAATACATGGAGAGACTGAGATTTAAATTCAGTGTATGCTTATGAACATAAGGTATATAGCACATATTCAACACTCAAAATTCTCTCCCCTGAAAGAAGGGAAGCAAGTTGGTTTATTAATATAATCCAGAACATTACTCCTAACAAGGAGAACTATTCCTAGAGGATTTCCCCCTTACTTCTTGGGTCCCAGGAGCCTGAAGTTCTGTCTAACTATCAATCACAGGAGACTTTTTTTGGTGGGTGGGGGGAGAGTATCATTCTGTCAAAACCTTCTATCATATTTACCTGGCAAAACCTTAACTCTTACTAAGTTCAATGCTACAGCTTCTCTATAAACTCATCCAAGCAACTGAATCATACTGACTAGTCTCTTTTTCTTTTCTAAGTTATAGAAGTTGTAGGTTTACAGAAAAGTCATGCAGAAAGTACAAACTTCCCATGTCCACCCCCCCCAACAGTTTTCTATATTAAAAGTTTCCATTAGTAGGGTATCACCCCATTTCTCTGACTTACTAAACCTTTGGAAAGAGCTGGCTTTCTCAAAGTCTGCATTTCTCCATTCTCACCACTCAATTATCTCCATCCATCATGCCACAAAAACTGTGACTATCGGGGTCACTATGGACTCCCATATGCCAAATGAAGCCCTCAGCTTCTTAGCCTCTCAACAGTCTTTGAAATAACCTATCAATATCTCTCCTTCAAGCTTTTGTCTGGCTTTGGTGATACCACATTCCTGGACTACCTCCTACCTCACAGGTGTCTCCTTCTCTACTTGTTCTCTAAACATTGAGGACCCTAAGAATCAAAACCGAGTGCTCTTCTCTTCTTTATCCCTGTTCTTTCTCTAAGAGATAGCATCCATGTTCATGTTTTTGGATATGGATTGTCCACCACTTAACCAGGGGTTGGGTTCTAAAGTCAGCTTATAAAGAAAAAGAATCTCGTGAAGTACAATTTTTCTTGAAACTGCCTTAAGTCCATCTATAAACATGGTAATTGTGGTTTCATACACATTGATTATATACTTGGTCAAGACCATATTTATGTGCCAACTTAAAGACGAACACTCGATTTCTTAATAAGCCCAATCAATTTTTAACTCCCATTTTAGTACAAACTGCTGCTCTTTTTTTTTGAGCAATAGATACACTTGGTTCCATTCCTCCACTCCTCATTCCCACCAAAAAGTCGTTCTTCCCTTAGTCTTTCCTAGCTCAGTAAATAAGATGTCATCTGCCAGGGTCTCAAGTCAAAAACTTAGAGGAGTGATATTTGACTCCTCCCTTTCCCTCACCATCACATGCAATCCATCAGCAGATCCATTTGGCTTTACCTACAAAACATGTCCCAAATCCATCATTTCCATCTGCACATATACCACCCTAGCCCAGGCCACTACAATTTCTACTTTTGTCTCCTTGCGTAGTCCTTCAATGGTCCATTCTCTAAATAGCCATAGCAATCTTTCATAAAACATTCCTTCATTTATTCAGCACATAGGAACAAGACCTACAGCAGTGAAGCAAATTAGATCCCTGTGCTCATGGGCTTTCATTCTAGAGGGCAATACAAAAGTAAATAATTTTATATGGTAAGAAATGCAATGAGGAAAAAAGTAAAATGTGATGAAGTAAATTATGTTGCTCTCTCATAAAAAATTTTTGAATTGCTTCCCAGTGTGCTTGGATTAAAATCCAAATTCCTCACGAAGACCTTGTTACAAGGTTCTATTTGTTCCTCCAACTTTATGCGTACCACTTTTCCTCAGTGGAACAGGACACCAATCCGCCTGGGCTCTATTACCTCAATGTGCCAAAACTTTTAGAGAGTATACTGCTTATTTATTTGTTAAAGATATCTTCTGTCCCCACTAACACGTAAGCCTTCTAAGGAGCCCGACCTTGGGGTGTTTGCCCTGAAGTATCTCTGAAAGTCTGGAACAGTGCCCAACATAAGTAGGTCTCGATAAGTATGTTTTGAAAGAACGAATAATGACTACGACAATAAAACTCCTCAGGGTCTCACTGTTACCAGACTGCATCTCCCAGATCCACTTTGACTCACCGGAAGCCCACAGGGCAGGGGAAGTCCTCTGCGCAGGCGCCGTGGAACCGCACGGCTTTCTGGGTAAAGATGGACGTTCAGGATCTCTTTCGTCGACTTGGCGTGGGGGCTAAGTTTGATGTGAGACGCTTTTCTGCGGACGCAGCCAGATTCCAGGTAATATGTGGGATGAAGCGGGCGGGAGGTTGGGGTAACTGGAAAGAAGTAGGAAGCCAAGAATGAACCGGCTGCAGGGGAGCCGGCGCACCCAGACACCCGGTGGACTGGCTCTTGCCTTCTTACTTGCAGACGTACCCGGTTCAAGTCCCGCCTTCTGAGTGAACTCTTTCCCGATCCTTCATTAGATTTACTTGGACCTGGCATCTTAAAAGCTCTCCCTGCCCCCATCGTGAAGGCAAAATTTGGAGTCCTTTCAAAAGGATTTTTTTCTCCGAAACTGGTAAAATTTCGAAACAAAAACAACCCAGAATGGAGAGAACATATTGTTTCACGGTAGTCTACCCAGGTTTGGCTTGGCATGCATGCAGCATTATTGAGCTGTGTTCTTTCTATTGCCCAAACCCCACGGCTTATTACGTAACCAAAAGGAAAAACGGTTTGGAAATACAGGATATTACATAGGCAAGTGAGTGATATAAATCAGAAATAAGTTGGGGCTCAATTGTGGAAAAACTTTAATGTCAGTCTTTGCTGTTGGAACTAGATACTGTTTTTGTTTTGTGGCATTTGTGTTTCTTCTTTCTCTGACTGGCAGTCTAGTATATTATAGTGGTTAAGAGTTTGAACTCTGAAGTCATTTTATCTACATCCAAATCCTGGGTCTGCCAATTACTTATTTGGAAGCTTCAGTCAAGTTACTTAACCTCCCTGTTTTTCTCATCTTTAATAATGTTGTTTACCTTGTAGGGTCGATGTGAGGATGAAATAATGTTTAAACATGGTTAGAAATTTGACATATAGTAAGGATGTATAAGTAGTGGTCGCTATTATTATTAATTTTATGAGGTCAGAAAAAGTGCTTTCTTGGATTTCATTTGCCCAGACACACTAGGCAGCTCAACAAGTATTTGGTGAATGGATTAAAAGAAAGGGCGGGGAGTAGTCATTGGACCCATATCTTTCTCATTATCATTCCTGCTGTCAGTCTGTCAGTAGATTACATTTTCAATTTTTTTTGGTTTTAGGTAGGAAAAAGGAAATATGACTTTGACTCTTCAGAGGTGCTGCAGGGAATGGACTTTTTTGGAAACAAGGAATCTGTCCCAGGTGAGTGTGGAATATCAAGAAAACATCAAGAGCTCCAAGATGAAGAGAAAAAAGATGACAGCTTATTTGAAAGGAAGAGAGAGCAGAACAAGAAAAAAAGGAAAATGACTTCAGGTTAGTAGGTGGTTTGTTACGATTTTCCTCTCAATTTTTTTTGTCTAAAAAAGTAATATCTTCTTATAGTTACAAGGCAGATGATATAAAGTGGTTCACCTATTGATGGTATTTAGGTTGTTTCCAGGTATTTGGCACTGCAAATATTGCTATAATAAAGACATTGGTACATATCCTTTGTACAGATGCTATTATTTCTGTAGAAAAGCATCCCAAAAGTGGGACACTGGGTCAAAGGGTATGCATAGTTCTTACTTTGAACACATACTTTCACACCCTTGTCAGTACTGGGTACTATTTTTTTTTTCCCCCCTCCCTCCCACCCTCCTGTTTTTGCTGTCTGTGTCCATTTGTTCTGTGATCTTCTTGTGTCTGTTACTATTTGTCTTCTCTTCTTGTTTTCCCTCTAGTATTCACTGGGATTCGAACCCAGGGACCCCCAATATTGGTCAATCAATTGAATAAACTTTATATTTTCATGATAACTGTTGGTGTTGCACATCTTTTCATATGCTTTATCGGACATTTACATCTCTTCGTGGATTGCCTGTTCTTTGCCTGCTTTTCACAGAGTTTTTTGTTTGTTTGTTTGTTTTCCCCACAGAGGTGTTCGTTTTTTTTCTACACTGTATTATAAGGGCATGTCTCTTTTTTAAAAAATCTGTTTTATGTATTAAGGTTTCTAGCTATTTACCTTATTTTAAATTACATACTTTCACATGATTTTAAAAAGTGATAACAGGGAAGTGGACTTAGCTCAACGGATAGAGCATCCACCTACCACATGGGAGGTCCGTGATTCAAACCCAGGACCTCCTTGACTTGTGTGGAGCTGGCCCACATGCATTGCTGATGCGTGCAAGGAGTGGCGTGCCATGCAAGAGTGTCTGCCACCTAGGGGAGCCCCACACACAAGGAATGTGCCCCGTAAGGAGAGCCACCTGGTGCGAAAGAAAGTCCAGCCTGCCCAGGAGTGGCATTGCACACACAGAGAGCCTATGCAGCAAGATGATGCAACAAAGAAGAGACACAGATTCCTGGTGCCGCTTACAAGAATAGAAGTGGACACGGCAGAACATGCAGCGAATGGACACAGAGAACAGGACTGAGGTGTGTGTGTGGGGGGGGGGACGACACAAAAAAGTAATAACAGTGGTGAAAAGTAAATGTCCTTCCCACCTTTTCTCTCTAGTCCTCTATTTCTCCAGAAGCAGCCATTGTTAATCAATTTCTTATATATTTTTCCAGAGATATTCTATTTACATGTGTTATGCCTCCCCTTTTAAAAACATGAATGGTAGCAGACGCTTTATAAAATTCTGAACCGCCCCCCTCCCCCTTTGAAAGAATATATCTTGGAGATTGTTCAGAATCAGTAGGAAGTTCACTGCCTTATTCATTTTAGTGACAGCCTAATATCCCGTTGTTCATTGTAGGGATGTTTCATAATTTTTAACAAGTTTCTGTATGATGGACATTTAGTTTGTTTCTATAGCTTTGCTAATACAGTGTAATAATAAATGTCATTCTACTTACTTACCTTTTTGTATATATGTGAGGGTAACTGTCTGTTATATTCCTAGAAGTGGAATTATAGAGTTAATAAATAGATTTATTTTAAACTTAGATAATGTGGAATTGTTTCCCAGGAACATTGTACAAAGGTGGACATCCACCAGCAATGTATGAGAGTTTTCTTTTTCTGTAAATTTATTTCCTCGTGTCTTTTGCACCTTTTTCTATTAGGTTGTTGATCTCCTTCTTAATTTGTTAGAGCTCATACATAAGGAAATGAGTCTTATGCTTGGTCTGTTATGCTTACAAATATATTTTCTAGTTAGTCACATGTCACTTGTCTTCTTTTTGCTATTTTACAGGCTAAATTTATCAATCTTTTCCTTTAATTTAAAATTTATTTTTAAAGATTTATTTATTTATTTCTCACCGTCATCCTCCCCTCCCCTGCCCCGCCCCTGTTTTCTGCTCTCTGTGTCCATTGCTGTGTGTTCTTCTGTGTCTGCTTGTATTCTCATTAGGCAGCTCCGGGAACTGATCCTGGGACCTTCTGGAATGGGAAAGAGGTGCTCATTCTCTTGCACTACCTCAGCTCCCTGGTCTGCTGCATCTCCTATTGTCTCTCCTATGTGTCTCTTTCTGTTGCATCATCTTGCTGCTTCAGCTGTCCCTGTGGGCCAACACTCCTGTGTGGAGCAGCACTCCTTGTGCGGGCCAGCTCTTCTTGGACCACCTTACCGTGCGGGCTAGCTTGCCTTCACCAGGAGGCCTCAGGCATTAAACCCTGGACCTTCTATATGGTAGATGGGAGCCAATTGCTTGAGCCACATCCACTTCCTTTTCCTTTATTTTTTGGGGTCTTCTGAGCAGTAAGCTTATTTTTAAAAATTTTCCCATGTTTTCTTATTTGTAGGTTCATTTTGTTATGTTGAACAAAACTGACTCTCCGGAATTTTATTTGGTATAAGGAGTGAATAGGGAACTGACTTAATTTTTTTTCCAGATGGATTTACCCGATTTCAAGACTTGAAATAAACCACAGTAATCAAGATAGTTCAAACTTACTAAAAAGGTAGACATATAGTTTAAGGAACAGAATAGAGATTCCATTCCATAGGCTTATACATGTATGAGTCAATTGATTTTTCAGCAAAGACGCCAAGGCAGTTCAATGGGAAAAGGAAGGGAAAGTCTTTTCAACAGTTACTGCTAGATCTTTTTTTTTTTTTTTAAAGATTTATTTTTATTTTATTTAATTCCCCTCCCCTCCCCCGGTTGTCTGTTTTTCTGTGTCTTTTTGCTGCGTCTTGTTTCTCTGTCCGCTTCTGTTGTCGTCAGCGGCACGGGAAGTGTGGGCGGCGCCATTCCTCGGCAGGCTGCTCCCTCCTTCGCGCTGGGCGGCTCTCCTTATGGGTGCACTCCTTGCGCGTGGGGCTCCCCTACGCGAGGGACACCCCTGTGTAGCACAGCACTCCCTGCGCGCATCAGCACTGCGCATGGGCCAGCTCCACACGGGTCAAGGAGGCCCGGGGTTTGAACCGCGGACCTCCACTGCTGGATCTTTATGGAGCATCAACCTTACTTCACATTAACAAAAGACAATTTGAAATGTCTTGTAGACTAAAATGTAAAGCCTAAAACTTTGAAACATCTAGAGGAAAAAGTTTTTCCCTTGCCATATACCAAAGAGAAAGGAAAGATATGTCTACACAAAAAGTTATACATGAATGTTGGTAGAATTTTTATTTCTAATAGCCAAAAACTGGAAACAGCTGAAATGTCCTTCAATAGGTGAATGGATAAACAACTTTTTATCTATCCATACAATGGAATATTACCTACAAATAAAAAGTTAAGAATTCTTGACACATGTTACAGCATAGATGATTCTAAAAATCAACTATGCTGAGTGAAAGAAGCCAGATCAAAATGAGCACATACTTCATGATTCCATTTATGTAATAAAATTTCAGAAAAAGCAAACTAATCTACAGTGATAGCAGATTGGTGTTGCCTACGGATGGAGCAATGAATTATAAGGGATCGCAAGAAAATTTGGAGGATGTGATGGAAATGTTTATTATCTTGAGTGTGGTGATGGGTTTTAACAAATGTGTACATATGTCAAATATCATCAAATTGTATACTTACAATATATGCAATTTATTAGCATCTGTTATACCTCAGTGAAGTTGAAAAAAATTGAAAAAAATTCCAGTAGAGCTAGTCTTTGCTTATTACTATTAGAATTTTTTAGATTATTCTTACATATTTATTTTACCACAAACTTTAAAGTTAGCTGGTCCAGTTCCCAGAATAATCCTGTTGTTACTTTTAACCAACCTGGTGTTATTTATAAATTTAGGGAGAATTGTTACTTTTATAATACTGGCTATTTCTAAATATTGTGTTGTATTCATTGCTATTGTAAATAAAATATTTTCTTTCATTATTTTTTTTCTCTATTTGGTTGTTCTTTGGATATTAGAAAATGGGCTGCTTTGTTGAATTCTCTTATTGTTTAAGTAGTTTTTCAGTTATTTCACCTGTGGTTTCCCTATACAGAATCATAACATCTACATATAATGTAACCGAAACCACCAATAAAGAAAAGAGAATGAATTCAGAGGTCTGATTATACCAGCACAGAACTTGCCTCTCCGTTTCCAATTTTTGTACCTCCTATTACTTTCTCTTATTTAATTACATCATCTAGTATTTTTTCTTTTGTTAAGTATGAAGATAGTGGCCTATTTGCTGTGTCCAAAAATGCTTCACTTAAAATTTTTTAATTTTTAAAAATATATTTTAGAAATTACTTCTCAAGAAGAAGGAACTACTATACAGTGGATGTCATCTGTGGAAGCAAAGATTGAAAATAAAGTTAAAGGAGAAAATAAATTAACTTCAGGAAAATTGGAACGTCTTAGAAAGGAAAAGGTTAGACATATGTATTAGCTCAAAATGTATGTTTTTCTGGCCTAGTGACTTTTTCTCCTATCAGTAAAAGTGAATATAGTTTGCCAAGATAGAAGATAAATTACATTGTTTAGATTTTACTTTAATGAAAACTTAGAATAGGCATTTGTGCTGTGCCTAACAATTTTAAGTTTGAAACTCTTAAACTTGAGTATATGTTTTTAAAGCATTTATATCTTATTCTTGATGTGCTCAGGTTTTGAAATTGATAGTGTATTTAGAATTAGATTTTTTAAAACTCCTTACCTTTATTTTTTTAATTTGAAATTTTTTTATATCAATGTTAGTCAGTTAACATAAGGTAATAACTTCAATAACAGTAAATCTGATTTAGTCAGCAGTTAACACTTCTCCCTTACTTTTGTTCATTCCTCAATCTTGTGAGATTTGGATTGATGTCTACTCTGCTTCAGGCTGAGAAGGGACATAGATATTATGGGGCAGAGGAATGGAATTGTTTCTTCTTTATGTTGGGCTCACTAGTTTAGAAACTTTCCTCTGACAGGGATTAGAGAGTTAGAATTCCTAAGAAACCTGTTTTATTAACGCCAGAAAAGGGTGAGTAGAATGCAGAAGAAGCAACAAATATACTGTTGTCAAATTTGCTGTATATCTACTGGGTTATTGATGGAGAAATGTGTTTGCTCAGCTTACTTCAGGGATTACCATGGCAATGCTTCAGTAACACAGAATCTAGAAATTTGACTATCTCTGGACCAGAGAATAGGAAAACAAACTATGGACTCCATTTCCAAACACTCAGTTTTTTTATTTTTTAAATTTTTATCAAAAGTAAATTTATTGTTTGCTTTAAAAAGCAATTGTGCAATATGTGCTGCTCAAGACATTTTTAAATCTGGTTTGTTGATCTCATCTCTTCCAAGGCTTCAGTTGGCAAGACTGAACATGTCTTCTAAGCACGTCAGCATTCTCTTCTTGGCTTTCATTTTATCCTTTTCTTTCTCTTGCTCTTTCCTCCTCTTTTCTAGTTTTATCCTTTTACCTATCAGTCTTACTGCCTTTCTCTTAGTTTCTGTTCATTTGTTTCTCCAGAGTGATGCTCAGGGTTTTTTTTTTCTTTTGTTTTTAAGATGGTACTGGGGATTGAACCCAGGGAAGCAGGTGCTCAACCACTGAGCTACATCTGCCCTTCCACACTCAGTTGTGTTTTTTTTGTGTGTTTTTTTTTTTAAGATTTACTTATTTTTTTTTATTTCTCTCCCTGTCCATTCGCTGTGTGTTCTTCTGTGACCACTTTTATCCTTATCAGCGTCACCGGGAATCTGTGTCTCTTTTTTGGTGTGTGCGGCACCATTCTTGGGCAAGCTGCACTTTCTTTTGTGCTGGGCGACTCTCCTTACTTGGTACACTCCTTTCACGTGGGGCTTCCCTACGCGGGGGACACCCCTGTGTGGCACAGCACTCCTTGCGCGCATCAGCACTGCGCATGGACCAGCTCCACAAGGGTCAAGGAGGCCCGGGATTTGAACTGTGGACCTCCCATGTGGTAGGTGGACGCCCTACCCATTGGGCCAAGTCCCCTTCCCCACACTCAGTTTTAATGTGCGTTTGCATAGTAGAGTTTTAGCATAAATCATCAAAAAGCATTTGGACTTGTGTGCTAAGTGCCATGTGAAGAAATAGATGGATTCAGTGCCTGCCTTCTAGAAATTTATATAAGATTATAAATTATGGCTATGGCAATAAAACATTAATATGAATAACACATTGCTCATGGCAGTGACATTAATATGAAGAAAGTGTGAATAGAAAGGTTTCATGTTGTGAAGGCCTTCTATGAAAAGGCATGTAATCTTTCACAGCTTGGGATTTAACCAAAAAGTTCCATAGGCTACTAAGCTTATCCAAGAAATTGTTAGTCTTTTTGTAACATCTGACAATGTATTTGGCCATATCCATGAAATCCCTTTGCTTTACTTTTCAGATAAACTTCTTCCGGAATAAATACAAAATTCATGTTCAAGGTACTGATCTTCCAGACCCAATTGCTACATTTCAGCAACTTGACCAAGAATATAAAATCAGTTCTCGATTGCTTCAGAACATTCTAAATGCAGGCTTCCAGATGCCTACGCCCATCCAAATGCAAGCCATTCCAGTTATGTTGCATGTGAGTGTGCAGATCTAAAATGCTTCTAACATTCCTTGCTCTTTGTGTTTGCTCATTCTTTTCCCTCTCTCTCTGAAATCCCCCTTTCCACTTTTATCCTTTACTAACACCTCTCCCCTGCCCTCCTATTCTCCATTGTACTTGGTGTGTTCCTTATCTTGCAGCATTTATCCTACACTTTACACTACCATGTATTTGTACCAGTTATATTTGTCTTTCTGTTTTACTACAATATAAACCCTCTGAGAATGGGGACTATGTTCTGTTTATTCATCTCTGATTTAGTTTATAATGCCCAGGAACTATTTAAAAAAAAAAAAAGATGCTTTTGAAAATTCTTGTATATAACTTGACTTAGGAATATTTTTTATTTTTTTTAATACTTTCTAATATTGAAGTATAATCTACACATAATAAAATACATAGATTTTAGGTACACAGTTCACTGAATTTCAACAGTGTATACTTTATGTATCCACCACCCCAATGAAGATACAGCACATTTCTATCATCCCAGAATTTTCTATTGCCATTTATTAGTTTTGCCTCTTCTGACATTTCATATTATTTACTCTTTTATTTCTGTCTTTCATTCTGCATAATGTTTTTGAGATTGATCCATGTTGCAAATTATCAGTAGTTTATTACCTTTTATTACTGAGTAGTATTCCAGTGTATGAATATACCACAATTTGTTTATTCTGTTACCTGTTGATGGACATACAGGTTAATTTAGATCTTTGGAAATTACATTTTTCCCTGAGGTTCTCTTTATAGCACTAAAAACTGATCCCCCCACCCCACATAACCAAGATAGCTTCTAATTCTGATCGCCAAAGAATATGAATTACCTTTTCATTCAAACTAGTCCTTTTAATTTGCTTTGGGAACTGAAAAGAGAATACATTTTTACATTTGAATGATGTTCTTGACTCGTAACATAGTAAATTTGCTTTTAATTTTCATTGAAAGCTTTGTCACTTAAATGATAGCTATTTGTTGTACTTTCAGCCATTCTATTATTTATTAAAGCTTTCTCTATGGGTTGAGGACAATTAATTTGATTTTGTAATTTGGTTTCAAAAAAGAATTTAGTGGGAGGGAGAGAATGAAATTAATAGATATAATAGAAGTTATAAATAATCTTTGAATTTTAGTTATCTACAGTCTTTACTCAGTCTAGATAGTACAAATGGACTTTAACAACAATGCTCAGAAACTTCTTAGGGATGGGTTGGCATGGATAGGAGAAATTCGAAGGCAGATTCATTATGTATAATTTTATTTGTTATCTCCGTGATGGTAGCATTATTTTATCAGGCTCTGAAAAATATATCTGCTTTTTATTGTACTTAATATACTTTCTGCTTTTAGAGTCGGGAACTCCTGGCTTCTGCTCCAACTGGATCTGGAAAGACTTTAGCTTTTAGCATTCCCATTTTAATGCAGTTGAAACATCCCACAAATAAAGGCTTCAGAGCTCTAATTATATCACCAACACGAGAACTTGCCAGCCAGGTATGACTTATAGTTTTTGAAGAGATATGTTTGGTGTTTGCTTTTGTGATCCTTCTTACTTGAGGGAAATAAAAAGATTTCAAAAGATCAAGGTCAGGAAGCAACTGTGGCTCAAGCAGTTGAGTTCCCATTTGCCATATGGAGGACCTGGAACCTCCTGGTTAAAAAAAGAGAAAAGAAAAAAGCTGCCCCAGACCTGTGCTGTGTGGAAAGGTGCAGGCCCCCGCGTGGTGCAGAGAGGGGCAGTGAAGCCTCCCACCAAAAAAGATGATGATGCTACCAAATAGAAAAAAAAAGAGCAAGATCTCTATCTTCTGTCATAGTTGAGTATTCTGTACAAAGCACATTGCTCTGTATCTTAGTGCATATGGGTGAGTTTTAAGTCTTTCTATAATTTTTTAAAAGATAGTGACTTTAACATTTATACTTCTTTGGTAAATGCTTTAAGATATTTGAATTTGAAAGACTAATATATTGTCACCCACTAGAATTTATTTTTCTTATCTAGAAAAATGAAGCCTTATCTCAGTTTTTTTTTTTTTAAGATTTATTTATTCCTTCCCCACCCTCCCTTGTTTGCTCTCTCTGTCCATTCACTGTGTGTTCTTCATCTGCTTGTATGCTTATTAGGCAGCTCTGGGAGCCAATCCTGGGACCTTCCAGAGTGGGAGAGAGGTGATGATTCTCTTGCACCACTTCAGCTCTCTGATCTGCTGCGTCTCTTATTGTCTCTCCTCTGTGTCTCTTTTTGTTGCGTCATCTTGCTGTGCCAGCTCTCTGTGTGGGCCAGCACTCTTGCGTGGGGAAGCACTCCTGAATGGGGCAGTACTCTGCAAGCCAGCACTCTGCCTGGGCGAGCTCACCACACAGGCCAGGTTGCCTTCATCAGGAGGCCCTGGGTATCAAACCCTGGACCTACTGTATGGTAGACAGGAGCCCAATTGCTTGAGCCACATCTACTTCCCTTAGTTTTTGTGAAAGTAAAGCTATACAGTGGTTGGCTCCACTATCCCAGTGTGCTTAATAATATGAAGTACATGCCAAGAACTGTGAAAAAGTCTTGTTTGTAATATTGCTGTATTCTAAAGCCAATATGTAACAGATTGGAGGAGTTTTTGGTTTCATCTCTTAGAATTAGCTTACTACACCTAAAGAAACTACTGAGTTTTATTAAGCATTGGAGTTCCAGTATGCTAAAATTCCAGGTTAATCTATAGATTATTATGGTTTTAATTTAAAATATTCATGAGTTATGAATAGATTTATTTGTTACTCATATAAAACAGACTGTAAGGCTTACCCAAGTATGTTACCAGCTAATGCTTTCATCATTTTTTTTTTTTAGATTTACCGAGAGTTAGTAAAAATCTCTGAGGGAACAGGATTCAGGATACACATGATCCACAAAGCAGCAGTGGCAGCCAAAAAATTTGGACCTAAATCATCTAAGAAGTTTGGTAAGGATTCCTTCTTGGGATGCAGAGTATATAAGGGATTTAGGAATTAAAAATATCCTGCTACCTAGGAGTTTTAGAAGTATAGTCCTATATATAATTAGTTTTATTTTCAGAGAAGCTACAAGTGACTCCTTCACCACTTCCACCCAGTAGCTATAAATATATATCATTGATTCTCAATGAGAGATAGTTTAGCTTCCCTACCCCGGGAACATTTGGCAATATCTGGAGATATTTTTAGTTGTTACAACTGGAGTGGGATGCTACTAGCCTAGAATGGGTGGAGGCCAGGGATGCAGTTAAACATCTTGCAATGCACAAAACAGATGTCCCCCACAACAAGGCATCTGGCCTAAAATGTCAGTAGTACTGAGTTTGAGAAACCCTGCTTTTATACCAATGATTTTCTTTTCATGTATGTATACATACATACGTACATATATAGATTTTTTTTTAATTAGAGAAATTGTGAGCTTCAAAACAATCATGTAAAATGTGCAGAATTCTTATAGATCACTCCTCCACCAACACCCTACATTTTTGTGGAACACTTGTTACAGATTATGAAAGAATATAATCAGACTGTTGCCACCACTAACCATGGTCCACACTGTACACTTGGTGTATTTTTTCCATACACCTCCTATTATTAACACTATGTATTAGTATTGTACATTTGTTATAATTCATGAGAAAACACCCTCACACTTGCACTGCTTACCATAGTCCATCCTCCACCTGTGCATGTGATTTTTAAAAAATTTATTGAAGTATATCACACATACATAAGCAGTAAGTGTACAGTAACAGTTGTGAACTTACAAAACAAACATATATAACAGCATACAGGATTTCATAACTCACCCTACCACCAATACCTTGTATTATTGTTAAACCTTTTTAACTAATGATTAAAGAGCATTGTCAAAATAATATACTAAGCACATGTGCAGAATTCCCAAACAACACCCCTCTCTCAGCACACCACACTGTGGTGGAACATTTGTTACAGATAAGATAATATCATCTGATTGTTACTATGTCCATAGTGTACATTTGGCTCACATTTTCTCTACAGTCCTGTTATCAACACAGTACATCTTCACCATAGATGGAAGAATGTTACATTGTTACTGCTAACCACAGTCCATAGGTCACTCCAGTTGTATTTTCCCCATTCTTCTCCACATTCCCAGCACCCTACGGTAGTGATATACATTTGCTCTAGCTCACAAAGGACCCTCTTGCATCTGTACCATCAACCACAATTCTCATCCACCTCTTGGTTTACTGTGCTATTCAGTTCCTAGATTATTCTCTAGCATTCTGTCAGTTGGCATTTACATCCCTAGACTACCATTTTCAGCCATACCCCCATTTATAAAACAGCTTTTACTCACTATGTGTTACCATCCACTCTATACATTCCCACAGTTTTACAGTAAAGCTAATTAAAACTTCTACATACATTAAACATCAGTAGTCCATCTCAGTCCTCCTCTTATCTCCTTTAAGAATCCACCACCTACCACCAAGTCTTGAAGATATTTTCCTACATTTTCTTCTAGAAGCTTTATGGTTCTTCCTCCATTTTGAGTTAATCTGTAGATAAGGTGTGAGATAGGGGTCCTCTTTCCTTTTTTTTGGCTATGGACATCCAGATCTTTCAGCATCTTTTGTTGAATGGATTGTTCTGCCGAAGCTGTGTGGGTTTGACAGGCTAGTCAAAAATCACTTGCCCATACATGTGAGGGTCTGTTTCTGAATCATCAGTTTGGTTCCATTGGTCTATGTGTCTGTCTTTATGTCAGTACCATGCTGTTTTTTACCACTTTAGCTAGGTAATATGATTTAAAATCTGGATGAGGATTCGCTTTTCTTTTTTATGATGTTTCTGGCTATTCAGGACCCCTTACCCTTCCAAATAAATTTCATAATTGTGTTTTCATTTTTTTCCTCTTTTTTCTTTCCTTTTTTTTCTTTTGAATGATGATGGAATTTTTATCGGAATTGATTTGAATCTGTATATCAATTTGAGTAGAATTGACTTCTTAATGATAATTTTAGTCTTCCAATCCATGAGCATGGAATGTTCTTCCAGTTATTTAGGCCTTTTTAAATTTCTTTTAACATTGAGTTGCAGTTTTCTGAATACAAGTACTTTACATCATTGGTTAAGTTTATTCCTGACCGAGTTTTATCGGTCATATTTTATTTTCACCACTCTTTTGACACTTTTAGTTACTTTTATTGATATAATCTTCATTTCTAGATTCTCTTCGAGGCCTCTCTCTCCTGTCTTCTTTTCAGGTTCTAGCACACCATTTAGGATTTCCTGAATCTAATCTCTTGCTTAGAAATTCTCTGAGTTTCTATTTATCTGTGAATATTCTAATCTTGCCCTCATTTTTGAAAGACCGTCTTGCTGGATGTAAGATTCCTGGCTGGAAGTTTTTCTCTTGTAGTATCTTAAGTATATCAGACTACTTTCTTCTTGCCTCCGTGGTTTCTGGTAAGAAATCAGCACTTAATCTTATTGGGTATCCCTTATATGTTATGCATTGCTTTTCTCTTGCTGTTCTCAGAATTCTCTCTTTGTCTTTGGCCTTTGACATTCTGATTAGTATGTGTCTCAGAGTTGGTCTATTTGGATTTTTTCAGATGGGAGTACATTGTGCTTTTTGGACAGGGATATCTATGTCCTTCAGTAGGGTTAGGAAATTCTCTGCCATTATTTCTTTAAATATTCCTCCTGCCCCTTTTCCCTTGTCTTCCCCTTCTAGGACACCCATGACATGTATGCTTGGATACCTTTTGCTGTTATTTAGTTCCCTGAGACCTTGTTCAATTTTTTCCATTCTTCATTTATTCTTTTTTTCACTTTCAGAGGCCATTTTTTCAAGCTCATTAATCCTTTCTTCTGTCTCCTCAAATCTGCTATTATATGATTCCAATGTTTTTAACATTTCATTTATTGTACCTTTCATTCCCATAAGATCTTCTGTTTTTCCATGTATGCTTTCAAATACTTCTTTGTGCTCATCCAGTGTCTTCTTAATATCCTTAATCTCTTTAGCCATCTCATTGAATTTATTAAGGAGATTTGTTTGAACATCTGTATTTAGTTGTCTCAACTCCTTTATGTCATCTGGAGTCTTGTTCCTTTAAATGGGCCATATCTTCCTGCTTCTTGGTGTGGATCATAATTTCTTGTTGGTGTCTTGGCATCTGGCTTACTAGAGTATTTATTCTGGGTGTAGTTTCGCTCTAGTTTAGGGCTTCCTTCCCTTTCTCCCTTGTTGGTAGTGAAGTCGGAGCCAAGGATGTAGTCGGTGCTGTGAGCTGTGGAGGCTTAAGCTGCCCTCATTGCCCCAGGGACCAATGAATCTTCTCCCAACTTTCTCCTTTGACCGGGAAGGGGTAGGGACAGAATCACAGCTGTGTGGAATAATCTGAGTCATGCAGGCCTAGACTGTAGTTGCCCAGAGAGAGTGATGAAACTTCACTCCCCTTTCTCCCTTGCCTGGGGCGGGGGTGGAGCTGCAGGTGTGGGCAGCAGTCTATGCAGTGTAGGTCCAAGATTACTGCAGTTGCCCTGGTAGACTTCCAATTATTCAGTCTGTGCCAGCCAGAGGTACCTGTTGTTACCCAAACAGGCTGGTGCAGGGCCCGCCATCCTCCTTGCTGCCAGAGGTGGGGCTGAAGCCTAGCCTAGGGCACAGGCTGATTTGGTAAAAGAAACTGGTTCCTACCATCACTGTGATTTTCTGTCAGCCCAGCTTCCCCTCGTGCTAGGGGCAGAGTCAAAATGGCCTCTTTCTGACCTGGACAGATTTACACCCTAGCTCTTCCTAGGGTTGTACCGTAGCCAGCTAAGTCTCCTAATGAGTAGCTGAAATTTGTGGCCCCCTGTCTCCTCCTCCCCTGTTTTTGGGAAATGGAGCTTCCAATTCCAGCCACAGAATAGGTCCTGGGGCGGCTTGTGCTGCCAAATTAGGATAATCACCAGCCTCTGCGACTTGGCTGGTAATTTTCCAGAGAGGCTGGCACAGTCCCCCCCAGCTTCCTCTCTGCTGGAAGTGGGGCTGGGGCCTAGGCTATAGCTGCAATCTGATCTGGATGAAAAGAAGCCGGTCCCTACCAGCATTGTGATTTTTAGTCCTCCCCTCTTCCCCTCATGCCAGGAGTGGAGTTAAGATGGCGGCTTAACTTGGTAAGGTGCAAACTTTGGCTCTTCTTAGGATTATACTTTTAACCTGCCGAATTTACTCATCAATAGCTGAAGTTGGTGCCCAACTGTCTTTTCCTCCCCTATTTTCGGGAAGTGGAGCTTTCAATTCTAGCCATGGAACAGCTCCCAAGGCGGCTTGAGCCTCCAGTGGAGTATGGGTGCTGGCCTCCTGGCATGGAGCACTCTGTTTACAAATATTCTCTGCAGATGGGCAGTCTCCTCCTTCCATTCCTTCAAGTATGTTTCAGGATGCTCTTTTGGTCTCCTAGAACCTCCAAACAGGTGCTTCAGATAGCTCCAGGTAGCTATGGGTGTTAACTAACTGCCCTGTAGCAGGAACTGACTCTAGGAACTCCTTATTCTGCCGCCATCTTGCTGGTTGTATCTCTGCCTGTGATTTTTAAGCTGCCATGTAGAGCCCTAGGAAATACGCAGAAAAGTATGGCTTACATCTCTACATTTACATCAGATAGAGAATCTCCTTTTAACCTATCTTTTATCTTAAGCTTCTGAGTAAAATTTCATTTAAAGAAAGGGTTTTTCTGCAAAAACAAACAAACAACCCAAAATTTTGAAAACTAAACTGTTGGATTATGGTGCTGCTGCTGGGTAGAAGTTGAGAAGACACCCCAAATATAATAAGAGGAGAGTACAGATATAGTAGTTTGTGCTGTGTTTGCTAAAAAATATATATGTTAGCTTACAAATTCCGAAGATCTTTTGTATTGTTGGCTCATGAGTGTAACCACTTCCTCCCCTCCCCACCTCAGGTTATTAACCAGAAATCAAGGAGGATGAATTACCAAGTTCAAGAGGAGGGATCTTTGTTTTTACAATTTGTACCCTTTCTTTTTTCTGTAGATATTCTTGTGACTACTCCAAATCGACTAATCTACTTATTAAAGCAAGATCCTCCAGGAATAGATTTAACAAGGTAGAGATAATATTTTTTTAATAAATCTGTTTTATTGATACATGTAAATGAAGTATACAATTCATCCAAAGTGTACAATCAGTGGTATAATCACCTAGTTGTGTATTCATCACTTCAATCATTATTACAGATATTTTAATGTCTCTTATTTATGTTTTTCATTCAGTTGGTTACATTTTCATCCTTAGTTGCTCACATCACTACCCTTTGGAACTTGCTGTCTGCCACCTTTCCAGTCAGTGTTGATGCTGTGAAAAATGGTGTTCTTAAACCCATAGAAAAAGAACTCTCTGGTCTGGAGGAAGGTTACACATTCTAATAAACAATGGGTACAGAATTCTTCTAGATCTTTTGCATTTCTAGCAGTGGTTATTGATAGTGCTCATAAAATTTATGCAAAGCTTCAGTGTAGCTGACTGGAACCTCATATCTTTGAGTTTAATGGAATAGTTGTATGAGTTATGTTTAGCTTATTTTTACCTTTTTCCTGCTTATTTTTCTTGTACTTTTTTCGATATGATAAAATGGATTTGAGAAGCAGCATCATGGTTTGATTTCCTCACAGTTCAGTGAAGTTTCTTGGATCATGCAGTTCAATATCTATAAGTTATTTTATTATTTCTTAGTGTTGAGTGGCTGGTAGTTGATGAATCAGACAAACTCTTTGAGGATGGCAAAACTGGGTTCAGAGATCAGCTGGCTTCCATTTTCCTGGCCTGCACATCTCACAAGGTCAGAAGAGCTATGTTCAGTGCAACTTTCGCATATGATGTTGAACAGTGGTGCAAACTCAACCTGGACAATGTCATTACTGTATCCATTGGAGCAAGGTAATCGTTCTTCCACATTATCCCACGTTCTATTTTTTTTTTTTTTTAACATTTTTTTTGACTCAAGGTGATAGGTTATTAGGCTTAAGATTAATAAGGAGAGAGTTTTACTGGTAGGAATGTTAAGTCAAGATTAAATAGGGATCTTCTGTTTCTGTCTTAGAATAATCTAAAGAGAGGTTCTCATATTGTCATCAGTATTCCTGTCACCATGTTTTAGGTGATTTTTTCCCATACACAAAGTGTAACATGAGGTCTGTGGCCATCTAGAGGATTTAGTTTTTTTGATAGTTTAACTTATCAGGACCACAGAGGGAAACCTAGTATTACTTATCCACTTGATTTATGATTCCTTTCTAAAAATTATTTTGGGGAGTGTTTTATGCTAAATAAATGCTCAGTGGTAGAAACATAGCTAAGGAAATTATGAAACTGTCACTTGAATAGACTATCATACAACGCATGAAATGATAAATATGAAGACTGTAGCTATATGGAAAAGTGGCTTGCAATACCACTATGTTAAGTGGAAAAGGAGCCAAATGGAATGGTAAAGGATACCCCTGCCTACTTTAAATTTAAAACTCTTGTATATGAAAAGAAAGCAGAGCAAACTCACCTTAAACATAATTTAAAGGCTAACAATAGAAAAGGAAAAATATGTGCAACATGGTATGATATATAGCATCATCCTAGAGTGTTAATAAAGCCATAATATACCTCACCTTCAAATGTCTGTCTATAAATACTCTTACTCATTATTAAGAAAAAAAGGTTTGGCCATATATAATTATAACCTTAAAAAGTAACTATTTTACCCAATAACTTTACTTTTAGGAATAAGTAAATAATAAGAAAGACATGAAAATTTACCACTGAAATACATTGAAATGTCAAAGTTTATTCTAAAATGGTGGAATTATGGGCAATTTATTTTTCTAGACATAACATTTTTATAATTAGAACAAAACATGTAAAAATACTAATTTTGTCTGCAAATCAAAATATAATTATATTGACAATGGGAAGTTGATTTTGTTGGAGTTGTGGGGAAAAAGCAAAAATTGACTCTTGCAAAGTACAAGCTGTGTTTTCTTCTTAGGAATTCTGCAGTAGAGACTGTAGAACAAGAGCTGCTCTTTGTTGGGTCTGAGACTGGAAAACTTCTTGCCATGAGAGAACTTGTTAAAAAGGTATGTATAGACCACATCTTGGATTTTAGTAAAGTTCACCCAGCCTTAGGTCACTCATAGGAGGCTAAGCAATAGTACTTCATCATATTTAGTAATCCATTGTTAAACTCTTATGATGCATATTGTCCCAAGTGGGAGAGGCTCGCCTTTCATAATTTGGTGAGTCTTCTGTTCCCAACTAAGAGTAGAAAAAGATCTAATTAATGCCTGAAAGCCTCATTTTTCCATATCTGTGCATATCAGCCCCATTAATCCCCCATCCTCTAGTAGTTTCTCATAGAACTAAGGTATTATAGAATGAGTGGGACACTGAGGGGGGTTTTCTGTTTTTAACCCTTCAATAAATATTTAGTAAAAGCCATACTTAAAATGTTAAGTACTAGGGGTTGGGGTGGAGGATAATAAAAAGAAATATAAATGATAAGCCCTGCCCTTGAAATGTCTTTTTTTTTTTTTTTAAGATTTATTTTCATTTATTTGTTCCCCTTCTTACTGCTTGCACTTGCTGTCTGCTCTCTGTGTCCATTTGCTGTGCTTTCTTCTGTGTCTTCTCTTTTAGGAGGCACCAGGAACCTATCCTGGGACCTTCTGACAAGGGAGAGAGGTACTAAATCACTTGAGCCACTTCAGCTCTCTGGTTTTTGTTGTGTCTCTCATTGTCTTTCTCCTCTCTCTTTTTTATTGGGTCAACTTGTTGCACCAGTTCTCCGTGCAGGCCAGCTCGCCTTTACCAGGAGGCCCCAGGAATTGAACCTGGGACCTCCCATGTGGTGGTAGATGGGAGCCCAATTGCTTGAGCCACATCTGCTTCCCTGAAATGTAGTCTTAATTAGGAGATAAAATAAATACACCTGTGTCAGATAGTTCAAGATGAAGTACTATCAAAGGCCATGGAGTTTTTTTCTCTAGCATCTATATAGTCATCATGGCAACATCAGGATGAGCTTAATTGTTTGGGGAAAGCCTTATGGAGGAAGTGCTTCTCATCTGAGACTTGAAGGATTTGTGGGGCAAAAAAGGTGGAGGGTGAGTGCATTGAAGGCTAAGGGAGCAGCTTAAGGTCTAGGAGGTGGAGGTGAACATGAGGTATTTGGAGGCAAATGAAAAGGTTACTTCACTAAGGCAAGTAATTGCGGGGGAGAACTAAGGAAGATCAGGTTGGACAGGAATATTAGGGTAAGGATGTTATAGACCAGTAGACATTTTTTTTTTTTTTTTTAATATTTATTTATTATTATTTTTTTAAATTACATTAAAAAATATATATGAGGTCCCATTCAACCCCACCGCCCCCGCCCCCCACTCCCCCCACAGCAACACTCTCTCCCATCATCATGATACATCCATTGCACCTGGTAAGTTCATCTCTGAGCATCACTGCACCCCATAGTCAATGGTCCACATCATAGCCCAGACTCTCTCACGTTCCATCCAGTGGGCCCTGGGGGGATCTACAGTGTCCCGTAATTGTCCGTGAAGCACTATCCAGGACAACTCCACGTCCCGAAAACGCCTCCACATCTCATCTCTTCCTCCCGTTCCCCACACCCAGCAGCCCCCATGGCTACCGTTCCCACACCCATTCCACATTTTCTCTGTGGACATTGGATTGGTTGTGTCCATTGCACACCTATCAGTAGACATTTTTGAGGAACCAAGACCACATAATTTTTAAGGAAAATTAGTTAAGCAGTGGTAAATAGGATGGATTGTAATGGGAAAAGACTGAAAGTAAAACCAGTTAATAGGCTGTTAAGTTAGTAGGCTGTTAAGGAGAAATAAACAAGGATAAGAACCTTAGTGGTGGAGCAGTAAGAATAGTTGGAGAATGAAGGGAAAGAGGTGTTTACAAGTACCTGATGATGACAGGAGCCACTTGCTTTAGTGATGAAGAGCATGGACTGCCTGGGTTGAAATTCTGGCTCTACCTTGTACCATGTGATTTGGGGCAACTTAACCTTTCTGTTGCACAGTTCTCTCATCTTTAAAATGGGGAGAATAATATTATTTACCTCATAGGGTTGTTTTAGGGTTAATAAATGAGTAAAACAAATACAGTATCAACAATTGTACCTGGCACTATAATATAGTAACAGCATATATTATATAGTATAATATAATAAATGTTCTGTGTTAAGTTTTATTGATCTTAAGGGCTTCACTTGACACTGGGAAATAAGTTTTCACAGATATTCACATGGCGATATTTACATCATGAATTTTTGGCCATTTATGAGCTCTTTTTTTTTTTCTTTCCTTAAGTCAATATCATATTTAATGAGTTTTGGGAAGAGGACATTTGAATAGGTACATGTACTCATACAAGGAACATGAAAGCAGCAATGGGGGTAAAAAGTAATTTCTTACCCAATGTCAGAATTTTTTAAGCACATTTCCATTAGTTGGACAAATAGCCTTATAAACCCTTACATTAAGCCATATAATGTGAAGACTCCATGGGAGGGGATTTTTTTGCCATCTCAGAAAATGTTTTCTTCCCCAAAACTTCATATTAATTTTCCTTGTGTAATTGTATCACATGATTCTCCACTATAAACAGCATTCAGAACTTACACTTTTGCCTTTTCTTCAACTTTCACAATTACCTATGTGTAAACTTCAAATCATTTCCTCTTTTAAAGTTTATTAAAAAAAATATATATATAAAAATCTCCAGTTCAAACTAATAGAACCTCCCATAGTATAACAAAATCTTTATATAAGATATTAATTCAGTCTCCTTTTAACTAGTCTAGAGTGGAAATATTTATTCTTTATAAGTTTATATAGTTTTTTAAAAATAGTTTTCATTTTTTAATCTTATGTTTGAAAAGAGGAAAAAAAAGCTATGCCTCGGGAAGCGGACTTGGCCCAGTGGTTAGGGCGTCCGTCTACCACATGGGAGGTCCGTGGTTCAAACCCTGGGCCTCCTTGATCCATGTGGAGCTGGCCCACGGGCAGTGCTGATGCGTGCAAGGAGTGCCCTGCCACGCAGGAGTGTCTCCCGCGTAGGGGAGCCCCACGTGCAAGGAGTGCGCCCTGTAAGGAGAGCCACCCAGTGCGAAAGGAAGTGCAGCCTGCCCAGAAATGGTGCCACACACACGGAGAGCTGACACAACAAGATGACTCAACAAAAAGAAACACAGATTCCCAGTGCAGCTGACAACAACAGAAGTGGACAAAGAAGAAGACACAGCAAATGGACACAGAGAACAGACAACCAGGGTGGGTGGGGGGGTGAAGGGGAGAGAAATAAATAATAAATAAATAAATAAATCTTAAAAAAAAAAAAACAACTATGCCTCAAAATCAGAATGCAGGAGAACATACCTGCAAAGGAAATGGCATGCATATTTAGTGTTAGCATAGTCAGCATGAAAAAGTGAAGACTGAATAATGTAAAAATAATAAAATTAAGTTTCAGTACACTAGCAGGCCAGAGGCCTTCAATTTTCATGATAGTAATATCTATAATTGGGGATCTAACTCTTTAAAACATCTCTACATTGACTGATCCCAGAGTGAATCAATGAAATGTCTACTTCTTTAAAATATTTAATGTATTTCAGTATCATACTAAACTCTATATTTGTATGTATCTATAAAGAGAGACTGATGAAAGACTACTATTTTTTTTTTTAAGGAGGTACTGGGAATTGAATCCGGGACCTCATGTATGTGAAGCAGGTGTTCAACCACTGAGCTATACCCACTCCTGATTTTTTTTTTTTAATTTAAACTCAGTGCTTACCATTGCTGCATGCTGTAGTGATATAAAACATATACTTGTATGAGAAATAGAACAGGAATATGCATAAACTGTAAATTTAATAACATTTAAAAAATAAAAATCAATTAAGTGCCTTTGAGGTTGCTTCTCTTCCTAGTTAATAGTTGTCTTAAATCCAGTACTGAAATACTGTCATATACAGTTGTGTGTTTAAGGATCACATTTAAATATTTTAAGTATGTCTGCAGTATGTCATAGTTTTCTTTATAGTTGAGACAGTTTTTTCAATCTTGAGTGTGAAAATGTAAAAAAAAAAAAATGTTTTTTACCAGAAATAAAGCACATCTAGGATAGCCTGCATATTCAAAGCAACAAAAACATTTCATTGCACTTATTAAGTCACACCCTAATACTGAGGTCTGTAAAAAGGTTGAGTAATTAATAAATATAGAAAGATATTAGTTCTAATACTATCCATTATTGTTCCTATTAACAGTACTTAAAAAACAAATTTTGTCATACAACTAAAATAGGCTGACAATGATATAACTATTATGTGAAAAATAGGGCACTTTCTTCCACAAAGCAAATCTGGATCCTAAGAGCTGATAAACACTTGTTCCTATTTTAAAATCCAGATAAAGGGCTGAGACTAAAAAAAAAATTAAGGCTTTCAAAATAGTTACCTATTGTGAAGTATCAGGAAACTTACATAATCAACTTCAAACATGTTGTTACATTAAATGCTTAAACATACACATGCAGCTTCCATCAGGTACACATGAATGAATGATATAAACTCCAACATTATGGCTTTATACAAGTGCATACTTGCAAACTGCAGTTAATAATAATAACTGATTAATGTTTACTAAAAAAAGAAAGTAGGAGTTTTAAAAAAACACTTGTGATGTTACAGTACTATATAAAGTATGTGTATATGATGTTACAGTACTATATAAAGTATGTATGTATATGTTTTGGAGGTCTGTGGCCCCTCTGAAATGGTATCTAAAATAGTGTGTGTATGTGTGATTGCCTATTAGGAAGCTTCATAGTTTTCTTCAAATTCTGAAAATGGTGTGTGAATTAAAATTGAAAAGTTAACCATAAAATTGACTGTTGAAAATATATATTTTGCTTACAGCTGGCAGTTGATACTTAAATTTTATTTTTTAAATCAGCAAGAATCAAGGGCTAAAGTTTGAGGAATAGAAACAGGAGAAAGAGTTAACTAAAAAGACAGTAGTTATTACCTTTTTAAAGCAGAACCAAAAAAAAATTGAGACACAGAAGTCAAAAGATAATTGTTTTAATGAGTAGACATCCATTACTGTGGAACATTGAAGAGAGATTAATTAGGTAAGTTTATTAAGATTAAGCAGGATAAAGAATACGGGTCAAGTTGAGTAGGAAGAACAGATATCCACTGTAGAGAATGGATGGCAAGGAAGATAGACCATAGTCTGAGAAATTTGGCAATGAAAGTACACTAAATTGATTTGGGTTCTTTAATGAACTAAGATCAAATGAGGGAAGCAGACTTGGCTCAACGGATAGAGTGTCTGCCTACCACATGGGAGGTCCACG
Organism: Dasypus novemcinctus; assembly: GCF_030445035.2. Lineage (NCBI taxonomy): Eukaryota > Metazoa > Chordata > Mammalia > Cingulata > Dasypodidae > Dasypus > Dasypus novemcinctus. Next base: position 41,892,086 of record NC_080693.1, read on the forward strand.
GTTCAAACCCAGGGCCTCTTGATTCTTGTGGTGAACTGGTTCACACACAGTGCTGATGCGTACAGGGAGTGCCGTGCCAAGTAGGGGTGTCCCCCATGTACGGAGCCCCACATTCAAGGAGTGTGCCCCATATCGGCAGCCACCCCATGTGAAAAAAGTGCAGCCTGCCCAGGAGTGGCACCACACACTCACACAGCTGACATGGCAAGGAGAGACACATTCCCAGTGCCACTGACAAGAATACAAGTGGACATAGAGGAACACACAGCGAATGGACACAGAAAGCAGACAGGTAGGGTGAGGGGGTGGGGAAGGGGAGAGAAATAATCTTTTAAAAAAATAAATAAAATGAAATAGTGATTATATTTTTGGTTATGGGTTGTATATGCTGATTTTTGCCTTTCTTTTAGGGTTTCAATCCACCTGTTCTTGTTTTTGTTCAGTCTATTGAAAGAGCTAAAGAACTTTTTCATGAACTCATATATGAAGGTATTAATGTGGATGTTATTCATGCAGAGAGAACACAGCAACAGGTAAAGTCAGATACATACTTTTGAGAACCATAAAGAACTAAATTTTAAAATACTAGCATTAAATGTATGAAGTACTTGTTTCTCATTTCTAAAGTGGTACTAAAACATTAAATATATGTTCTGTTAACCAGAGAGATAATACAGTCCATAGCTTCAGAGCAGGAAAAATATGGGTTCTTATCTGTACAGCCTTGTTAGCAAGAGGGATTGATTTTAAAGGTGTGAACCTGGTGATCAACTATGACTTTCCAACCAGCTCAGTGGAATATATCCACAGGATAGGTGAGTTGTCTTTTTTTTCCCTCCTTTTCCCTACCCATCTATCTTTGTACTTTACTCTTCCCTTCAAAAATGAGCACATTAATAATAGGGTGCTATATGGAAGTGTTGTACTTTATGCATGATTGTTCTGTAAACCCAGAACTTCTCTAGTAAAAATTGTGAAAAATTTTAAGAATCCAGTGACTTTCATATGTGAAATTTGAGGGTCCTTTCCCCCAAGAAACTGTTTTTATGTTCTCATTTCTCTTAGGTCGAACTGGAAGAGCAGGGCATAAAGGAAAAGCTGTTACATTTTTCACTGAAGATGACAAACCACTATTAAGAAGGTAAATTAGGAAAAATAACTTAGTAATAGTTGGCAAAATTGCGTCATTCTTTTTAAATAACAATTTCTTCAGTTACAAAAATGACTGTCTTAAATTCTGTTATAATGTTAGTCAGCTACATATTATCCACGAGAAAAGAAAACATGATCAGAAGGCCTTGTTTTTCCCTTCCATTGCTAGATTAGGAAGTATTCATCAAGTTTCAGGCTTGCAGGATTCTTCTAGTAACCATCATTTGCTTTTACTCATAGTGTAATCTTGTGATTTTTGAATTAGTGACTAAGTAAAAAGTTAACCACATGAGTCTGTTAATCTAGCACAGTCAACATCTCCTAACGTGGTGCATGCTTCCTATTTTTCTTAGGGGCAGATAAAGTTTTACACTTAGTCCCAGTTTCACCTGACTTACAGGAAGGAATTTTTTTTTTTTAATAAGTGGTATTTTTTTTTTCTTTTTCTTTTTCTTTTTGTCTTTATAGGAAGGAATATTTTAATAACACATACCACTGTTACTCAGTTGTAGCCCTTTGAAGCCTGGGTGACTTATGATATACTTTTAGAATCTAAGGACTGAATTTAGTCCATTGTCATATTTAGATTTTAATATAAAAGCTGGGTTTCCTACGTTTTGACTGCCTATGGTAATTATAGGCTGATTATAATTGATAGCACGTCACATTTCTAACAAATTTAGTTATGGTCAAAGAGGGTTTGTACTTCAATCTGTATCAATTTTAGCAAGGATTTTAATTTGTGCCTTTGGAGACTTGGCTCTCATCCTTTATATTGCTTTGAGCCAACCTTTGAGGATGCATGTGTAGGGGAGTGTATTCCAGCAGCCTAGATTCACCCAGGGTTTCTCCAGCAACTCCAAACCTATGAAGCTGGCAACTCTAACTCCTCTTCCCAGTATCATCATTACTGAGTCCATCTGTGAAATGGTGGTAATAATACTATACATGAAACACTTAAAACAATGCCAAGCCCATAATAAGTAAAAGCACTTAATAAATCTTGCGTTTGTCAGTGTCTTTTCCAAGACTGGGTTTGTGTGGAAAGAGGAGGTATCTAAAATTATTTCTCAGTTACCAGGACAGTTGATTATTCTCTCAATAATCCAATAAAATATTAGGGTAATTTTAGTTTCTCTTTTATTGTACAGAGAGTTTAAGTACTTAGACATCAGTTTGACAAGAAACAAATTTATGTTTATGGATTCCTTTTTCAGTGTTGCTAATGTTATACAAGAAGCTGGATGTCCTGTACCTGAATACATAAAAGGTCTAAAAAAACTACTAAGGTACATTCTTGAATTTACCTGGAGTTTTACTCTTTCTTTGAATATACATTCTTGCTTTCACACTCTCTGTGACCTTATAGTTCTAACAATACTTTTGAACATTTTAAGATAAAAATGTTGCTTTTAAATATTTGTGAATACTGTATGTTTTTTGCTTGCCAGTTTTTTTATCCTTGAAATATTATGGATTCAAATTTTTTAAAAAAATTATTCACCCTGAGTAAATATACTTGGATTTCTTTTAGGTCATGAAGCTTAAAAGTAAAAAGCAACTAAATAGCCAGAATAAAATTCTAATGCTTGTTGACATGGACATAAAGTTGACACAGGACATATTTTAATCAGAATCATTGTGCCCTTTTGTTTTTTTTAATTGATTGAATTTATTATCTCTTTGGGATTGTTCTAAATGTTATTGGATAATTTATTGCAGTAAAGTACATACAGCCTCATCTTAACCAGAAAGTGGTTAAAAAAATGAATTTTGCTATCAAGAATCAAACTAGTTTTAGCTTGTAATTTTCTCTTTATAACTTTCAGCAAACAAAAGAAAAAGATGATTAAGAAACCATTGGAAAGAGAGAGCATTAGCACAACTCCAAAATATTTCTTAGAAAAAGCTAAGGATAAACAGTAAGTATTTGGTGAGAAATAGTTACTGTTTGTGACTGCATTGTATAGTTATGGTAGGCATTATTTTTCCTTACAATAAAATTTTAGATGTGGAATTGATAAGATTGCAGTCCATTATAGAATATGATAAAAGTAATATATCTTTCTTTACCTGTGATTTAGGAACTTAGATGATTAAATCTTGGAATTTTCTGTATCTATTAATGATCTCTTTTTTCCATCTTTGAAAATATGATTTCAGTTCACTATCAGTTAGAATTACACTCCAACTATTGCCACATGGCTTGTGTCAGGGCATACTACTGAGGCCAGTAGTTATGACTGTTGACCCACACAGATCAAGTTTTTCTTGAAGTTCCATCCATATTCTGGGAAGAATTTCAGGATGCTCTTAGGTTTATGCTGAAGCTCATTGCAGCAACTCTAAAAAGAATTCCTTGGATACATTTTTTGTGGCTTAACTGAATTTTAAAGCATAGATTTTTTTTTTTAAGTTGAAGTTTATTAAGTGGTCTTTTTTTTCTTCCCCTTCCCCCTCCTCCTTTCCCCTCTCCCACCCTGCTGTTTTTGCTGTCAGTGTCCATTTGCTATGTGATCTTCTGTATCTTTTTTTTTTTCTTGTCTTCTCGTCTATCTCCTCTAGGATTCACGGGCATTCGATCCTGGGGACCTCTGATGTAAGAGAGGATTTCCCTGTCAGTTGTTCTACCTCAGTTCTTGGTCTCTGCTGCACTTTACCTTGACTCTCCCTTTCATTTCTTTTGTTGTGTCATCATCTTGCTGTGTGTCTTACTTGCATTGGCACTGGCTCACCACATGGTACTTGGCTTGCCACACAGCACTTGGCTCACCACACGGGCACTGGCTCACTGCCTGGGCACTGGCTTACCATGCAGCACTCATGCAGGCACTCGGCTCACCACGCGGACACACAGCTTGCCAGATGGGAACTTGTGTGGGCACTCGGCTCACCATGTGGGCATTAATCTTGTTGCACGGGCACCCACATGGGCACTGGGCTCGCCACATGGGCACAGCTTCTCTTCTTCTTTTTCACCAGGAGGCCCCAGGGATCAAACCCGGGTCCTCCCATATGGTAGGCGGAGGCCTTATCACTTGAGCCACTTCCCTAAAGCATAGATTTTTAGCATACATACAGGTACTGCTAGGAAGCTACATGTTTTGATAGGAGGGGGCTAAAATATTCTAAACAGTGCTACTCTTTCCATTATTTAAGGAAAATGGTACTTCCTTAAATTTTACCTGTACTGGGATAATACATGCTCTGATAGAATTGTTTCTAATAATTTCTTTATCGTATGTGTGTATGTGTTTCTCAGTGCCATTAATAACTTAGAATACTACAATTATAAAATGAGCTAATGTTTCATTCCATTGCTTTAAATCTGTTTTATGGAACTCATTAGGAAACAAACAAACAGTTTCTATCAACAAGGATGCATTTAATGAGTATCTGTTTTCCTGCCAGTTACTTGGCAGTGGTAGGGCATACATAAAAGTATAAAGTGAGACCCCTTCCCTCACCCTGAAGTTAAGGAAAGGAGATTAGTATACTTGAAAAAATTAGAGAACAATTTTAAAATAAAATAGAAGTATAGAGAAGCGAAAATCAATATGCATTGTTGTAGTTCCTGAAAGTTTCAAAAAGGTAGAATTGAACTGTCTTTAAGGATAGGTAAAATTTAGGCATGTAGAAGAAACAAGGTGAACAAAGGCATGAAATTAGAATCTACTTGCCTTTTAAGTGGAGTAGGAGTCTTACCTGACATTTCATATTGACCTTGGGGAATAAAGTTGAGTTACAGAGTGTAGAACAGTGTCCCAAAGTTGTAAGCTTTAATAACTTAGCAAGAATAAATGTTATTAATTTACCAAAATATCATTTGAAAGGTTAATCACTTTTATTTCATTTTTACTTAGTTTTGTAAATTCTTAGTAAATTTGTTATTTTTAATTTTTGGTGGCTATGGTTTTTCAGACCAGAGGATTGGTAGAGGAGGCTGTCTTGCTTGACCACCTTCGTGGTCACATGATCTATCTCAGACATTTTTTGGTGTTTTTTTGGGGGGCATCATAACTGTGATGTTGCGCCTGCATCAGAACATTGTTCTTTGATTGATTTTTAAGACTAGAATTACAAATGCAGTCCTTTCAGACACATTTCAGCAGCTGATGAAAATTTTATAAAGGTCAAAAAACAGCTAGAACTTAAGATGGTAGTTATGTTGATTTTAATAAGAAATATTTTAGTATTTTAAATAATTAAAATTTAAATGTTGATTTTTGTAAGTTTGTAGCATTTCTACTAGTGAGCTTTAAAGTTTAAACCTGTACTAAACCTTTTAGGACACTTGGTATAAATCATCAGCCTCCTGCTTAAGATGCTTTGGTTGGCTCTCCATTTTCTTCATATTTGAACGCCATACTTCTTAGGATGGCACAAATAAGATCCATCATGGTCTGACTCCAGCGTACCTCTCTGTGATAGATGTTCCTTTAACAACCCCACCCTCACATGTAGCTCAGCTCATACCTCTATGCTGAAATCCATATCTTAAGCCCAGCTTCCTGGCTGAGCTACAAACATGATTCCCTGTTGCCTATTGGACTTCACTTCAAACACTACAAATGCAAGTTGGTATAGTAAGGGGAAAAATTACATTTGAAGTCAGAAGAACTGCCTCTTACACCTACTTTCCTTTGTGACTTTGGACAAGACACTTAACCTTTCTAAGCTTCTTTACCCCAATATATAATGGAAATATACCAATTCTGCCATTCATGATTGTTTGGATTGAGTTAATATACATCAAGAACTTAGAATGTAGCATGCAAACACTGATTTTCTCAAAACGTTTTTCCTTTTTCTATGCTACCACTTAGTTAATGGTATTTACCACTTGGCCAATACTGAAGCTAGAAAGCTCTTAAATTCTGAGTTGTCTGCTTCCATACATCCAGCTTTTGTAAAACTTCTCTGCACATACTGCTGGAATCCATATTCTCCTGAAGATAGGATTGCTTCTAGACTCAGACTGTCAAGGCCCATATACAACACTTATTACCAGGCACTCCATGCCTCATTTTCCTCATCTGTAAAATGATGTAAGTTGTTAGGAAGACTACCCTAGTTAATAAAGTAAAACATTTAAAATAATGTCTAGCACTTAATAAGCACTTGGTGGGTATTAACTTTTTTTAAGATTTATTTATTTTTCTTTCTCTCCCCTTCCCCCCCCCCCAGTTGTCTGCTCTCTGTGTCCATTTGCTGTGTGTTCTTCTGTGACCACTTCTATCCTTATCAGCGGCCCAAGAAATCTGTGTTTCTTTTTGTTGCTTCATCTTGTTGTATCAGCTTGTTGTGTCAGCTCTCCGTGTGTGCGGCGTCATTCTTGGGCAGGCTGCACTTTCGCTCTGGGCGGCTCTCCTTACAGGGCATGCTCCTTGCATGTGGGGCTCCCCTATGTGGAGGACACCCCTGTGTGGCACGGCACTCCTTGCCGGCATCAGCACTGCACATGGGCCAGCTCCACATGGATCAAGGAGGCCCGGGGTTTGAACCACGGACCTCCCATGTGGTAGGCGGATGCCCTATCCATTGGGCCAAGTCCGCTTCCTGATATTAACTTTTATTATTAGGTCAGGATCAGAATCTATTGTTCAAACCACGTAGCAGTGTAGTTTGTTATGATGTTTCTGTGTTATTTGGTGATTCTGAGTTTCTTAAAAGCAGAGATCATGTCTTACACATCTAGTGTCCCACATATCTGATACATAATAGGTTTCAATAAATGTTTATTAATGGGAAGCAGACTTGGCACAATGGATAGGGCGTCTGCCTACCACATGGGAGGTCCGCAGTTCAAACCCCCGGCCTCCTTGACCCATGTGGAGCTAGCCCATGCGCAGTGCTGATGCCGGCAAGGAGTGCCGTGCCACGCAGGGGTGTCCTCCACATAGGGGAGCCCCACATGCAAGGAGCGTGCCCTGTAAGGAGACCCGCCCAGCGCGAAAGTGCAGCCTGCCCAAGAATGACGCCGCACACACAGAGAGCTGACATAACAAGCTGACACAACAAGATGAAGCAACAAAAAGAAACACAGATTCCCGGTGCTACTGGTAAGGATAGAAGAGGCCACAGAAGAACACACAGCAAATGGATACAGAGCAGACAACGGGGAGTGGGGGGGAAATAAATAAATAAATCTTAAAAAAAAAAATTAAATGTTTTTTAAACTTTTAGAGTTTTGGAAAGTATACCTATCCAGATTTTGATTCAGTTTTCCCCATTTCCTTTCACAGGAAAAAGGTCACTGGTCAAGCAAAAGGTCACAGCAAGAAGAAAGCAGCTCTTGAAGAAAGAAGTTAAAGCCAGACTATTTAAAAGACTGACCCAGAAATGTAATTTTATGATTCCAGCATGAATGTTGTTTTCATGGAATACCTTGCAAGTCATATAATCAGCCTGTACAGACATTTGAGACCAAATGCATGGGAATGGTGAAAAAAGATGTATGATTCTGAAACATCAGTATCATGTCAAATCTTAATTTGTACATCACTTTTAAGTGATTATACCATGAAAATAACTGGTATTTCTGTGGTTTAAAGAGATAATTTTTATAGAAGAACAAAAACTTACATTAAAAATAAGAATACCCAAAAGTGGTAAACTCCTAGGAATATTTCCCTTCAAATGTGAAGGAAGGTATGATATATGAAAGAGACATCTGGAACAAATTTCAAAGTAAAGCCTTAAGATTGAATATCCCTCTTATAAAAATTTTTTTATTTTACTATTTCTTAATTTACTGATAGGCTTTTTTGTATTGGGAGCCACAACAAGGAGATTCCTCTTCTGTGGCTGGTTATTCAAATTTCCTAGGATTTTAAATTCTTTTATATATTTAAATATCTTTATACCTTATTGGTCGGGTAGCTCATACCTAACTCTGTCATGATGTTGCAGCTACAATATTATGTTCACCCTTTCCCTATATAACTTCATTTCCTATCATGTAACAATACTCTTTCCTGGTTTTTTTTCCATGCAAGATGATTTTGTTCAAAAACTGATAAACCTTTTATCCTGATAAGGAAGAATGTTCCTGCTACTTGATATACCTATGACTTCATTCTCTCACAGCTTATCTTTCCTGAGGCTGTATGGTCCTTCATTTAGTAACCAGATCCCTGCCAAAGGTAAAGGAGTATGATTATACAGTGATGGAAAATATTCTCTGCTATTCGCAGATTTGTTCATTTTGTACAGTGGAATAAAAACATTGACTTTATATGTATCAAGAACTAGAAGTGTGCTTGACACATGAATATTAGCTATTATTATCAGTATTACTACAGTTCTATAATATAGATAGCATTGTATTAGATTTTACAATATTACTACAAATCTATAACATAAGTTGGAATTGTAACCAGACATCTGCTGGGGTCTCCCTGTTCCTTAAACTCTAATAGGATTGCTCAAAACTCCATTCCATACCCTGTTGAAGGTCTAATGCCCTCCCCCAAATTTCTGTGAATTCCAGAGGAACTTATATTAATATTTTAATGGTCACTTTGCTCAAGAAGGCTAATCTAGCTGAAGGTTTGCAGGAGATGGAAGTGGTGGGAGGTTTATGTCAAAGCAACATGGACAATCAAAAAACCTATCATATTTTTTAAAATCCTATGATATAAGTAACCTTTTCTCAGCAGTATTTGGATTAAATTTATTTCCTTTATTCTCAGCGTTTCATTCTACATTCAGGACAGGTAGACTCCAGTTTGAATATTTAAATGGGACGAAATTTTTCATCTTCATAATTTAAGTGGAGAACTCTTTCTCCAGTTGCAGAGAGTAATAAAAGGACTTTGAGGAGAGTGGATGTGGGTCAAGCAGTTGAGCACCTGCTTCCCACTTGGGAGATCCCAGGTTTGGTTCCCGGTGCCTCCTAAAAAAACAACAAACAAATGAAAAAACCAACTCAGGGAAGCTAATGTTGCTCAGTGATTAAGTGCTAGCTTCCCACATAGAAGGTCCCGGGTTCGATCCCCAGCCCCCAGTACCTCAAAAAAAAAAGGGGGGGGGGGCCTGATTTTGTTGTTGTCCTTGCTAACAGATCCTTGACTCAATATATACTCTGGAGGCAGGCAGAGTGGTGCCACCTGTTTGCCAGTTGTGTGATTTTGGATAAGTTCTTTAAATTTCTAAGAGCATCAGTTTTTTTTCATCTGTGAGATTGGAAGTAATTCCAACTAAGCATCAAAATTACTGCGCCTGATACATAGTTAAACTCAACAAATACTCCTTTAACAAACATTTTAGTTAGAAAAACAAGACTTGGTAACACAGTCCCTGCCTTTAAAATGTAATAGAGATAAAGGAGCAATAGTGTGGCAAATGCTGTAGGTTAGAGGTAAGGCTAGGATGCTGAAGAATCAAGGGAGGGCATCTAACCCAGAGAGAGTGTCATGGAAGGCTTCCCAGAGGCCGAGCTGAGTCTTGTAAAAGTCAGCAGACAAAGAAGGGCAACAAGAGGTAATCACCGGACATTGTAAATCCTCACAGGGCCTACATGATGGAATAGAGGAGAGTATGGGCCATGATGTGAACCAATGTATATGAGGTGCAGAGGTGCCCAAAGATGTACTTACCAAGTCCAATGGATGTGTCATGATGATGGGAACGAGTGTTGTTGGGGGGGGGAGAGGGGGGGGGTGGGGGGGTGGGGTTGAATGGGACCTCACATATATATTTTTAATGTAATATTATTACAAAGTCAATAAAAAATAAAAAAATTTAAAAAAAAAAAAAAAAAAAAAAAAAAGAAGGGCAACAAAGTATTCCAGGCAGAAACAAAGATCACATCTTTTGTGACCCTTGATAAACACCTGTCATTTGACTATTTCCTCTTTTTTAATATTTTCTTCTATGTAACCATCCATCCACAAATAAAATGTCTACTGAAGCCTCCACCAACTTGGTTGTCGATGGATTTATATAGAATCTTGTGCCGTTAGATGGATATTTCTCCTAGACAAATTTCAATTTTACCTAAGGAAGTGGAGGAGTGAAATTAATGAATAGACATTTATTATGAATACATGATAGTGGATATTGTAAGTGAAATGAACAAGAATTGTAGAGTTGAACTGATGGGTTTGAATCCTTACCCTGCTGCTGGCAGCTGTGTGATCTGGGCAAACACAACATCAGTTTCTTTTAACCTTTGTTTTCTCATTTGGAAAATGCCAGTACTAACTCTTAGGAACACTAAGGATTTCTGAGAATGCACATAAAGTTCCTGACCAGTCATTTGTGCCCAATAAGTGAGAGTTGTTACTGCAAATTGTATCCAGGTAAAAGTCCTGAAGCAAAAGTGAAAGTAGATGAAATTAATAACTAATTATTGAGGACTTGAAAAAATTTTCCCTTGGCTTCTGTAATTTATTTACAAACTAAAGTTGGATTAGAAGAAAAATAAATAAAAATATCCTCAAATAGGGTCAAAATAATTACGAAGTAACTGATTTCCAAATACCACTCTTTGCCTCTGCTTATAAGTTTGGGAAAAATGAATTAAAATACTACTGGGTGGCACTGTGGCCAGACTGTTAAAACACAAGACTAGAACACCATGGTGGCGTTATATGTGAACTGGGTTTATGTACTTTTGGTTTACTAAAATTTTAAATACCTTCAGCTCCTGGGATGATAACAAAATGAAGCTGCTGAATTGGGTTGAAAATGGAGAGCTGATCTAGCACTGTGAAGCTAGCAAAAGGCCATAGAGACGCATCTTTTCTTTATGCGTAGAGAGTTAACAAAGAACATCCGTGTACCCATCATCCAGTTTTTAAAAAATTGGACTCAACTCTTTACAGTAACTGAGGGGATCTCATTTTAAACTGAGTATGATGGCGCCTTGCCCCTTCGCCGCCGCCTGGGCTCGCCGGGGGACCTTGCCAAAGAATGAATCAGTTCGAGTGGCGCTGCGCCCGCGACCGCCCCACCAGGCCCAGAGCTAGAATTACACCCTTAGTACCCCGCGCTTACTGAGTCACGTGGTGAGGGCGCCCCCGCTCCTCCCCCGTGGGGCTGGGGAAGTCACGTGGGCTCGTGGCCCTGCCCCGTCGCCCAGTCCGCGGTGAGTTGAGGTCTGGCGTTTGCCCCGGAAGTGGCTGTCTTGAGCTGACAGCCGCTTGTACTGTGGCGGCGGTGGCGACGGCGGCGGTGACAGGTCCGGAGCAAGATGGCGCTGCGACCGGGAACGGGATCTGGCGGCGGCGGAGCCACAGGAGCAGGCGCAGGGGCCGCCGGGGGAGGCAGGTGGGTGTGAAGAGCGGGTCGGAGCCCGCTGGTACCCTTCCATCCCTGCAGACGTAGGGCTGGTCCCGTATCAGCGAGGGGTGTTTGGCGGTTATGACGGTTTCCATCAGCTCTGACCCCTTTTCGTACGGATCTGGGCTGCGGGAGAAGCCTCGTTCTCCAGGGACCTAGGCCGAAGGGGGCGGTGGAGCCCGGGCGCCAGACTCCTTGCTCCAGGCTCAGAGGCATTGACTGCCTGGGGTCGGGTGGGGAAGCGAGCGCGCACCCAAGTGCGAGGACGGAGGAGGGAGAAGGTGAGGGTCCAGGCCCCGGGCTGGGTAGATAAAGAACCCCGACTCCTCACTTCTCGCCCAGCTCTGGCTGGATCTGAAGCGACCAGAGACTTACCTTTTCTAGCGCTTTCTGGGCATGATAAGGGACAATTTGCAAGAAAGGCTCTGGAAAATCTGACCGCAAAGATGTTTCCAAGATATGTGTGTTTAATAATTGTCTTTTCCTCTTTTAGAATGTCCTTTCCTCCTTTTTACTTATTTCCTTAACACTCGAGAAACAGCAGGAAAATCTGAAGACCTTTGTATTAGTAATTGTCTTGTGAAAGAGCTTGTCCTGTGGACATAACTCCAACTTGTCTGAATCTTTTTAAAAAAGGCATTAAAAAAAAAAGTCATTGTTAACAGCAGTTAACGCAGTTATTAGAACAAAGCTTCCAGTCTTAACCTTTAAACAAATCTACCCTCTATCATGTGTCAGCTAATAACCCCCTGTGATTCTCATACCCAGAAGAGTAAGGGAGATTATATTTTAAGGAAATATTTTATTCTGAGAAGTTTTCACCCCACTTTTATAATGTGTGGTGTGTTTTTTTTATTAGCCAACACTGCACACACCTTTGAAGGTAAAATTAGCTTTGTATCTTCTGTATCCTAAATTATTTTTGGAAAACAAATTAGTTTTTTGATATGTAATGTTTTAATTTTGGAGTCATGAGCAGTTTTGTAATGTAAGGTTTCTGAAATACCACCTCTTAGGTACTTATATATGTATCGGGGGAAAAAGAGTAGTTGCTGTTCAATAAATCACCTGTGTGCAGCCCCGTTTTTAATTTTCTCCGTACATCTTTGACTTAAACTTTTTCCTTCTCTTTTGTTCTCTAATTTTCACTGTTTGGTTAGAATTTTTCAGGAATACTTGCTGTAAGTTTCTGGCTGGAGAAAGAAACTTCTTTTCTCTATTTGTGATGACAGTTTCTAAGTTGTTCCTAAGTGGTACTGCATTTTAATTTGATCAGGTATATGGTTAATCGTGGCATCACATTCTGGGGGGAAAATTAACTTAAAAGAATGTGGAAGGCCCTGACTGGAGGCCAGCAGTACTATTACAGCGGTTGGTTTCATGCAGCCGCTCCAAGGACTGTCTTCCTGTGGTCTGTTGGCTGTTCTGGAACCTCAGTAGAGAATGGCTCTTTCATTGGAAGAAACAGTGTTTAAAAAAAAAGATTAATTTGGTATTCTAGGCCCATTTTTATTTTTTTAACATTTTGGGTGGGGAGGACCCCTGTCGCAGAAAGTTAAGTGGATTATTTCCCATTTTTTATAAATATGGCCTGGATTTTGATAGAAATTAGAGTGACTGATTAAATTCTTTATTCTTTCCTCTATAAATGTAGTAACGTCTGCTTTCAAAATCTAGGGTGTATGAGGGGGAGAAAAGTGGTTACATTAATCCTTATCTTAAAAATATATGGTAAAAATATTACATGTATGAGAAACTTTCTGAGACCGAGGAGCTGTGCATGCAATAGAGAAAAATCAGTGGTTTTAAGAGATCAGTGGTAAGTAAGGGTTGAAATTATTTTGTAAGGAAACATATTATGATGGCCTAAGTGTGTTTTAAGGAAAAAGAAAAGGAACCTAAAAAAATAAAGAAAAGAAAAAGAACCTGGCAACCTTTCTAAGTTTTTAATGGAGAAAATCTGTGATATATTGTAACTGACCATATAATGTACTCATCTCTAAGAATAAACAAAAACTATTTTCCAACCTTATTAGTATTAGTCTACTTTTGATTGGTACCCCGAATGGGTTACTTTAGCATAGATGGTAAAGTTATATAAAAGGCAAAATTTGCCCAGGAAATGAGAAGTATAAGTTTTGTTAGTTTGTTTTGTTTTTTGTTTTTAAGTAAGGCGGGAAAAAAGCTGAAGGATCTGGATTAATCTGTAATCATTCAACTGCTAAGTACTGAACACCTACATGTGTAAGGGACTGTTCTTGATGTTATTAATGAATTTTTAAAAAATTCAAGACATGGCCCTCATCCTTTGGAATGTACAAAATAATATAGTACAAAGTAAAGGAGAACAAAGAGTTCCCACCCATCTATGATATTATCATTTGTGAGTTTGTCTACTTTCTCCTGCTTTTTTTATATGTTCCTTAAAATCTTATTATCTTCCATCATTTCTAACAAATTCTTGTACTTCGAAAACATTCCATATTTGTGGATTTAGCAACATTGAAGGCAATTAAGAAGTAGTATTTCAGTAGGACCACTCAGTTGAAAGAGGAGGGGGTCAAGAGATTGGCGTAAAAATGAATGACCTAATGAACATTAGAGGAACAGCAGGTAGGCCAGATCGACAATGACACTGAGTGGGAGAGAAGAGTTTTGTGAGATAAAAAATGTTGTGCCAAGATTGGAGAGGGCTTTGAATATAAACTAAGGAAATTCAGTGTGAGGGGAAATCATTACATAGTTTTAACTCCAGGAATGGCATTATTAAAGTGGCCCTTTGGGAAGATGCAGCTCACTTTGCTGTATGAGATACATTAGGTCGAGAGTCTGGAGGTAGGGAGATTCATTAGCAAGTCTTGTAGGAGTCCAGACCTGAGAAGTAAAGGGGTCATCTAAGTTGGTAGCAAAAGTAACTGAACAAAAAAGATGAATGAGATAGACCTGTTCACAGTTCTGCTTTCATACTAAGACCTCAATCGTAATGAAATCAAATTGTTGGTCATCTTGTTGCCCAGGGTTTTTTTGCCAAGCTTTTGCTGTCTTTTCAGTGTCTTAGCCTACTAGACTGTCTAACCAGTCTTTTTTTTTTTTTTTTTTTAAAGATTTATTTATTTATTTAATTTCCCCCCCTCCCCTGGTTGTCTGTTCTTGGTGTCTATTTGCTGCGTCTTGTTTCTTTGTCTGCTTTTTTGTTTCTTTGTCCGCTTCTGTCGTCAGCGGCATGGGAAGTGTGGGCGGCGCCATTCCTCGGCAGGCTGCACTTTCTTTTCACGCTGGGCAGCTTTCCTCAGGGGCGCACTCCTTGCGCGTGGGGCTCTCCCACGCGGGGGACACCCTTGCGTGGCACGGCACTCCTTGCGCGCATCAGCACTGCGCATGGCCAGCTCCACACGGGTCAAGGAGGCCCGGGGTTTGAACCACGGACCTCCCATATGGTAGACGGACGCCCTAACCACTGGGCCAAAGTCCGTTTCCCTGTCTAACCAGTCTTTAAGCATGCTGATGTTAGTTACCTAAATATTTCAGAGAATCTTGTGAATAGTACATGTGGTACAAGGAATTTGGTTTAGTAAACTTTTGCTGGAATAAGTCAAGTTTGTCAGTAGTGTTCTTTTAAAAAAAAAAAAAAATTTAGATTACATAAAAAATATAGGGGATCCCATATGCCTTGCTCTCCACATCACCCAAATTTACCCACATAAACATCCTTCATTCGTGTGGTACATTCATTGCAATTGATGAACACATTTTGGAGCATTGCCACTAAGTATGGCAATATAAGTTAAATTACATTGTAATTTAATGCTTTCTCCCACACAATTCTGTAGGTTATGACAAGATATGTAAAGGCCTGTATCTGTCATTGCAGTGTCATTCAGAACAATTCCCAAGTCCTGAAAATGCCCCCGTATTACACCTGTTTTCCCTCTCCCTGACCTCAGAACCTCCAGTGGCCACTGCCTCCACATCAATGATATAAGTTCTTCCATTGCTAGAATCACAATAAGTCTATAGTAGAATACCAATAAGTATATTTTAGTCCATAGTTCATTCCCCAATCCTGAGGATTCTGAGATGGTGATACCCACTCCACCACTAATTGAGAGTGGGCTTTAGTATCGTACAGCGAATGGATGGGACTCTCTTGATTGCAGTAGTAGAGTCTCTTTGTTCCTTGGTATGGTGGTTGTCCATCATCACCTCCTTGTTAGTTGTCCTGGGTGAGTCCAATGAACTGGAGAGTAGGTGTTGCAACTCCATTGAGTCTCAGGGCCCAGCTGGCACATGGACAGCCCAAAAATTCAAGTCTCTTGGATGTATACCTACCAACTACAATGGTGCCATCTTGCTGGAACCTCTGTCATTAGTGTTCTTTTTTTTTTTTTTTTAAGATTATTTATTTATTTCTACCTCCCCCCCCGCCCCCCCCCCCCCACTGTCTGCTCTCTCTGTCCATTCACTGTGTGTTCTTCTGTGTCTGCTTGTATTCTTATTAGGCAGCTCTGGAAACTGATCCTGGGACCTTCCGAAATGGAGAGAAGCAATCATTCTCTTGCACCACTTCAGCTCCCTGGTCTGCTGTGTCTCTTATTCTCTCTTCTCTGTGTCTTTTTTTGTTGTGTCATCTTGCTGCGCCAGCTCTCTGTGTGGGCCAGCACTCCTGTGCAGGGCAGTACTCCACGCAGGCCAGCACTCCACACAGGCCAGCACTCTGCATTGGCCAACTTGCCACACAGGCCAGCATGCCTTTACCAGGAGGCCCTGGGTTTTGAACCCTGGACCTCCTATATGGTAGATGGGAGCCCAATTGCTTGAGCCACATCTGCTTCCCAGTTCTTAATTTAGTTTTGTTTTTTGTTATTTTTTTTTTTTAGGTACGGGGACCAGGGATTAAACTTGGGACCTCGTATGTGGGAGGCAAGCACTCAATCACTGAGCCACATTGGCTCCCTTGAGTTGGGTTTTTCATTTGTTTGCTTGTTGTTTGTTATTATTTCTCTAGGAGGTACCAGGAACCAAACCTGGAGCCTCCTATGTGGGAGGTAGGCATTCAACTGTTTGAGTCACATCTACCCCCCTTAATTTATTGTTTGCTTATTTGTTTTATACCTTTATATATACATCTATATACCTATTATTGACTGTTTAGTTGTCTTAGTTGGGATTTTGACAAATCTGTGGTTATGCTGTCCTCACTTGACAGAGGGGAAACCTGTCAGGGCAGTTATTGGGATTGCTAAGAGCTTCAATTATCTTATGGCACAGCTTGGGAAAAAAATATAACTTGAGTTTCATTTTTTATATAGTTACTGAGCCATATTGGTAATTTTAATCTTTAAGACTAATTGGGAAAAGTTTTGCCTAATGTCTCTGATTACCTAAATGCATTGCCCCTAAGTATGTAAGTAACTTCAAAACAAAACAAGATAAAACTGAGTACTACCAAATTTCAAATTGCAATTTAAATATTTTATCCAATTACACATTTCTTACCTTATGCCATTCTCTGTCAGCCCTCTCTTTAAGTGCAGGCCTGTTTGTCAGCAGCAGAATTGCTAGAGCCTCTATAAACTTGTAACAAACAGCCACTTTCAATGACTTTGTCAATTAAGTAAGGTACCTACATATTTGGGGCTTTCCAATTAGGACTCTGTAAACCACCTTACAAAATTTTTTAAAACTCTGTGTAACATTTTAGGGCTAGAAGACTCTACAGTTTGGTTTTTAACCTTTTTCCTAGGAAGGGAGGGTATATAATAGAAAAATGAAAGGACACATAAATTTGGCGTGTAATTCTTGTTTTTCATTCGGCTCTCTAAAGACTATCCAGAAACCCCCTTCAGAATTATGACTCCCAGAGTGAGCCTCCTTTCCCACTTAGTTTTTTTCTTTCTTTCCAAACTCAGAAAGAAGTCCCTCTCTTCCTTTTCAAAGCAAATCCCTTTTGTTATCTTGCTATATTAATCCCATTCCCTCAAAGACCTTGTTTTATCAATCACTAAGTATATCTTTTGTATGCTAAATCTTTCTCTTGATAGGCCCCTTCCTCTTCCTCTGTTGAAATTCTTCACTGAAAAAATATCACCATTTTTCAAAGCAGTGACTTATTTTAATCCTCATTCTGATCAGTTTAATCATTTCACTGTATATGTATATTCCTTTGGCTCCTTGATCCACAACTACAACTTAATTTTTTTTTTAACCTCTGTTTAAAAGAGCCTAGCTAGATATATCTGGATCTCTCTCTTGGATTTCAGTTACTTTTCTGATTGCCTGTTAAACTGCTTTTTTGTGAACATCATTCCTACCACCCTTCTCCCCAGATGTACTTACACCGGGTTCTTGTTTTCAATAAATAGCATCACCATCCTTGGCAATGCTAAGGCTCATCTCCGCATCATCTTCAGCTCCTTCTCTGCTGTTTCCTATCTTTACACTTGTGAAGCCCTAATGATTCTTCTTTCTGAGTATCTTTCATCTACTTCTTCCTTACTATTTCCACTGTACGTTATGACCCTTTTCATCTCTTTTTTTTTTTTAGGAGGTAACAGCTATTGAACTTGGGACCTTGTACATGCAAAGCAGGAGCTCAACCACTGAGCTACATCTGCTGTACCTTTTTATCTCTTATTAGGAGTACTGTAGTAGTTCTTTTTACTTTGTCTTCTTATTGCTAAACCCTGTTGTCAGAGCGTCCTAAAGCACATTTCTGATCATGTCACTCTTCTACTTAGAAACTTCTGACAATGTCATATAATATTCAAAATAAAATTTTAAAAATTTAAATGCCTTCTACAATCTGTTTACTTTTCTAATCATTTATTTTATATTCAACCTTAAACCATATCTCTAAATATAAACAACATCTCTGGTCTTGAGCCTTTGATCCAACTATGTAGCATGACTTTTCTTTTACTTTAAGATCCACTCAAAAGCCACCTCCACAAAATCTTCCAAGATATAATCCACCAAAATTAATCTTTTTCTTCCCATAGCTGTTAGTATTTTAGACCTTTGTTACAGCACTTTGCACATTCTGTCCTATGTTCCAGTTAGTTTTCCTGTATGTTGCTTTCTCAAGATTCAGTCCTTTCATGTTTTAGACACTCAGTAAATGTTCACTGAACTGAATCTAATCCAACCCTCTCATTTTATGGATGGGGAAATTGAAATCCAGAGAGGTCACACCATGACAGAGCTAGGGCTAATTGCCAGGTCTTCTGTCTTCTAGTTCAAAATTTTCCCTGCCCTTTAATGACATGCTAAAAATGTCATGTATCTTGTGAACATTCAGTCTGTCTTAATGTTGGGTAATTCAGTATTCTACAGAACAAACATCAGGGTCCTGTTTGCATTCTTTTGTTTATGATAAAAATTACATATTCTGTTTGAAATCTTTGTACATATGAAGATCATGATGTATTTTTCTTCTCTTTTCAGCTTCATGTTTCCTGTTGCAGGTGGAATAAGACCTCCTCAAGGTATGTGAAAATTTAAGGTTTGAACTTTTCTTTTTCATTATTATGTTTCCAAATTTGGGGGTTAAATGGGTAAAATGGAAAGTGAATTCTGCTGCTGCCAAATACAGTAAAATTTTCCTAGGTTTTGAACCTTTGTAACAGCTACTCTTCGAGGTCGAGGGGATAATAAGGATCACTCCTCCAAACTTATTTAAACATTATGCTAACAGATTGTCATCTAACCGCAGAGATACAAGCAGATTTTCAGGGCAAGAATATTAAAGAACAGGTGATAAAAAAAGAAACAAGCTGTAATTCTCTCAATGACCTTTTTCTCCTTCTTCTGCTAGACTATAAGTCATAGGGCAGGGGCCATGTCTCCTTGGTCTTGGCAGCACCCAGCATGCTGATAGCATATAATAGGTTCTCTATAGATGTTCGTTGAGAGAATAAATGAATCACTATAGTTATTCCACACTGCCATGTTTTCACTATAGAAATTTGGTCTTATATTCATGTACATAAAAAAAGATCACATATCTGATTCGGTTTAAATCAATTCTCAATTTTGTTTCTAGAAATATCTCCAGGAGGCATGCCCCTTCCCTCTTGATTTCAGACAAGGGCCCATTAATATCAGTTTTCACTATCTTCAATGAAACAGTACTTAAGGAATATGAGCTTGCCCTATATGCTGCTGTGTGACTGGGACACAGCATTGAAAGAGGAATGTACAGCCTTATTTCTCTTCCTTCTGCTCGCTATACCTCTTCTCTCCATCTCCCTCCAAGTTCTGAAAATCGGCCCTTCTCACAAGGCCAGTGTTGACTGGTCATGTTAGACATGTTAGGAGTAACAGACACTCCTAGGTCACCAACAGAGGTAAAAGATAAAGGGAGTTTCAGTAGCAGGTGGGGAAAGGCTCATACTGACTTTGTCTCCATTTATAATTAGTGGTGGTGGTTTGAGTTTCAAGTAAATTTTTCCAAGGGTCAGTTGTATTCTTTTCATCGTGCTCACATTTATACATTATTTACGGTATCTGTACTTAGATGTGCCCCAGATTTAGGTCAAATGGTTTGAGGCCTTTTGTTCTTTAGAATATCATGACAGAGTTTATCATGTTTCATTATTTTACATTTTTATAAACGTTCAAGTAGAAATCTACATATGGATTGAAGGAACAGGACAGGAAGAGATCCCAACAATTATCTTGATATTTTTTCTTCTGGAATTTGGAATTGTTTTTGAGAATTTTTACAAAGTATGTTAGAATGGACTTCTTTTTTAGCATTTTTTTTCAGTTTTATTGATACATATTAATAAAGCATAAACCATCCAACGAGTACAATCAGTGGTATTCATTACAATCATGTTTGTGCATTCATCACCCCAATCACTCCCAGAGCACTTTCATTATTCCAATAATAATAATAATAATAAACAAAAACCAAGTAAAACTCGTCACCTCTCCATCTCTTTGTGCCTCATCTGGCATACACAGCTGCTATTATTTTTCTTTCTCTCTAGTTTATTTCTATTTCTGTTTTGTAAAAACAGTCTTATATATGCACTATCACCCATATTCATGGTTTACATGGGGTTTTACTGCCTTATACAGTCCTATGTTACAGTTTTTAGCTTTCCTTCTCATAATCTACATGACCTTAGACTTTCCTTTTCAATCACTGTCATACCCATACAATAGTACTGCTAGTTAGAAGCATCATGATCTGCTTTAACCATTTCTACTCATATCCAAAGATTTACAAACAGCCTTTTTAACAATTCTGCACAGATTAACCCTCAACTTTCCAGAATGGACTTTTTTTTTTATCATTTTAAGGCTTTAAATTGTGCGTGGATTATTTCAGAAAGTATATACAAGAAATTGACAGCAGGAGTTGCCACAAGGAGAAATAAGATGGCAGAGAAAAGGAGACTTATTTTTACTGTATACACTTTTATGCCTTTTGAATATTGTACCATATGCCTGTTACCTATTTAAGAACAAAAATAAATAAAACTTTAAATTCAAAGGGATAAGAGGGAAAACATCTTACTGTGGATGTTTTCAATCTGTATGTTCTAACTCTCCTTGACATCTTACGGCCTTTACATTTGCTGTAACTTTATGTGGAATAGTCTTCCCATACATCCTCATGGCCCTTACTTCCTTTACGTTCTTGCTCAAGTGCCACCCTGTTAGTGAAATCTTTTCTGACTGTCCATATATAAAATAGCAACCATCCTTTTCTCTGATTCTCCCTCTCCCCCTGCTTTACTTTTTGCCCTCACTTTTTTCTCCCCACACATTGATTCCATTTTTATGGCATGTCCAAAACAGGAGAATATATAGAGACAGAAAATAGATTAGTGATTGCATAGGTCTTGATTGCTAAAAGGAAAAGGGTTTCATTTTGGGGTGATGAAAATATTCTGGAATTAGATATGGTGATAGTTGTGCAACTCTGAATATACTGGGAACCACTGAATTGCACTCTTTAAATGGGTAAATTGTATGATATATGAATTATATCTTAATAAAGTCATTACCAAAAAAAAAAAAAAATCATAGCTAAAGCCTAGAGTTTCCAGTATTCTTTTGGGTCCTGGTTGAAGGGGGAAAGTAGCAATTTGGGGTTGCCAAAGCACCCTTGTAACGGATATATATAATGTTTTCTTGACCACCCACCATCTGAATCCCCTTCCCATGCTTGGGAAACTCCCCATCACAGTTCTAGATGCTTGCTTTCTCAGTCTCCCCCTCCATCCCCCCTTTGCAACCATTTGACCAAGGATTAATCAGATTGCTTCTGCCTCAAACTTCTCAATCTAGAGGAAAGAAGGGCAAGTAGAAAATACATTCTGGTGTCAGCCATGGCCTTTTCACATCAACACTCTGGTTCTAAGGTAGGATCAGTGTGCTTTTGACATTAACTCTTATTGCCCCACCCCACCCCTCCCCCACACAAAAGCGCCTTTAAAGCGCTCTCCAGCCTAATGGTTCTGTGAGCCCAGCAGTTCAATAGTGTTTTCCTGCTTTTATCAACCAGAATACATTTCTTTGGTTTTAAAGTAAGACTGATAGGTTTTACTTGGGACTTGTAGCAGGGGATCTGTCACAGCAAGGCAAACTATCCCAGTAGCTATAAGCTCTAGGGTTACAATCACTAGGAGAAGAGCATTTTATCCTTCAGCTCACATTAGGCTGCAGCTTCCATTCTGTCATCAAAATTACATCTTTCCCCCATCCCTAAAGCATCAAGCTATAGATTTTACTTGTCATCTTTTGCAGGTAAGGTCTTTTCTTTATGGCTGACTTTTTTTTTTTTTTTTTTTTTTTTTAGTTTCTCTCCCCTTCTCCACCCCCATCCCCACAATTGTCTGCTCTCTGTGTCCATTCGCTGTGTGTTCTTCTGTGACCCCTTCTATCCTTATCAGCGGCACTGGGAATCTGTTTCTTTTTGTTGCGTCATCTTGTTGTGTCAGCTCTCCGTGTGCAGCGCCATTCCCGGACATGCTGCACTTTCTTTCCCGATGGGCAGCTCTCCTTATGGGGCGTACTCCTTGCATGTGGGGCTCCCCTATGCGGGGACACCCCTGCATGGCATGGCACTCCTTGCACGCATCAGCACTGCACATGGGCCAGCTCCACACAGGTCAAGGAGGCCCAGGGTTTGAACCGTGGACCTCCCATGTGGTAGGCGGACCCCCTATCCACTGGGCCAAGTCCGCTTCCCTATGGCCAATTTTAAGATCTTGGTCTTTCTGCTGTTCTGCAGTTTCTTAGGATATATCTAGGTTTTCTGTTTGTATCCTGTTTGGAATTAACTGGGTTTCCTGACTCTTAGGGTATATAAATTTCATCAATTCTTGAAAATTCTCAGCTTTTTTGAAATATTTTCTCCTTCTGGAACTCTGATTATGTGTCAAACCTTCTCCTTTCATATCTTTACACTTCTTTTCCTTATTTTCTATCTTTCCGTGTCTTTATACTCCATTTGTGTAACTTCTTCAAACGAACTTCCTTTGGGTATGTCTGATCCATGTAACCATGAAATGTTTAATTTCAAATAGTATATTCTTTCATTTTTACAAGTTTTACCTACTTTTTTCAAATCAATTTGATCATTTTTGATATTTTCATTAGTCATATTTTCTCCTTTAAACCTAAGTAAACTGTTTTAAAGTTTGTATTTTATAATTCCCACACTCATTTCAGTCTGACTCTGTTGCTCTTGTTCATAATGACTGTTGTTCGTGGTGGTTTCTTTCCGTGTGTGCTTGTTTTTATTGTAAGTTCATTTTTGAAATTTTATCTGAAGGGATTCTATGAGGCCTGGGTTGGAAGTATACGTCTCAAGAGAGAATTACATCTGCTTTTGTAAGGTGCCTGGAGGTACTACTTTACACTAAATCATCAGCTTCAGGCGTTTCCAGCCATGTGGAAGTATGAATGCTAGTTCCAGACATTATGAGGCCAGCTGTGGTTACAAATTATTGGAGAAGCTTGCTCTCTCCACCTCCTATCTCCCCTTCCTTCCAAAACCAAAATTGAGTGAGTTTTCCTCCGTGAGATTGGTTCACACTTTAAGTGATGGTGTCATAAAAAGAAGAGTGACAAGCATGCTTAAGAAGAGGATCCTGCATAAAGTCCCAGCACTGAGAATCGTCAGCAGACTCTGTGGCCTTTACTGGGTCAAGGTCACTCACTGGCCTCTTGTCTTCTTTACAGGGGTCAGTGGTTTAAGGCAAAGGTTTGAGAAGGACATGAGGATTTGATAAAAACAGATTCAAGCAGAGGCAGTGGGGCGTGGGAGGAAGCTAAGCTTTTTCTTGTCCACATCTATGGGCAGTCCAAGAGCCTCTAGTCTTTGAGTCAACCTAGTTCAAAAGGGCACCTGTGATCCTTCTCCTTGAATGGGAAAGAACCAGGAGAACAGGCTGAGTCCAAGGCCCACAGATCTATGTCTCACAGGGCAGTGACAGAACTGAGGACAGTTTCTTGTTACTCTCTGCCCAAAGGGAGATGTCTCTTGGCCTTGTTTGTATCTCAGCACCTCTTTTGACTCAAGAAACACTCCAGCTGCTTGCTTCATTTCAGCTCCTTGAACTCCTCAGCTCAGGCCAACTTGCACTACTCAGATTTCTTCAGGAAGTATGAGGAGTGGCCCTGGTGGGCCTGAGTCCACTGCTTCTGCTTCAGGGCCAGGCACAGTTCCTGCTGCCTGCTTTCATTCCTGCTGTGTGTGCCAATTCTTGCTGTTTCATTCACTGAAGCAGCTGTTACAGTTTCTCATGCTCCTTCCCATATCGGTACTTCTTCACTTTCTTTTTCACAATCTCTTTCTCTTTGGCTTGGATATCATTCAGGAATTGATACCTTTGTCAAACCTCAGGATTATATTCCCCTGACAGATTTTCAGAGCAGGGGGTCCTGGGCCACCTTCTTACTGATGGGAATAACCTGACGCAAATTGGCACCTGGACCTTGGCTGGCATTTCCAGAGGCCTGTGCTTATCTGCACACATACATTTTGAACAAGTGGTTTAAAACCTTGCTTCCTAGTACTGTTTCCCTCTACCAAATATTTGTATGTCTTACTCCCTACTTGGCTCTGCAATTCCAACAGCTCAATGACATGTTGGGTATGTCCTTTTACAGGTCGGGGGCTACTGCCCCTGGCTCCAGGGCCCCACTGTCTTCCCCAAAATCCAGGGCCCTATGGGGAGATGGGGCTGCAGCCCCAGCTCAGGGGCTCACTTTGGGCATCCCTGCCCTCACTTTTACCACCACCTGATATGTACTTATTTTTTATTATCTGTCTTCCCCACTTAGGATGTAGTCACCTTGAGGCCAAGGACCTGGTTTCATTCATTGCTGATTCCCTAGAATGGTGCCTAACATGAGGAATGCCTCCCAATATTTGAATAAATGACTGAATGAATAAATGAATGCCATGCCTCTAAGAGCTGTTACCTACAAATACGAATGTCCATGCCAGTGAATTAAGCTGTGTATAAATAACCTTGGAGGTGTATAAATAACCTTGGAGGTATATAAAACCCACAACGTAAACATGCTCTATATTCCTGGAACTTAATTTACTTACTTGAAAATTTGGTTAAAAGTGCCTCATAGTAGAACCAACATGGATGTAATGTATGTTAAAATGCAAAATTAGAGTGAAATTTGTGTTTAGGCTATGTAGGTATGTTGTTTTATTCACTGCTGTGTACCAGGTATCTAGAAATGTGCCTAGCATATAGTAGGCATTTAATATTTATTAAACCCCCCATAGGAATACATGTTCATTCTTTCTGTTATTAAGATACTTCATTTGAAAAACTTAGTTGTGTAGTAGTCTAAATCATACTTTCATGATAGTTTTACTGCCATTGCATTGTATATTTTGCATGCTGATGGTTTTGTGATAAATGTTACATTTACTTCATGTAAGAAAAGCAAATTTGAGCATATTAGGTATTAAATAGCTTCACAGATGAGAAATCGAGGCATAGAAAGAAGTTAATTAAACAAGTTGCCAAAAGTCCCAAAGCTAGTAAGTGGCATTTCTAGTCAGCCTTCAGAATCTATGCTCTTAACTGTTTCTGTGCTAGTTATCTGTTGCTCCATAACAAATTACTCCCAAACTTTATAAACAACAAATATTTTATTATTTCACACTGTGTCTGTGAGTCAGGAACTCAGAGCAGTTTCTCTGGGTGGTTCTGGTTCAGGCCTCTTATGAGATTGTAGTTAAGATGTTGCCCTGGGCTGCAGTCCCCTGAAGGCTCTTGGAGCTGGATGATCTACTTCCAAGATGACCCACATAGATTACAAATTCTAGCTGCCTTTTGACAGGAGGCCTCAGTTCCTGCCCACATGAACCTCTCCATAGGACTTCTTGAATAGTCTCGTGACATGGCACTGGCTTTCCCCAGTGTAAGTGATGAAGAGAACAAAGAGGAAGCTGCAGTGTCTGAAGTAGACCTGCAGGTCTTAAGAAGACCTAGCCTCAGAAGTCACACAGTGTCATCTCCACAATATCCTACTGGTTATATTTGTCAGGCCCTGTGGTAGGGGATGACACAGGGTAGGAATACCAAGAGGCAGAGATCATCGGGAGCCATCTTGACGGTTGAATACCACAATTAGGTCATATCATTAATGTTTTTAATATACACAAAGATTCTGTAGAAGAGATATTGTTATCCTCATTTTACAGGTAAAGTTTTGTAACTTGTCCAAGATGACATAGCTAAATAAGTGATAGAATTGGACTTCAAACTCAGGTCTTTGTCACATCAGAGCCTGTGCTTTTTCCTGTATACTGTGCTTCCTTCTGTATAGCTAGTCATTTAGGTACTTATGTTTCAAGAAAATGAAGACATTGACTTAATGATGCCTTTATGTTTTTCAGCAGGCTTGATACCAATGCAACAACAAGGATTTCCCTTGGTCTCTGTCATGCAGCCTAATATGCAAAGCATGATGGGAATGAATTACAGCTCACAAATGTCCCAAGGACCTATTACTATGCAGGTACTTGACTCTTTAGCTAATTGTTTATAGAGAGTTATTGTTTGTTTTTAAGTGTTCACATACTAAGAACTTAACTTCATATTTAGAAATAGAGTTGTCTCTTATGTGGCTTCCTTCAAAATAAAATGAAGATATATTCATAAGAGTGAGAGAAAACAAGAGAAATGATATTCATATGGTTGATAAACTTACCAAGGTTCAAAAACCTTACTTTGTCAGCATACTGAAAACAGACTTATCTCTTAGAGGGTCTAGCAGTAATGTCATATGTGAGACTGATATATGTAATCAGAATGCTATTTTATCCATTTACAACTGATCATATACTTTAATATGAAATATGAACCTTGGAGAATTCTTCAAAGGAAGGGTACGTATGTGTCTTAGGGTTCTCTAGGGAAACAGAACTGACAGGAGATATCTGTAAATAGTATGAGATTTTATAAAATTCTCTCACATGAGCATGGAGACACACAAGTCCAAATTCTGCAGGGCAGGTGCAAACCAGGGGCTCCGATGAAGGTCCTTGATAAGTTCCCAGGAGATGTTGGCTGTCTGAAGTAGAGCTGGGAATTCTCTTGTTGAATGCTGAAATCACTTCCCCTTTTAAGGCCTTCAGCTGATGAGTCACAAATTGCTGATGGCATTCTGCTTGGTTGATTGTAGATGTAATCAGCCATCAATGTAATCAACTCATTGATGCTTAAAGTCCATAAAATGTCCTTTTATTACTGTTAGTCCAGCGTTTGCTTGACCAAACAACTGGGCACCATTATCTGGCCAAGTTGACAAATTAGCCTAACCATCACAATGTGCAATAAGAATATGTTTAGGAACGTAACTTAACATCGAGTATCAGAAAAATTTCCCTGAGGAGATGATATTTAAGCTGAATTTGAAGAAAGAGTGATCATTAATCAGATGAAAAGGTGGGAGAAGAGCACACTGGCAGAAGGACCTTCATTTATAAAAGTCCTGGGGTGGAAGGGAGCTTGGCAAGTTTGAGGCTGTTGTTGCTACAGCAGAGTAAGCCACGAGAAGGGTATCTTGAAATGAAGTGGGCATGGCCAGGTCATGCGGCGAACTTACAGACCATGTTAATGATTTTGAAGTCTATTTTAAGAGCATTAGAGCACCATTGAATAGTTTAATGCAGTGGAGGAGCATGATCAAATTTGTATTTCAAAAAAATCATTGTGACTGTTGTCTGAAGAATGATTTAGCACGAGAGAGGAAAGCAAGAGTGGTTGGGGGAGAAATCATTAAAAGGCTGTAGGAAAGCAGGTGAGAGATATTGGTGGTTTTAATTAGGGTATTCGTAGAAGGGTGTAGAGATGGATGTTTTTAAGAACTTTCAGGAAATAAAATCAATAGGACTCATTGAAAATAAAGGAGAAGGCGATATCAAGTTGATTCCCAATTTTCTGCATGAACAACTAACTGGCTGTATTATTTATTAATAAAAGAAATACTGGAGAGGATTGTTTGTTTGTACATGGTGACTTTGAAAGACCTATGAAACATTCAAGTGGAGCTGCCCAGAGGCAGTTTAAATTTAGTAAACTGACCTGGAACTCAAATTCTTTCACTCTGGGTTAAAAATTAAAGATTTGGGAGTCATATAGAAAGTAATTGATTCTATAGAGTTGAATGAGAACATCCAAGAAAACTGTAGATGGAGAAAATAGTCCGTGGTAGAGCCTTCAAAATTTCAATATTTAAATCTCAGAGAGATTAAAGAAGAGCAGTTTCAGAAATGGAGAAAAAAAATAAAAAGCACATGAAAATGTATCTTGTCATTAAAACCAAGAGATAACGAAATTTTAAGAGAAAGCAAGAAATTAACTTAGTAAATGCTGCAGGGAGGTAGGTCATTGAGCAAAGCAAGTTACAGGCCCATGCCTAACCTCAGAGGAGTGGAGATATCCAGCTCCTCCAAATGCCTGGAAAAAAAAAATCAAAAGTATTGGTGAGCTATAAATCTATCTCAAGATTTTTAACAGCCAATTAAATTTCATACTATACATTTGCCAACATTTATTAAACCATCTCCTTATTAAAGATTATTTACCTTACTCATTGGATTTAGCAAAACATCGGTGACCTTGATGAAAGCAATTTTGGTAGTGTTGGGGGGTGGGGTCAAAGCCAAATTAGAATGGATTGAGGAATTAAATGGAAGATAAGAAAGTAGAGAAGGGAAGCAGACTTGGCCCAGTGGTTAGGGCATCCATCTACCACATGGGAGGTCTGCGGTTCAAACCCCGGGCCTCCTTGACCCGTGTGGAGCTGGCCCACGCGCAGTGCTGATGCGCGCAAGGAGTGCCGTGCCACGCAAGGGTGTCCCCCACATAGGGGACCCACACACACAAGGAGTGCACCCCATAAGGAGAGCCACCCAGCGCGAAAGAAAGTGCAGCCTGCCCGAGAATGGTGCCACACACAGGAAGAGCTGACACAGCAAGGTGACACACAAAACAAACACAGATTTCCGTGCTGCTGACAACAGAAGCGGGCAAAAAGAAGAACATGCAGCAAATGGACACAGAGAACACACAGCTGGGGCAGGGGGGGGAAAGGGGAGAGAAATAAATAAAATAAATCTTTAACAAAAAAAAAGAAAGAAAGTAGAGAAGATAAATATAAACAACTGTATTAGTCAGCCAACATCAAAAACCCTCTCAACTCTGTCCTTTGCCGTGTCTTTTACCTGTGAGTCCCCACCCCTTGGTACAGACCAGATTGCAAACATAATCTAGTATCTATTTTTGGAATTCATAACCATATCAAACTGCTACAACAACCCTTAGGAGAAGAGGAATACTCATTCCCACCTAATGGGTGTATACTCTTTGTATTCAAACCATATTGAAAACTAAGTCAGAAGCCACTTGATTGATTTTCAGTAAGGAAATCACTGCTTCAGAGACTTGAAATACAGCTTGGTATGTGGTGTGTGTATGCTTTGCACCTGTACTACTTACAGAGGGCCAGTATAGCATAGTGATTATGAGCATGCATGGGCATTAGAGTGGAGAGGCCTGGGTTTGACCTCCTGTCCTGCCACTTACTACCATATTCTATTAATTCTAAGGTGACTGTTTTGCACATGTTAACACATCTGAAGGCAGCTTACAAGTGATGGCATCTTAAAATCATTGTCTTCCATTTCTGAAATAGTTGGCATGGCCTGCAGATATGTGAACTTGGTCAGAGCTGTTCACATACCTTTCTTCCAACTGAGTTATATTCATGGTTGGTACTATACTGCCATGTTGAGTTTGTTTCTTCAAAAAGATTACATTATGATATAACATTAAAAACAAAAGATATGGAAACAGAGGAGAAAGTCATACATTTGATATTAGTAAAGTAAATATAGTTTTTGGAGGAATGACTCAAAGTCTGTATTTTCTTGGAGGTATCAGCCAAATGCTTTTATAAGAAGAAAAGAAAATACCCCATGTAGATGAAACTGTATTGTATCTTATTTGTGAGATACAAGCTAAAGGGTTGCCTATCACACAAGTAGCAGAATTGCCAAATCCCTTGGAATAGATGATGTTTGCAAGCAGTGAAAGGCTCATGTTCCTAATTCAACTGTGATCATGCAAGACTATCGTTAAGGTGTCAAAATCAGTTGGCAGTGATTTTTCTTTCTTACAATGCTTAAAATAATGATGTACCCTATAATTGATGGCATCTTAGATTCAGTGAAATTTGGTAATTTGTTAATTGCGTGACCTTGGACAACTTTATCCTCACTGATCTTCAGTTTCCACTTTACGGATAGAATACCGATAGCTAATCCATAGGATTGTTGTGAGGATTAATTGAACTAATGCATGTAAAGTACTTAACACAGTACCTGGCAGGTGGTGTGTGCTCATTATAATTTACATTAGGTAAATTGAGGAAGCATAATTAGAAAAGGACATTGAGTGATTGTAGGCATTGTGGATCTGGGCATGGATTTTAGTGTCAAGAGAGACCTAAATTCTAATCCCAGCTTTCCCACTTAAAAGTACCTTAGCAATATGGTTGTGTAAAGGAAAGAATCGAGTGAAAGAATTTATGTAAGGCATTTAGCATAGTGCCTGGCACAAAGTGAGTTTGCAGGAAGTGTTAGCCATTTATTTTTATTTCTTGTATTAATGTTAATAATATCAGAAATAAGCTTTCAAATGATACTACACTATTTAATATTTTGTGTTTAATATTCTTAGGACTTTTCATATTTCTGAGCTTTCAATTGGCTCACAACCAAATTAAAAATAAAATTAGCAAGTAGTAGAAAGATATTAAAGATAGCAGCACTAACTCGTGACTTTTCTTTATTATAATCTGAGAGCTGCAAAAGAGTTTGAATAGAATTTTCTTGCTATGTATTTCATTGTGCTAAATTTATGTCCCTCCATCACTGGTCATGATCACAGTTGGGGAGTGTGGGTTAAAGCAAATATTACACAATTTCCTTTAGAATTGGTGAATGAAATTGGTGTTATCAGAAAGTGGATGTGGCTTAAGCGATTAGCCTCCTGTCCACCATCTGGGAGGCCCCAGGTTCAATTTCCAGGGCCTGCTGGTGAAGACAAGCTGGCCTGTGCCACTGCGGAGAGCTGATGGCCCACATTGCCGTGGAGAGCTGAGAGCAGACAACAAGCACAAACAAGGGGTGGGGAGGATAAATAAAGTAAAATAAATATTTTTTAAAAATTGATATTATCATGATTTATAAGTACAACCTAAGATGGCTTTTTCTGTTTGGATACCTTTTCTTTGTGAATTATTGTCTTCAGCCATGGTAGCCAAGTAACCAAATAAAAGTACCCTAGCAGTCAGAACTTTGAATGACTGAATCACAAAGCATATTATTAAAAAACCCAAATAACTAAATATATTAATTCATATTGCTCTCACTAAAAACCAAACAAGAGCAAAATGGGTTTTTGTACATTTACTAAATTATTTTAAATACTTCTTATCAAAAACATATGTTTAATTTTTACTTAATGCTTCAAAATTTTATGTTTTTGTGTATTTTATCATGTAGTCAATATAGTAGCACAATATCACATATGTAATTATAAGTAAGTATCTATAGGGAGTTTACAGTCAGAATTTAAGTTGAAGCCATTGTCATGTTGAAGTCAGTTAACCAATGAAGCTTTTGTGTTTTTGTGTTTAAAATTCAAGAAAACTTCCAGAATCATTTTCTATTCATTTCCAAATGGAAGAAGGTGGAAATAAGTTGTCCATTTTAACATCAAGACAGTTGTGCTTTTGTGGATTTTTAATCCATGTTAGTCAGCTTTCATTAGATTATGCTGCATAACAAACAATACCATAATCTCAGAGACTTATAAAAAATGAAGGTTTATTTTTCACTTGTGGTACAGGTCCTTTATCGATTGGTTCTTACTCTGCTCCATGTTTTCTTTATTCTGGGACCTGTATTGTAGGAGCAACTCCTTACCTAGGACATCTTAGGCTCTTGGCATAGGGGAAAAAAAGAATGGCCAAATCATGAGATGGTGCTTAAAGCTTTCACTCAAAGGTGGCTTTTTTCAGTCACTTCTGCTCATCAAAGTAATATGATGAACATCACAACAGCTTTATCAAAATTTTAAAAATCAAAACTTTTTATTTTGAGATAAACATTGATTCACATGTAGTTGTAAGAAATAATACAAAAAGAAATCCAGTGTATCCAGTTTTCCCAATGGTAACATCTTCCAGAACTGTGGTATAGTATCACAACCAGTATTTGACATTGATCGTTTCCATCACCATAAGGATCTCCTCATGTTTTTCTTTTACTGTCACACCTACATCTCTCCTACCCCAACCCTTCCTTAACCCCTGGAAATACTAATCTGTTATCCATTGCTATAAATAGTTTGTCCTTTTTTATTGCTGAGTAATAGTCCATGAAGTGGATAAACCACAGTTGGTTTAACCATTTGCTTGTTCAAGCTCCTTTGGGTTTCCAGTGTTCGGCTTTTATGAATAAAACTGCTATACATTTTCATGTACAGATTTTTGTGTAAACATTAGTATTCATTTCTCTGGGATAAATGTCTTGGAATGAAATGGCTAGGCTCTTTGCCTAGTCTTAGATCCTGAAAGTTTTCTAAAAGTTTTATATTTTCATATTTTCAATTTAAGTCTGTGATCCATTTGGAGTTACTTTTTTAAAATCTTTTCTTTTTTAAAGATTTATTTATTTATTTCTATCCCCTCCCCCTCCCCAGTTGTCTGTTCTCTGTGTCTATTTGCTGCGTGTTCTTTCTTTGTCCACTTCTGTTGTTGTCAGTGGCACAGGAATCTATGTTTCTTTTTGTTGCGTCATCTTGTTGTGTCAGCTCTTCCTGTGTGCGGCACCATTCTTGGGCAGGCTGCACTTTCTTTTGCACTGGGTGGCTCTCCTTACAGGGCGCACTCCTTGCACGTGGGGCTCCCCTACATGGGGGACACCCCTGCGTGGCATGGCATTCCTTGGGCACATCAGCACTGCACATGGGCCAGCTCCACACGGGTCAAGGAAGCCTGGGATTTGAACTGTGGACCTCCCATGTGGTAGACGGACGCCCTAACCACTGGGCCAAGTCCACTTCCCTAAATCTTTTTTTTAAGGATGCATAAATCACACTAAATGTTACATTAAAAAATGTAAGAGGTTCCCATATACCCCACTCCCCATACCTCCCACTCTTCCCACATCAACAACTTCTTTCATTAGTGTGCTGCATTGATTGCATTTGATGAATACATTTTGGAGCACTGCTACACATCATGGATTATAGTTTTTGTTGTAGTTTACACTCTCCCAGTCCATTCATGGAGTTACTTTTTATATAAGGTGTGAGACTTAGGTCAAGTTTCACTTTTTGGCTTGTGAATATCCAGTTGCTTCAGTACTATTTGTTGAAAAGGCTATCTTTTCTCCTTTGAGTTGCTATTGCAAGATGTGTAGTAAATCCAAATAGAGTTGTATTATTTATCTATTATTGCATAACAAATTACCCCAAACTTAATGGCTTGAAACAGTAAATAATATTATTTCACAGTTCCTTTGAATCAGGAATTGGCAAGTAGCTTTATCTAGGTGGTTCTGATTCAGGGTCTCTCATGAGGTTGCAGTCAAGAGGTTGATGGGGGCTATTGTTATCTAGGGCTGCATTCTTCCAGAGGCTTTGCTGAAGCTAGAGTATTTGTTTCCAAGATGGCTCACTCACATGGCTGGTGATTCAGTGCTGGCTGTTGGCGGGAGGCCTTTGTACTGGTACATGAAGCTCTCCAAAGCAAGTGATTCGAGAGATTATATCATATGTGGTTGAATCTAAATGAACATTGCCTGTGTAAAACAAAAGAAGCAATGTCTTATGGATTTTTAAAAATAGTCCCAAACTTAATATGCATGTGATAATAGCATATAAGTTGGGGAATCTAGTAAATGAAGTTAGTTTTCTAAGGTTCTTGCATTCTACAGAAAAAGGACAAAGGTATTTTTTACATTAGAGTTTGATAAATTAAGTATGCACGTTATAATTCCAAGGGTGATCTTAAAAGGTTATAAACTCTAAACTAGTAGAGGTGAAGTAAATGGAATTAGAAAAAGTACTCAAGCAATCCAAAAACTAGCAAGAAAGGAAACAAAATATAGAAAAGATGGGGCAAATCACAAACTAAGAAAAATTTAAACCCAAATATATGAATAATTATATTAAATGTTAATATAGAAATAGCAGGGAGGGGGAGGGGAAGAAAAAAAATAAATGTTTGAACAATCTTCTTAACAAGATTGACTAATGGACATAAAACAGGGCACTGTTCCCATCAACGCAAAATATACCTTTTTAAGAAAACATGGAATGTCTATAAAAATTGACCATATACTGGGCCATAGCAAATCTGAATAAATTTCACAGTATTGAAATCTTACATAGTAGAACTCCTTTCAAAACTGGGCTATTTTGACAGTACATTTGAGATTTGTAGTCAAGAATTTAAAGTGAATCCCCAGTTTGCTTCTCTCTAGCAGGGTTCAGCTCTTCAAGTATAAACATAAGAGAACGTGATTTATTTTAATTCTAATCAGGAGTGGGGTTTTCTAGGAGACCACACCAAGGAAGTGGAAAGTTAAGGATGTTTCTAAGGACATTACAGTATTGAACCCTGGAATCTAAACTGGGCAAGAAGTGAGGACATGTTAAGGATAATTGGGTACTGGTTAAAGTGGTAAGATTAGTGAATGAGAGGTGTCAGTGAGGTAGGAGAATTGCTGGAGTTGATGAGCTGGAAGGATAAGAGGTGATGATCAAGTGCTGAGAAGTCTAAAATTAAGGTTTGTAGATGCTGCTGATAAGATCAAGGGTACAACTTTGGCATGGGAAGCTAAAATGGTATGTTGGACATGATTTCGGTGAAGAGTTCAAAGACCTGAGAGGCCACATGTTAGATGAGTCATCATGTGATTTTTTAAGTCATCAAAAGCAGTTTGGGGATAGAATGGAAGATAGCCGCGTTCTGAAGTCTTCATTTATTGGAGTGAAGCAGTTGAGGGTCAGTAGATGACTTGAACAAGGTAGATAGTAAACGATAAAGTCCAATGACAAGCAATTAAAATGTATTCAGGTTTTTGAAGGAAGAGAGAAGAGAAGGGGTCTTGAAGAAGCGAGGATGAATATTCCTCACCTACAGGGAATATGGCAGAGAAACAGCAGTCTCCAAAGGAGAGAGCTTCAGAGGATGGCCAACTTTTTAGGGGATCAAAGGGGGTACCTTTCAGGGAGAAGGTTGAAGAGTAGAAGAGCTTTAACTCAGTAAAAAATAGCTATTATCATTATCATTGTCTTCATCATTAATAGATTTCGTGATTAGCTTTTTTTAAAAATATTTTATTTATTTCTCTCCCCTTCCCCGCCCTTCCCTGCCCTCCCCCGCCCAGTTGTCTGCTCTCTGTGTCTATTTGCTGTGTGTTCTTCTATGTCCACTTCTATTCTTGTCAGCGGCACTGGGAATCTGTGTCTCTTTCTGTTGCGTCATCTTACTGCATCAACTCTCCAGGTATGCAGCGCCACTCCTGGGCAGGCTGCACTTTTTTTGTGCTGGGTGGCTCTCCTTACAGGGCGCACTCCTTGAGTGTGGGGCTCCCCTTTGCAGGGGACACCCCGGCGTGGCACGGCACTCCTTGCGTGCCTCAGCACTGCGCATGGGGCAGCTCATCATATGGGTCAGGAGGCCCTGGCTTTGAACCCTGGATCTCCCATGTGGTAGGCAGATGCTCTATCCACTGAGTCAAATCCGCTTTCCTGTGATTAGCTTTTGTGTCATACTATTCTTATTTCTAAATACTTCAATAAGCTTTAACTGTTGTATTAGTATGTCATTTATTGACTAAATATACTTTACTTTCTGTAAAAGTTTGTGTTCCAGGCCTCTGGTCATCAAAATATTCATTATCCTATCTTAGATATTGGGAAATCAGGCTTAATTTGATTTGTGGAATGACTGCCATATGCCATACTCTTAGCTAGTGCTGGAAATAGTGTAAGATATGATACATCCACTCAGAGTATGGATTAATGAGCTCATGAGAATATAACTAATGTATGCATGCTGGCATAAACATACAGCCTTTAAGAGTTTTACACACATACACCTAGACTGAAAGCAGTAGGCATCTCTGAGACAGTGAAGGGAATGGAAGGAGTGAAATATGAAGGGGAACTTTCCTGTTTTTGCCTTTATTCTTTGAATCTTTTATAAAAATGCAATAATATAGTTTGTTATTAAAAAAAAACTTGTTATGGAAATGATAATTTACCTTTGTGATAGTTAAAAGGAGAAATTTTGCTTTCTGTGCTTTTGTCTGTTTCTTCTAGGCAGGGATACCGATGGGAGCAGTGCCAGCAGCAGGAATGCCTTACATGGGGCAAGCGCCATTCCTGGGAATGCGTCCTCCAGGCCCACAATACACTCCAGACATGCAGAAACAGTTTGCTGAAGAGCAACAGTAAGACACTTCTCAGATTCAAGGATAAAGAAGATTGACAGCAGCTACTTTAAAAATTGTCAAATGTTATCTAATGCAGATTTGAAAACCAAAACGTAAAGTTGCCTTTAAAATTCTTTAAAATACTTATAAGTTTACAGCCAGGAGGGACTTTAGACATCCTTTAATTTAACCCTCTTATTTTGCACCTAAGGAAAGGGAGGTCCAGAGAAATGAAGTGACTTGCCAGACAAGGTTACACAGTTACTAACAAAAACTGTATCCACATGTATGCCTCATGGTTCCCAGAGTAGTGTTTCTCCCATATGACACTGTCTTCTCAAGAGGAAGTTCCTTTTTATATGAAGAGCAAAGAATGTTTTTATGTTTGCCTGCTTGCCTCTTTTTTGAGATTACTTTTTATGAATAAGGTTATCTCCTCCCCTTGAAAACAGCACAAGAAATAAATTCATATGTGTAATTTAGGTAAATTGTTTTTTTAGTCATTTCAAATATTTTGAAATTAATATAGTGGGAAAACAGGATTGTCATAAGGAAAAAATTAGATATAATTAGCGGTGGAGTTTATAGTTCTAGAAATGCAAGATGATATTGCTCAAACTGTTACTAGAGATCTGAATATAACACAGTTGATAATCCCTGAAGCTGGTTCTTCACTAGATATTTTTCCTTCAGAAAACGATTTGAACAACAGCAAAAACTCTTAGAAGAAGAAAGAAAAAGACGCCAGTTTGAAGAGCAGAAGCAAAAGCTCAGACTTCTGAGTAGTGTGAAACCCAAGGTAATACATTCCCACACAAACACACACACATCCCATATGTGCCTCTTCTCACTCATTCTGTGGATTTTGTCACTGAAACAACAGCCCTAGCTGAGACTGTGGTTGGTTCCTTTCATATTGGGTTATCTGAGTTCTGAAGTAAAGATGTACCACCATGGCAATGATTGTAATCTTTTTTGTAAAAAACATTAATCCTCAACTTACTGATATAAAATTGAGTATATTCAGTATATATAATATCCAGTATCTTTATTCTAAAGTGTTTCTAAATGGGCCTTTTAATATTTTTATAGTCTATGGAGTGTCATTTTATACCTTTGCTTTATATGTTTATCAGTGCCTTTCTGACTTGGAGAACTCATTATCAGAAATATGTGGTAGGGGAATGGTTGTAGCTCAAGGGATTGAGCACCTGCTTCCCATGTACAAGGTCCTGGGTTTGATCCCTGGTACCTCCTAAAGACAACAAACAAAGCAAAAAAAAACCCACCCAACTTTCATTGGGGAGCAGATATAGCTCAGTGGTTGAGCTCCTGCTTCCTGAGTACAAGGGTCCTGGGTTCAATTTCCAATACTTCCTAAAAAGAAAACATGTAAAAATATCAGAAATAGAGTAAAATCTTTGCTTTTCTTTTAATTTGGGAGGGTCCAGGAAGAAGTGAGAGATGAGTGAAGAAATATACATACATGTATTATCTCTTAGACAGGAGAAAAAAGTAGAGATGATGCTTTGGAAGCCATAAAAGGAAACTTGGATGGGTTTTCCAGAGATGCTAAGATGCACCCTACTCCAGCGTCACACCCCAAGAAACCAGGTAGTTTTAATTCTAAGAGGCATTAAAATTTTCTTTTCTTTGAATATGATTTATAGTTTCCATGTGTTTGGTTTTGCTCATTATGTGTGTGTTTAGAGTCAGTGCTGAACCCTTCTTCAAACAAAGAAGAGATTTGGATGTTTTAAAATTTACAGTGGGTTAAGAGCTCTGGTCTGGATAACTATCTTGGGAGGAAGAAACCTCTTTGTCTTCTAGTTAAATGTCAATATGACAACTTCAGTTGTAAATCTTCTCTGTATAAGTGAGTATGTTAACATTAGTAAAATCTGCTAACTCAAATGTAATAAATGAGTTTTCCATTTGTTTTCATTGTTTTAAAATTAATTTTACCTTTTATGAGTTACCTCATTTTATTATTCAATGTTATTAAACTTATAAATTCTTAAAATGTCCTTTTTAAACAAAAAGCCATAGGTTTAATAATGCTCCTCATGAAATTTTAGTTTCTTTAACACTTTTCTTTGTGGCTTGTATCAGGTAAGCAAAAAAAAAAAAAAAGGCTGCTTAGAGCAGGGTGAAGGGAAAGCTTTTGTTTTTTTGCTTTGAATATTTACTGAAATTAAGCCTGTCTTTGCTTGAACTGTTACCACATCCTCTTTTAAATTCAATATTTTAACATTTCATTATCATCTAACGTTAAGAATAGTATGCCATTAATAGGTAAGCAGTTTTCCTAAGTCAGTCAACCAAGAAACTGCTGTCTTAGGCTGGTATCAATTACATTGATACACTTTATCTTAAATCCTTGAATTATAGTATTTTTATAGGTGAAATCAGGAGAGCATAATATAATTTTGACACACAATCTTGATTTTCTGGGACAGCTTTGACTCTGTCTTAGCAATTTCATTTGTTAGGTTATATACCCAAATCTGATTCCAAAAATAGGCCACAAAGATTGAAGAGAGAATGGACATTAGCAACCAGATTGAGTTCAGGAAGTGGTAGTATATCTAAAAATGAGAATTATAAAGTGAATAAACTAGTCAAGTAATTTAAGAATAGACACTAGGAATTAATATTAAAACTGTGCTCAGCATGGAACCTAGAAAAAGAAGAGGAAGGCAGAGAGGGATAGTCATTGTTAGGTCAAACACTTTTCTATCCTTGTTGAGTTTCCTTTTTTGGGCAACCAGCTATGATTTAAGAATGTTAAATAACCAGTTGGTGTTTTGATGTTCAAATCTTGTGAATTCAGTCAACATTAGTGCACTTAACATTTTCTAGTTAGCATACTGAGTAGAAAAAAGATTTTCCTGAAGCAAGCCTGGGAGTTTCTAGATCCTCCCTAGTTACGGTTTTAAACCTAGGCCCTAGTGTATAGAAAAAGAGTTTCTTGCCTTTTTACCAAAAGTATCTTTTAACTTTCCCCTATAGACTGTTTGTTTAAAAATATTTAACATACAAACTGTATTTATTACATAATTTTTATGTTTTTTATTAATCATATATGTAACTTCAAGAGTTTATGAGCCAAAACGTTTACCATGTTTATGAGCCAAAACGTTTACCATGTAGATTTAACATAATTCCAGCCAAATGCAAAGTAACATTGTTTCAGCCTTTGCAGACTTTTTGCTAATCAACAGTATGGATCCAGTATGCCTTTTAAATATATTCCAAGTAGCTCTCAGGTTTCTATTACTACTGTTTTATTATTCTGAGAAACTCAAATTGGGAACCTAAGTTTACACTCTTCGTAACTATTGTTAGGAGGTTTTGAGTTAAAAATAGCATGGCCTTTTTTTTTTTTTTTAGTAAAATTAAGGCAATAATTTCAAGTATTCATTATTCATCTTTCACAGAACTTTAAATGCTTTGCAGTATTTATTTCATTGATACAAAAGAGAGGAAATAAGCATGTACATCCCTGTTTTTCAGATGAGAACTTTTTTTTAAAAAAAAAAACTCCTTTTAACATTAGGCTTTAGAAAATACTAAAGCAATTCACAGTGGTTAAAAAGCAATGATAATATCGTATTGTTAATGAGCCTTGTGTCAATGTGGCTCCTGTAGAGAG
Source organism: Dasypus novemcinctus (assembly GCF_030445035.2). Taxonomy (NCBI): domain Eukaryota; kingdom Metazoa; phylum Chordata; class Mammalia; order Cingulata; family Dasypodidae; genus Dasypus; species Dasypus novemcinctus. The sequence goes on from NC_080693.1 coordinate 41,932,192, forward strand.
GGTTTTTACATAAATAAATCTCATATTTCATAATATAAACACCACAATGTTATTTATTCATATCCTTTAGTGTCAAAGATCTTTTAAACAGTCTTCAGTTAAGGTTCACTTTCTTAAATTGATTGTTGAGTTATATAACTTAGTACTCTAATGGTATTCCAATTTTTATGCTTTCCACAAAAAAGTATCGTCTTGGTAATGTGTTTACTGTTCTTATTATCTTTTGTAATTTTCATTCCTTATAAATTAACTTTACTGAAATGTGATCTCTACAAAGTGTCTGGATCAGGCATGACATGAAAAATTACAAGTTTGTATTGTACATTGTTCCTGTATTAGGGTTCTCAAGAGAAACAGAACTGACAAGATGTTTATGTAAATGTACATAAATATTATGAGATTTATTATAGGATTTGGCTCACATGACCATGGGGATTGGCCAGTCCACAAGCTTTAGGGCAGGCCTCATATTGGGAACTCCATGAAGGTGGTGAATTCCCCAGGAGAAGCTGGCTGGCTGAAGTAGAGATAGAAATTCTTCCTAACTGCTAAAATCGTCACTTCCCCCTCTTAAGGCCTTCAACTGATTGGATGAGACTTCTCTCATTACTGAAGGCACTCTTCTTTGTTGATTGTAGATGTCATCAACCATAGATACAATCAACTGACTAATTATTTAAGTCCACAAAATATGCTCACATTAACAATCAGGCCAGTGCTTGCTTGACCAAACAACTGGACACCATAACCTACCCAAGTTGACACATGAACTTAACCATCATAGTTGCTTAATGGCATAATGAAATTTAGTCCTCAGAGTTTATATTTGTCCAAAACCAACATATAGGTGGGTTTTCTAATATTTTGTATATATTGTTTTAAGAGAATATTTTCCAGAAAGATCATTTGGGTTTCAAAAGTAATCACCATTTCGATGTAAATTATTAATGGTTTCAATTAGGGGGAAAAAATTAGAAATCACCTAATAAAAGAAGGGAAGAAATTGTATTTTGCATTTTTCTTTGAGCCAAATGCAAAATAAGTATAAAACCTCATTTTAAAAAGACATTAAATTGTGTATAAATAGACATCACAGAGTTTTGCATGCATTGTATAATTCCATTTGACTCTTGTTACTTGTGTTATTTCTTGTTCATTTTCCACTAGTCATGTTTCAGTATATCCTTTTGGAATTGTATTACATCTTAATTTCTTTTTCCCTGTTGATTTTTATTTCTCTGTGTTTCATTGCCATTTTCCATTTCGCAGATTGTCCCACACCATCTCATTCTACTATAAATGTCTCCCCATCACCTGCCTTTCTTGATGAAGAAGAATTCAGTGACTTTATACAGGGACCTGTTGAATTTCCCACATGTGGGCCTTCTTCCACTTCCCAGCCTTTTCAGTCTTTCCATCTCACCACCCCAGTTGGCCAGTTGCATACACAGAAGGCTGGGACACAGCCTTTCCCTCCAGGTCAGATTTCAGTATCTTTTGCCATACTTGGTGTCCCTGGGCAAATTCCATATTTCTCTACGCTTCAGCCTCACACAGTGTACAGAAAGCAGGTAACCCCTAGTATTATTAATGAAAATGTGCTTAAAATAATCTACAAAAATTTACTTCTACAATATAAGTAGAATAGTACAGTGATGTTAGCAAAGAAACTTGTACATAAATTGTATGAGTGCTGGAGGAATTCACCAAAATAAGACTAGATTTTTAAATTTGGGGGGCCTTATATTCGAGGAACGTGATTTAAAATGTTTGCTCCTAAGTTAGAAGCTATTTAGACCATCTTAGAACTTTAAAAACAAACTGGTTTCTTAAGGAGATTACTCTTTTGTTTGGGAAAGTCACATGTCATTTTCTTAAGAATAAAGAGCCAGGGAAAGCAACTTTTGAAAATTCTTTCTCTGGTTTGATGACAGAATGAGCCCTTGAGGTCAGAGATCCAGGCACTCCCCTTATTATCTGTTTGTCCCTGGACAAGTCTTTAGACATTTTTCTGCCACAGTTTTATCATCTATGAAATAATGAGGGCAGTTGTACGTACTCTATCTTGAGTCATAGTATAGTGCCAGGAGAGATCTTAGGAGATGAGTACTTAATTCTAGCTCTCTCATTTGGCAAATGTGGAAGCAGATCTAAAGATGATGTTACTGGCCAGAGGTCTCCCCAGTAGTTAGTGGAAGTGTCTATGTCTTATGTAGAGCTCCAGGTTCTAAGTTAATGCTCCTTCCACTATACTATTCTACCTACTGTCTCGTAGGATGCTGGAGAATCAAAGTAGATAATATGTCTATTCTCGAAAATCTCTAAAGTCTTTCAAGGCCTACACAGATGTATAATGATTGAATTATTTTAAAAGTTTGCATTATATGTGGCAGGGCCTTCCCTTTTAGGAAATGGGGCTGGAAATGGGTGGTTGAAGAGATGGTAACATGCAGTTGCATACAAATAATCCTTCATACTGTTTGTTTAGGCCTTTCCTTGGAGAAGAAACTCCTAGTATCTTGTGATATAAGTACATCTGGGCAGGAACGTAAATTAACTACTTCTGAAGTTGGGCACAAAACCCTAGGCCCTGTTTCCAGTAAGAGCCATCCCAGTTTAACGGCCAGTTACAGGGGTGCTATAGATGGATGTGTAAGTGGTGCCACCATTGCTGAGACAGAAAAGACTTCAGACCAAAACCTGTCAATTGAAGAGAGTGGTGAGCTCATGAAATGCTCTGCAAAAATTCTTTTAACCAAATGTCGCTTAAATGCTAACATCTTCAGCATTAATCTTCACGTGACTGCTGCGTGATTTTGCTAGTTGAAATCTTGCTTAAAATATAATGCATTCCTTTCTCTAATTAACCATTAAGATTTTGCTCTGAATTCTTTCAACACGCTTATTCCTTTTTAAAAAGTGATTTTGATAACCGGTTTTCTTAATCGAAATCATTCCTGCTTTAAATTTTCCTTCCCTCTTATTTTATAAAAGCTGTCTCCCCCCTCCCCTCATAATTTCTGTTCTTCCATAAAGGTTAAGAAGTTAAAATTATAACTTGAAAAGTCACCAAGGAGAATGTAGTTTTGCTCTCCCTGAAATAAATCATATGCCTACTGCCTAATAGATTCAAAATTTTTAAACTCACCTTGCAGAGAGAAATTAGAATGTGGGCAGCCTGGGAGACAAACTTTTGGAGGATATTTTACTGGACAAGAATTTATTGTAGGGGAGCGGATGTGGCTCAAGCAGTTGAGTGCCTGCTTCAAACACGGGTGGTCCCAGGTTCAGTCCCTGGTGCCTCCTAAAAAAAAAACAACAACAAGGAAACAAATGACAAAACCAACTCCAGGGAGTGGATGTGGCTCTTGTTGAATGCCAGCTTCCCACACATGAGGTCCCAGGTTTATTACCCAGCTTCGGTACCTCAAAAAAAAAAAAAAACCCGAACACACACGAAAACCCAAAACAAAACAAAAAAAATAATTTATTGTGTTGTGCTTTGAAAAACAAAACTAAGCATCTAAGACAAAAGTATTATATTCAAGTTTAAAAAAATCAGACTTCGAAAAGAAGCAGTATTGTATTAAAAGCTGTAGGTAAAGCTTGGACAACTAAATTTTTATATATATAATTTTTTAACTACTGTCTATCATATGTTTAAATTGTAATGCATATGAGATGGTGCAAGCTTCATGATTCAGAATACTGAGTTGGTACATTTTATTTTTTCTTTACTCTTTAGGACATAGTTAATGTACAAGATTTGTTTAGAAACCAAATATTTTAGTTATATTGGTGACTTTTTTTTCCTTTAGGGCCTCCAATCAGTGCTCTTCTTAATAAAAAACCACTAGTGTGATTTTCCCCATCTTCCACAGACATTATGTGCATTAGATAATGTTCCTTATCTTTTAGGTGTGGGAGTATTTCCTTCACAGGATCCTGTTCAGTCCAGAATGCCTCCTTGGATTTACAATGAGAGTTTGGTTCCAGGTAAAAAAAAACACTGTAGTAGATATAAAATTGTAAATATTTTCTGTCATAATTACAAAATATGCAAAAGGAATTGTAACTTACCCTTTTATGACTTGTCATGTGATACTATATGAAGTAAAAGATAAGGTGAGAGAAGTGGATGTGGCTCAAGTATTTGGGTGCCTGCCTAACACATGGGAGGTCCTCAGTTCGGTTCCCAGTACCTCCTAGAGAGGATGAGCAAGACAGCAAGCTGGCACGACAGGCTGGCACAATAAGCCAATGTGACAAGATGATGCAACAAGAGACACAGAGAGGAAACACAATGAGGGGCACAACAAAGCAGGGAGCGGAGGTGGCCCAAGCAATTGAGCACCTCTCCCACATGGGAGGTCCTGGGTTTAGTTCCCAGTGCCTCCTAAAGAGAAGATGAGCAGACTCAGAGAGTGCACAATGAATGGACACAGAGAGCAAACAGCAAACAGTGAACACAAACAATGAGAGTAGAAATAAATAGATAAAATCTTAAAAAAAAAAAATTCTGTGTTAAAAAAAAGATCAGGTGGCATCTTTTTCTATACTGGAAAGTGGTGTTTACTTTTTTCTTTGTATATACTATTGCTGCTAAGCCAAAAAAATCACTAAGGTATATATTTTGTGATGTTACCGAATTTAATGTAAGGAAATAGTCTTTTAAATCAAATGATGTGCATAGAATAATGACTATACAGGAGCATATACTAATCAGTTTTAATATATCTAATTCACTGTACTTTGTCAAACCTTTGGAAACAAAAGATAACTTTCATTAGATCTTCAGTTTTCTAAGTTGGCCATAGACTAAAGTTCTTTCTTCTTGTTAGTTAACAAAAACTCATGCAAGATTCCTATTGCTGAGCTCCTTTTTGGAAGAAACCACTAAACTAGGGTTGTCAATTTACAAATAAACATATAGGATACTCCCAGTTAAATTTGAATTCAGATAAACAACATATTTTATGTGTCATCTCTACCACTGAAAACCTTTCCCACTTTGTCCTTTGGAAGCCCCATTTTATTGTGACAAACTCTCCAACTTGTCTGTTCCTGTTTTCAAACACTTATTCTGCTTCCTCACCTTAACTGAAACCAGGTCTTTCTCTGAAGGCTCTATTTCCATAGCACCTTTCCCTCTGGTGTTTGCTTTCATGGCCTCTGTTCCATTGCGCCAGGAGAGAGAGTATAATTCTTCCTTCTAATTGCTATTTTCATACTGTTCCCATCGTTGTTACTCTTTACTTTCTTCTCTTTTAAAATTCATAGCAGCTGGTTATTACCACCTCTAACTTATTGTCATTACAAACTACTGATGAATTATAAGACTTTCTCTTACTTTCAGTCCTAAATCTTTAGGACCAAGCTGTAACTTCTCTTCTGAGCTTCAGACCTAATTGTCTACCGGATATTTCCACTTGGATATTTTATAGCAATTCAAACCCTGTTATGGTTAGATTAGAAATGGTCTATTAAAGCAGTTTGGTCTAATATTATGCTTGTATAGTAACAGCAACACCAACAAAAACATGAATCACTTGTAATGTGTTTACATTTGTAAACTGGTCTTTTCTTTCACAGATACCTATAAGAAAATTTTAGAAACCACAATGACTCCAACTGGAATAGATACTGCTAAACTTTATCCCATTCTGATGGCATCTGGACTTCCCAGGGAAACTCTTGGACAGATATGGGCCTTAGCTAATCGAACTACACCTGGCAAACTTACTAAAGAAGAACTTTATACTGTTCTGGCCATGATAGCTATAACACAGGTAGATGGTGTTTCTTAAGGTAGAACATATAACTTCTCAATATAAACTGAAAGAAAATGAAACCTTTATTCAGTATAACAGTGTAGAACTCCTTGCACATTACAGTTTGGATCATTTTCAGGAGGTTGTACTTTAAAAATGTATAATTTCTATGAGGCACATACTTGGAAAATATTCTTTTGTTTAAAGACTGTTTAATATAGTAACATTCTCTGACCTAGCTGAATCCTTTCTAACTTGAAAGTTAATAATAAATGAAATTATTCTCTCTGTCCTTAGAAGTACTTGTTTAAAATTCTTCAGGTATAAAGTATTCTCGGTCTGGTAGCAGTTTTCCCCATATTACAAAATGATTTTGATTGATTTAGTTAGAGAATTAACCAAAATTGTCAGAGAGGGAAATGTCAGAACTAATACGTGTTGGCAATTTCTTTTTCTTTTTCTTTTTTTGCATTAACTTGTTACTTTTTTCTTGTATCAAGTTTGTGAGTTCTGGAAGAGTCAGTATAGAAAAATAGCAAGGGTACAGATTTTACATGTAGGTCTCTGCTAGATTTAGACTGCATATAGTTTGCAGTCTCCTAAAATGTTTTCATTTTCCCATTTTCCTACTGATCTGTGTAGAGGGGGGTTCCTGCGGTGAGTCCTGATGCTTTAAACCAGTTCCCGGCGGCTCCTGTTCCAACTCTAAGTGGCTTTCCTGTGACTCTGCCTACCCCAGTGAGTCAGCCACCTGTGATGCCTTCAGGCCCCGCAGGCTCCATGCCCCTCAACCTTGGACAGCCGGTCATGGGCATTAACCTCGTTGGACCAGTGGGTGGAGCTGTAGTCCAGCCCGCCAGTGGCTTCTTGCCTACTTACCCTGTAAACCAGGTAAATGGAACAGCTGTGCAAGATATTCCAAATAATCACTGAGAGTAAATCTGGGTGCCTTTTTTGCCAGGGATGCTTAGAAAAGTTTGGTGGATCGTGGTGGACCCTTAGGTGAATAATAAGTATTAGAACAACACAAATTTAATTTTTCATTATTTAAAAACCTGAAGATATTTATTAAACCTTAAGATATTTGAATTCTGCTGTGCAGCGTTGGTGGTATAGTGGTGAGCATAGCTGCCTTCCAAGATATTTGAATTTTAGCTAAAGATGTATAATTCTTAAGCATATATACATTTTAAACTTCGAACATAATAAAGTCATAGGCTGTGTGTTTTGAGGAAACTGCTAAATCTGAAGTTAAAATATCCTAATTTATTTTATACTTCTCAGATTAGAAAAAAAAATTTTTTTTAATTATAATATGTAGTGCCAGATGTCCATATCTCTTGATCTAGTGGTTATACTGTTAGGAATCTATTCCACAGAAATAGTAACTCAAATTAGCAAAGGCATACAAGTTTTTATGTTTGTGAGAATAAAAAATTAGAAACAGCTAAATGTTCAACAGAAGAAGAAATAATAAATTTTAATTCATCCATACAGTGGTAAACTATTTTGATCATTAAAATTAATGAGATAGATCCACATGTACCGCCTGGAAAGATGTCCATGTAATAGAATTACTTTTTTTTTTTTAATGCAGAACAATATATGTTGTATATACTCATTTATCTATAAAACAAACTGTTAACAGTACTTACCTCTGGAGGGTGGGAGAAGTCAGTGTCCACTATTTACTTTATACATGTATGTAATTGGTTACAACAAACTTGTATCACTTTTGTAATTTATAAACATCTATAAAATTTTCTTTAAAAATGCAGGTTTTCAGGAACCCAAGAGGTATGATTTAGCTATGTAAAAATTGGTAGAGTAGTTCTTTATAACAGTCTTTTATCATTTGTAGCAGAGGGTATCTAAAACTAGAAAACAGGATTCCTTCCTTAAGTATTTGAGTTGATGTGCTATATAGAAAGTATTCTTCTGAAATTAGGTAGTTGTACCTAAATTAGGAAATTTAAAATTCAGTCTTTGGGGCTGGCCACTGGGGATTTGTTAACTATTTTAGCAGTTTGATGGTTTTCCTATTTAAATGTCGTCTATAAACCTAGGTGATAAAACCAGAAGAAGATGATTTCCAAGATTTTCAAGATGCTTCAAAGTCAGGATCCCTTGATGACTCATTCACTGATTTCCAAGAGTTGCCTGCTTCTTCAAAAGTAAATAATTCCCAGCATGGAAACAGGTAGAAAAGAGCTGAATATATTTTAACACTGTATTTAATAATTTAAAAAGAGTCATTCATCCACAATGACAAGACTAAATATAAGAGAAACTAAGACTCCTTTCTCTAATGCTTTCCTTGATTAACCCTTATTCATATTTCATTTTTTGGATTTCTTTCCCCTTTGCATATCTTAAACTTCAACTCCTCCTACCATTTCCTCCTAGTACATACCCAGTACAGTTTTTTTTCCCTGAGCTAAACCTGATTTATTATAGCTGAGTACACCTGTGCAGTGATGTATTCACAATCTTATATTAGGTCCAGGTCGTCAACTGTTGAAAAATTTTCTGGCTGGAGCATATAATTTGGTATTTCTTTAATATAATTTACTGTTGATTTTCCACAGAAATCATACTTCAGAAATATAAATGGTTATTCATTTCTTATGTATGTTGAGATCAGTGACTTTTGGCCTTCAGATTTCTGTTACTTTGTTTACATAGACAGCTGCATAAACATTTCTCTAATGTTTTATGTGCTGGCTTAATTTACAGGTACAGTAACTGATTCAGTATGTTATGTTGATACCTTTGCATCTCAATTTTTAAAATGTATTTATGATACTTCTTTCATAGAGTGGAATACACTGGACTTGGAGTAAGCAGTATGAATTTCTTTGATTTAATTTTTCAACTTCTTTCTGTCAGGATACATATTTCATTTCTGTTATGCTCCTGTTTATGAAATGTCATTCATGTCTTCCATTTCAACCATTTGATTTACTTACTCAGTACATCCTGCAAATCACAGTAACAAGAACTTGGGTAGACATTATCATTATGAGAATTACAAATAGAGAAAGAGATTTTTCTCCTAATTTTAAGAATACGTCAAACACATGTAAGTAATATATTTACATAAGGAACTTATGAGGAATGTAATTTCTAAGGCCTCTCCACCAGCACATTTATTGTTAACCTTATAGACCCATAATGATGTTTCTATCCCAGATCTATCTTTGAGCAAAATTAATATGTTCTGCTAAGTAGGCATCCCTATATAAATAACCCAAGGCATCTCAAATTCACTGCATACAATTAAACTCCTTGTTTTTCTACTCAAAGCTAAATAAAAATGTGTTAAATCATTGTTCCCTGCCTTCATGAATTGTATTACCATGTCCAGTCACCAAATCAGAAAAATGTATTTTATCTTTGGCTCTTTCCTCTCTCCTTACCAAAATCATCTGTTTGCTCTCCATGGTGTGGAACGAAGCCATGAAAATATTATGCTCATGACTGATAATCCATGCTCATTCTTCATTTATTCACTTATGAAATATTTATTTAGCATCTTCTGTATGCCAGACATTGGCGTTGGCAGCAGAAATACAGAAGCAAAAAACACAGCTCCAGTTCTAATGAAGCTTAGTTTCATCTGGGTATTTATGTTATCTGATAAGATGCATTATGATTGTATATTAGGATCGAGTTTAACTGTGTATATAGTGAATTCCCTAGTTTATGATAACTTACATTCTGTATTCCATACTGTGAATTTAAGAGATTTGTTACGAATAGCTAAGCCTAGGTGAGATTGTTAGCAGAACGCTCTGGGTTTCTAGGTTCTTTGGCTATGTCACATAAAGGAATTTAAGGACATGCCATAGGGTAGGCAAGGGAGTAAAGAGTTTATTGAGAAATGAGAGAAAAGAAAAAAGTACACACCCCAGACATGGGTGTGGGCATGCTACAGGGTGAGCTGCATACCCCCTCTCTAGGGGTTTCTGGTTTTATTGGCTATCATTGCAGGGTTAGGGTTTATATTGATTAGAGTATTTAGGACAAGGCAGGGGAACTTTATTGGGTAGTTTGATTTTTATGGGCTGCTGTCTGGTGGTGATTGGTTCCTGTATTGCTCCAAGGTAAAGCCTGAGTTGTTTGAAGGTAATTGGCCTCTGACCAACTGTCCTTTAGCCCTGCTGGAGGTTGCTACATGAGAGGCTTATGAAAATAGGTGGATAGTATGGGAATTTCTTGTTTTTCCTTCTTTCTGTTGGGTGGATGCTGCAAGCTGCATTCCCATAGCTTGTTTGTGCACTTTAGCATGCACAAGCTGCTAGAACTGCTTCCATAGCTAATGGGTGAATGCTGCAAGTTGCCTCCTGCTAATTTGCCTACGTGAGTTCAGCTGGATGTTGCTTCAGTCTTTTCTACTGGGTGGTGTTTGTATGGAAATTTATTGGGTTTTTCACCTCTCCTCCTTAGGTCCCTATTCTGTCCTGCCTCAAGACTACTTTCAGCAATGTTTTAAGCAAAAAAATGGGAAGTATCTGTTAGAGAAGATGAAAAAGCAAGTAAGGTGTTAGAAGTAGTTGGAAGTGAAGAGCATTGTTAGTCTGTGAGAAAATGACATTAGTTGAGGGTGGCACCAGTTGTGGGATGCCTTATGATTTGTACCATAATGCCGAAAGCATTTTAGAAACTAGAAGTAGCATGAGGAATGTGATTCTTGCTATTGCATGTGGGATAAATTCAGCTGCTAAGCAATCCTGTTGTGATTACTATGATGAGAGGTACTCTGGGTTTAGATGTATAGACACTGAAAAATATGTATCTGAGATATCAGTTGGGCTCTGTTGTATTGGATGTCAGAGTCAAAGGGAAGAGAGCAATTAAACTTAACGTAAAAGGCATGAAAGGGGGTCTGGAAGACAGCAATATCATTTATCCATTCAGAAAATACTACTGAATGTGTCACTGGGACTCTAGAATAGTAAACAAAACAGACATGGAACCTTGAGATAGAAATTTCAAAAAGGGTTAAGATGTAGGGATTGGTTAGTTTGTATTATTTTGCTGAGATTGAAACATTCCTTTTTAAATGTGTATATTTAGCAGGGTAGGCACCTTGGTAAAACCATCTACCACAGTCACATTATATGATTGTGAAACATAAATGGATTTACTAGAGAAAAAGTGAAATATTTATTTTTGATGGCTGAATTCTCTCTCTGAAGTTTTACCTTTCAGTTGAGTCCAGTCTCTTAAATTTTAAAACAATATGCCCCCTCACTTGAGTGACCTTTTATTAGGGTTAAAGAGCAGAAATAACTGTTTCATGTTTGAAGTAGATAATGACGTATGTATAACTGGCATAAACATTTCCATGGTAATTACAGTGGTTTCTTTAATAATAATTTCAGAGAAAGAACTAGAATGAATTATTCATTTCCAATATGCGTAAATTTACTGTCTGAGTCATAGCTGTTTTTGAATGGAATTTTATTTCATTGACTTCAATCAACAGTGCTTAATTTTCTTGAAGATGCTCTTCTTTTTTCCAATCCCATGAATATAATCATAAAGTTAATAATATTCAATTAAATGTCAGACTTAGTAGAAATATTTTATCCGTTTGAAACATGAGCTTTTAAAAGAGTAGATGGGGAGTGGATGTAGCTCAGTGGTTGAGGTCCTGCTTCCCATGTATGAGGTCCTGGGTTCAATCCCCAGTACCTCCTGAAAAAAAGAAAAAAAAAGACTAGCTAAAGTTGGTGAGCCATGAAAAACAAATGGATCATTCAGTTTTGTGGATTTTTGCTAAGGCAATTACCTTTATTTCTATGCAATAGTCTGTATAATAAGCTGGAGTTTAATTACTTATAGAACTTTTTAAAAATCTACCTATAACATATAGATGGCTATAATGTATAGATGCTGCATCTGTCAAAATCAAGTATGTGGCAGCTGTTTGGTAGTGATATGAAATTAAATTATACCTCCACTGTAATATTTGATTGCACTAAGTCCTAAAGTACTGTGGGTCCCATTAGCATGCATGTGCGGAGCCCCCCCCCCCTTTTTTTTTTTTACCTTGCTTGTAGGCCACTGATAAGAAGATTTAAATGACTGAAAAGATTTTTGCTTCAGGGCAAAGAACGCAATAGAAATCCATTTCTATAACTTGCCTGTGTGGTATTGAATGACACTAGTGGTGAAATGTAGCCATTCATATGTAAAGGTTGCTCTTTCTGGGAGCTGCCTGGGTCTGATAAGGAAAAAAAAAAAAAGCAATGCTTTTATAATATGTAGTTAAGCCTTCCAAGAATTACCCATATAGATACCACTCATTATGCTATTTTTTCATCCAGTGAAAAATATGTTCACAGGCAAAAGTATCTTTATCTAATTTTGAAGTGATTGTTGTTTTGCTACAGAGGTAGCTTCTGGAACCACTGATGTGATCCTTGGGAAAATGCAAATTGTATAAACTCAGCTGCTTCATACCAAATGTGTGAACTTCTGCCAGTAAGCAATGCAAGATGATCAAAAGGAGAACAATTTATATCTTGGCTTGAACAGCATTTCATAATTAGATTTTTATCTTTACTATTCTACATCTGTAGAATACCAATTTTAGAGAATAATTTATTTTAAGTAAATTATTTCAAATAATTTCTTTAAAATATGGTTTCTTTCTCAGATTGAGTGTACGTATTTGGAGCAGTTCACTTTTGCAGTTTTGTGGGCCTTAAGTTAAAAATTCTGGAGGTCACCATTCTATGATAACCAATTCCCAGTGTCATTCCAAACTTCATTATTTTGACTTAAAAGAGATGGTTAGATATTCGGTGTGGATCAGACCCTTCTTGAGTTAATCAAGAAAACTGTTATTGCTTGGGTGTTGTTTTAATATATAATTTTGTGTGTATGTGTGTAAATGACATTGTTTTACTCATCTGTGGTGTGTATATACAGTTTCTAAGTTTTGAAGCAAAGAGCCATGAGTTTTAGCTTAGGTACCTGTCTGCCATTTAAATTTAAGTTCCTATTGATGAAAGGGGAAGGATTTAATGTTCTAGACATTAAGAAATGTTTCTTTTTCCCTTTTAGTGCCTCTTCTTTGTTGAAACCACTTCCTGGAGCTAAAGCACTGGCTTCAATGGATAAATATGCTGTATTTAAAGGAATTGCAGCTGACAAGTCCTCCGAAAATACAGTTCCACTTGGAGGTAAAAACAGTTCATAATTCATCATTCTGGGAATGTAACATTTAGCTGTTTTGTGAGTCTTTGTCTTTAATGAAGGCCTTTTATGTTAAATGTGTTAAGTGCATGTTAAGTGTGCTTGACAAAGCCACTCTGCCTTATTGACTTCCTTGAATTGTGATCTCAAGGTTCCTAACGTTAATTGAGTTTTTGTCTTCTTATCGTAGAGCCTGGTGATAAATATAGTGCTTTCAGAGAACTGGAACAGACAGTAGAGAGTAAATCTTTGGGTAAGTTTTTGATTCCTTAATAAAGAAAAGAGATTTTTGATGATTCTTTCAGTGACACTCCTGAACATTCCTTTCTTTTATTGTGTATGCTTTAAGGACAAAAAAACTGAAAGGGTAAAAAATATGGTATAGTAGTGATTATTATGATTAATATTCAAATTGCAAATATTTTAATTAAAAAACCTTCATGGGTACCTACTATGTTTAGTAAATATTGTGATAAGTACTGAGTGGGGAATTATCCTATAGTAGAGGGATAAGACTTACTTTTCTGTGACTCTGTAAATTACAAAAAATCAAACTGTGGTTAGATTATTTGGAATTGATTTCTAAATGGGTGCAGTTTCCTTGGCAGATAGTACATTTCCTTTTACTGGGAGCCTTCAAACCAGGTTATATTCCTTTATGAAAAGGAGGGCTGTGGCAACTTTTGATTATTGTAGGTGAATTCAGAGTTGTTCAACAAGACTTGAACTGTGGACTGTGTACAAGACAGCAGCTAGTCATTTACTTTTCAAGATTTTCAAGATTGGCTGCAATTTAATGAAAAAGATGAAGTGTATATATGTGGTTCCCATCTTTGATAGAACAGCTTAAATAGAGTGGAAGGGAATACAAAATGATTATTTGAGAGCTATATATGTAAAGATTGGAAGTTATGTTTCTGGTTAAATCCCATCATAAATATGTTTAAAGTTTAGGTAATGCATAGATCAAGTGATGTCTTCCAAAGTTTAACTGTCCATGCTATAAAATGTGTATACACTAATGAGGATTTCCTTCTGCAAACATTATCACATTCTACCTTTATGTATTGAATTCTCAAACTTGGAACATCCTTTGATAATCATTTATTTCCATCCTTGTGCCCAGAAAGTCAGGTAGGTGTGGTAGAAACTGTGTACTGCTTAAATATCTAAAATGAGAAATCCATACCTCTTCTAGGAATATCAATCTCTTAGAGTTCTTAGGTTCTAGAAATGTTTCCTTGTGTTTCATCTGAGCCTTTCAGATGTAGTCATTCTTTCCTCCAAAGTGCCTATGTCAGGCATAAGGAGTACAAAGATAAGCCCTACAGGAACTTTTGGCTTATTAAGTTTTTGTTTACTCTTATCAATGCTTTCATCAGCTCTTGGGCTTAAGCAAGTTAGTAGTAATGAGCATGGTTGAATATCAAGGTTCTTTGTAAATTTGGTACTAATGAGTATATATGTATTTTATTCCTGTGAAGGACAGTGGGGGAAAACAATGGTGCTACAAAATGAAAGCAGTACCTTACTCATCCCTATATTAACAGCGTCCTAGATTGTTGTTGTTGTATTTGTTTGCTTGCTTTCATTCCTATCTTAATTGTAACTATCAGGCCTTCCAAGCAGAGATGCCAGCTTTGCTTCATTTTAGGATTACTCCTTGGGGAATGATATCTTTTTAATAGTCTTATTAAAAACACATTGGCCTGACTTCATCAAAGTATGTAAAGACTTTATCCTAGAATTTATGAAGAATTATATAGTATTGTGTTCAAAGCTGTGGGTTTCTTAGGTTAATAAATGACAGTTTAATAGTATTTTTTCTACCCCTTTAGATTAATTTATTTGCTAAAATTTCCCTTTGTTTTGTACTTGTAAACCTACCCATTTTTATTTCTTTTTAACCCTTTAATCCAGCTTACATTTCTAATGGAAAAGTTTGCAATTCATCAGTAAGTTTAGTTTGCTGTGGTAATTTCTTTTTAAAAATAACAAAGCAAAACTTGTCAATTTCACAGATATATCAAAACAGCACATCAAAAACTGAGTATGTGATAAAATTGGATGCTTATTATCCTTTTGTTTACAGAAATAATGTAGATGTAATCAGTGGATACATTTGCTTAAAATTCTGGGGTGGGGGAATAGATGTGGCTCAAGCAGTTGAACTCCTGCTTCCCACATGGGAGGTTCCAGGTTCGGTTTCTGATGCCTCCTAAAATAAAAACATAAACAAATAACAAGCATACCAAATGATAAAACCAACTCAAGGGAACTGATGTGGCTCAGTGGTTGAGTGGTCTGTCCATTTGTGAAATTGACTTCAGACTTCTTAGTGGTATGTCTTTAAAACATAAACAACAGAAAATCTGAATGCTATTCCTCTCTTTCTAAAATTTCTCTAACAATAATATTAATGGATTTCTCTGTGTTGATAAATTATGCTAGTGAATTGGTTTAAAGACCATGGATAAGAAGGAAAAAATCAGCTTCTACTGTTTCCCATGCTTTTTTCATTTGATATATCAAAGTATACATCAATATATTTTATTCCATTTGATATATCAAAATATAGATCAATATATTGTGTTAAAAGCATATATATTTCATATGCCAATTTTAAGAATTAGATTTTGGTTTTAAACACATCTGTATGGCTCATATGTTAACTCACTTTTAGGGGAAAAATAGAATTTTTCAAAGTGGGTGAGGAAATTAAAGCTGGAATTTTAATTTATAGATCTCTAGAAAGGCAGTCATATTGTTAAATAATAAGTGATGTTAGTGTAGCTGTGTTTAGCATATCTCTGAGTTTCTTTGCCTGGTATGCCCTAGTGGCTTTTATGGAAGACTTGAGCAAAGTGTTATATACATCCTGCATATTTCCATACAGGATTTCTCATACTTCATTGACACCACTGATTTTTTTATCATTTACCATTTAGTGTGTTTTATTTTTAGAGGGTCACTATTTTAGTATAACTCTCTTCTGGAACCTCCAGCACCTATTTCTTATTCTGTTGTATGCTTAGCCAAATAGCCTTAGGGAGAAAAAGTCCTGAGAATAGTGCTTTTGGCCAGTAGAAGGATATGACACCGAGGGAGGATACCACACTAAAAGCATGAGCAGAATGAAAATGGTACTGTTACAGGCTCTCAGGTTGATTTATTTTTTTTTAAGATTTATTTATTTCTCTCCCCTACCCCCACTCCCCCACTGCAGTTGTCTGCTCTCTTGTGTCCATTTGCTATGTGCTCTTCTGTGTCCTCTTGCATTCTCAGCAGCACTGGGAATCTGTGTCTCCTTTAGTTGCATCATCTTGCTGCATCAGCTCTCCATGTGTGCAGCTCCACTCCTGGGTGAGCTGCACTTTTTTTGTGTGGGGCAGCTCTCCTTGCGGGCACACTCCTTGCACGTGGGGCTCCCCTACACAGGGGACATCCCTGCGTGGCATCGCACTCCTTGCATGCAGCACCCACTGCGCGTGGGCCAGCTTACCACATGGGCCAGGAGGCTCTGGCTTCGAACCCTGGACCTCATATGGTAGGTGGATGCTCTGTCAGTTGAGCCACATCCACTTCCCTCAGGCTGATTTTTATTTATTGCCATATCAAATATGTGGTTTCCAACGGGATATTTGAAAGTTTTAAATACTGTCAAGCGAGTGGAAAGAAATATATTAAATTATGCCTAATAATTCTTTTAACTAAAAAAAATTGTGGTAAAATGTACTTATCATGAAAATAATTTTAATCATTTCAGGTGGACAGTTCTTTGACATTAAGCACATAGGTAACACTGTGACTTTCACCACCATTTCCAGACTATCATCCCACACCAACACTCTTACTTAACTCCCTATTTCCTCCAATCCCCACTCCTGGGAGCCACAATTCTGCTTTTTGTCTCTATGAATTTGCTTATTCTAAGTATTTCATATAAGAGAACTCAAACAATATTTGTCCTTTTGTGTCTGGCTTATTTCACTCAACATGATGTCTTCAAGGTTCATCCATGTTGTACTATGTACCAGCACTTCATTTCTTTTTAGCATTGAATATTCCATTGTGTCTATATACCATATTTTGTTTATTTGTTCATCTGTTGATGGACACTTGGATTGCTTCCATCGTTTGGAAATTGTGAATAATACTATGATGAACATTGGTTTACAGATATCTGTCTGCGTCCCTGCTTTCAGTTCTTTGGGGTTATATACCAAGGAGCAGAATTTCAGGGTCATAATGGTAACTCTGTGTTTATTTTCTGAGGAAACATCAAACTGTTTTCCACAATGGCCACACCATTTTACATTCCCACCAACAGTGAATGAGGGTGAGTTCCTATTTTTCCATGTCCTTGCCGATACGTGTTTCCCCCAGACTTTTTAAAATTATTTATTTATTTATTATTGAAGTATATCATTCATACATGAACACACATAAACAATAAGTGTGTAATAAAGATTGCGAACTAACAAAATAAACATACACAACATCACACAGGGGTCTCATACATCACCCCTCCAACAACTCTTTGCATTGGTGTGAAACATTTGTTACAAACTATGCTAGAGCATTGTCAAAATATTACTACCAACTATATTCCTTATCTTACATTTGGTGTATTTTCCCCCCAACCCATACTATTTTTTTAAAATGTATTTTTGTTACAGATATTGTGAACTTGCAAAACAATCATACAGATTTGTATATTTCCCATACAAGTCGACACCCTGGTGGAACATTTGTTACAGATTATGAGATAATATCATCAGACTATTAAACCACCAATCATGGTCCATAGCATACATTTGGCACACTTTTTCCATACACCTCCATTATCAACACAGTATAGCTAGCATGAATGCAAGAATGTTTTAGTATTGCTGTTAACCCAGTCTATAGGTCACATCAATTGTAGTTTTTCCACGTTTCTCCATTTTCCCATCACCCTGCAATAGTGATGTACATCTGCTCTAGCTAACAGAAGGACTCTCTTGCATTTGTATCCTTAACCACAATTCTCAACTGCCTCTGGGCTTGCTGTTATTTAGTCCCTAGATTATTCTTTAGCTTTCTTTCTACTGACATTTACTTCCCCAGACTACCTTTTTCAGTCAAATTCCCATTTATAAACCAGTTGTTACTCATTATGTTACTATCAACTCTATTCATCTCCACACTTTTACAGCCAAGTTAAAACTTCTACGTACATTCAGCATCCATAGTTCTTCTCAACTCTCCTCTTATCTCCTTATAACCTATACTCTAGGTTTTAATTCCATGTGTTTATTATTTGTATATAATTCATACTAATGAGACCATGCAATATTTGTCCTTTTGTGTCTGGCTTACTTCACTTAGTATAATGTCTTTTTTTTTTTTTTAAGATTTATTTATTTCTCTCTCCTTTCCCACCCTCCCCCGGTTGTCTGTTCTCTGTGTCTGTTTGCTACATCTTCTTTGTCTGCTTCTGTTGTTGTCAGCAGCACAGGGATCTGTGTTTCTTTTTATTTGCGTCATCTTGTGTCAGCTCTCTGTGTATGCAGCGCCATTCCTGGGCAGGCTGCACTTTCTTTGGCACTGGGCGGCTCTCCTTATGGGGCGCATTCCTTGCGCATGGGGCTCCCCTATGCGGGGGACACCCCTGCGTGGCACGGCACTCCTTATGCGCTTTAGCACTGCGCATGGGCCAGCTCCACACCGTTCAAGGAGGCCCGGGGTTTGAACCGCAGACCTCCTATGTGGTAGATGGACGCCCTAACCGCTGGGCCAAGTCCGCCGCCAGTATAATGTCTTGAAGACTCATCCATGTTATCACATATGTCCCATATTCTTATTATTGCAACATAGTATTGCATCGTACATATATACCACATTTTGTTTGTCCATGTCTGCCCCCTGTGTCCATTTGCTGTTTGTTCTTCTGTGTCCACTTGTATTTTTGTCAGCAGCACTGGGAATCTGTGTCTCATTTTGTTGTGTCATCTTGCTGCATCAGCTCTCCGTGTGTGCAGCGCCATTCCTGAGCAGGATGCACTTTTTTTGCACTGGGCGGCTCTCCTTACAGGGTGCACTCCTTGTGCATGGGGTTCCCCTAGGCAGGGGACACCCCTGCATGGCATGGCACTCCTTGTGCACATCACCACTGTGCGTGGGCCAGCTCCACATGGGTCAGGAGGCCCTGGGTTTGAACCTTGGACCTCCCATGTGGTAGGCAGATGCCCTATCTGTTGGGTCAAATCTATTTCCCCCTCCAACTTTTTAATATTAGCTATCCTAGTGGGTGTGAAGTGGTATCTCATGGTAGCTTTAATTTGCTTTTCTTTAATGGCTAATGATGTCGAGTACCTTTTCTTATACTTAATTGGCCATTTGAAAATCTTCTTTGTAGAAATGTCTGTTCAAATCATTGGCTTATTGTTTGATTGAATACTTTGTCTTTTTGTTGTTGAGTTGTAGGAGTTCTTTATATATTCTAGATAATAAACCTTATCTGATATATATTTTCCAAATATTCTCTCCCATTCAGTAAGTTGTCTTTTCACTTTCTTCATAATATCATTGGGGGAAATGGATGTGGTGCAAGCAATTGGACTCCCATCTACCAAATAAGAGGTTCAGGGTTTGATGCCCAGCACCTCCTGGTGAGGGCAAGCTGGCCCACTTTGAGTACCAGCCCACGTGGAGTGCCGGCCCATGCGGGAATGCAGCCCTGCGCAGGAGAGCTGCCCTGCGTGAAATGCTGCCTCATAGAGGAAAAGTTGCCCCATGCAGGAGTGCCATCCAATACGGAGAGCTGGCGCAGCAAGAAGACACAACAAGAGACACAGAGGAAAGAAAATAAGAAGGTGTAGCAGAACAGGGGAGCTGAGGTGCACAAGAGAGTAATTGCCTCTCTCCTACTCTGGAAGGTCCCAGGATCAGTTCCTGGAGCCACATAATGACAATACAAGCAGACATAAAAGAACACACAGCGAAAGGACACAGAGAACAGACAATGAGGGGGGTAGTGTGTGTGTGGGGGAGAAATAAATAAAAATAAATCTTTAAAAAATAATATCATTGGATGCACAAAAGTTTTTAATTTTGATTAAGTCCATTTTGACTATTTTATCTTTTGTTGCTTGTACTTTTAGTGTAAGATCTAAAAATTCATTGCTTACTAAAGGAAAGATATTTCCCTTTGTTTCTTGTAAGTGTTTTGTAATATTAGCTTGTATTTATATTTAGGCAGTTGACTCATTTTGAATTAATTTTTATGGTGAGAGGTGTAAGGGTCCAGATTCCTTCTTTAGCCCATGGATTTCCATTTATCCCAGTGCCATAAGTTGAAGAGCCTGTTCTTTCCCCATTGGTGACTTGGCACCCTTGTGAAAAATTAACTAACTGTATATGTACGGACTTAACTTTGGACTCTCAATTTTATTCCATTGGTCTGCATGTCCATCCTTATGCCAATACCACACTGTTTTAGTTTCCAAAGCTTTCTGGTGAGTTTTAATGTCAAAAGTATGAGTCCTACCACACTGTTCTTTTTCAAGATTATTTTGCCGGAAAGTGGACTTGGCCCAGTGGTTAGGGCGTCCGTCTCCCACGTGGGAGGTCCGTGGTTCAAACCCCGGGCCTCCTTGACCCGTGTGGAGCTGGCCCATGCACAGTGCTAATGTGTGCAAGGAATACCCTGCCACGCAGGAGTGTCCCCCGCGTAGGGGAGCCCCACACGCAAGGAGTGCACCCCATAAGGAGAGCTGCCCAGCGCAACAGAAAGTGCCGCCTGCCCAAGAATGGCGCCGCCTACATGGAGAGCTAACACAACAAAAAAGAAACACAGATCCCCAGCAACAAAAAAGAAACACAGATCCCCGTGCTGCTGACAACAGAAGCAGACAAAAAAGAAGACACAGCAAATAGACACCGAGAACACACAACCAGGGCAGGGGGGTAGGGGGGAGGGGAAATAAATAAATAAATCTTTAAAATAAAATTTTTTTAATTAAAAAAAAAATTGTTTTGCCTAGTTAGGGCCCATGGCAATACCATATGAATTTGAGGATCAACTCTTCTATTTCTGAATAAAACACAAAAAACTACTGGAATTTTGATAGGGATTGCAATGAATTTGTAGATTGCTTTGGGCACTGTTGAGTTCTTAACAATATTAAGTCTTCTAATCCATGAACATGGGCTGTCTTTTCTTTTATTTTGGTCTTCTTTCATTTCTTTCCATGATGTTTGTACAAGTCTTTCATATCCTTGGTTAAGTTTTTCCTAGCTATTCTATTCTTTTAAATGCTATTGTAAATGGAATTGTTTTCTTGATTTCATTTTCAGATTGTTCATTACTGGTATTTAGACACACAACTGTCTTTTGTATTTCATCTTGTATCCCACAATTTTGCTGAATTTTTTAATTAGTTCTAGCTTTCTTGTGGATTCTTTAGAATTTCTATATATAGGATCATGTCATCTGTGAATAGAGATAATTTGACTTCTTCCTTTCCAATTCAGGTGCCTGTTTTTTCCTTTCTCTTTCCTTATTGCTCTGGCTGGAATTTCCAGTACAAGTTGAATAACAAAGATGACAGAGGGCATCCTTGTCTTGTTCCTAATCTTAGGGAGAAAGCTTTCAGTCTTTCACCATTCAGTATAAAATTTGCTGTGTAACTTTTGGGAAGATGGCAGATTAGAAAGACATGAGACTATCTTCTCAGAAAAATAGCTAGAGAACAGGCAGAAACAGCCTGGGAAATAGTATTCTAGTGTTTAGAATACCAGAGGAAAGCTGGACACAACCCAGAAGAGAGAGGGGCAAAAGAAAATAATTGCGATGGCAAAACTGTGAGTTAAAAGCTGCAGCTGCAACTGCTGGCATCCTTCCCCACTCTATAGATGCTGTTGAATTCTCAGGCTTTGGGGCCAGTAGCTACAGACAAAAGGAGAGGGACAGGGATTCACCTCCCCAGGAAGGGGGAGAGAGAGGGACACAGCCTAAGACCAACTCAGCTTTTGACCCACAAATTTGGTCTGCTGTGTCCCAGGAGCCCTTCCAGGCCGGATGGGGCGTGTCATTGTTTGGGACTGGCCCAGGACTAAAGAGATCCAACCGTCTCTATTTCCCTCTCTACTGCCTGGGACTGGTTATTGAAGACGCAGAGGGGAGTGGAGTGATTTCCTACCTGGGAAAAGGGAGGGGGCTGCCAGCAGAGGTTAGATAAATGCCTCTATAGAAAGTTTGAATTACAGGGCTCCTGCCTCTAGGCAGGATCCCCTGTCACATTGATCTGGTCCAGATTGCAGTGAACAGACTCAGACCAGACTTTAAACTAAGAAGGCTGCCAAAGAATGGCATCTGCTGGTGAAATAAGAAAGTACACATGAGGAAATAAAAAGTAAGTAAGAGAGGTTTTTTCCGACCTTTACAGCCTCCCTCCTAAAGGCCTTTGGAAGCAGGTCTTCAACCCATTACTGGGCGCAGGGCCCAGATTTGAGCAACTAACAGGACAATTCTAAAGACCCAGAACAGGTTGAACCAAGTATCAAAGAACAGCAGTAACACACAAACTCCTGCCACTAAATCCCTACGAAAGAGAGATTTAGCATCTGATTAAACTCGCCCTCATAATCAGATGCTTAGACATCAGCAAAAAATTACTATAAGCCATACAAAGAAAATGGAAAAAATGGCTCAAGCAAAGGCATATATCAAAGCCCCAGATGAGACACAGGATTTGAGACAACTAATCAAATGAGATTCACACCATTCTCCAAGATCAAATTAATGAGATGAAAGACATTATGGCTAAAGAGACAAAGGTCATCAAGAAGACACTGAGCAAGCATAAAGAAGAATTTGAAAACCTGAATAGAAAAGTAACAGAGGTCATGGGAATTAAAGACACGTTAGGTGAGATCAAAAACACATTAGAGGGAATGAATGTGGCTCAAGCAGTTGTGTTCCTTCTTCCCTTAGGGGAGGTCCTGGGTTCTATCCCTGGTGCCTCCTAGAAAATGAAAAAATAGGGAAGCGGACTTGGTCCAATGGATAGGGCATCTGCCTACCACATGGGAGGTCCACGATTCAAACCCCAGGCCTCCTTGACCCATGTGGAGCTGGCCCATGTGCAGTGCTGATGCATGCAAGGAGTGCCGTGCCACTCAGGGGTGTCCCTGTGTAGGGGAGCCCCACACGCAAGGGGTGCACCCTGAAAGGAGAGCTTCCCAGCGCGAAAGAAAGTGCAGCCTGCCCAAGAATGGTGCTGCATGCACGGAGAGCTGACACAACAAGATGACACAACAAATAGAAACACAGATTCCCAGTGCTGCTGATAAGGATAGAAACAGTCACAGAAGAATACATAGTGAATGGACAGAGAGAGCAGACAACTGGGGCGGGGAGGGGAAGGGAGAGAAATAAGTAAGAAAAAACAGTAAATCTTAAAAAAAAAAAAAAAGAAAACATAAAACAACAAGCAAACAAATAAAAAAAGTCTCAGGGGAGCCAATGTGGCTCAGTGGTTAAGTGCTGTCTTCCCACATACGAGGTCCTAGGCTCAATCCTAGGACCTCAAAAAAAAAAGTCAAAAAATGAAATACCACACTAATGAAAGAAGTTGTTGATGTGGGAGGAGTGGGGGGTGTGGAGAGTGGGGTATATGGGAACCTCCTATATTTTTTAATGTAACATTTGTGTGATTTATGTATCTTTTTAAAAAAAGATAAAGAAGGGAAAAAATGAAAAACACATTAGGAGATGTTGTAGCTCAGTGGTTGAGTGCCTGCTTCCCACATACAAGGTTGTGGGTTCAAAACAGATTGAGAGGTGAAGAATTTTCTTCTTTGTCTGTTTTTAATTTATTACTATTATTATTATGGAAATAATGAAAATGCTCTAATAATGACTTAAGTGATGAGTGCAAAACTATGTGATTATACCAAATATCATTAATTGTACACTTTGGATGAATTGTATGCTTTATTAATACATACTGGGAAGAGGACTTGGCCCAGTGGTTAGGGCATCTGTCTACCACATGGGAGGTCCGCGATTCAAACTCTGGGCCTCCTTGACCCATGTGGAGCTGGCCCATGCACAGTGCTGATGCACGCAAGGAGTGCCGTGCCACACAGTGGTGTCCCCCGCATAGGGGAGCCCTATGCGCAAGGAGTGTGCCCTGTAAGAAGAGCCACCCAGCGCAAAAGTGCATCCTGCCCGAGAATGGCGCCGCACACACAGAGAGTTGACGCAGCAAGATGACGCAACAAAAAGAAACACAGATACCCATGCCACTGACAACAACAGAAGCAGACAAAGAAGAACACGCAGCAGATAGACACAGAAAACAGACAACTGGGGGGGTGGGGATAAATAAATAAATAAATCTTTTTAAAAAAAAGAGCTCATTAAAAAAATACATAGCAATAAAATTGATTTGCTTAAAAAATATATTAAAAAATTTTTTAAATCACATTAGAGGTATCCACTCATAGCCTTGAAATGACAGAACAAAGAATAATTGATGCTGAAGACAGAACAGCTGAAACTGAAGAGAGAAGAGAACAGAGAGGAAAGAATGGAAAAAATTGAGCAGGGCTCAGGGAGTTGAGTGATAACACAAAACACAAAAACATGGGTGTCATGGGAGTTCCAGAAGGAGAAAAGAAGGGAAAAGGGGCAGGAAGAGTATTTGAGGAAATAAAAGCTGAAAATTTCCCAACTCTCACAAAAGAAATGAACTTTTATGTCCAAGAAGCACAGTGTACCCCAATCAGAGTAAATATGAATAGACCTACTCTAAGATATGTACTACTCAGAATGTCAAAAGTCAAAGATGAAGGCAAAATTCTGAGAGCAGCAGGGAGAAGCAAACCGTCACATACAGTGGACACCCAGTAAGACTTAGTGCTTATTTCTTATCAGAAACCATGGAGGTGAGAAGACAGTGGTAAGTTACTATTAGGATACTGAAAGAGAAAAACGGATAAGGTTTAATATCGATCCATATCTATCCATATATAAAGAGATGTTAACAGCTCAACAATAAAAGGACAAATGACCCGATTTTAAAATGGGCAAAAGTCTCAAATAGGCAGTTGTCCAAAGAAGAAATACAAATGGCAAAAAAACACATGAAAAAATGTTCAACCTCACTAGTAATTAGGGAAATGCAAATCAAAGCTACAGTGTAGAATGGCCACTATTAAAAAGGCAGGGAACTACAAGTACTGGAGAGGATGTAGAGAGATAGGAATACTTATTCATTGTTGGTTGAGATATAGAATTGTGCAGTCACTGTGGAGGACTGTTTGGTAGTACCTAAGGAAGTTGAATGTAGATTTGCTATATGACCCAGAAATATGACTACTGGGTATATACCTAGAAGAACAGAGAGCCATGATACAAACAGATATCTGTACACTGATGTTCCCAGTGACATTATTCATGATTGCCAAAAGATGGAACAACCCAGGTGTCCATCAACCAATGAATGGATAAACGAACTGTGGTGTATGTCCACGATAGAGTACTGAGCAGCTGTAAGAAGAAAGGAAGTTGTAAAGCATATGACAACATGGATGAACCTGGAGGATATTATATTGAGTGAAGCAAGCCAGTCCCCAAAGGACAAATACTATATGACTGTACTATGAACAAAATATATTGTTTAATCTCATGGAGTTACTAACTTGAATATGGGTCACCAGAAAATAGAATGAAGCTAGTGAATGGAAAGTCGAGGGTTTACTTGTGCAGAATTGGTCAAAAGGATGTGTGTTAATCTTTTAAAATGAATAGAAAAGGTAAAAGCGCAACATAATTTTTGTACTAGCTGTACTATTACATGGGTTTGAAAGTGGTTGAAAGGGAAAATCTAAGGTCATGTATATTACCAAAAGGAAAGCTAAAAAGTGTAACATGGGACTGTACAGCATAGTGAAACTGCATGTGAAATACAAATATGGGTAAAATTGCATATATAAGACCATTTTTCTTTGGAACTGAACAAATGTATGTTAATACTACAAGATATTAATATCAAACCAAAAAAACAACAATATGCTAATGGAAAGAAACGAGACACAAAGTACTACATATTATATGATTCCATTTATATAAAATGTAAATGTAAGTCAGTTTATAAAGATGTAATTAGATTAGTGGTTATGTAGGGCTAAGGAAGGATAGAAAGACTGAGGTGACTGCTAAGGGGTGAGGAATTTTTCTTTTTGGAGTAATGAAATTGTTCTAAAGTTTTTTGTGATGAGGAAGCACAATATTGTGATTATACTAAAAGCCATTGATTTTACACCTTGAATAGATCATATGGTATGTGAATATATCTCAATAAAACTGCTTAAAAATAAATGTCCACGAATAGCCAGAAATAGCAGCTTTGTACAGCAGAAGTATAGAGAGACTGAGAGGCGAAGAATTTTCTTGTTTGTTTGTTTTTTGTTTATTATTGAAATAATGAAAATGCTCTAATAATTGTTGAAGTGATGAATGCACAACTGTGAGTATACCAGATAACCATTTGTTGTACACATTGTATAAACTGTATGCTTTATTAATATGTATCAATAAAATCGATTGGTTTTAAGAAATGCTGTGGGTTTTTCATAAATGCTCTTTATCATGTTGAAAAAATTCCCTTCTATTCCAAATTTCCTGAGTGTTTTTATCATAAAAGTATGTTAGATTTTGTCAGATGCCTTTTCTGCATGGAGATGTTTTTTCCCCTTTGTTCTACCAGTGTGGTATATATTACATTGTTTAATTTTCTTTTTTTAAAAAAAATATTTATTTATTTATTTCTCTTCCCTTCCTCCCCCCCCCCCCCCAGTTGTCTACTCTCTGTGTCTATTTGCTGTGTTTTCTTTGTCTGCTTCTGTTGTTGTCAGCGGCATGGCAATCTGTGTTTC
This sequence comes from Dasypus novemcinctus, assembly GCF_030445035.2. NCBI lineage: Eukaryota > Metazoa > Chordata > Mammalia > Cingulata > Dasypodidae > Dasypus > Dasypus novemcinctus. The sequence continues at coordinate 41,959,101 of NC_080693.1, forward strand.
TTTTTGTTGCATCATCTTGTTGTGTCAGCTCTCTGTGTGTGTGGCACCATTCCTGGGCAGGCTGCACTTTTTTCACCCTGGGCGGCTCTCCTTACGGGGGGGCGCACTCCTTGCACCTGGGACTCCCCTATGCGGGGGACAGCCCTGCATAGCAGGGCACTCCTTGAATGTGGGGCTCCCCTACGCGGGGGACACCCCTGTGTGGCAGGGCACTCCTTGCGTGCATCATCACTGCGCATGGGCCAGCTCCACACGGGTCAAGGAGGCCCGGGGTTTGAACCACGGACCTCCCATGTGGTAGATGGACACCCTAACCACTGGGCCAAGTCCGCCGCCTAATTTTCTTATGTTGATCCATTATTGCATTGCTAGAATAAATATCACTTTTTCATAGTACATAATCCTTTTAATATACTGTTTGATTCGGTTTGCCAATATTTTCTTAAGGATATTTGCATTATAGTCATAAGGGACATTGGTCTATAGTTTTCTTGTGCTATCTTTATCTGGCTTTGGTATCAGGATAATGCTGACCTCATAGAATGAGTTGTTAGACCAGAGGAGGGATTACTTCCACTTTTTGGAAGAGTTTAGAAGGATTAGTGTTAAAATTTTTCTTTTTCTTTTTTTTTTTTTTGAGGTACTGGGGCTGGAGATGGAATCTGGGATCTCATATGAGGGAAGCTGTGCCCAACCACTGATCCACACTGGCTCCCCTGAGTTGGTTTTAATCGTTTATTTTGCTTGTTGTTTGTTTTTTGTTTGTTTGTTTTTTCTTGGCGGCATCGGGAACCAAACCTGGAACCTCCCATGTTGGATGCAGGTGCTCAGCTGCTTGACTCATATCCACTCCCTAAATCTTCTTTAAATGTTTGGTAGAATTCAGTGAAACCATCCACCCTGGTTTTTCTTTTTTGGGAGGTTTTTGATTCCTGATTTAATCTCTTATTATTGCTCTATTGAGATTTTCTGTGTCTTCTTGTTTCAGATTAGGTAATTTGTATGTTTCTAGGAATTTTGCTGTTTCATCTGTGTTTTCTAACTTGTTGACCTATAACTGCTCATAATTCATAATACTCTTTTAAAAACCTTTTTATTTCTGTAAAGTTGGTAGTAATGTCTCTACTTTCATTCCTGATTTTAGTTATTTGTGTCTTCTCTTTTTCTTTGTCAGTCTGGCTAAAAGTTTGTAAATTTTATTGATCTTTTTTAAAAAAACTTTATGGTTTTGTTGATTCTATTGTTTTCTATTCTCTATTTCATTTATCACCCCTCTGATCTTTACTATTTTCCTTTTATTAATGTTGGGCTTAGATTACTCCTCTAGTTCTTTAGGTGTGAAGTTAGGTTATGGATTTGGGATCTTGTTTTGGTTTTTTTAATGTATATATTTTTCTTTATTAGAGAAGTTGTGGGTTTACAGAACAATCAAGCATAAAATACAGCATTCCCATACACTACACCACCAACACCTTGCATTAATGTAGAACATTTTTTATAATTGATGATAGCACATTTTTATAATTGTACTATTAGCTAAAGTTCATGGTTTAGCTTAGGTTTCATTGTTTGTATAGTGTAATTCCGTGGACTTTAAATTTTCTTTTATTCTCTTACCCTATATACAACCTAACATTTCCTCTTGAATCTTATTCAGATATATACTTTAGTGCTCTTAATTGCATTCACAATGTGGTGCTAACATTACCACCATCCATTACCAAAACATTTCCATCACTCCAAATAGGAACCCTATACATTTTAAGCCTTAACTTCCCATTCCCTATCCCCAACTTATCCCTGAGTAATCTATATTGTAGATTCTGACTCTATGAGTTTGCTTATTCTGATTGTTTCAAATCAGTGAGATTATACAATATGTGTCCTTTGTGTGTGGTTTATTTCACTCAACATGATGTGTATTGAGTCCCTTATCATTTCTATTTGTATATACTTTTCATATATTTTCCTTGTGGTTATCATGGGTTTAAAATTTAACATCCTAAATAAGTAACAATTATATTTGATGCCATCTTAATTTCAGTAGCATACACGTACAGTGTTCTATACCCCTCCATCCCCCCATTTTTTTTGTACTTGGTACAAAGTGTATCTTTGTACACTGTATGTCTAAAACCATATATTTATCATTACTTTTTATGCATTTGTATTTTAGCTCATGAAAAAGTAGGAAGAGGAATATACCAAAATATACAATAGTACTAGCATTTATAATTTCCCTTTACTGGAGTTCTTCTTTTTTTTATGCTGCTTTGACCTACTGTTTAGTGTCTTCCTTTCAGTCTGAAGAACTCCCTTTCATATCGCTTATAAGGCAGGTCTAGTGATGATGAACTCTTTCAGCTTTTATTTATCTGGGAATGTTTTACTCTCTCTCTAATATTTGAAAGTGGTACCAGATATATTATTTTATTTCAGCACTTTATGTATGTCAGCCCACTGCCTTCTTCCCTCCATGGTTTCTAATGAGAAATCAGCACTTAATCTAATTGGGAACTCCCATTGCTTTTCTCTTGCAGCTTTCAGAACTCTCCTTATCCTTTGCATTTGACAGTTTGATCAATATATGATGGGGCAGGGAAGCGGATGTGGCTTAAGCAATTAGGCTTCCACCTACCACATGGGAGGTCCTGTGTTCAGTTCCTGGTGCCTCTTGGAGATGGAGAGCTGGTGTGGTGGGCAGGCAAAGTGAGCTGACACAAGAAGACGCAACAGAAGAGACACAGAAAGAAAGATAATGAGAGACACAACAAACCAGGGAACCGAGGTGGCTCAGGAGATTGAGTGCCTCTCTTCCACATGGGAGGCCCCAGGTTTGGTTCCCTGTACCTCCAGAAGAGAAGATGAGCAGACACAGAGCACAGTAAAATGGACACAAAGAGCAGACAGCAACCATAAACTGAGGAGTGGGGAGAGATAGATAAATCTTTAAAATAATATGATGGGATGTTGGGGCATATTTTTCTTTAAGTTTATATTGTTCTCTGGGCTTCTGTGCATAGTCATGTCTTTTACTGAATGGGAAGTTCTCTATTATTTTCTGTTTGAATATTTCTCCTTTCCCCTTTCTCTTCTCATCTCTTTCTGGGAGTCCCATAATGCATAAATTGGTACACTTGATGGTGTTCCAGGGGTCTCTTAGGCTATTTTCACACTTTATAATTCTTTTTTTCTTTCCACTTGTCAACCTGACTCATTTTAATTGTCTTGTCTTCAGGTTCACATTTGTGGATTCTTTCTTCTGCTATCTCCAGTCTGCTGTTGAAATCCTCTTGGGACTTCTTCATTTCAGTTATTGTGGTCTTCAACTCCAGTAGTTCTGTTAGGGTCCTTTTTAAAAATTTTATTTTTATTTATTTCTCTCCCCTTCCCTTCTGCCCCCGTTGTCTGCTCTCTGTGTCCATTCGCTGTGTGTTCTTCTGTGTCCTCTTGCACCTCAGTGGCACTGGGAAACTGTGTCTCTTTTTTGTTGCATCATCTTGCTGTGTGAGCTTTCTATGTGTGCGGTGCCACTCCTGGGCAGGCTGTGCTTTTTTCTCACAGGGTGGCTCTCCTCGCAGGGCACATTCCTTGCATGTGGGGCACCCCCAAATGGGGGTACAGCACTCCTTGCGTGTGGCAGCTCTGCATGTGGGCCAGCTCACCACATGAGTCAGGAAGTCCTAGGTCTCAAATCCTGAACCCTCCCATATGGTAGGAGGACGCTCTATCAGTTGAGCCACGTCCACTTCCCTCATTGTTTTCTTGATATCCTTTAGTTCTTTGTATTTTTATTCCTCTCCTTGAGCATATTGAAGGTTACTTCTTTAAGTTGTTGTCTGGTATGTCCACTGTCAGGTATCTTCATTGGTATTTTCTGGATTATTATACTTTGAATGGGCGATCATTTCCTGACTTTGTTTGTCTTGTAATCTTTTGTACACTGTACATTTTAATATTTTAAAATGTTAACTCTGGGCCTTATTCCCTGAGATGTCTATTTCTTGAGCTTTTAACAAGCCAGTGACATGATAGAGATTGTCTTGAATATCAGCCCTCCTATTAGGAAGGACCATCCAAGGTGAATGGAAAGTATCTTTTCTGGGCCTATGTCTTGTCCTGGGCTTGTGCTTGCTAATACCTTAGGAGTTCCCCTGTTAACAGGCATTTGGATGCTCCCTCTACTTCTCAGGAGACATACCTCTCTCTCTCTCCTGGATGTTCCACTGCTGTACTTAAAGCAGGTAAGCTTTTGTCCCAGGCTGTCCACCTCAATCTTTTCTTATACTGCTTTCAGTGTCTCGAGCTGATTTTGCCTGGAGGGCAAATTTTGGGGGGCGGGTTGGGAGGAGGCATGCCAGAGAGGAGTTTCCCAAGTCATTCTTTCCTAGCCGGATCAACGCTAGGGACCCACAAAGGGAGCGTTGCCCATCTCCAAACTGCCCTGGAGAGGAGATGAGCGAGGGACCAGGAAGGGCACCAACAGCTTCTTTCACAGCTCCCAAACCTGCTCTTTCTTGACCTTCCCAGCAGACGCAGTCCTTCACCTGTCTTCCATTAGGAAATGCACCATCTTTAAGTTCCCACCACCACCTTTGTCTGGGGCAGGTTGGAACAATGGCCTCTCTCAGAGCCAGGCCCCCAGTATTCTGGAGTCACTAATCAAAAGCCATGATCATCTACTGGCCTGTGTCATTTTTTCTTTCTGCTCCTTACACCAGATAATTTCAATTATATTGTTTTCACATTCACTGATCCTTTCTTCTGCCTGTTCAAGTCTGCTGTTGAATCTAATGAGTTTTTCATTTCAATTACTGTACTGTGCAGCTCCAAAGTCTAGTTACTTTTTATAATTTCCATCTCTTTAATTTGCTCAGATGTTTTCCTAATTGTCTTTAGTTTTTTATATGTGAGTCCTTTCAGCTCATTGAACATATTTAAGACAGTTGATTTAGAGTCTTTGACTAATTGTTCCAGTGTATGAGTTTACTCGGAGATGGTTCCTGGCAAATTCTTTTTTTTTTTCTGTGACTGGGCCATACATTCCAGTTTTGTGTGTGTGTGTGTAGTTTTTTGTTGAGCACTGGACATTCTGAGTATTATTTTGCTTTAACTCTAGAAATCTAGTTCTCCCACTCCTCTCAGATGACTATTTTGTTGTTGTTATTGCTATTCTTTGGTGGTGATTTTTTTAAGCGCTGTGACCTTTCCAAACAATTTTTATTCCCAAATTGAGGATGGGAAGAGAGGAGAGAGGGAAATAGTTACTACTTCTTTAGGCTCTTCTGCTGCTTCTGCGTGAAGGGGGTTGGAATCAGACCACTACCCCTGGAATTGGGAGGTATAGGTTCTTATAGCCCATGCTGACACCAGCAAGCTGCAGCAAGAACCTGAGCTGCAGCCCCTGCCTGCCACAGGGGTGGGGATGGTAGCCATTGCAGGGAGGGTGGAACTCACTGATATTTGCTACAATTTACCAGCCTTTTCTTCCAGCTCTTTCTTGGATGCTGCACAGTGTTCCCTTGGATGTCAGGGTTCTAAAATAGTTGATTCAAACAGTTTCTGCTAGTTCAATATTTGTTTTGGTGGAAGGACTAATTGCTAGAATTTCCTATTCTGCCATCTTCCCACAATCCTCTCTATGCTTATAATTTAACACAATGTGCATTATACGGTTGTCAGTTCAATGTTCTTATTTACATAGTTGTGTTTTTTTCTTTCAGGAGAAAGCTTTGCAGAATTCAGATCTGCAGGAACTGATGATGGTTTCACCGATTTTAAAACAGCCGATAGCATATCACCACTAGAACCACCAACAAAAGACAAAACTTTCCCAGCCTCCTTCCCCTCAGGAACTATACAACAGAATCAACAAACACAAGTGAAAAATCCTCTGAACTTGGCAGACCTAGATATGTTTTCTTCAGTTAGTTGCAGTAGTGAGAAACCATTGTCTTTTTCACCTGCATTTAGTACCTCAAAAACAGTTTCTACTCGACCACAGCCAACAGGTTCTGCGGCAACTACGACAGCATTGGTATCGACTAAAGCTTCTAGTTTGGCTGACGATTTTGGAGAATTCAACCTGTTTGGGGGATATTCTAGTCCAGCATCTGTTGGGGAGCAAGATGACTTTGCAGATTTTATGGCTTTCAGTAATAGCTCAGTTTCATTGGAGCAAAAGGGAGATGACAAATATGATGCCCTCAAGGAGGAAGCTAGTCCTGTTCCTCTCACTAGCAACTCAGGCAGCACAGTGAAGAGTGGACAGAACTCAACTGCCGCACCTACCAAGTATGATGTCTTCAAGCAACTTTCTCTGGAAGGATCTGGTCTAGGTGTTGAAGAACTTAAAGATAACACTCTTTCAGGAAAAAATGACGATGATTTTGCTGACTTCCAGTCAAATAAATTTTCTTCCATGAACTTGGACAAATCCCTGGGAGAGAAAGCAGTGGCTTTCAGACACACCAAAGAAGACTCTGCTTCAGTGAAGTCCTTGGATCTCCCTTCCATTGGTGGCAGCAGTTTTGGCAAGGAGGACTCTGAAGATGCACTCTCTGTTCAGTTTGACATGAAATTGGCTGATGTGGGAGGAGATCTTAAGCATGTCATGTCTGATAGCTCTTTGGATTTGCCAACAGTTAGTGGCCAGCACCCTCCTGCTGCAGGTGAGGAATTGGTGAGATTGCTCTGGTGATGGTGACATAGATTTCAAAGACAAGTCTGTGGTTGTTGATTTACAGAAAAGTAAGGCTCTGTCCCTTTATCTTTATGAATTTCTAATAATTAACCCCTGTTGCCAGTCCCCTGAAAGCAGTGTTAAATTTGATTCTATTGCAATTTAGACTGGATAACTAAAATATTATTTTTATTTTTTAATCTAACACCAGCTTAGTGTTAGAGGCACATCAGTATCCACAGCTAAATGAACCTCACTTTGCCAAAAATTTTATAAAGACTTTTGCAGTGTCAGCAATTTCCTTTGTTACTGTGAATGAGGCCAGTGTTTTCCTCTCTTTTTTCCTTCTCCTTGGGTGTATTTGGCAGTTGCCAATATAATAACTCTGTTTGGTTTATAGAAACTAACTCTTGTTATGCCAAGAAAGTAAAAATTCCAAACAAATTGTACTGCAGTTTGTCATATCCCTTCAAGAGAAGAAGAGGGAAAGAGTGTGTATAAGAATGTCCTGTATATCAGGGTCTGGCAAGGACAAGGGCATGTGTTTTTATTGTCAGTAGAATCTAGACAGTGTTTTTAACGTTAACTCTGCTACTGAAAGTATTATGTTGTAACAAGTCTGTAGATGCTAGAATAGGGTGACTACTAACTTTCTGATAAAATGTTTGAAAACTGACTGAAAACTTACTAGGAAGCCCTCTTTAAATCTGTGTGGATTTTCATGTAGCAGTTTATTCTCTAGTTCAACTTCCTGTCATAAAAATTAGATTCCCAAGTGTCCTATATTTTTGTTTTCTTTTGTTTTTTTGATATGTATATAGAAAGGTAAAACCTATTTTGTGGCCTTTAATAATGAGAAATATCTCAGTGTTACTGTATTATTCTAGAAAATTTATTATGCATTTGAAGTTCTTTTTGGACCAAGAGAAGGACACTTAAGACATTTCAAGTTTACAGGTTCAAGCAGAAATTGTAAAGGACTGTAAGTTTTGCATTTATCAAATTGGTAAGTCAGAAAACAAAATTGCATTCATCTGTTGGCTATTGAAATGTTAGAGGTATTCTTAAACAGTTCGCTGCATCAGGGGCAAGTTAGCAGGGATATGGCATGTTTCATGTTGCTTCTTGCTAAGGTACTTTCCAAGTTCAGTGGGCTGTCTAAAGAGCTTCTTGTGTCCTTGACCATCTTTCTTTTTGTGTACTCTTCCTCAGATGGTTTTCTATTTTTTTTTTTTCGTGGTGGTGGTGGTGTTGTTTGATAGAGTGATTTTGTTTTTCTTTTCTGTATGAGCTGCTCGAGCCACAGCAGTTGGTTGCAAAGTGCTCCGTTTTCTGGACACAATTTGATTTTTAATTAAAAATAACATAACATGTACACTAGCCTTTTAGACTCTGAAGTTATTAATTAGAAGCTATTTTTCTGAAAGCGAATCTATATTCTTTCATAGTGCCAAGCTAGGTGTCTTTATGAGATGAATCTAATCCAGGTTTTGGGTATATATTATTTTCATTTTTAATTCTATTTGGGGAGGGAGGTTGGTTTTTTTTTGACTGAGCTTATTCGAATTGACCTGTTAAATAATTTTCTGTGTTCATATTCTTTTATGTATGTGTGGAACATTCCCAGTTTTGAATCTGTAATGTTCTAGCCAAGTCTCTTCAGTTTGCAGATATTCTTAAAAGCAGATTGTTTCCTCCCTTTGATCTGTAAACCTCATGTCAGAAAGGAGCAGTATCCCTTTAGAGCGGTTTTTAAAGGGGTTGATGTCTGACCAATGAGCTATATTGTTGTTGAGCAAAACTGCTGCATAAATGTATTGTAGAAAGTAAATTGCAGGGACTTCTTCAATGCAATTTGGTTTTACTTTATCCTCATGTTTACCATAGTATCTCTTGCTCTCCATTTGAGGATTAAAGGTACTTCTTGTTTGAAAAAGAAGTGAGCTGATGAAGAAAGAATAAAACCTGGTAGTTTGTTCTTTATGGACTGTAATTCTGCTTAGAAACCCTAACTTAACTCTGAAAGGGATACTGTCTCTTTTAACTCTTGCTATAATTCTTTGTATGGAAGGTAGATAAATACCTAAACATTGCCTGATTTCTCTGCATATTGCTACATTTAACCCTTTGAGCCCTTGCTGCATTTAATTTCAACTAGGCTGCTGCCCACCTCTCCCAAATTTAATGTCACTGAAGCATCTTGTTATACAATCATTAAGATCATCTGGTTTTGTTGGCAGCAAGAGTTTATCCTCATTTGTGACATTCTCAAAGGGTTAGCAAGACTTCTATAACTACCTATCTACCTGTAAAGTAGCTCTTCCTTGACATTGAAAATCTTTGTATTTTAATCAGCACTTTTTTTTGCTGCCTTCTGATGTCTTTTTTTCAATTTAGACATTTCTGCGTGAATGTGCCTTTTCCAAACTTGCTTTAGTATATTCCTCTGCAAATAGTGATCTGCATGCTTATTCTGACGATTTCCTTTCCAGTTCTTCTGTACCACTCTCTTTTGTGATCTGTAAGTCTTGTGTTAATAAATAATTCTTTGGCATATTTTGAAAGTGTGGGGACGTGTGTAATTTGTACTCTTTCCAAGGTTAGACCAAAGAAATACCTGGTCTGTGTCAAGTTTAAAGCAATAGTATTTCCTGCCGTGGAAGGGATTCCCTTTTATTTTTGTTTTGTTTCCTCAAACACCTTTCTCCTAAGGAAGTATTGGCACATTTTAACCTTTTTTTCCCTTTATAATTCCATGATATGTTCTTAATTTGGCATTGGAATTCAAATATAACTTTAAATGTTTAAAAAATTAAGATAATCTTACACCCCCTTAAGTAAAAGGGAGAGAGAATTCATCTACCTTTTTTCTAATGAAGAAACTGAACAGGCTTCATTGCTTAGTAAAGATCAGAAGGCCTGTCTCTACTAGGAGTTACATTGTAGAGAGAAGGTGAAGAGAGAAACCTAAGGGTTGAGTGTTGGAGAAAGAGAAAGATCTGTTAATAATCAGACATCTATAAACAATTTGTTTTAAAATCATCAAATGGTATTGAGATAGACTTTTGATCACAGTAAGTGTAAACTGAATTTAAATGGATTATGTCTGTAATGCACAGTGTTTACTGTTTTTACCTAGAAGTCTTCAGGATGGAATTTGATTTGAGTTTGAAATTGGGTATACCATCCTCTAATTGCAGAAGACATCATTTTATCTTCCAGACTTGAGGATGTATTATGAAGCCACCCTAAGTTGCTCTTACTGATAGTCTATAAATCAAGTTCTTTGAATAACTTTAGGGGATTTGTCAGACAAGTTAAGCTTTAAACCATTTTCACTTTTTTCAAAAATTAGTGCAGTTGCAGAATTACAGAAAAATCATCCTGACACAAATTCCCAAATACCACACACACACACACACACACCCACATACAGTTCCATTTTCATTTTTAAGAAAACAGTTTTAGAATAACCAATTAAAATTGGCGAAAGAGTAAACCAAACTTGGGAAAAATTTTTTTTCCATTTTAGAGTATAATAATAGGGGAAAACCTTGGGAATGTTTTTGAAGTCAGAAACCCAAGACCAATATAAACCTTGGAAACAAGGATAATTTCCCTGGTTTAAAATTTGTATTACATTTTGAGGCTTTGGTTCTTTGTTTTCTCTTAAAATTTGAGAAAATTAAACCTGACGGTGAAGGTTTTGGAGAGAATTCTGGAGAAATCACAAGAGTGTCTAAAATACACTATTGAGAGAAAAAAAAAAGCTGCATGATGGAGTTTAGATTAACTCTAAGAAAAGTTCAGCTTGCATTTCAAAAGTTGCCTTTTTCATTGCATAATGCTTTTAGAAAGTTGAATACTACCTGCTTAACATGTTTTCACGTTGTTTAACGTTTTCATTTTGATGACTGCTGCTACAAACAGAGACACCTTAGAGTAGCCTCCCTCTGGTCGTTAGACTATCTGTCCTTTAGGTAGCAGCTTCTGGTGTTGTGTACAAGACTCATCACTTGGTCGCTTTGACTGAGGCATTTCTTTGCCAATGGAATTCTCTAATGCTAAGTCAGTCCACTGGGACTGCTTTAAATTCTTTGGCCAAATATAATTGTGTGTAAAACATACTCACATTCACAAATTGAGCAATTAACATTTCCAAGGTAATGTTTTTTAAAGAGAGAGTTTTAATATAATAAACTTTTTTTTTTTGCAATGAACACTTGAAGAACTCTATGCTTCAGGTTCAAACAGAAAATCTATGTTTTGTTTACCCCGATGCCAAGTAAGATATGATCAGTATTTAATTTCATAGTACATGAGAAATTACATAGATGTATTTATAGTCTACATTCATTCTATTGTTCACATTAAAGTCCCTGCTGATTTTTAAAAATAGCAAATAAATATGAAGGGGACATTGGCAATAAGAAAGAAGCTGTGCTCTTATAAATAAATCAAAGAATCAAATTATTTTATTTTTAAAGATCTTCCAGCTCTTCGTCTTTCCATCACTTAATTCCTTTTGAATAGTTGTTTTGGAAAATATTGGCCTAATAATGAGCGCATGAGAGGGTCATATGCATAGGAAAGTCTCCCGGGTGCTGTTGCCTCCTGCACGGCTGGAAGGCCTCAATTGCAATTCCCATCGTCTAGGCTTTTCTGGTGTCCTTTTGATGAGCTTTTTAATCATGTGCACAGGCAGTCCTGCTGGGTACCTGACACAACTCCTTGGCATTCCCGTTTCCTCTGACACAAGATATCCGGAGTTGCCACTCTTCTTTATTGAACTTAAAGCACTAACACAAAAACCTGAAGGTGCTTTCAGATAACGAGGATATAATTGAAACCATAGATTTATATGAGTCAGTATGAATGAAGAATGGGAGATTTTCATGCAGATTGGAAAACACTGGAAGGCAATTATACAGCAGCGTTTTATAGCCTGTCAGACGTACACTGTGATCACTTTCATTCTTGTTTTCAACAGCACCTGTCAGGCTGTTTGAGACTTATGGGATGCAGTCAGACCAGATTTTATAATTAATAGAGAATGTGAATATGACTGTTCTCAAAGGGTAGTATAGAGACAGGGGTAGGGAGAAGCTGAAAGGTATAAATATTTCATGGTTTGTTTTGGTAAATGAAGTTTGGATTAAATCTGTCTTGGAAATGAAAAGATATTTCTTCCTTAGGCCAATGAACACTTCTATTGCTATGTAAAACACTTGGGAATAGTAAGAATTTGCTATGTATCTCCTTTCTTCTCTAAACCCCTTCTTCAAAAGCCAGTAACTCTTAATCACCTAGGCATATGCCTACAGCTTTAGAAAATGTCCATGGGAATGAGCATGCCCTTCTGTGTCCTGTAGTGACACCTCACATTTTTTGTTCCAAGAAATACCTTGTTTTCTTGTACGACATCCATTTAGGAGGTATTTGAATAGAGGTTAGAGAAGAGACTGATAGGGTTACTTGTCAGCATTAGCAAGAAATCCATGTTTGATTTGAGATCTATGGTGGAAAGCAGATTGTATAGTTTGTCCCTTTGGCCTTTGTAACAGGACATTCCTGGTTGAAAACAAATACATGTATTAAAGCACACAGTTTGGCATATTATCTGTGTGCAATTGCAGTTCAACCAAGCACAGTCAAACTGGAATTGGAAATATAATAGTAGTAGTTCACTGTTCATTTTATCACATCCATTCTGTTTTCTTTTTCCTTTTCTCTTGCAATTTTCAGAATTCAGGTATCAAATTGAAAACCTATCTATAGTAAATCATCTATTCCAAAATAAAATGTGGGTCACTGCATATTATTTTTCCAGACAAGGCCTCCATCACTTATGTTGTAGGTCTTATAAAATTTTTAATATTTTAAAAACCATTATGTAATAATGTATTTAGTTTGACTGCTTCAAAAATGTAGAACAGTTAATACATTAAATGAGGGATTTTCTTGGTTTAATTTAACCTTGGTGACCCAATTTACCACACTTTTCGTATAAAACAGTTTACAAAATTTCCATGCTAGGAAATACTACTCTATATTCTTATATTGATTATAAATGGTAAAGTTTAGGGCCACAGATTTTTGTCTTACATTCCTTATGGAATGTCAATTTTTTAATATTGCTTATGTTTTTAAATTAATTACACTTTATTTAGCAAATGATTTTTTCATGCGATAGTTGCCAATAAATAAGCAAAAGTAAAATTTTAAAAATCCAACCTTAAGGCTAGATTTTAGTAAATTTCCTATATTTGCTTTTTTTTAAAGTATCAAATATTCCTTTATTCTTGCATCTTTTATTTAGTCATTTCTATGATTCTTCCCCAAAGGGAAAACATTATGTGTATCCTTTTTAATAAAAACAAGATTTATTGAAGACCTATACAGTTAAAAAAGTGCTTGAAAGCTCTTTAGCTTGTAATGCCTTATTGATTTATAAGGCCTTTACCTGATTATAATACAGTGATTTCTGGTTTTTAAAAAAATCTTTTGCATAATTGCACAAAAGTGTCTTCTTATTACCATAGCAACTTGGTTACAGTATTTGAACTAAAGCTAACTTTTCATTAAATTATCTTCGGTCAGTATGAAAATTGCTATCCTTTTAATAAATGAGATTCTGAGAGCAGTTCCTAGTACAGCATCCCCAAACAGCTTTCTGATAGGGTCTAATAGTAAAAATATCTGTATTGTGAAACATTCTTCTGAATGTACTCCTTGCAAACTAATCTTATGTTTAGCTGCATCTGCTTCCTGATTGAATTTCACCTCTTTTGAGTCAGGGAACTCTGTGATCCCTTTAAATAGTATGTGGGGTGAGGGGGGGGGTAACTACAGTCAAAGTCTAAAAATGCCTTTTTCCTAAAGGCTTGTTTCATTCCTTCTGATAAATAAATTTTCACATGAATCTTCCCCCACCCCACCTTTTAAATAAACCAAATTTGAAGGGTACCATTTGCACTACAGAATATGAAAACATAACATTGTTCGGTGAAAGATATTTGCTTTTCAGTAACAGGCCTCTTTTGTACATCTAGAATTTTCCATTTTTATAATTAATTTAGTACCCTATTTCTAACAGGATTTAGAGAGCAGGATCTTTGGGTATACTTAAGAAGAACTATGGAAATGTGAGGAGTTCCTTACCTCTCATAAACCACGTGGTGCTGCTGTGAAAGATAGATAAAAATGGCCCAGGGATGGTTCACCTTATTGACTTCATCATGAAAATCTAGATCACAAAACTTGAGAGCATTTTCCTTGTAAATCATGTAAGTGGTTGGCAGAGGAGGACTCTTGGTATTGGTCGTCTTGCCTCATATACCATAACTAAAATGTTAAAATCTCAATCTTAACACAAATCAGCCAGACAAAACGGACAGCACCATAGCAGGGGGGCTTCTCTGCACCAGCCTTATTTGGTCCTGGCTGTTTTTGGTTTTAGGAAATGGGTACAGGGCTTTTTCCCCAGTACCACCACTAAAATGAGTTTACTTTTCATTTTCAATTTGAAAAAATAGCATTTTAGGCCCTAAGCAGCAACTAAATATCTAATTGAAATAGGCAGCAACTACAGTAATAAATACTGTATAATGTTCACCAGGCAATGAGCTGGGCCCTTTACACGATCACATTTCACCATCATAGCACAGCCCTTCCAAGCACACAATCTTCTTGACATTTTATAGATAAGTAAACTGAGGCTCTGAAATGTTAAATAATTTGCTTAGTGTTACACAGGTAGTACAAGCAGTAGCTCTGCTAGGAGTTGAACCCCAGGTCTCTCTAAATCAAACATCTATATTCTTTTTGCTGTTTTGTGCTGTCTCTTAAATTATTTAAACATATATTAAGAATGCTTTGTAATATGAGCTTCTGTACCTGGGTTTCTTTCTTTTTCTTCTTTCTTTCTTCCTTTTTTTTTTAATCCAATGGGGAGCCAGGACATCTAGTTGAATGAGAAACAAGAGCCCAGTAGGACCCTGGCCTTTGATTCTATTTTTTGGGAGCTAAAATAGATTAGATTGATTTTTCTTTCCTCAAACTCATCACAGCAAAATGACGTCCAAATTGACCAAAAAAAAAAAAAAAAACAACTTAGGTAAGTAATTGCTTGATTAAAATCTCATCTTTGGCCTTGGCTAAGACAGAAATTCCTAAGAATTGATTAAGTTAGGTAACATTATTTTCACTTTAGTTTTGAGAAATTATAAATTGTTAATTAGTTATCATGTACATATCTTTTTACACGAATGAGTTTTAAAGGTTGGTATAAAGTCAGGTTGAAAGGAGACATGTTTTAGGCTGGGAATATACATTTTAAATTATAAGTAAACAGACAATTTATTAAATGACCCAAATTGTATATTAAACAGAATATACTTTTGACAGATGAACCTCCTATCTTTTTTAGTAAATTTTATATCTAAAATGGTTCTTCATAACTAAATATAAATGCCAACTCAAGGTTAATGTGGGTTTTTTAAGATCAGTTTTTATAGCCCAAATACTTTAATTTTAGTACAAGCTCTAAATTTAGTTAACTCTGACATGGCATAAAACTAATCAAATATGCTAGGCATTTTGCTTCCTCAGAGTTTAGGACATTTTGCTTAAATAATGAGCTTGTCTCTAATTGTGGGGTCTTATTTCCCTTTCAGATATAGAGGACTTAAAATATGCTGCTTTTGGAACCTACGGTAGCAATTTTGCAGTGAGCACGCTTACAAGCTATGACTGGTCAGACAGGGATGATGCATCTCAGGGCAGAAAACTCTCTCCATTTGTCCTCTCAGCAGGAAGTAGATCCTCCTCAGATGCCTCAGTTCTTCAAAAGAAAGAGACTTCATTTGGCAGTTCTGAAAACATCACCATGACATCTCTCTCCAAAGTAACCACCTTTACAAGTGAAGATGCTCTTCCAGAGGCTGCCTTTCCAGGTTTTGCCAGTTTTAAAGATGTGATTCCTCAGTCGAGTGAGCAAAAAGACTATGAGAGTGGGGACTATAAAGATTTCACAAGCCAGGACCTGCCTACCGATGAACGGAACCAAGAGACCACGTGTCCAAGCCCAGCTTCTAGTAGCACTTCGCACGAAACCCCGAAAGACTGCTCAGATGACTTTGGAGAGTTTCAAAGTGAAAAGCCCAAAATCAGCAAATTTGACTTTTTAATGGCCAATTCTCAAAGCAGAATGAAATCCAGTGAAGAAATGATCAAAAGTGAGCTGGCGACCTTTGATCTTTCTGTTCAAGGTGAGTAGCTTCAAGATAGATTTTACTATCATGGTTTCTTCCACTGGGATGTTAAATGTTCTTTATTAAAAATTAAAATTTAGAAAAAATAAAAACAAAACAAAAAGAGAGAAAAAATAAAATAAAAAATTGGAAAGTTGGTCCTCTGGTTTAGCAAGAAATAGATTTTCCAGTATTTGAGATCAGTATCTAATATAGAGGCGTCTATAAAAAAAGGTTTCCCCAAGATTGAACTTGTTAACAAGATTAACTTGTTTGGTTAGAGGTATGCTCTGTTAACAGAGCCACAGGATCAGTCCAGCTGTGGGAAATTAGCTCTGCTCTGGTTCACCAGTTATGTCCAGACTGGATCTTTTAATCCAAAGGTTGCCACATTGTGGGTCTGGATCTGGAGCCATCCTGGTGACTTGTTTTGATTTACCCATGCAGAAGTTTTATTAGAGTTTGAAATAATTACTAATATTTAAAAATCATGAGATTTCACAATCAGGACTTCTGGCTTTTCTTGAAAAGTTACAGTGTCTGCCAATTCTGGGCCTTCACTCTTACCTCTTGACAGTTAGCTGACACTGAGTAACAATGCCACTTTAGATGGAGCATGTTCTCCCCAGTTTGCCATAATCCCTTATCTCCAGCTGGCTTACTTTGGTTATTTACTTTACTTGCCTAGTCTCTGTAGGCATGTGAATTTGCCTCTTCTGCTTTAATCCCATTCTGATAGGAGGGATCATTGGTCACAGATTGAGAAGAGTATGTAGGAGCTCAGGCAAATCCATAAGTAATAACTGGCAAAGTAACACAGATCTTATGCACTGATATTTAGAAGGGCACTTTTGTCCTCAAACTCCAATGATTCTGCACTTAAATTTATGGAAGAAATGTGGTAGATCTGAGGAGAGTCATGGAGAAAGTTAAAGGCAGGATAACCAAGCAAGAGAGAATGATTGAAAGGATTCACCATGTAGCTTCCCGGGCAGAATGAATGAAGACTGTTTCTGAATGCCTCTTGAAGAAAAGTCCTGTTAGCAGAGAAGAGCCTCTGCTTGAACTAAGCTGAGTAATCAGAACCTTTGTCTGTACTGCTCCACTTCTCCCAGGATCTCATAAGAGGAGTTTAAGCCTTGGTGATAAAGAAATAAGTCGTTCTTCTCCTTCTCCGGCTTTGGAGCACCCTTTCAGAGACCGTTCCAACACTCTGAGTGAGAAGCCTGCTCTGCCTGTCATCCGTGACAAGTACAAAGATCTGACGGGAGAGGTGGAGGTAAGCAGGGTGGCTCCCCCCAGGGGGCAAGTAAAAGGCCAGCTGCGTATTGAAGGCCTCAAGGAAAAAACGCTTTAAACTTTCCCATGGGGAGTGAGGGGCAGAAAGTCCTCAAGACACAAAATAAAGTGAGAGAATGGTGACTTTATCCCTGGAAGAAAATACATCCCCGATGTGGCATCCACTGAAAGTAGTTCATGACCTTAAAACTGAAATTATTCATGAGCCCCTGCAAGGAGGGACATGTTTGGGGCCTCCTTTTTGAGAATTTACATTGTCCCATCTTAGTGATTATTAGTGGAGAGAGGAAAAATGATCTGGATCTTCCTATAATTTACGTTTGGTGCATCTTAGTTCTACTCTGGCTTCCTGATGCAGCCAACATCCTTTCCTCTCCTCCTTCCCCTGCTCCTTGTCATACACACACACATGCTCACACGGCGTCATGGCTGTGGAGCGGAAGGCTGACAGTTTGATATTGGCTCTTATGCTAGACACCTACATGATGAGTACCTGTCAAGAAAGGTTTATGCTGTTATTGGAACCTATGAGGCACATTTATAGAGACTGCTATAAACATTTCCTTCAGATTCACAGGTCATGTGGTCTGCAGTTATGTTTTTTAATAATTTAAAATAATCATTAATGTGTGCTTGAACTAGAGTGATTTTAATAAAAAGAAAAGTCTTCTCATGCTCTTTGGATTGACAGAAACCATAAATAGAGGATGCCCTGCCTGCCCATTTAATATAGATATTTTTATAAAATCCACAGGAGAATGAGAGATATGCATATGAATGGCAGAGGTGCCTGAGGAGTGCCCTAGATGTGAGTATGTCACTTTTGTGGTCTTCACACGTATGCCAATGCATTCTTCTTCTTTTTTTTTTTTTAATATTTTATTTATTTCTCTCCCCTTCCCCCTGTTGTCTGCTCTCACTGTCCATTCACTGTGTGTTCTTCTGCGTCCACTTGCATTATCAGGCAGCACTGGGAATCTGCATCTCTCTTTTTTTTTTTTTTTTGGCATCATCTTGCTGCGTCAGCTCTCCATGTGTGCAATGCCACTCCTGGGCTGGCTGCGCTTTTTTCATGTGGGGCGGCTCTCCTTGTGGGATGCACACCTTGCACATGGGGCACCCCTACACAGGGGCGCCCCTGGGTGGCACAGCACTCCTTGCACGCAGCAGCACTGCACATGAGCCAGCTTACCACACGGGTCAGGAGGCCCTGGGGATCGAACCCAGGACCCTCCATATGGTAGACAGATACTCTATCAGTTGAGCCACATCCGCTTCCCCCAATGCATTCTTGTGCCCATTCTGCCTTCTCCTAGGTTCATTTGAATGAACAGAGGCAAACTTTAGGAGAGTCCTACCACAATGGTCCCATGTAAAGTAAAACTCTGTGAAAGTCATACATCTTAAGTGAGGCTTCTTTCACATATATAATAGCACACAGTGGCTCATTTGCCAATTGCCCCTTCATCTGCCACTGTGTTTAAGAAATAACAAAGTGGGAAGCAGATATGGTTCAAGCAATTGGGCTCCTGTCTACCATATAGGAGGTCCAGGGTTTGATATCCGGGCCTCCTGGTGAAGGCAGGCTGACCCATGTGGCGAGCTGGCCTATGCGGAGTGCTGGCCTGCATGGAATACTGCCCCACACTGGAGTGCTGCCCCACACAGGAGTGCTGGCCCATGTGGAGAGCTGACGCAGCAAGATGACGCAACAAAAAGAGACACAGAGAAGAGTTAATAAGAGACACAGCAAACCAAGGAACTGAGGTGGTACAAGAGAATGATCACCTCTCTCCCACTCTGGAAGGTTCCAGAATCAGTTCCTAGAGCTGCCCAATGAGAATATAAGCAGACACAGAAGAACACACAGCTAATAGACACAGCAGCCAATGGAGGGAGGGTGGGAGAAATAAATAAACAAAGTGATATCATTAACTCTCCTATATTAAAATAATATTTACATGGATGAACGTCTGTCTTTTCTTTCCCAAAGAAAGGGAAGATTGTTTCTTTAGGATTAAAATTGAATGCTCATATTTGTTTCAGCATAGTCAGTCACATACATACATCAATCAGTCATGCCTTTTCATACCTCCTAACTTTTTTGATTGGATTTTCTGCTAATAGTAAATTGATTTGCAATGACTTTTCTCGGTTATGTAAGAGTTGTGATTTCATTTTTTGTAGGTTATTAAGAAGGCAAATGATACCTTAAATGGAATCAGTAGTAGTTCTGTTTGCACAGAAGTAATTCAGTCAGCTCAAGGCATGGAATATTTATTAGGTAAGTTCTTTTATGTTTTATTTTTATTTTTTTTATTTATTTTTTATTTTTTTTATTGATTTTGTAAAAATATTACATTAAAAAAAAAATTATATGAGGTCCCATTCAACCCCACCACCACCACCCCACTACTCCCCCCACAGCAACACTCACTCCCTTCATCATGACACATCCATTGCATTTGGTAAGTACATCTTTGGGCATCTCTGCACCTCATGGTCAATGGTCTACATCATGGCCCATACTCTCCCACATTCCATCCAGTGGGCCCTGGGAGGATTTACAATGTCCGGTGATTGCCCCTGAAGCACCATCCAGGGCAACTCCAAGTCCCAAAGGCGCCTCCACATCTCATCTCTTCTTGCCATTCCCCATATCCATCAGCCACCATGTCTACTTTTCCCATTCCAATGCCACCTTTTCTCTGTGGGCCTTGGATTGGTTGCGTCTGTTGCACCTCTATGTCAGGAGGAGGCTCAGATTCCACATGAATACTGGATGCAATCCTCCTGCTTTCAGTTGTAGGCACTCTAGGCTCCATGGTGTGGTGGTTGTCCTTCTTCAACTCCATCTTAGCTGAGTGAGGTGAGTCCAATAAATCAGATTGTAGGAGCTGGAGTCTGTTGATGCTCAGGGCCTGGCTATCCTATTGTCAGTCCAGAGATTCAAATCCCCTAAATATCTCTTAAACCCCAACACCAACTACAATTCCAGTAAAGTAGGATGAAAGTCTTATGAAAAGAGATCCCATCTGAGTCCAGTTTCATCACGCAGAAACACCAGCTCCAAAGAAGGGCCATCTGACATGGCAGTGAACCCCGTCTGCCATGACCATAGAACCCGTGGGTCTCTTTAGCCCTCAAAGGAACCAACACCTGGGGATTGCATCCACTCCATCTGTCTCCCAGACTCTGCTCAGCTGTGCACAGGGGCAATCCTTCTGACAGCCTCCAGACTCTTTTTTAGAGACTCGTAGCCATATAAACTCATTTCTGCTTTCCATTTCCCCCTTACATTAGGTCAAACAGCATTTTATAGTCATGTTGTTATATGTAGACAGGGATATTCTGCTGATCCGCATTGAACCTTTAATTCAAGGTCATTTTCTAGTTCCATCTTCAGCTGGTATTTGGTAGTGATCCCTCAGTGCCAGGGAGGCTCATCCCTGGGTGTCGTGTCCCACGCTGGGGGGAATGCACTGCATCTACATGCTGAGTTTGGCTTCGAGACTGGCCACATTTGAGTAACATGAAGGCTGTCAGGAGGAAATTCCCAGGCACAGTGCTGCTCTAGGCCTTGTTCTTATTTCAGGCATATAGGCTCACAAGCATAGTCATTAGTATCATGCTCTCCCTGTTGGACCCTCATTCCTTCCTGATCCTTACCGTTGCACCTGGGGGATTGCTGCTGTTCCCCTAGGGACCACGACAGAGCACCCCCGGCCAGGAACTCAGTACCCCCCCAGCTGTAGTTTTTAATTGTTGCCACTATGAGTATATCCAAACATTACCATGCACCCTGGACATATGCCCTATACAGCTCCCTGTCAGCCATATATCACCTGTTGATAGTATCCTATACCAGTATTCCTCCACTGCCATTGTTGAACCACTCTGTGATCCAAAACTTCCTGAAAATTGAAGCCCAATATAATGTCAGTTTCCCTTACTAGTAAGATGGCATATAGCGATGGGTTTAAAGGTTAGATATAGAATACGTGTTGACTTGGAAAAATTCTACATCCTATCTTTTTCTTTTTTTTTCCCTAATTATTGAACTTCTCTTCACAAGGGCCCTAGTCCACAGTAATTCATATATACAATATACAGTACTCCCCCACATCTACCATTAAACCTTTTCCCTTCCACAGCGATATTCTTATAACTTATTCATATCATATTTACTTAAAGTGATGTACAGACTCTGAGACAATAGCTTTCAAACAAGGTGACATCCGTGCTTACATTGTGTTCCATACTTTAGGATATACAGTTTTCTAAATTTTTAGTTACCCTGTGTTTTACATTGTGGTTTACTTTATTAGTCTGTCGTCCCCTATATGTTTATGGTGTAATATTACATGTTTTATATCCATCCTTGTGTACTCTCGTGAAACTCCTCCCTTACCCCACATTTACTTTGGTTCCACACATTTAACATCCATTTTCCCCTCCCCTTGGTGCCCACAGCGACAGCCAACCTCCATTTCCTGAGGAGCCCCGTCCAGAGATACTGTCAACAGTGTTCAGGGCCTAACTTGCTCAACTACCCCAATGCCCTGGGAGCCACCCTTTCTCTCGAGAGATACAGTTCCCTCTATCTGATGGCATTAGTCCTCCCCAGGATGTGGGTCCACCCCCACTCTCATTATTTGGGTCTCTACCCAATGGTACCACCCACTCTGGCAAAGTGAGCATTCAGACATTCCCCAGGAGCCCGTCTCGCATCCGACCATCCCCTCCGAGCATCCTAAACAGGCAACCATCTTAATTATATTTTGATGTGATTTTCTCAGCATTTTACTCTCGACCAGCACCTGACACTCTCCTATGTTCGTATGCTACCCCTCCCTCCCCCCACTTTTGGGCACTATTACCCATACGCCCATCCCCAGCCCCCCCTCAAACCCGCAAAGCCCCACCCAAAGGCAACCCCTTACCCCCATTTTATCTCTTCTTTGTGTTCATACTTACCGCCAGCTCATCATAAATTCCACCCCTGCAGACGTCGGCTCACATCCTTCCTCCACCCCCCAATTTCCTGTAAGCCTATCGTTCAGTCTCTAGCTCTCTGAGGCAGTTTTCTTATTTCATATCATTGAGTTCATGTAGTATTTGTCCTTCAATGCCTGGGTTGCTTCACTCAACATAAGGTTCTCAAGTTTCATCCATGTTATCACATGTGTTTGTAGTGTATTTGTTCTTACAGCCGAGTAGTATTCCATTGTGTGTATATACCACATTTTATTGATCCACTCATCTGTTGATGGGCATTTGGGTTGATTCCAACTTTTGGCGATAGTGAGCAATGCTGCTATGAACATTGGTGTACATATATCGGTTTGTGTCCTTGTTTTCAGTTCTGCTGGGTATATACCCAGCAGTGGTATTGCTGGGTCATATGGCAAATCTATGGTTAGTTTTTTGAAAAACCGCCAAACTGTCCTCCAGAATGGTTGGATCCTTCTGCATTCCCACCAGCAGTGGATGAGTGTTCCCCTTTCTTCACATCCTCTCCAGCATTTGTATTCTGTTTTTTTCATAGCTGCCAATCTTATGGGAGTAAGATGGTATCTCACTGTAGTTTTGATTTGCATTTCCCTGATAGCTAGAGATTTGGAGCATTTTTTCATGTGCTTTTTAGCCATTTGTATTTCTTCGTTGGAGAAGTGTCTGTTTAAATCTTTTTCCCATTTTTTAAATGGGTTGTTTATTTTTTTATTTTCAAGATATATGAGTTCTTTATATATGCAAGTTATAAATTTCTTATCAGATATATGGTTGCCAAATATTTTCTCCCACTGTGTTGGCTCCCTTTTTACTTTCTTGACAAACTCCTTTGAGGTGCAGAAGGATTTAATTTTGAGGAAGTCCCATTTATCTATTAGTTCTTTTGCTGCTCGTGCTTTTGGTGTGATATTCATGAATCCATTTCCTATTACAAGGTCCGGTAGATGTTTCCCTACACTGCTTTCCAAGGTTTTTATGGTCTTGGCTCTTATATTTAGGTCTTTGATCCATCTTGAGTTGATCTTTGTATAAGGTGTGAGATGGTAATCCTCTTTCATTCTTCTACATATGGCTATCCAGTTCTCCAGGCACCATTTGTTGAATAGGCCACTCTCTCCCAGTTGAGAGGGTTTGATGGCTTTATCGAATACTATATTGCTATATATGTGAGGTTCTATATCTGAGCTTTCAATTCGATTCCATTCGTCTGTGTGTCTCTCCTTATGCCAATACCATGCTGTTTTCACTACTGTAGCTTTGTAGTATGTTTTGAAGTCAGGTAGTGTGATTCCTCCAATTTCGTTTTTCTTTTTCAGTATGTCTTTGGCTATTCGGGGTCTCTTTCCTTTCCAAATAAATTTCATAGTTAGTTTTTCTAGTTCCTTAAGGAAAGCTGTGTTGATTTTTATTGGGATTGCATTGAATGTGTAGATCAGTTTTGGTAGGATAGACATCTTAATAATATTCAGTCTTCCTATCCATGAACAAGGAATATTCTTCCATTTATTTAGGTCTTCTTTGATTTCCTTTTTTTTTTTTTTTTTTTTTTTTTTAAAGATTTATTTATTTATTTAATTTCCCCCCCTCCCCTGGTTGTCTGTTCTCGGTGTCTATTTGCTGTGTCTTGTTTCTTTGTCCGCTTCTGTTGTCATCAGCAGCACGGGAAGTGTGGGCAGCGCCATTCCTGGGCAGGCTGCTCTTTCTTTTCACGCTGGGCGGCTTTCCTCACGGGCACACTCCTTGCGCGTGGGGCTCCCCCACGCGGGGGACACCCTTGCGTGGCGCGGCACTCCTTGCGCGCATCAGCACTGCGCATGGCCAGCTCCACACGGGTCAAGGAGGCCCGGGGTTTGAACCGTGGACCTCCCATATGGTAGACGGACGCCCTAACCACTGGGCCAAAGTCCGTTTCCCTTCTTTGATTTCCTTGAACAGTCTTGTATAGTTCTCGGTGTATAAGTTTTTTACCTCTTTAGTTAAATTTATTCCTAAGTATTTGATTTTTTTATTTACTATTGTGAATGGTATTTGTTTCTTGATTTCCTCCTGATCTTGCTCATTACTGGTGTACAGAAATGCTACCGATTTTTGCGCATTGATCTTATAACCTGTGACTTTACTAAACTCATTTATGAGTTCTAGAAGCTTTGTTATAGATCTCTCAGGGTTTTCTATGTATAGGATCACGTCATCTGCAAATAGTGAAATTTTGACTTCTTCCTTTCCGATTTGAATGCCTTTTATATCTGGTTCTTGCCTCAGTGCTCGAGCAAGTACTTCTAAGACAATGTTAAATAGGAGCGGAGACAATGGGCATCCTTGTCTTGTTCCTGAGTTTAGAGGGAAGGATTTTAGGATTTCTCCATTGTAAACAATGTTGGCTTTAGGTTTTTCGTATATACTCTTTATCATGTTCAAAAAATTTCCTTGTATTCCAATCTTTTGGAGTGTTTTTATCAAGAAAGGGTGCTGTATTTTGTCAAATGCTTTTTCTGCATCTATAGATATAATCTTGTGATTTTTTTCCTTCAATCTGTTTATATGGTGTATTACATTGATTGATTTTCTTATGTTGAACCATCCTTGCATACCTGGAATAAATCCCACTTCGTCGTGGTGTATAATTCGTTTAATGTGTTGTTGGATACGATTAGCAAGTATTTTGTTAAGTATTTTTGCGTCTAGGTTCATTAGAGAAATTGGTCTGTAATTTTCCTTTCTTGTGGTATCTTTGTTTGGCTTTGGTACTAGGGTAATGTTGGCATCATAGAAGGAGTTCGGCAATGTTCCTTCTGTTTCGATTTTTTGGAATAGTTTCAGCAGGATGGGTGTTAGTTCTTTCTGGAATGTTTTGTAGAATTCACCTGTGAAGCCGTCTGGCCCTGGGCTCTTCTTAGTTGGGAGATTTTTAATGACTGATTCTATCTCTCTGCTTGTGATTGGTTTGTTAAGATCATCAATTTCTTCTTTCGTCATATGGGTTGCTTATTTGTTTCTAGGAATTTGTCCATTTCCTCTAAATTGTCATTTTTGTTGGAATATAGTTTTTCAAAGTATCCTCTTATGATAGTCTTTATTTCTGTGGGGTCAGTGGTGATATCGCCATTCTCATTTCTTACTTTGTGTATTTGCATCTTCTCTCTTTTTTTCTTTGTTAGGCTCGCTAAAGGTTTGTCAATTTTGTTGATCTTCTCAAAAAACCAGCTCTTGGTCTTGTTTATCTTTTCAAGTGCTTTCTTATTTTCTATTTCATTTAGTTCTGCTCTTATCTTTGTTATTTCCTTCCTTCTTCTTCCTGTTGTGCGGGCAGCGGCGGGCCTCCGGGAGGGTCAGCGCGGTTGGCCGGGCGGGCTCTCCGGACGGGGGCTGCCTCGCGGTCGAAGGAGAGGAGGGGGTTCGGCACGAAGCCGTTGGGCCCTCGCTCTCTCCGCTCAGGCATGGGGGACGTGCGGTGCAAGCAAGAATACCACGGAGACAAGGTCTAGGCACAAGTCTACTTTATTGTTGAAGGGGACATGGTTTTATAGGGTCTAGGGATACATAAAGGGACTTGAATGGTGCCGGCGGGTGCTGTTGCTTGCGTAGGCGGTTACTGGACAGTAAGCTGGCTAAGAGGTTAGGAGCAAGGGAGGGGAAGGGGAAAGTGTGGGCTGTCTAGATAACGGCTAGGCGGAAGACGGAGAAGGGGAGAAGGAGGGGCAGTGCCGGCTGCCAATACTGGGCAGGAAGGAGACGGGGACACTGTTGGGTTACTTTGTTGTTGTTTTTCTAATTCCTTCAAATGTGCAGTTAGTCCTTCAATTTTTGCTCTTTCTTCTTTTTTGATATATGAATTTATAGCTATAAATTTCCCTCTTAGTACTGCTTTTGCTGCATCCTATAAATTTTGGTATGTTGTGTTATCATTATCATTTGTTTCAAGGTAGTCATTGATTTCTTTTGATATTTCCTCTTTGACCCACTGTTTTTCTAAGATTGTGCTGTTTAATTTCCAAATAGTGGTGTGAAACCTCGGCCCTGTCCCTTGCAAATTTCCAGCTTGACTCCACTGTGGTCAGAGATATTGTTTTGTATGATTTCAATCTTTCTGAATTCATTAAGCTTTTCTTTGTGGCCTAGCATATGGTCTATCTTGGAGAATGATCCATGTGCACTTGAGAAAAATGTATATCCTGCTGTGTTTGGGTGTAATGATCTATATATGTCTTTTAGATCCAGCTCCTCTAATATACTGTTCAAGTGTTTTGTTTCTTTAGTGATTCTCTTTTGAGATGTTCTGTCCAAGGTAGATAGTGGTGTATTAAAATCCCCCACTACAATTGTAGATGCATCTATTGTTTCACTTAGTTTTTCCAGCGTTTGCCTCACATATTTAGAGGCATCCTTGTTAGGAGCATAAATATTTATGATTGTTTGATCTTCTTGACAGATTTTCCCTTTCACTAAAATGTAGTATCCTTCTTTGTCTCTCAGAATTGTTTCACCTTTAAAGTCTATTTTGTCTGATATTAATATAGCTACTCCTGCCTTTTTTTGGTTATTGTTTGCTTGTGTGATTGTTTTCCAGCCATTCACTTTCAATCTCCATGCATCTCTGGGTCTAAGATGTGTCTCTTGTAGACAGCATACGGATGGGCCATATTTCCTTATCCAGTGTCCCAGTCTGAATCTTTTGATAGGTGAGTTTAATCCGTTGACATTCAATGTTATTACTTTCAAGGAATTATTTGTGTTAGCCATATTTTGATTGGATTTGTGTTTGTCATATTTTGTTTGTTTTTTTTTTTCCCTTCTATTTTTGTCTTTTTTTGTTGCTCTTATACTCTCCTCCAACTCTGCCTGTCCTGTTTTTTCCTTTCTTCCTGCAGAACTCCCTTTAGAATTTCTTGAAGGGGAGGTTTCTTGTTGGTATACTCTTTCAGTTTCTGTTTATCTGCGAATATTTTGAACTCTCCATCATTTTTGAATGCTAGTTTAGCTGTATAGAGTATTCTTGGTTGGAAATTTTTTTCCTTTAGTACTTTGATTATATCATACCACTGCCTTCTTGCCTCCATGGTTTCAGATGAGAAATCAGCACTTAATCTTATGGAGCTTCCCTTGTATGTATTGGTTTTCTTTTCTCTTGCTGCTTTTAGGATTTTCTCTTTGTCTTGAGCATTGGATAATTTGACAAGTATGTGTCTTGGGGTGGGCCTGTTGGGGTTTATGACTAGTGGAGTGCGCTGTGCTTCTTGGATATGTACATCTGTCTCTTTCATTAGATTTGGGAAGTTTTCAGCCATTATTTCCTGCAACACTCCTTCTGACCCCTTTCCCTTCTCTTCTCCTTCTGGAATGCCTATAATACGTATGTTTGAGCGTTTTGCATTGTCATTCAGGTCCCTAAGTCCTAGCTGGATTTTTTCTATCTTTTTATCGACCCCTTCTACTATCTGTTTGATTTCTGATGTACTGTCTTCCACATCACTAATTCTCTGCTCTGCCTCTTCTAGTCTGCTGATATTTGCTGCAAGTGTATTTTTGATTTCTTGAACTGTGGTGTTCATTCCCATCATATCTGTTATCTTTTTGCATATGTCTGCAATTTCCCCTCTGAGTGTTGTCTTCATGTTGTTAACCTCTTTCATTACTTCATCAAATTTGTCGGTGATAAATGTTCTGAAATCTTTCATTGCTTGAGCGAAGTTCTGTTCCCCTTCCTGATTTTTAGTTTGTTGATTCGATTCAGCCATGTTTTCCTGATTACTGGTTTGGTTTGTAGGTTTTTGTTGCTGTCTGGTCATCATTTTATCTTGACGGGTTTAATCAGTTCCTTAGCTTCTTTGTCTACTCTTAGAGATTAATTAGCTGTTGTTTTTGCGTAAGTGTTATATCTTCTCTTTGTCACTTTGTTCTTCTTATTCTAATTTCTTGTTGCTGGTTACGTTCACT
The DNA here is from genome assembly GCF_030445035.2 of Dasypus novemcinctus. Classification (NCBI taxonomy): domain Eukaryota; kingdom Metazoa; phylum Chordata; class Mammalia; order Cingulata; family Dasypodidae; genus Dasypus; species Dasypus novemcinctus. Next base: position 41,987,280 of record NC_080693.1, read on the forward strand.
TTACAGGAAAGTATTAGTGCCGGGGAAAGGTAATTGTGTAAGCAAGTGTAAGGTAGTATTGGTGATATATGTTAACAAAGCAAGAATATGAGATCTGGGAGGATGGAGGTTAGATTCATGTAAAATTGTGTAGAGTTATAGTAGTAGGTAGAGTACCTATTATGAGGTAGCTGACTGAATATGGGAGGAATATGGTATGAGCTAAAAAGCTATTGTTTTCATGAGAGAGGGAAAGAGAAAAGAAAGGTAATAGTTTCAAGACTGGATAACAGACAGAAAACAAAACAAGGGTATTAGGAATTAAGAGTTAAATACTTTGTGGATCAAAGAAAGGGAGATGGGAGGTGGAATATAGGAGAGACAGTAGATGATGGTGGATATCAAGATGTAGGTGAAAGGGGATAGTGTAGGTAGCCTAAATCAGTTCACTTAGAAATGAGGCAGTGGAGGATGAGAGAACCCAGCAAATGTGAGGTGTTCCCTGCAGCACCTATTGTAAAATTGAGTTAAAATAAAATAAGTAGAAAATGAGGGATAAGAGGGAGAGCAAAAACAGAAAAAGAAAAAATAAAAACTGAAAAAAAAAAAAAGAAAGAGAAGAAAGGAAAAAAGAAAAAGGGGGGTGGGCAAAGGGTGGGGAACAGGTAGGGGTAAGAAAAAAACAGATACATGCGAACCACAATTGCAACACCAACTACAACAACAACAAAAAAAAACCCTAAATAACTGAATAAAAAAAAAAGACTTTGCGGGATAAGCTGGGAGAAAAGACTAGGGGATAATGCAATATTAGCAATCAGGACATTAAAAAAAGTAAAAAATAAGATAAAATGAAAATAAAAACAAAACAAAATGAAACGGTAAAGAAAAAATGCAAACGTTGAAGGCTAGGCCATTCAAGGACCTCAGATGGACCTCAGGGCGTGATGGATTCAGGGGTGGAACGTCTGAGATATTGAAGACTCAAGAGGTGTGAGTCTCTGGGGTGTGGGCCACCAGAGTTTAGGGGATTCACACCTGGCAACCTCTAATCTGGTCAACAGGAAGCCTAGGAGCCCCGCAGTGTAACACAGCCCTCAGGGATCCCCACAGCTGGGTGCCAGCCCTATGGGGGAAGTCAGATCCGCAAACTCTATATTATGTTTGAACCCTGCAATTCACTTACTCACTAGGGTTTATTTTTGTGGATATTTCGTCAGTTCAGCTTTTGGACCGCTCCCACCCTATGATCCCACAAAACGGCCACCTGGGGGCGCCTCTACACCGCAGCCAATTTAATGACGCAGCACCGGAGCCCGGCCCATGGGTTGGGCTCCAGTTGGAAATGCCGAAAACAGATTCCACAACCGGAATTCCCAAGCTTCGCAAAATATTCCCCAATCGGCTTCCAGACGTGTCCCCCTCCCTCGCCGCACCCTGTAACAACCTCCCAATTACGTCCCTTTATTGCCAACACTCTGATTCCATTGCAGATTGGCAGCCGGGCTGTGGGGGCAGGGCTCCAGGCGGAAGCGCTATTATTTGTGTCCGCAATCAAAAATTCCCCCGCTTCACAATAAAACACTGTCTGTCTCCCCAAATCGATCCTCAAAGGCGTCCCGTCCCGTCAACCCCCCAACAGCCCGCCCAGGACTCGCGAATTCCCCAACACCGCAGAGCCACCAAAAAGCGCGGCCGCAGTGCGGGTTCCGCGGCTCCACCCACCCCCAAGGAGGGAGCAACCCGTGTGCAGATCTCACCTCCGGGCAATAGAACCCAAATTGTATCTTATAGACCAATCCTCTCCATTACCTTCCCACCAAATCAATGTCCAGACACTTCCTGCCCTGCAAAAATCCCGAAAAAGCCTGGTCCCAGAGAACCTCCGGCAGCGCCCAGCTGCCTCTTCCCAGGAGAGACGGCAAGGCAAGCTCACTCAGCCACCATCTTGCCGGAAGTCCTCTGACATTTTAAACTTCTGTTTTATTTTTTAAAATCATGGCATTTTATATTATTTTCAGTTTTCCCTTATGTTAAATATTTTAATCTAGATCTCTCAAGGAACATATGACTTCACTTAGTATCTGCATTTGCAGATAGGGCACTTAATTCACAGGCAGTTAACAACTGTTGGATTTAAGATCTCTATGGCTAAGTTTCCTAGTCCTTATTATACATATAACAGCAATACTGTGAAATTGCATCTCTGTTAACTGGTTCATCAAAGAGTCTGAATTAGGCGAGGCATAAAAATTTAATCCTTTTGTCTCCAGTCAGTGCCTTACCAGGCTCTGGATTCTTCCTCTCCAAACCTTAATGACAGATTCCTTAATTTACTGGCCACCTTCAGCTATTAAGCATCCCTGTATGCCTTAAAATCTCATTCTTTGTTTCATTCAGTGTTCCTTTCCTCCCCAAACTTGGACTTGGCCCATGGTCAGAGCCACATGTGCTGGACTTTTTCAGATCTTTACTCAAATGCCACCTTTGAAGTGAAGCCCTCCCTAGCTTCCTTTTCTCAAAACTGTATTCCTTCTCCCCAACTCCTATCCCCTTCCTTGCTGGATTTCTCACCTGTAATATTTTATATGGTTTACCTGTTGTTCTAGGTACTCAAAAATAGTTGAATGGATCAATAGCGAAGGGATGAGGTCTTTCCTTTATGCCTGCCTCCTCATGCTGGTTCCTCTTTTCCTTCTCCAATAGTCACAACTCTAGGGCATAAGCAGATACCTGCCAGGAAATGGGATGCCTAGTGTTCCCTTCTAGTAGGTTGCCTGGTGTTCCCTTCTAGTAGGTTGCCTGATCTCTACAGGAGAGTCTTTCAGAAGCCCCCCTCACTTGGCTTAAGATGGACAACAAGCCCTGTCTCTACTCTGGGGAAGGAAGAAGAAAAGCTCTAATGCTGTACACAAGGCATGACATTGCATTCTGAAGACCCCCTGGAGTTCTTTCAGTCTTCTCTTAATAGAGGCTGGGGGAAGGGGCTGGCGATGGGTAGGGATGTGTCTTGAAGCTGTCTTTAGAATATGGAGGTACTTGGCACCTATCATCTTTTCTTGAAAAGTTCAGTCAAGAACCGTTCTGTGTCCTGTTAAGTGTATAAAAGCTATGTGAAGCCAGAGCTTGTAAATCACTGGGAATTCAGAGGGATGAGTTATTTCTTTGCATGATATTTACATTTAACTTCTAAACTTTTAATAATCCTGTTTTCAGCCAGTTTTAATGAGATTTCCCAAATTCAAACAGTTGGACTCATAAAGCCAGAAAAATAATGGCTAATTCTTACATAATACTTAATGTTTACTGTTTTCCAGGCACTGTTCTAAGCAATTACATGTATTAACTTGTCTAATCCCCTCAACAACCCTTTGAGGAGAAACAGTACAATTATTATCCCAATTTTATAGATGAGGAAGTTGAGGCACAGAGAGGTTAAGCAACTTGCCTAAGGTTATATAGCTACTAAGTGGCAGAGCTGGGATTGAACCCAGGCAGTGTAGCTCCAGAGTCATGCTGTTACCAGTAAGCTGTACTGGAGCACTGAGGGCCCTCAGTGCTCCGTGGGTTGGTCCCAAGCAGTATTAATTTCTCCTCTGTCTAGTTATATTTCTTAATTCTAACAAAGGTATTAGTGAGTAATAATGCTTCCTTGTCTTGTTCATCTCTTCCTCTTCACTTTAAAAAAAAAAGATTTATTTATTTTTTTCTCCCCCCACCCACCCCATTGTTTGTACTCACTGTCTGCTTTCTCTGCCCATTCATTGTGTGCTCTCTGTGTCTGCTCAACTTTTTTTTCTTTAGGAGGCACTGGGAACCAAACCCAGGTCCTCCCATGTGGGAAAGAGGCCCTCAATCACTTGAGCCACCTCCACTGCCTTCTTTGTTGTGTCTCTCATTGTGTTTCCTCTTTGCGTCATCTTGTTGTGTCAGCTTGTCATGCCAGCCCATCGGGTCAGCGTGCTGTCTTGCTCTTCTTTTCTAGGAAGCACCAGGAAGCAACCCAGGACCTCCCATGTGGTAGGTGGGCACCCAAATGCTTGAGCCACATCCACTTCCCCCTCTTTACTTTTAATACCTAACTCTGTTCTCTCACCCTGCCAGGTGTTGTTGAGGTATACAGGGTAACCAAACGTGTGGAGCTGGGGATAAAGGCCACTGCAGTGTGCAGTGAGAAACTCCAGCAGTTGCTGAAGGACATTGATAAAGTGTGGAATAACTTGATCAGCTTCATGTCACTTGCCACACTCACGGTAAGCCCATTCGACATTTCAGCATTGGCTTCTTTCCAGAAACCCAAGTTGCAAAGCCAGGATATATATTCCAATGATAGCACTTAGTGGAGGGTGAAGGTGCCTCCTGGATCATGTTATGTGAAAGGAGGGAGATGACATTTGTACCCGGTTGGCTTCTGGATAGCTCCAAGGGCCACCGTACCTGAAAAATAAGAGTAGGAGTGGGGTGTAGCTCAGTGGTTGAGCACGTGTTTCGCATGTATGGCATCCTGGTTTCAATCCCCGGTACCTTCTAAAAAATAAATAAGAATATAGGAAAACACTCTATCTTCTGGATTTGTACACATATATGCGTGCTTTGTCCAGCATTGATTTGAGTTCCTTTCCTCCCAATTCTAGTTATTTATGTTTATGTCCCAATATATGTCCTTTTTCAAAAAAAATTTATTAATTTTATCCCCTCTCTCTCCTCCCCCCCCCCCCGCCCCATTCTGTTTTTGTGCTCATTGTCTTCTCTGTGTCCATTCGCTGTGTGCTCTCTGTGTCTGGTTGTCTTCTCTTCTGGTCTTCTCTTTAGGAGGCACCCGGGAACTGATCCCAGGACTTTTCACTGTGAGAGAGAAACTCAATCACCCAAGCCACCTCAGCTCCCTGGTTTGCTGTGTCTCCCATTGTCTCTCCTCTGTGTCTTTGTTGTGTCATCTTGCTGTACCAGCTTTCTACATGGGCCAGCTCACTTCCACCATGGAGGCCCCAGGAACTGAACCCGGGACCCCCCATATGGGAGAGGGGAGCCCAATTGCTTCCCTATATGTCCTTTTAAAACACGATATAATACAGTCTTGTTGTTTTCCTGTGATTCACTTAGCCTTTTTACTTTTATTAGATTCTTGGATTATTTTCATTTTTTCCTGTTATGAATAGTTCTAGTATGACTGACTTTAAACAAATGACTCCCCCTTTTCTGGGATATGTTCCTCAAAGGGGACTTATGAGGTCAGAGTGTATAAAACTGCATGCACATGTACATACGTGCATGCATACATATAAAGTACTGGATAAATTTGGTGGATGACTTTCCAAATATGTTGGACTAATTGACAGTCCTACCAGCAATATATAAGTATGCATTTCTCTAGCTTTCTTGGTCAGTTTCCTAATTTAACAAGTATATAATGATCCTTTTTTTGAAATTTTCCTCTATTTTTTAATTTATATTTCTTTAATTTCTGGAAAGGCTTTGCAGTGTTCCAGATGATCATTTACTATTACTTTTTCCTTTCTGTATAAAATAATTATCTCTTGATCACTTATTAAATGGAATATGGTTATTCATCTTAAGTATTTATAATAGTTTAAGTATATATATTGACTAGTAAGCTTTTATCGGTTTGTTTTTTTCTCTTCTGTTTATGTCCCTTTTTTTTTTTTACATTTCTTGGGCAAAATTTTTAAAATATATTCTCATACCTATTCAGTTTGTCTCTAATGACATCCTTTATTTCCACAATAGTTAGAACTTTATCTTCCTTCCACAGCTGGAATAAATATGCTATTCCATTTTCTAATAGCTTTTTTTCACACTTAACTATGTGATCCATTTGAACAGGATTACAGCCACTTAGTAGGAATCAATTCTTACTGCCCTGTACTGATAGCCAGGGAGCTACCCAGCCTTCCCAGCATCTTTTTTTTTTTTTAAAGATTTATTTATTTCTCTCCCCTTACCCCCTCCCCCCAGTAGTCTGCTCTCTGTGTCCATTCGCTGTGTGTTCTTCTGTGACTGCGTCTATCCTTATCAGTGGCACCGGGAATCTGTGTCAAATCTTGTTGTGTCATCTCTCTGTGTGTGAGGCACCATTCTTGGGCAGGCTGCACTTTCTTTCGCTCTGGGCGGCTCTCCTTATGGGACTCACTCCTTGCGTGTGAGGCTCCCATACGCGGGGGACACGGCTGCGTAGCAGGGCACTCCTTGTGCCCATCAGCACTGTGCATGGGCCAGCTCCACACGGGTCAAGGAGGCCCGGGGTTTGAACCGCGGACCTCCCATGTGGTAGGCAGATGCCCTATCCATTGGGCCAAGTCTGCTTCCCTCTTCCTCTTTTAATCTCTTCTGCATACAACTACCAGGCTGTTCTTTCTAAAATGTAAGTCTGATTTTGTCAGTTAAATACCATTTAAAATCCTGCAGTAGGTTCTTCTTGGTCTTTTAGCATCAAGTTTAAATTCTTTAGCTCAGTGTCTGAGGTCTTTTCCATCGCTTGAACCACCTTTGCCTCTCTTTCTCTTTTAGGCTGCTTTTCCCTTAGGACTTTGCATCCTTTGCCCTGAAGTAATTCTAAGACCCCTTCAATCTGAATTGAAACCCTTCCTCTGTGTGAGTCCATAGGATGTTTCTCTATCATAGCATTTACTATGCTTATTGATAATTGTGGGTTTGTCTCTTGCTGTCCAGCTTCTCTATTCTTTAAAAGGGGGGCTGTGTCCTTATTTCTTAGTGTTCTAACACATATATTTGGTGGGTCTTATTGTTCTTGGTTTTTTACTTTTTTGAGCCTTATTGGTTTTTTTTTTTTTAACTAAGTACCATGAAATTTTTGTGCTTCATGATTTTAACAATTGTATTCAAATTTTCTCCCAGCTGCTAGAATTCTGTTCAGTATTCTCTACATCACAGAAATGCATTAATTATGCATTTACTTTCTAAGTTCCAGCTACTTGAAGTTGATAATGCGGCTGAGAGAGAAGGATGTAGTACCAGTTGTTTACCATAGAGTTCAGTCTTTTACCCTTGCTTTTCCAGCATTGCAGCTATTCAGAGACTCTCTACTCATCTTACAAAGATCTTATCTCAAGACCCATTTGTTCTATGTTTTTATAGCAACAAGATATTTAAAACCAATCATCAGGAATCCAGAGATTGGTATGTGTCTAGGTATCTCCTAATTCAATCATCTTCTGCTTCTTAACCTTGTGCTAGTATAGACCAGCCTGAATATCGTCATCTTCATCATTAGCTAACTTTTACTGAGTGCTTTTACCATGTGCTTCTAAACTCTTTATAGGGAGCTGATGTGGCTCAGTGGTTGAGCCCTGGCTTCCCACATACAAGGTCCTGGGTTCAATCCCCAGCCCCAGTACCTAGAAAAAGAAATAAATAACTCTTTATATAGATTTATTTAATCCTAACAAAAGTCAACTTTTTACAGATGAGGAGACAGACACAGAGATCTTGGTAGGGACTTGATTCAGTCTAAAAGTTGGGAGTCTGCTTTTTCAAGGACCACTGTTGTTTCCTTGAAATGGGCGAGTTGGGTGGGTAACTTTCTTGGAGAGAGGGGTATTGAGCATTGGGGTTAAGGAGATGAAGCAATAGGAGCCTGTGCTGGTAGCACTTGATATAAACAGTCAAGTTGTTTTCTGTACATTTCCCCCCTATTGATTCCTCAGGACTAGTAGAGTAGCTTAAAAGCTTCCCTCTTTCTGTTAAGATTGTAAAGTTTTTTGTTTAGGTGGCAGCCAGTTCTCATGGGCAATCAGTTCTCATGGTAACTAACACTTTGAAAACTAGGTTTATATACAAACCTTCAAATCAGCCACCCATCTCTTCTCTTCGGGTGCTATTAGAAAAAGATGGGTGTAATTCCAAAGCGTATCTTTCCTTGCCTTGAGCCCTTTGAAGAAAAGGTACTGTAAAAGACCAGCTGCATTAACCAAGCTCTTTATGGTTTAGTCCTTTTCACTTTGGGGCAAAGAATACTGGGGGAAATCCTGGCCTGGGTTGCTGTGGCATATTTATATCTCAAGGTAACTACATTCCTCAGGGGAACTGGAGGCCAGTTTCTTCCTTGTACATCTTCCCAAACTTCCACACTCCCACAGCACTACAACTGTTCATGAGAAAGGCTTGCCTTCTAACTTTGGTTGCTCCTCCAAGCATTTTTCTCTTAAGGTAAAATATACATACAATAAAATGCAAAAACCTTAGTTGTATCATTCATCGAGTTTTATTAGTCAGATCATTCAGTGAGTTTTGACAAATACATCCCCCATTGGAACTTATGCTCCTTTCAAGATTCGAATATATCTGTTCTTCAAGAAAGTCCCTTCCTGCTCCATCTTAGTTATTACACCACTTAGAGGTAATCCCTGTTATTTTTTCCACCAAGTATTAGTTTTGTTTTGGCCTTTTTAAGGAAGCCATGGAATTTGGTTTTTGTTATCTTGAGGAAAGACTATTGGTTTAGCCCATCTAACCTAGGAAGTGTTGCCCTATTGACATAATGGTAGCTCTAAATCCTTTAATCTGGCAAAATGCAAGGTAGGATAGAAAGAGAGAGTGGGCAAGCATTCATGCTCTCTCCTTCAAACTCTCATTATGAAAATCCTCTTTTAGAATACATGTCTAGATTCTAGACAGTGGTTTTACAGACTTTTTTTTTTTTAGGCACCAGGTTAGGGAATGGAGATGAGTTAGTATGCAACTTGACAGTACAGGAGTGTACCACAAATTGTGCCTGAACACTGCTGATTATTCATTTCTCTAATTGCTCATGTTCTTCCAGTTATAATTGCTTTTTTCTCTAGGTCAGCTGTGACACAATAGCACTTACTCTCTGCTCAGATATTTTTCTAGATTATAACCATGTTATTTCCATTTGATAACCGGTAGGTCCTTGGTCTTTAAAACTTACTTGAGGGAAGCGGACGTGGCTCAACTGATGGAGCATCCACCTACCATATGGGAAGGTCCAGGGTTCAATACCCAGGGCTTCCTGACCTGTGTGGTGAGCTGGGCCATGTGCAGAGCTGCTGCACGCAGGAGTGCCATGCCATGCAGGGCCGCCCCTGTGTGGGGCTGCCCCATGTCCAAGAAGTTTGCCCTGCAAGGAGAGCTGCCCTGCATGGAAAAAAAGTGCAGCCCACCCAGGAGTGGCGCCACATACACAGAGAGCTGAAGCAGCAAGATGACGCAACAAAAAAGAGACACATGTTCCCAGTGCCACCGAGGGTACAAGCAGACACAGAAGAACACACAGCGAGTGGACAAAAGAGCAGACAATGGAGGGGGTGGGAGGGGAGAGGAGAGAAATAAAAATAAATAAATCTTTTTAAAAAACTTACTTGAATAAACCACTACATGAAGAATAACATACAATCTACAGAGAAAGTTTAGGGTGTGAGTTTTCATGAAGATGACTTTATTGTAAAAGAACTGATAAGAATATACTCATAAGGGTAAATGATGCACAAACCATCATCTCTGTAAATCAGTTCAGTGGTAACAAACCTATATAGACTTCAGGTTCTCTGGATTAGAGGCTCAAAGCATGGGGATCATTACTATATTTAGGCATGTTTATTGAGATTGCATGTTAAGTATTTAAGTCTTCACAAATTGGTTGGTTTTAAGTAGATGAAACACATTGCCACACTCATACTCACTGTTTCCATTACTGTTACTAATAACAGTTACCATTTATTTTTCACCGAAGACCTGCCAGGCGTTGTGCTATATGCTTTATATTCATTCTCATTTGGACCTCATAGGATTGTTATCCTATAGTGTATTGATAGTGTATACACTATCAATAGTGTAATCCCCAGTTTTATAGGTGAAGAAGAAGCTCAGAGAAGATGAAAAATTGCCTGAAATTGACAAATCTGAGATTTGAATCTACATCATTGTTTCAAAATCCATTCACCTTCTAAGATCTTTTCTGCTTCTAAGATACTACTGAAAAAGACTTTCTTCTTCCATGAAGACTCCATTAGACTACTACGATCAAAAGGCATCTGCATTACTTTTCTCCAGTGAAAAAGTCCCAGAATAAAAGTGCTGCATCATAGCAGTGCTGCTTGGGCTAAGGAGAGCAGAGCAAACTCCAAATTGTGACTCCTTAATTTTTATTTAAGTTGAAATTTATACTGGCAAAGTTTCATGTCACTCTTTCCCTTTAGTACTCCTTTTATCCGTGGACTAAGACTCCCTCTTGTGGTAGACCATCTCCTCTGGGCACAGACTTGGAGAGAACTGTTCTTTCTCAGGAGGTGAAAACCATCTATTTTGGGACATGGATGTGGCTCAAGTGATAGAGCTTCTGCCTACCATATAGGAGGACCTGGATTTGATCCCTGGGTCCTCTTGGTGAAAAGAAGAAGAGGAAGTGTGCCCATGTGGCAAGCCAGTGAGCACGAGTGCCCACATGGGGAGCACAAGTGCACACCCGGTGAGCTAGTGCCTGCACGAGTGCCCACGTGGTGAGCCAGTGCCTGTGCAAGTGTGTCACACAGCAAGATGATGATGCAACTAAAGAGAGACAAGGAGAAAGTCAAGGTGAAGCGCAGCAGAAACCAGGAACTGAGGTGGCACAATTGACAGGGAAACTTTTTCCACATCAGGAATCTCCAGGATTGAATCACGGTTAATCCTAGAGGAGAGAAAATGAGAAGACAACACAGACAGCAAAAACAGCAGGGTGGGAGAAGGGAAAGAGGGAAGATAAATAAATAAAATAAATACATCTTTTTTAAAAAAATCATCTATTTTAGTGAGATATGAGGTACTCTGATGGTTAAGTTCTCTGAGTGAATTGTTACCTAAGGGTTTATCTTGTGGATGTGGGTTGAAGCTCAGCAGGTTTGAAACAAGAAAAGAATTCAATCCTGGAAAACAAAACTAATCAATTTTTGCCATATAAAATCTAAAAGAAAGGACTGTTACTCTCTGGAGTTAAAAATCGCACAGACTCTTTGATTCTAATATTATCCTCAGTGTAATACAAATTCTTTTGGGGAAGCGGATTTGGCCCAATGGGTAGGGCATCCGCCTACCACATGGGAGGTCCAAGGTTCAAACCCAGGGCCTCCTTGATCCGTGTGGAGCAGGCCCATGTGCAGTGCTGATGCGCACAAGGAGTGCTGTGCCACACAGGGGTGTCCCCCATGTAAGGGAGCCCCACGCGCAAGGAGCACACCCCGTAAGGAGAGCCACCCCATGCGTAAAAAGCGCAGCCTGCCCAGGAATGGCACTGCACACATGGAGAGCTGACACAACAAGATGATGCAACAAAGAAACACAGATTCCAGGTGCCACTGACAAGAATACAAGTGGACACAGAAGAACAGACAGCAAATGGACACAGAGCAGACAACTGGGGGCAGAAGGGTGGCGGGGAAGGGGAGAGAAATAAAAAATAAATCTTAAAAAAAAAATTCTTTTGTACCCCTGTTCAATGGGAAATTAGCAGTGAATTTCTGAGTACCTCCTATTACTGTGGCATATCAGGAGAACAATTTTTTGTTTTTTTTAGTTTATTTTTAATAGTATTTTGTCATCTTGCCGGTATTTGAGAGAGAGAATCTTCACCATATCTTTGTATGACTATCCACAGTTGACAGGAAGAGGGCATGGTAGATAAAGTAATGGTCCCTCAAAGATGCTTATGTCCTAATCCCCAGACCCTGTGTTACCATATATGGTAAAAGGGAGTTTGCAGATGTGATTATGTTAAGGATCTTGAGCTGGGGAGATTATTCTGTATTATCCTGGCAGGCCCAGTGTCATCACAAGGGTCCTTACAAGAGAAAGGCAGGACAAAAGGATTGAGAAAAAACATTAAGACAACAGAAGCAGAAAAAGAGAGATTGGAAAATGCTACACTGCTGGCTTTGAAGATGCAAGAGGGGACCAAAGCCAAGGAAGTCTGGTGGTTTCTGGAAGCTAGAAAATGCATGGAATAGATGATCCCCTAGATCACTCTTTTTTTTTTTTTTTTTTCCTTAAAGATTTATTTATTTATTTATTTAATTCCCTCCCCCGGTTGTCTGTTTTCTGTGTCTTTTTGCTGCGTCTTGTTTTCTTTTGTCCGCTTCTGTGGTCGTCAGCGGCACGGGAAGTGTGGGCGGCGCCATTCCTCGGCAGGCTGCTCCCTCCTTCACGCTGGGTGGCTCTCCTTATGGGTGCACTCCTTGCGCGTGGGGCTCCCCTACGCGGGGGACACCCCTGTGTAGCAGGGCACTCCTTGCGCGCATCAGCACTGCGCATGGGCCAGCTCCACACGGGTCAAGGAGGCCCGAGGCTTGAACCGCGGACCTCCCATATGGTAGACGGACGCCCTAACCACTGGGCCAAAGTCCGTTTCCCTAGATCACTCTTTATATCAGTCAAGTTAGGCTGGGTTATGTTGTGGTTACAAACAGCCCTCCAAATCTTACTGACATTAAGCAACAGAGCTTTATCTCTTGCTCATGCTACATGTCCATCTCAACTTGGAGGGGAGCTCTATGCCCTGTCCTCCTCACTCGGACCCAGGTAGACAGAGCTTTCACCTTGTGGAGCATTGCTGGTCACCATGAGGGGGCAAGGGAACATGACAAATAGCACATTGGTCATAAAGGCTTCCTCCCAGAAGTGACAGGTAAGCCCATCCTACCATTGTCCAGAAGGAGGAGAGTGAGAAAATTGGTGAAGAACACTAATTATTACCAGACTTTCTTCCTTAATAAGGATTTTCTTGGACAACATTTTTAGTGATTTTTTTGGCTAAAGATTCAGGATTATATATCTTAGCCTAACTCTGGAACTTGTGTAAGCAAATTTTTTTTTTAAGATTTATTTTTTATTTATTTCTCTCCCCTTTCCCCCCACCCAGTTGTCTGCTTTCTGTGTCCATTCACTGTGTGTTCTTCTGTGACCGCTTCTATCCTTATCAGCGGCACTGGGAATCTGTTTCTTTTTGTTGCTTCATCTTGCCGTGTCAGGTCTGCATGTGTGTGGCGCCATTCCTGGGCAGGCTGCACTTTCTTTTGCGCTGGGCGGCTCTCCTTACAGGGTGCACTCCTTGCACATGGGGCTCCCCTATGTGGGGGACACCCCAGCGTGGCAGGGCACTCCTTGTGGGCATCAGCACTGTGCATGGGCCAAGAAGGCCTGGGGTTTGAACCATGGACCTCCCATGTGGTAGGTGGATGCCCTATCCATTGGGCCAAATCCGCTTCCCCTTGTGTAAGCAATTTGTGTATCATATAACTTTTTTTTTTTTTTTTTTTGTATCTTAACTAAATGCAGGAAATACTTGCTAATTAAAGTAGGTGATGTTCAATTTAAGGTAGCCTGTACCGGTCATACATTCTTAAAGAATTACTGCCACTGCTTGGTATCAAATTGTTACTATTCCCTGCAATAATCTCCCTGCTTATAGATGTGCACTTACAAGGGTTAATTTGGCCATAAGAGCATTTATGCAGAGCTTTATGGTTTTCACTGGAGATCACAATATGACCTTTCCATTTGTGTCCCTTATGCCTTTGGTAAACAGATATGAAAGGGCCTTTATTAATTTGATTGATTTTAAGATTCCGAGTTTTCCTAGATTCTAGTTATTTCTCAAATAGTCCTGATTCAGTGACATGACAAATATTTATAATCTAGATTACAAACGTGCTACTGTTTTTAGTGTCTTTGAAAAACTTACTAGATTTTGTCCAAGTGAATAATTGTGATAATCATTTAGAGTATATTATCCTTTCTAGCACACTTTTTAAATAGCTTGATGGTCTCAACATCAACTGAATGCAGTAAGTAGGGTAAGTGGAATTGGTACCATTATACAGATGAGAAAACTAGAGAGCAAAGAATTAAATGATAGTACCAGCTGCTTCGACATTTAACCAAAGTGGCCATGATTGTATTAACAAAGAAAGAAAGAGGTGGGTAGAGGCAGGTAGGAAGCGGGAGTGATAGGAATAAAGGAGAGAAGGGAAGGAGGGAGAGAGAAAGGAAGAAAAGAAGGGAAAGGGAAGGAAAATGACCCTCTTACAGGTTAAGGCCGCTTAGATCACGTAGACCAGTCCTTCCCCATGCAGGTGGAATACAGACCTCACCTTTTCTTCTTTCCCTGGTGGGATATGAATGCATTCAGCTAATGTTGGTTTAAGAAAGGTTTGTGGGGCTATAGTACATGGTTTATTATTTCAAATTAGAAATGGGTGGAGAAACAGCATAATCTACACCTTTTTCTTGGGAGAAGCCATATTTTTGTGGGGGTGGGGAATACAGATAATATAATTTTATTTTGCTGCTCATAAATAGTGTAACCAAACACTGTTTATAGCAAAACAGTGTAGCTGAACCACATTTAAGCAGTGTTCAGGCTAAAATAACTATAGAAAATGTAGCTAATAGCAGGAATTTGAGCAGGAATTTGCCATCATTCTGGATCACCTCAGTCTCCATGAAGACAAACCAGCCATCACACCAGGTTCTCAGGTCCTGGACCAGCTGGACTGTAGGACCTTTATCTCTGCCTCACTTCAGCCACCCACTGCCTTCATCACAGTGACCGTATCATCACATCAGACATGCAGTGCTTCTGCAGTCTTAAACTTGGACATCTTACTTTCAAAGCCTAAACTGATAACCCTCCAACTTTTGCCCACTTTACTTGTACTGCTCTTATTTTTGATTCTTAGGACAGGACAGTTGTTTGACCTTTCTGCCTTGTCCCTGGGTCAACCCCTTTCCTTCACTTTCTTTCCCATCTACTTGGTCCCCTTGGCACATGGTATCATGACACACTCTCTTCACTCATGCTCAGCTCACAAACCCCAGCCTGGATCAGTGTGTCCATCTACCTTCTCCACGCCCCAATCTTGACCCACTCTGTGCCAGTGGAGAAATTCACACCATCACAGAGCTTGCTGCTCTGTGTGGCCTCAAGAGTACTGCTGTTTCACACAGTTGATAAACTCACCTCCTGCTTCAAAGAGAGAAGTTGAGAACTCCTCAACTTCCAGGCCCCTAGCTAAAATTTCCTTCTTTCCCAGTGGTGTGTTGGAGCCAGTTCTTACAGGCTTACAAGACTACTCTTGTTAAATTTTCTTTTTTTTTATTTTTTTTAAATATTTATTTATTATTATTATTTTTAATTACATTAAAAAAAATATATGAGGTCCCATTCAACCCCACCGCCCCCGCCCCCCACTCCCCCCACAGCAACACTCTCTCCCATCATCGTGATACATCCATTGCACCTGGTAAGTTCATCTCTGAGCATCACTGCACCCCATAGTCAATGGTCCACATCATAGCCCAGACTCTCTCACGTTCCATCCAGTGGGCCCTGGGGGGATCTACAGTGTCCCGTAATTGTCCGTGAAGCACTATCCAGGACAACTCCACGTCCCGAAAACGCCTCCACATCTCATCTCTTCCTCCCGTTCCCCACACCCAGCAGCCCCCATGGCTACCGTTCCCACACCCATTCCACATTTTCTCTGTGGACATTGGATTGGTTGTGTCCATTGCACACCTATGTCAAGTGAGGGCTTAGATTCCACATGGGTACTGGATGCACTCTTCCCGCTTCTAGTTGTAGACACTCTAGGCTCCATGTTGTGGTGGTTGACCTTCTTCAACTCCATGTTAGCTGAGTGGAGTAAGTCCAATAAGTCAAAGTGTAGGAGCTGAAGTCTGTTGAGGCTCTGGGCCTGGGTGTCATATTATCAGTCCAGAGATTCAAATCCCCTACATATATCTTAAACCCAGCACCAACTACAATTCCAGTAAAGTAGCATGCAAGTCTTGTGAAAAGAGATCCCCTCTGAGTCCATTTCCATCACGCAGAAACACCAGCTCCAAAGAAGGGCCATCTGTCATGGCAGTGAACCCCTTCTGCCATGACCATAGAACCCGTGGGTCTCTTTATCCCTCAAAAGAACCAATACCTGGGGTTGTATCTACCTTATCTGTCTCTTAGACTCTGTTCAGTTGTACATAGGGCTATTCCTTCTGACAACCTCCAGACTCTTTTTTAGAGACTCACAGCCTTATAATCTCATTTCTCCTTTCCATTTCCCCCTTACATTAGGTCAAACCGCTTCCCGAAGTCATGTTATTATATGTAGACAGGTATATTCTGCTGTTCCGCATTGAATCTTTAATTCAAGGTCATTTTCTAGTTGCTTCTTCAGCTGGTATGTGGTAGTGATCCCTCGGTGCCAGGGAGGCTCATCCCCGGGTGTCGTGTCCCATGCTGGGGGGAATGCATCGCATCTACATGCTGAGTTTGGCTGTGAGAGTGGCCACATTTGAGTAACATGAAGGCTGTCAGGAGGAAACCCCCAGGCACAATGCTACTCTAGGTCTTGTTCTTATTGCAGGTGCATAGGCTCAAAAGTGTAGCCATTAGTATCAAGAGCCCACTGTTGGGCCCTCCTTCCTTCCTGGTTCTTGCCGTTGCACCTGGAGGATTGCCGCTGCTCTCCCAGGGCCCACAACAGTGACCCCCGGCCAGGAGCCCAGTACCCCCCCAGCTGTTGTTTTTAATTGTTTCCACTATGAGTATATATAGACATTACCATATACCCTGGACATATGCCCTGTATAACTCCCTGTCAACCATATATATCCTGTCAATAACATCCCATATCAGTATTCCTCCGCTGCCATTGTTGAACCACTCTGTGATCCAAAACTTCCCGTAAAGTGAATCCCAACATAATGCCAGCTTCAGAAGAGTGTTAGATCACCAAAATTCATATACACAATATACAGTATTTCCCCAGATCCACCATAAAACCTTTTCCCTTCCACAGCAATAATCTTTTAACTTATTCATATCATATTTCCTGAAACTGATGTACAGATTCCGAAACTATAGTTTTCAAACAAGGTAACATTTGTGCTTACTATGTGGTCCATACTTTAGGTTGTACAGTTTTCTAAATTTTTTAGTTATCCTATGTTTTGTCTTATGGTTTTCATTATTAGTCTGTCGTCCCCTATATGTTTTTGGTGTAATATTAGCTGTTTTATATTCATCCTCGTGTACTCTCACGTAACTCCTCTTTTGCCCCCTTATTTACCTTTGTTCCATCCATTGCACGTCCATTTTCCCCTCCCCTTAGGGCCCACAACGCCTGCCAATCTAATGCCCTGGGAGCCGTCCTTTCTCACGAGAGATACAGTTCTCTCTATTCGACGGCATTAGTCTTCCCCAGGATATGGGTCCACCCCACCCAATGGTAGAACCCACCTTGGCAAAATGAGCCTTCAGCTATTCCCTCCGGAGTCCGTCCCGTATCAGACCATACCCCCTGAGCGTCCTAACCAGGTAACCCTCCTACTTATACTTTGATACGTTTTACTCAACATTTAGTTCTCAATGAACTTCTGGCACTCTCCCATGTTTGTATGTTGCCCCTCCCTCCCACCTATTTCTTGGACCATATTACCCCTCTTCCCATCCCCAGCCCCCCTCAAACCCAGAAAACCCCACCCGAAGGTAACCCCTTGCCCCCATTTTGTCCCTTCTTTGTGCTCATACTTACCCCCAGCTCATCACAGATTCCACCCCTACAGACATTAACTCACAGCCTTCCTCCACCCCCCGATTTCCAGTAAGCCACTTTTCCAGACTCTAGCTCTCTGAGGCAGTTAACTTATTTCATATCATTGAGGTCATATAGTATTTGTCCTTCAATGCCTGGGTTGCTTCACTCAACATAAGATTCTCAAGGTTCATCCATGTTATCACGTGCGATTGTAGTGTATTGGTTCTTACAGCTGAGTAGTATTCCATTGTGTGTATATACCACATTTTATTGATCCACTCATCTGTTGATGGACTTTTGGATTGATTCCAACTTTTGGCGATGGTGAACAATGCTGCTATGAACATTGGTGTACATATATCAGTTTGTGTCCTTGTTTTCAGATCTGATGGGTATATACCCAGCAGTGGTATTGCTGGGTCATATGGCAAATCTATGGATAATTTTTTGAGAAACTGCCAAACTGTCCTCCAGAATGGTTGGATCCTTCTGCATTCCCACCAGCAATGGATGAGTGTTCCCCTTTCTTCACATCCTCTCCAGCATTTGTATTCTACTGTTTTTTTCATGGCTGCCAATCTTATGGGAGTAAGATGGTATCTCATTGTAGTTTTGATTTGCATTTCCCTGATAGCTAGGGATTTGGAGCATTTTTTCATGTGCTTTTTAGCCATTTGTATTTCTTCTTTGGAGAAGTGTCTGTTTAAATCTTTTTCCCATTTTTTAAATGGGTTGTTTATCTTTTTGTTTTCGAGATCTATGAGTTCTTTATATATGCAAGTTATAAGTCTCTTATCAGATATATGGTTGCCAAATATTTTCTCCCATTGTGTGGGTTCCCTTTTTACTTTCTTGACAAACTCCTTTGAGGTGCAGAAGGCTTTAATTTTGAGGTAGTCCCATTTATCTATTTGTTCTTTTGCTGCTCGTGCTTTTGGTGTGATATTCATGAAGCCATTTCCTATTACAAGGTCCTGTAGATGTTTCCCTACACTGCTTTCTAAGGTCTTTATGGTCTTGGCTCTTATATTTAGGTCTTTGATCCATCTTGAGTTGATCTTTGAATAAGGTGTGAGATGGTAATCCTCTTTCATTCTTCTACATATGGCTATCCAGTTCTCCAGGCACCATTTGTTGAATAGGCCATTCTCTCCCAGTTGAGAGGGTTTGGTGGCTTTATCGAATATTATATGGCTATATACATGAGGTTCTATATCTGAACTTTCAATTCGATTCCATTGGTCTGTGTGTCTCTCCTTATGCCAGTACCATGCTGTTTTCACTACTGTAGCTTTGTAGTATGTTTTGAAGTCAGGAAGTGTGATTCCTCCTATTTCGTTTTTCTTTTTCAATATGTCTTTGGCTATTCGGGGCCTCTTTTTATTCCAAATAAATTTCATAGTTAGTTTTTCTAGTTCCTTAAAGAAGGCTGTGTTGATTTTTATTGGGATTGCATTGAATGTGTAGATCAGTTTTGGTAGGATAGACATCTTAATAATATTCAGTCTTCCTATCCATGAACAGGGAATATTCTTCCATTTATTTAGGACTTCTTTGATTTCCTTGAACAATCTTGTATAGTTCTCGATGTATAAGTTTTTTACCTCTTTAGTTAAATTTATTCCTAAGTATTTGATTTTTTTATTTACTATTGTGAATGGTATTTGTTTCTTGATTTCCTCCTGATCTTGCTCATTATTGGTGTATAGAAATGCTACTGATTTTTGCGCATTGATCTTATAACCTGCGACTTTGCTAAACTCATTTATGAGTTCTAGGAGCTTTGTTGTAGATCTCTCAGGGTTTTCTATATATAGGATCATGTCATCTGCAAATAATGAAATTTTGACTTCTTCCCTTCCAATTTGAATGCCTTTTATATCTGGTTCTTGTCTCAGTGCTCGAGCCAGTACTTCCAAGACAATGTTAAATAGGAGCGGAGACAATGGGCATCCTTGTCTTGTTCCTGATTTTAGAGGGAAGGATTTCAGGATTTCGCCATTGTAAACAATGTTGGCTTTAGGTTTTTCATATATACTCTTTATCATGTTCAAAAAGTTTCCTTGTATTCCGATCTTTTGGAGTGTTTTTATCAGGAAGGGGTGCTGTATTTTGTCAAATGCCTTTTCTGCATCTATAGATATAATCATGTGGTTTTTTTCTCTCAATCTGTTTATATGGTGTATTACATTGATTGATTTTCTTATGTTGAACCATCCTTGCATACCTGGAATAAATCCCACTTGGTCATGGTGTATAATTCGTTTAATGTGTTGTTGAATACAATTAGCAAGTATTTTGTTAAGTATTTTTGTGTCTAGGTTCATTAGAGAAATTGGTCTGTAATTTTCCTTTCTTGTGGTGTCTTTGTTTGGCTTTGGTACTAGGGTAATGTTGGCATCATAGAAGGAATTAGGCAGTGTTCCTTCTGTTTCGATTTTTTGGAATAGTTTCAACAGGATTGGTGTTAGTTCTTTCCGGAATGTTTTGTAGAATTCCCCTGTGAAGCCGTCTGGCCCTGGGCTCTTCTTAGTTGGGAGATTTTTAATGACTGATTCTATCTCTTTGCTTGTGATTGGTTTGTTAAGATCATCAATTTCTTCTTTCGTCAGTATGGGCTGCTTATGTATTTCTAGGAATTTGTCCATTTCCTCTAAATTGTCATTTTTGTTGGAATATAGTTTTTCAAAGTATCCTCTTATGATAGTCTTTATTTCTGTGGGGTCAGTGGTGATATCACCTTTCTCATTTCTTATTTTGTGTATTTGCATCTTTTCTCTTTTTTTCTTTGTTAGTCTCGCTAAAGGTTTGTCAATTTTGTTGATCTTCTCAAAAAACCAGCTCTTGGTCTTGTTTATTTTTTCAAGTGCTTTCTTATTTTCTATTTCATTTAGTTCTGCTCTTATCTTTGTTATTTTCTTCCTTCTTCTTCCTGTTGGGTTACTTTGTTGTTGTTTTTCTAATTCCTTCAAATGTGCAGTTAATTCTTCAATTTCTGCTCTTTCTTCTTTTTTGATATATGAATTTATGGCTATAAATTTCCCTCTCAGTACCGCTTTTGCTGCATCCCATAAATTTTGGTATGTTGTGTTATCGTTATCATTTGTTTCAAGGTAGTCATTGATTTCTTTTGAGATTTCCTCTTTGACCCACTGTTTTTCTAAGAGTGTGCTGTTTAATTTCCAAATTGTCGTGTGAAGTCTGGGTCTCTGTCCCTTGCAAATTTCCAGCTTGACTCCACTGTGGTCAGAGATATTGTTTTGTATGATTTCGATCTTTCTGAATTCATTAAGCCTTTCTTTGTGGCCTAGCATATGGTCAATCTTGGAGAATGTTCCATGTGCGCTTGAGAAAAATGTATATCCTGCTGTGTTTGGGTGTAATGATCTATATATGTCTATTAGATCCAGCTCTTCTAATATACTGTTCAAATGTTTTGTTTCTTTAGTGATTCTCTTTTGAGATGTTCTGTCCAGAGTTGATAGTGGTGTATTAAAATCCCCCACTGTAATTGTAGATGCATCTATTCTTTCACTTAGTTTTTCCAGCGTTTGCCTCACATATTTAGAGGCGCCCTTGTTAGGAGCATAAATATTTATGATTGTTCGATCTTCTTGACAAATTGTCCCTTTCACTAAAATATAGTATCCTTCTTTGTCTCTCACAATTGTTTCGCATTTAAAGTCTATTTTGTCTGATATTAATATAGCTACTCCTGCCTTTTTTTGGTTGTTGTTTGCTTGTATGATTGTTTTCCAGCCATTCACTTTCAACCTCCATGAGTCTCTGGGTCTAAGATGTGTCTCTTGTAGGCAGCATATAGATGGGTCGTATTTCCTTATCCAGTGTCCCAGTCTGAATCTTTTGATAGGTGAGTTTAATCCGTTGACATTCAGTGTTATTACGTTTAGAGAGTTATTTATGGTAGCCATATTTTGGTTGGATTTGTGTTTGTTATATTTTGTTTGTATTATTTTATTTTCCCCTTCTATTTTTGTCTTTCTTGTTGCTTTTACACTCTCCTCCATCTCTGACTGTCCTGTTTTTTCCTTTCTTCCTGCAGAATTCCCTTAAGAATTTCTTGAAGGGGAGGTTTCTTGTTGATATACTCTTTCAGTTTCTGTTTATCTGTGAATATTTTGAACTCTCCATCATTTTTGAATGCTAGTTTAGCTGGATAGAGTATTCTTGGTTGGAAATTTTTTTCCTTTAGTACCTTGACTATATCATACCACTGCCTTCTTGCCTCCATCGTTTCAGATGAGAAATCAGCACTTAATCTTATGGAGTTTCCCTTGTATGTGATGGTTTTCTTTTCTCTTGCTGCTTTTAGAATTTTTTCTTTGTCTTGAGCATTGGATAATTTGACAAGTATATGTCTTGGGGTGGGCCTGTTGGGGTTTATGACCAGTGGAGTGCGCTGTGCTTCTTGGATATGTACATCTGTCTCTTTCAGTAGATTTGGGAAGTTTTCAGCCATTATTTCCTGCAACACTCCTTCTGACCCCTTTCCCTTCTCTTCTCCTTCTGGAATGCCTATAATACGTATGTTTGAGCGTTTTGCGTTATCATTCAGGTCCCTAAGTCCTATCTGGATTTTTTCTACCTTTTTATTGACCACTTCTACTATCTGTTTGATTTCCAATGCACTGTCTTCCACATCACTAATTCTCTGCTCTGCCTCTTCTAGTCTGCTGATATTTGCTGCAAGTGTATTTTTGATTTCTTGGATTGTGGTGTTCATTTCCATCATATCTGTTATTTTTTTGCGCATGTCTGCAATTTCCCCTCCAAGTGTTGTCTTCACGCTGTTAACCTCTTTCATTACTTCATCAAATTTGTCAGTGATAAATGTTCTGAGATCTTTCATTGCTTGTGCAAAGTCCTGCCCCCCTTCCTGATTTTCAGTTTGTTGATTGGATTCAGCCATGTTTTCCTGATTACTGGTTTGGTTTGTAGATTTTTGTTGCTGTCTTGTCAACATTTTTTCTTTGACGGGTTTAATCAGTTCCTTAGCTTCTTTGTCTAGTCTTGGAGATTAATTAGCTGTTGTTTTTGCGTAAGTGTTATATCTTCTCTTTGTCACTTTGTTCTTCTTATTCCAATTTCTTATTGCTAGTTAAGCTCACTTTAAAGGAAAGTATTAGTGCTGGGGAAAGTCAATTGTGTAAGGAAGGAGAAAGTATGAAGTAGTATTGGTGATATATGTTTACAAAGCAACAATATGAGTTCTGGGAGGATGGAGGTTAGATCATGTAAATTGTGTAGAGTTATAGTAGTAGGAAAGTACCTATAATGAGGTAGACGACTGAATATGGGAGGAATGTGGTACGTACTAAGAGGCTATTGTTTTCGTGAGAGAGGGAAAGAGAAAAGAAAGGTAATAGTTTCAGGGACGAATACCAGATGGAAAACTAAACAAAGGTATTAGAAATTAAGAGTTAGACACTTTGTGGATCAAAGAAAGGGAGATGGAATATAGGAGAGATAGCAGATGGTGGAGGATATCAAGTTGTAGGGGAAAGGGGATAGTGTAGATCGGCTAAATCTATTCACAGAGAAATGAGGCAGTGGAGGGTGAGGAAACCCAGCAAATGTGAGGTATTTCCTGTAGGACCTATTGTATTGTTAAGGTAAAATAGTATAAGAAGAATATTGGGGACAAGAAAAAGAGGATTGAAAAAAAAAAAGAACAACAAGAACAACAACAACAAAAAAAAATTAAAAAATTAAAAAATAAAAAAACAAAAAAACAAAACCAAAGAACAGAAACCCCGCCACCAGGCTCGGCTGGGCTCAGCTGGGCTCCGGTCCCCCGCCCGCCGCCCGCCGCGGCTCGGCTGGGCTCGGCTGGGCTCGGCTGGGCTCGGCTTTCCCGCCCGCCGCCCGGCGCGGCGCAGCACAACTCGGCTCTCCCGCTCGCCGCCCGGCGCGGCGCGGCTGGGCTCGGCCGAGCTCAGCTGGGCTCCGCCCCTCCGCCCACCGCGGCTCAGCCGGGCTCGGCCGGACCCGGCTACCCTGGCCGCTGCCCGCCGGGGCTCTGCGCGGTGCTAGCTGCCTCGGCTCCACCTACCCAAGGAGGGAATCCTCCACACGTAGCTGGGATCTCCATGTATATTTCACAGATGGATCCTCTCTGTTACCTTCCCTCCAAATTGATGTCCAGACACCTCCGGACCAGGAAAAATCCCGAAACTGCCGGTCCCAAAGAGTCTCCGACGCCTCCCAGCCAATTCCCCCCAGGAGCTAGTAACCGGGAAGTTCACTCAGCCGCCATCTTGCCTCCCCCTCCTGAAAAGTCCCAATTTATATCTTATAGACCAGTCCTTTCCGTTACCTTCCCACCAAATCGATGTCCAGACACTTCCTGCCCTGAAAAAATCCTGAAAAAGCCTGGTCCCAGAGAACCTCCAGCGGTGCCCAGCTGCCTCTTCCCAGGAGAGACAGCAAGGCAAGCTCACTCAGCCACCATCTTGCCGGAAGTCGCTACTCTTGTTAAATTTTCAAGAATTTTATAAACCAGTTTTTAAATGTAGCCATTATTAAAAATTAATTTATATAAACTTACAGTTAAATAGGTTACATTAAAAACAAAGGTGGGAAGCGGATGTGGCTCAAGTGATAAGGCCTCTGCCTACCATATGGGAGGCCCTGGGTTCGATCCCTGGGGCCTCCTGGTAAAAAAAAAAAAAGAAGAGCAAGTGTGTCTGCGTGATAAGGCAGTGCCCACATGGTGAGCCTAGTGCCCATGTGGTGCCTGCATGGTTAGCCAGTGCCTGCACAAGTAAGTCATGCAACAAGATGACGATGCAACAAAAAAGAGACGAAGGGGAGTTAAGGTGAAGCATTGCTGAGACCAGGAACTGAGGTGCTGCAGCTGACAGGGAACCTTTCTCCATATCAGAGGTCCGCAGGATCGAATCCCTGTGAATCCTAGAAGAGAAAGATGAGAAGATGACAAAAAGAGAAATAGATACAGAAGTCACACTGCAAATGGACACAGACAGCAAAAACAGCAGGGCGGGGGAGGGGGAAAATAAATAAATTCATAAATCTTTTTAAAAAACAAAGAAATAGGGAGCAGATTGCAGCTCAAGCATTTGAATGCCTGCCTCCCACATGGGAGGGCCCAGGTTCAGTTCCTGGTGCCTCCTAAAGAAAAACAAACAACAACGAGCAAAACAACAAGCAAAAACAATGAGAAAAAAAAAAGGAAAGAAAAATAATGAGCAAACAGATGAGGGAGTCAGCTCGGGAGCTCCTGTGGCTCCGTGAGCACTGGCTTCCTGCCTGCGAAGTCCTGGTTTCAATCCCTGGTCATGGTACCTCAAAAAAAAAAAAAAAAAGGTAGTAAACACTCAAAAATTTCTGCTGCTTTTATTACATTTTACCCTTCTCTAGTTTTTTAGTTTATTTATGCCTATCATAGGACTACCAACAGCCCAGGTTTACTTGTGACTAAGGAATTTCCTCAGTGCTAAAATTCGGACAGTTGGTCACCTGTCTATTGTACTATACAATGGTATACCAGCACCTCTTTCCAGCTTACACTGGCAGCTTGACGTCAGCCATGGCATGAGTTTTACACTATGGAATCAGCAAATGTTACAAATCAAGACTTGATTTATTTTGTTGATTGTCTGACTTTAAAAAGTGACAGGGAAAATGTTAATAATGCAGAGTAAACTTTAAAGTGTGCTGTATCCATAGCCATTAAATGGTTAATAGACAAAACACTGAGGAAATATTCTCCATTTTTTTAAGAACTATCATCTGATTCAGCAGAGAAGTTAATCATATCTTTGGATGAGTGTTCTGAAATATGTCTTTGTTGTTTCACTCTAGTCTTACTCTTTAACATGAACAAAAACAGCCAACATTCATGTTAAAACTGCAGTAATTTGCCAAATGCATCCATTAGGTTGACTATAGATACAAGCGTTTGGCAAAAATCAGAAAGCATTCTCTGAAAATCAATTGAGTATATAGAATTTACAGTAAAGAAGATTTTATATTTCATTATTAATTGCAAATTATATGCTTCACATCCTTTATATCAGTAAAATTTGTAATAAACTTACAGATGTGTGTGTGTGGCAGTTTGATATTACTTACGAATTTCCAAAAGAGATATTATGTTTGTAAATTATGTTTCTCTGGGCATATACCCTTTGATTGTTTTAGATTTAGCTGAGATATCTTTGATTAAATTATATAAAGATTAGGGCTTGGATTTGACCACATCAGTAGAGTATAACTCAGTTTGAGTCCCCAACCCCTTCATGTAACTCAGTTTGAGTCCCCACCCGCTTTGTGGGCTATATAAACAGAAACTCAATCAAGGACACACACAGAAGTAGATACACAGCGAAGATATAAAGAGGAAGCAAGCTCCATAGATACAGCGGAGGCTCTGGGAAGAAAGATGAGCCATTCACCTGAAAGTGTACAGCTGACCTTATGAAGAGACCAAAGCAGCTGAGCCCGGAAAAAACGAGCCTCTGGAAGAGAGATGAGCCCTATGTCAGCCTATAGCTGAGATCAGAAGAAATTGGGACCTCTCAGTCTACATATAATACCAGGAGTTAAAAATGCTTTTTGACCTGAATAAAAGGGGGAAATGGAAAGGACAAATGAGTTTATATGGCTATGAGTCTCCAAAAAGAGGTTATCAGAGGAGTTGCCCTTATGCACACTTGAGCAGAGTCCAGAGACAGATAAAAGTAGATGCAACCCCAGGTATTGGTTCTTCTGAGGGCTGCAGAGACCCACAGGTTCTGTGGTCATGGCAGATGGAGTTCAGTGCCATGTCAGTTGGCTCTACTTTGGAGTTTGGGTTTCTGTGTGATGAAGCTGGACTCAGCTGTGATCTTTGTCCACAAGTCTCTCCTGTTACTTTTACTGGAACTGTAGTTGGTGCTGGGGTTTAATGTATACCCAGGGGACCTGAATCTCTGGACTGACCATGTGATAGCCAGGCCCTGGGCCTCAACAGACTTGCAGCTCCTACACTCTGGTTTATTGGACTTACCCCACTCAGCTAACATGGAGGCAAAGAAGGTCAACCACCACACTAGGGAGCCAAGAGTGCCGGCAACTGAAAGCAGGAGGATTGCATCCAGCATCCATGTGGAATCTAAGCCCCCTCTTGATATAGATGTGGAGTGGATATGGCCATTCTAGGGTCCACAGGATGGAGGAATAGAGAATGGATTAGAGTGGACTTATTGATATTCTATTCATGAACTATCGTGATTAGTAATTGAAGAAAATGTGACATTGGTGTGGAGAAAGTGGCCATGGTGGCTGCTGGGGGTAGGGAGTGGGAGGAAGAGATGAGATGTGGGGGCATTTTCGGGGGTTGGAGTTGTCCTGGGTGGTGCTGCAGGGACAGTTACCAGACATTATATGTCCTCCCATGGCTCACTGGGTGGACTGTGGGAGAGTATGGGTTATGGTGTGGACCATTGACCGTGAGGTGCAGAGGTGCTCAGAGATGTATTCACCAAATGCAATGAACGTCTCATGATGATGGAGGAGGTTGTTATTATGGGTGGAGGAGTGGGGTGAGGGGGGTGGGGGATATATGGGGACCTCATATTTTTTTAATGTAACATTAAAAAAGAGAGAAAAAAATTTTTTTTTAAAAAAGAAGAAACTGGGACCATGGACGCTTAAATGGAAAGAGTAAGGCCGAACCCTTGCAGATGTCACCTGCCATCTTGCTTCAGCACATGGCAATAGACTTGAGTGAAGAGCTAACCTTGAGTAGAACTCTTTAGGCCTTGTAAGTGTACGATTTTACCCCAAATAAATACCTTATATAGAGGTCAACAGATTTCTGGTACTTTGCATCAGCATCCCTTTTGGCTGGCTAATACATGTGTATACATTTTTTCTTTTTGGAGAGTCAGTTCTCAGTGGGGGAGGAGGAGCATCTCCCCTCCCCCCAGGACATTTGTCCATGTGGAGATATTTTTGGTTGTTACAATGGGAGTGAGAGTTGTGCTACTGGCATCTAGTAGGTGGAATTCAGGGATGCTGCTAAACATCCTACAATGTATAAGACAAATGTCAATAGTGTCCAGGTTGAGAAAAACTGCTCTAGGGCATATATAATATAAGCAAAATTAATTGTTTTAGGTATTCCTAAAACTTTGTCATGTAAGAATCCAACTGTTCTGAATCATTTTTTGCTTTTTTTTGTTGTTGTTGTTTAAGTTTTTTTATTGAGGAGTAACATACCATGGAATGCACAGACCTTAGTATCATTCCATCAGTTTTAAGAAATGCATAAAGCCATGTAACCCACATCCCATCAATACATAGACTATTTTTTCTTCACCCCTTAAATTTCCCTCATGCCCTTTCCCAGTCACCAACATCCTGCCAAAAGCAACTACTCATATGATTTTGTCACCATAGATTTGCTTATTCTAGAACTTTATTTAAATTTTATATACTTATATCTGGCGTCTTAGCATAATGATTTTTTGTTTCTTGGGTTTGCTTTTTTTCTATTTTTGTTTTTTATTTGCCTGGATAAGGGGACAAAAATAACCTCAGGAAGAGGAAAGAGAACAACTTGAGAAGCTGGAATTGATGCACACACAGGACCTAGGCCAAGAGTTCTTAATGATGATGACTCTGATAATCATAATCAGTGTTTAGTACTTTTAAAGCAATTTTACTGATATATATTCACATACCATATGGTCCATCCAAAGTGTACAATCAATAGCTTTTAGTATAATCACAGTATTGTGCATTCATCACCACAAAAAAATTTTAGAACAAATTTATTACTCCAAAAAGACTAGACACCCCTTATCAGTCACCTCTCAGTCCCTCTATAATTCCCCAGCCCTTCATCCATGTTGCATATATCAGTTGAACTGTTTTGTTTTTTTCCTGAGCTGTGCTGTTTCCAGTTTTGGCTAGTAGGAATAAAGCAGCCATGAACATTGTATAGTTTCCCAGGGCTGCCTTAGCAAGGTACTACAAACTTGCTGGCTTACAGCAGCAAAAATGTATCCTCTTACAGTTCTGTCAGAAAAAAGTTTGAAATCAAGATTTCTGTAGTGACAGCATTGCTTTCAGAGACCTGTAGGGGAGAATCCTTCCTTGCTTCTTCTGGCTTCTGAAGTTTCCAGCAATCCTTGGCTTTCCTTGGTTTGCCAAGACATCCTCCAATCTCTGCCTCTGTCTCATGTGGCCTTTTCACCTCATGTCTGTGTCTCTCCTCCCCTTCTTATAAGGACACTTTTTAATAGTAGCTTAGGGTTCTCCCTCCTCCAGTATGACTCATCTTAACTAATTCCATCTCAGTGGATATTTCCAAATAAGTCTAATTCTGAGGTACTGGGAGTTAAGACTTCAGTATGTCTTTCTGGAGAACACAGTTCAACCTTTAACAAACATTTTTTAGATAAGACTTTCTGGACCTGTTTTTATTTCTCATATAAATATCTAGGCATTGAATGGCAGGCTCATAGAGTTCTATGCATATTTAACTTTTAAGAGACTGATGGTTTTCCAAATTTCCAAAGGACCTGCCCTTTTAATCATTGTGCTGCACTATCCGTATTTCATAGATTTGTTGTGAGGAATAAATTAGATAATGCATGTAAAATACTTAGCATGGTGCTCGATACAAGTAAGGGCTCGACTTATTAGTTGTTTTATTTATTTATTTTTTAAAAGATTTCTTTCTCTCCCCCGCCTTCCCGCCCCAGTTGTCTGTTCTCTGTGTCTATTTGCTGCGTGTTCTTCTTTGTCCACTTCTGTTGTTGTCAGCGGAAAGGGAATCTGTGTTTCTTTTTGTTGCGTCATCTTGTTTTGTCAGCTCTCTGTGTGTGCGGCACCATTCCCGGGCAGGTGCACTTTCTTTCATGCTGGGCAGCTCTCCTTATGGGGTGCACTCCTTGCACACATCAGCACTGCACGTGTGGCAGCTCCACACGGGTCAAGGAGGCCTGGGGCTTGAACCGCGGACCTCCCATGTGGTAGCCCTAACCACTGGGCCAAGTCCACTTCCCTATTAGTTGCTATTTACTGTCTAGCTGATGACCTCCAGGTGGCTCCCTTTCGAGCAGTAGGCCTATATATCTACTGCCTGCACTTTCTGCCCCATGGCCACCTGCAAATCAGCTTGTTTCAAACTGAACTCGTCTCCCCAACCTTGTTCCATCTCCATACCTCGTCCTCCTCTCTTGTACCTTATTTTGATGAATCCTTTCAGTTGCCCAAGCCTCTCCTCTTCTTGCACACCTAAAAGATCACTCAGGCCTGTTGATTCCACCACCTCACTATCTCTTGATGTTTCTATTTCTCTCCATTCCCCACTGTTGCTATGTTAGTTCTGACCCTTGGCATCTGTCTCCTGGGTTGCTGCAGCAGCCTTCTAAATGAGGCCCATACCATTAGGATCACCACCCTCAGTTCATTGCCTACACCATAACCCGAAATACAAACATGATCCTTTCAGGATCTAATTAGAGCCTTTAATTGCTTCCCAGGATAAAGTTGCAACTTTATAGTCCTTTCAAGGTCCTCCGTGTACCAGTTTCATCCCCTTCCTCTTTTCATAAGCTTGGCTTTCACCCTCTTGCTTCAAGGCCTTTGCCTATAATGTCTGTTCTACAAAGAATACCTTTCCTTCTCCTACCTCACCCTGCTTCATCCCCTTCACTTAGCTTATTCCCATCAGCACTCAGCCAAGATGTTTCCAAGTTCTAGGAGTCCTTCTATGACTTCTGACTTTTAGGAAGCATTCTTTACCCCTTCCCTTTCAGGTTGGGGCAAGTGCCCTTCCCATGTGCCTTGGCATTCTTTAGTCACCCTTAGTAATGCCCTTATGGAACCATACTGCCTGATACTCACCTGGCTCCCACCCTATACTGAATTGTGAAAGGACAGGGACCATTTTTTGCTCTTAGGCCTTCATCCCTAGCACCTAGAACATAGCAGGGAAATTGAATAATTGTATTGGTGATGTTAGAGAATTTACTTAATTTGTTGCTGGACCCACTGGGAATGAGTGATTAAGGAGAAGTAAACAGCATTTAGAGTTGCTGGGTTCTTAACATCTGTCTCATCATTCTCACAGCCAGATGAAAACTCACTGGATTTTTCCTCCTGTATGCTACGTCCTGGGATTAAAAATGCTCAGGAACTTGCTTGTGGAGTATGCCTCTTAAACGTGGATTCCAGGAGCCGGGTAAGTCACACACTGTCACCCCACTGAACACGAAGAGCCCCCTCGGATGACTTTGGAGACAGCCTCCGGTAGCCCACCTCACTGCAAGGTCTGTAACCAGAGGTGAGGGTTTTTATAAAGCCCTAAAAGGTGACCATAGAAGCAGCCACTTTTTTTCAAAATGGTAATTGGGGAAGCTGATGAGGGAGCCCATGCAGTTCTTGTACTTACATCACCCTGTGAACAGTGGGGTCGGGGGGAGAAAAGTTACAGCTGTAAGGATTTGTTTGGAGGCAAGAGGACCCGTTGTGGGAATTTTGTTGACCTTATGGTTTCAACATTATTTCAGAAAGAAGAGAAGTCTGCAGAAGAACATCCAAAGAAAGTATGAACCATTTACCCATTATCTTAGCGTCTCCATCTTAAGTTTAAGTGTGGAAGGCAAGTCGGATGATTCCGCTGCCATTCTGAAGTGTTCCAGTCACGAATCCTTTACTAAGTTATTTTTCTTCCCATAGTGTTTGATTTAATCAGCTAATGTCTGTGTGAATCCACTTCTGTCTTGTTTGCATGCTTGTATCTCATAATTGGCTTCTGGTGTTGCAGTTATTTTTCTCTGCGGTGAACAGGGTAACAGAATGAGAAGTATGTGGAAAATTGGAAGTTGTACTGACACACAGAATGAGATCAAAGAGCTAGCTAGACTGCTTCAGGATTTGGCCATTAACAGACAAAAACAAATTATTTTGGTTTTTGAGTTTCATTTTGTTTGTTTTTTAGTGCTTTAGAACACCAATCCCAGGAAATGGTTGTGGTCTGGACTGCATTTCCCTGATTGGCTGTAACTTCCTTATAAGCAGTACTCCTCTGGGAATAATGCTTATGTTTTTAATGTCTATTTCTTTATTTTTATAAAACCCTTTACCTGTTTGGATTTTTTAATTGGGTGTGTTTGGTTAGCAGCTCCCAATGACATTAGACCCTAAGAGTTTTATCTTGTCTAAGTCTTATAACTTTTTTTTCCATGATAGGCCTGTAATCAGGCACAGAAATTTAAGGGATTACATATGATAGTCAAATGCCAGCCTTAGGGGGATGGCTTCTTTTGGCACAATGTGGGATAAAAATTCTCGGCAGCCCTTAGTTATTTTAGTTTCCCCTACACACACACACACCTACACACACCCATAACCTCTGTCTGCCTTTTCTATGAAAGATTTGGTCTTCTGCTGAAACTGGGATTAATGGTATAAAAAAATTTTATACTTTTAATTAGCAGCAAAAACTTTCCCACTTTAATTCCTGTAGCCACCTGCTCAGCTTTTGTGTGTAGGCCATTTGGCCTCAGACTCTGTGACCTGGAGAGGTAGACATGTTAGTTGTTGATCAGCTTTCACATGCAGAAGTCTGACTTGCCCCGCCTCTCTTGTTTATTTCCGGTAGGCATTCAACTCAGAAACAGACAGTTTCAAGTTGGCATATGGAGGGCACCAGTATCATGCCAGCTGTGCCAACTTCTGGATCAACTGTGTTGAACCAAAACCTCCTGGCCTCATCCTGCCTGATTTGCTCTGAAAAGCTCCTCTATGAAACACTGACCAGTTTTTTTGCTGGTTTTTTTTTCCCATCACACCCCATGGGGTAAGAGGGACCAATAAACAGAATGCAAGTACTGCAAAGTTTAAAATCTGTGAATCTACATGAAGAATTCCCCAAGAGGTAGTAAAGAAAACCAGCTGTGGAGGTTCCCAGGCATTCCTACAGACAACCTTTGTTCTCTATTTCCCACTGCCAGTCTGATATTTGAGGTAAAATTGCCCTACCCAAACTGCATGTGGCACCAGAACTTTGCTAACTTAGCTCTAGTTCTCTCAAGACGTTTTAAAATACAGGCCATAATTTTGTTGAGGGAATAATTTGCTGCTGCAATAGTGAAACTGTGAAGAATTGAATTTGGAGAAAAGTAAATTATTATTGTGGGACTAGAATTGGCAGGACTGCTTCAAGCCAGTGTCTTTTTATACCTAGAAAAATTACAATCCTGTGAAGTAGAATGCATTTGTCTGTATGTAGTTTGCTAATATCTGAAATGAATAAAAGGGGAAATTGTGATTAAACTGATGTTCTACCTTTTTATAGCAAAAATTCTGCTCATCTCCATTGGACAACTGACCACCTTTGCTGTCACAATTGAACCAATTCTCTACTCCTTTCCTTCATTTCTGAAATTGTCAGTGCTCAGGAAGACTTGATCCTAAAATATACCTGGGCACTTGGCAATGGAGACAGAGGTTCATTCTGACAGAGGCCCAAATCCTTATGTATCAAGATGAATATTCTTCCCCTTAGAGGCTTAATTGAAAACCTTCTGTTTTACCTCACACAAAGACTGTGTAAGTGGTTTGTTTGTTTTTTTCAGACAAGATTTGAAAAGGCAGCTGAATGAAACTCTCTGCCATAGCTTCTCTCCACATTTCCAAAGATGACTGCATAGGGACCAGTGCTACCAGACTTGGTAGTATCTATGAGAGAACTGAAAACTCAGGTTATAAGGTGGAGTTCCTGGTGAAGAAAGATCAAGAGTAAGATATGTATTTATGGTAGAGAAACAGGACTTACAAATAGTGGGAGGAAATTTTCTCTGCCATTTAAACTGTATACATGAAAACCAGAAGAAAAATTAAAAAGCCAGAGCAGTTAAGGACTGTGCTATTCCTGGAAAGAACCTGCTAGTGCTAAGACATTTCTCTGAATTGTTAACTGTGTATTTTATGAAGAAATTTTGAATCTTGTATGCTTTGGTTTGTGCAACTTAAGCTCTCTGTCCTAAACTTTGTTTTTGTGAAGTAAAAAAATTGGTTTTGTCTATATACAGTTTTACATAATTAACCCCCCCCCCCACCAAGGACAAAACTGAGGGAATTCTATCTTGTTCCTTTTAACACCCCTTACATACTTCTTCTCCCAGAAGGGTTTACAACATTTTCATTAAACAGCTGTTGATGAGGCTTCTGCTTTGCTTTACTCTGTGCCAGAATGGACAAAGCAGCATTGATGAGATAATTCTGTTTTTCTCATTGGCTGCAGATGATGCCACTGCCAGCTATTAATGACTGGGGCAACTGTCTCTGAAGTGCCACCTATAGAGCCTTTGTCCTCCACAGGGTTAGTGGGGTGTCAATAACAACAACACAGGGAAGCGGACTTGGCCCAATGGATAGGGCATCTGCCTACCACATGGGAGGTCCACAGTTCAAACCCTGGGCCTCCTTGACCCGTGTGGAGCTGGCCCGTGTGCAGTGCTGATGTGCGCAAGGAGTGCCCTGCCACGCAGGGGTGTCCCCCGCGTAGGGGAGCCCCACACGCAAGGAGTGCGCCCCGTAAGGAGAGCCACCCAGTGCGAAAGAAAGTGCAGCCTGCCCAAGAATGGCACCGCACACACGGAGAGCTGACACAAGATGATGCACCAAAAAGAAACACAGATTCCTGGTGCTGCTGATAAGGATAGCAGTCACAGAAGAACACACAGCGAATGGACAGAGAGAGCAGACAACTCAGGGAAGGGGAAAGGGAGAGAAAAAACAACACAGGTGGGTGGGTTTCTAGCTGGTTCTCCTGAGGCCTCTGCACTTCACCTCATCATGAGCTGTACCAGCATTGCAATGTGGCACCAGAATTCAAGCCAGCTTCTAATCAGTCTTATAAATTCCACACTTGAACCATGGTAAGAGTCTGTCATTGCATGTGTAAGATGCAATGTATGCCTTTCTCCCAGTTTGAATTTACATTGCTGAAACGTGTTTTGCAAATTCCATATGGGCTATTATTTTGTCACAATGGCCTAAAGCAATGGCGTTTTTGAAAACATACTCACCTGTTTATCAAATTCGTTTCCATTCCTAAGTATAATTGCTGCTGACCTTCCGAAGTATGATAGGTTTAGCCATTCCTTGGGAGGTGCCAGAGGAAAATTCAACAGACATCAACAAAAAGCCTTAGCACTACTTTTAATATGCTTTTAGTAGTAGAAATGTTTTATGTAATACCACCAATAATGATTTGGGGAGCACGGAATAATATTGTGTTGTTTTTTTCTTTATATAAGTTTGTTAAAATGACTCAGTGTTGCGTTCATTCAACTTCACCTCACCTCTTGTTAGCAAAGAGCCCAGTGTCCTGGGAAACAGTAACCAAGGTTACTTATTTCCATATTGTGT
This sequence comes from Dasypus novemcinctus, assembly GCF_030445035.2. NCBI lineage: Eukaryota > Metazoa > Chordata > Mammalia > Cingulata > Dasypodidae > Dasypus > Dasypus novemcinctus. The sequence goes on from NC_080693.1 coordinate 42,022,244, forward strand.
ATTGCGTCAGGCAGCTTCACTCCACTGCTTGAGTAGCGATTAATAAACCCTTTTCTTTTTTGGTATTGTTTTCACCTTTTAAAATGTTACGGTTTGGTATGTAATTCAATTTTTGCCTGAACATGCTTGAGATAGAAGAGTGTGTACAGGGTATATTGGGATATAAGCCATGGATTACTTTTCCTATGGCTACTAGTTAGCATTCCATAAGGAATGCATATTTTAAATTATTTGAGTATTATGTGTATATATTTCTTTTCCCTTTGGGGTTTGTTTAATGATGCCTCTTACTTGCCTTTTAGTTCATGACTGTGTTCTTCATCTTTGAGAAGATTATATGTCTTTTTTTTATCAAAAATTTGAAATGCTTGCTGTGCATTGGGGAACATTACAGAAATTCCCCTTAATAACTTCTGGGTCAGACACCTTCCTTTGTGATCAGCAAATAAACTGACATTTCCAAAGACATTAGCTGGTCTTAAGAGTTATAACCTGCTTGTTGGCCATTCCAGAAATGTTAGAACACAGGATGAGGTGTGTTTAGCCTCAGTGTTTTTTGTTAAGTTACTGAGTATTTGTTTGGAAAAGTATATAGCATAAAGCAATATAGTAAAACCCCTTCCCTGGAAAGTCAAGCTCAGCAAATAAAGCTTAAGTAAAACAGCTCTTGGGTGAAAAATGCCACTTAAATACTATTCTAACATAACACCAACATAGCAAAATTTTTATTTAATAATTCCATTATTTATATTTTGATGTGAATATAATGTTGGTTTAAAAAAGGGATTCATGTGTAAGTGACATCTCATTACTTTGTAGCTGGGGCTATATTAACTGGTGAGTGCTGTGGGTCCCTAGTAAAAACGAGTTGTCTTTTGTGTTGTATAGTGTGAAAGTTGTTCCTGTATTTTAAAAGATGGAGTGGATTTTTTCTCTGGTTTACATTTTAATAAAAAATTGCCGTAATTTACATATTTAGACACTATAAAACTTGGCCTCTAAAATATTCTCAGAATTTGTTCTCAAATAACTCCTTGTCAAACTCCAATTAACAAAACACAAATGTAGAAAAATGTCAGTTACTAGATGTTCTCGCTTGTCTTTTCCCTGCCCAAAGCATTTCAACTAGAAAGCACATATTAAGAATGCTCTCAGTAACAGCCAAATGGTGTTTACCAGGATTTCTACCACAAAATTTCCTTAATTACCAAGAACATCCCTCACCAGCTATTTCCTTACTATAGTATGATGATTATTTTTGGACTTTTATCAAGACTACTAGATGCAAAACATGCTTTCCTACTAAAGCAGGAGCTTCCCTGGATTGTGTTTTGATCATGTGCTGATGTAGTATATAGATTTGTGGATTCCTCCGATTTCCCAGAGAAACTATTAGACAAGAATGATGTATGTTCATAAAAGTGAGCAAAAACAAAAGGTGAAATTTTGGTAAAAAAATATTGCCACACAGAAGATAAAATCCAGAAGATATAATTAATAGAAATATGCAGCTATGAGCATTATACTTACTGCTTATTGCCATAATCTAGTAAATTATTCCATGGATAAGCAAGCTACAACCTCCTTGGCAAATGAAGTACAATTAAAGCAATGCTGTGACAGTGGTTCTAATTGTATGGGCAGATTTCCAAGTTGTTCCTCTATGTAAAAGTGGGGGGACATGGTAAACTCCTGGTGGTTTCCAACAGAATGGAATGAAGAAATGCTCATTATACTTTTACCAAGTCCCCAGTGAGTTGTGCTGTTAAGTGTATTAGGAGGAGTGAACATTTCCAAAGTTCAACAGAGGAAGCCAATTATTTGCTTATTACTTTTCTTGAGATTTGGTTTAGGGCATTTGCATGTGGTTAATAGTCAAGCTGAGGCATGTCTTTCGTTAAAAACCAATTTCTTTGATGGAGGACACTCTGCTTTGGTGTACTCCATAACCAAAAGGCAACTAAAACCAGACCCTTTTTATCAAAGTATAGTTTTCCACTGTTCCGACATTGCTTTTGAATATTAATATCTGCCCATCTGCAAAAATGTGAAAGGTTGACATAAAGCTGGAATGTCTATTTTAAGTAGTGCTCATTTGTCACAGTAGCCATATTTTAACACAATGATTGGAAGGCATCTTTTTTCCATCATCAACATATATCCATACATACACACTGACACACACACCCTGAAATTAATTTTTACTAGAACTTTTATGTTAAGCAGATATATTTATTAAAAATAATGCTAATATAATCCTGGGGCACAATGATTCCAAGAGGGTCTGCAGCAGATTTAATTATAATTACTTAACAGCTAAATAATCAAGTTTTTATTTTACTTACAGAGTCACTAAATAGAGGGGAAAAAAAGAGTAGGGCTAATCCAGTGGAGCCTGAAGCCTCCCCCTAAGCATCTGTTTGGTTGGTAGCCTTGGACAAAGCTTGTCTCTAAAGACCAAAAGTGATTTTTGAACTGAGCTTCTGCACCTGCAAAGGTGCCAAAAGGTAATGGGATTCAGAATAAAGCAGAACCAGTTTATTAAACTGTTCAAAATGTTAAAAATGACTAAAAGCCAGTTAAGATTTTCATAAACACTATTCCAAAATGTTAGTTTCAAAAAATGTTACTAGCAGTGTATGCATTCCCCTTATGTCCCACCCCTCCCTCCTTGTCTCTTAAAATAAATTTGAACATCCAGTGTAAAAAACACTTCAGGGAGAACCAAAAGTCAACCATATGAAAAGAAAGGTGAAGAAGGGAGCAGACGGTGTGTAGCAGATGCTGGTACTGCTCAAGGGGCTGCTGATGCAGGCTTTGGTGGCATCAAATCCCCCAGTAAGGCATCAAGTGTCGGGACTCTTTCTCATAAACATCTGGAAGTATGCCATAAGGTGTCTGTACCATTTTAACTGTTGACTTCCCAAAGAGCTGGCGTTCGTAGTCTATCAGCTGCCTCCAGAAGCCTACATTGGGCCTAATGACCGGCCTCCGGGCTTTCACCCAATTGTACGCCTCCAGCAGGCACACGTTGTGATATTTCATCAGGTAAGCGATACAGAGAGTGGCTGAGCGGCTTACCCCTGCAGCACAGTGCACCAAGGTGGCTCCATGCTTCCTGCTCACACTGTGGATCTTGTCGGCTACAGTGTCAAAGTACAGTCCAATGGGGGCATGAGGCATGTCAGCCAGAGGCACTTTAATGTATTCAAACTGGGGCCAGTTGAAATTGGGGATTTCAATGGTAGCATTAACGATGCAGGTGATCCCACGAGCCTGGAGAAGGTGCCGGTTGGAGGCTACACTGCCTCTGCCCAGGAAGAGAGAGGAGGTGATTTGAGCAATGCCTCCTATATCTGCCTCAGAAATCATCCGAGGGGCCATGAGAGTTCGTGGGAGTGTGCTGTGACCTCTGGAGCTCATTAAGATGCCAGCAATCACACTTGCATCATTGGAAGCCAGACGAGAGTGTTTTTTTTTCCCTTCCACCAAGGAATCAGAAATTACAATCTTCTCCCTGCAAAATACAGATATCTGTCAGTACTTTAAATGCTACTGATTCATCACAGCCTTTTGGAGTGTTTGTGGAATGGGAAGGTAAAAGGATTAGGAAGAGCTATTTTCTGTAATAGAGGGTGTTCTTTCAATGATGTGGACAAATGGTTTTCTACTGATTAAAGTTGGGAAAAGTAACAAGATGCCAATAAGTGAAATCAATTTAAACTCAAGTCTTGTGTTTGTTTAAAAAAGCTCTAAGCAGAAAAAGTCAACCTATTCTAGGAAAAAGAAAAGATAGAAACATGTCCAACTGTTGGTTACTGTAAGACAACACTCCTGTAGGGTCCTGCTCCTGTTGAAGGGAGTGGTGTTCGCTGGTGATCAGAAATTTGAACTTCCTTGTAGCCGTGTTCTTTGATACATATCTTGCCTACCTCCATAGCTGTGATGGCTGTTTTTGTTTTAAATTTCTCTACCCTTCCCCCTGCCCCCAGTTGTCTATTCTCTGTGTCCAGTCACTGTGTGTTCTATTTCTTTTTGTTGCGTCATCTTGTGTCAGCTCTCCGTGTGTACGACGCCATTCTTGGGCAGGCTGCACTTTCTTTCGTGCTGGGTGGCTCTACTTACGGGGTGCACTCCTTGCATGTGGGGCTCCCCTACGCGGGGGACACCCCTGCATGGCAGGGCACTCCTTGCACGCATCAGCACTGTGCATGGACCAGCGTCACACGGGTCAAGGAGGCCCAGGGTTTGAACTGTGGACTTCCCATGTGGTAGGTGGACGCCCTATCCATTGGGCCAAGTCCACTTCCCTGGGATGGCTGTTTTAACCTAAACTTAACTCTACACAGAGCTCTTAAAGTTCTTCACAAAAATATCGTGCAAGCAAATGTGGCTCAAGCTCCCCACATGGGAGGTCCCAGGTTCAGATCCTGATGCCTTCTGAAAAAACAAAAACATCAAGCAAAACAAACGAAAAAACCAAATTAGGGAGGCCAGTGTGGTTCAGTGGTTGAGCACTAGCTTCCCACATATGAGGTACGGGGTTCAATCCCTGGCCCTGGTACCTCCAAAAAACAAAATTGCTTTAGTAATGTATCTAATGAACTATCAGTAGACTAAAAAGATACTAAACTGGATCAGTTCCACAAAACCCAGGACATGGTCACCTTAGCTCTTTATTAAAATAGCTATTCCTGCACATAAGTGTGACATGTGAATATTTGAGAAATCCAGTTAGCTTTGGGTAACTTGCATTATGGTGTTACCACGGAAATAATTTCAGACAATTTGAAGGCCATGGTCTCAACAATTCATTCAAGTTAATAAGCATTTTTAGTTCATTTTAGCTGACCTGACTTTGGGGGGAGAGGGGGGCTGGGTATGGTTAAATGATAACGTCATCTTCCTTTGCCAGTTCTAAACTCCAGGATGAATCCCACTGGTTTCAGGTGTTATATGTTGGAAGCAAAATTAATTTAGCATTACAGCTACTTATGATAAATATCATTAACAGTTAGGAAAAATAGGTGCAGAAGAAAAGCATGGACAAGCCCATTTGTACTTAATTTATATCTACCTGTTGCTCAGTAAATCAATTAAATTAATATTATTGTACATAGTTGGCTGTAAACTCAATACTTAATAAATTAAAGGATTATATATATATAAAAAAATAGTATCTCAAGATCTATATTCTCAGTAGTGTTTACTATTAAAGATACTCAATATTATACAAGAGATCTGTATTATATTAACAAGAAGTAGAAAAGGAAGTTATTGGTTTCCTGAGATTTTAGATGTCAGTTTCTCTTACCACAAAAATCACAAAGCTCTATAGTCTCTGCCCACTGGGAAATATGGTTCTCCACACCTAGGTTATTTTAAGGAAGGCTGAAGTGTTATGTTAGTCAAACGTAAACCCTCGGTTCAACAAAAAGAGGTAGAGGAGGAACTACTCACTTGCTGAGGAAGTTCAGTGTACTCTGAAGCCCTTGATCTGGATCCAGAAAGTCCTGAGCAGACACAAATCAGATCTGCAGGAAGACAAAGACATAAGAACATGCCCAGTCAGGGAGTTCAATAGAATTCCTCCTGATTTTTTTATTAGTAGTAAATCTAGGAATAAATCTAGGAAGTGGAAGGTGAAATATTTCTGGATGTGCATTTAAAGAACTGGTTTGTTGAGATCTATTTTTTGTAGAGTCAGTACAGGTTGTGTATTTCTAGGAATTTGTCCATTTCATCTAGGTTATCTAACTTGGTGGCATACAGTTGTTCACAGTATACTTTTATGGTCCTTTTTATTTCTGTGGGGTCAGTAGTAATGTCCCCCCTCTATTTCTGATTTGTGTACTCTCTCTCGTCATTCTTGCCAAGGGTTTGTCAAATTTATTGATCTTTTCAACCAACTTTGTTTTGTTAATGCTCTTTTTTAAAATTCTCTATTTCATTTATTTCTGCTCTAATCCTTATTTCTTTCTTTTTTTTTTTTTTTAAAGATTTATTTATTTAATTTTCCCCCCTCCCCTGGTTGTCTGTTCTTGGTGTCTATTTGCTGCGTCTTGTTTCTCTGTCCGCTTCTGTTGTCGTCAGCGGCACGGGAAGTGTGGGTGGCGCCATTCCTGGGCAGGCTGCTCTTTCTTTTCGCGCTGGGCGGCTCTCCTTATGGGTGCACTCCTTGCGCGTGGGGCTCCCCTACGCGGGGGACACACCTGTGTGGCAGGGCACTCCTTGCGCGCATCAGCGCTGCGCATGGGCCAGCTCCACACGGGTCAAGGAGGCCCGGGGTTTGAACCGCGGACCTCCCATATGGTAGACGGACGCCCTAACCACTGGGCCAAAGTCCGTTTTCCTAATCCTTATTTCTTTACTTCTGCTTGCTTTGGGTTTAGTTTCCTATTTTTCTAGTTCCTCCAAGTGTACTGTTATGTCTTTGATTAGGCTTGCTTTTCTTTCTTAAGTATTCAAGGCTATATATTTCCCTATGCACTTCTTTCATTACACCCCGTAAGTCTTGATGTTATCATTTTCATTCATCTCAAGATATTTACTGATGATGTTCTTAAGTATTCAGAACTACATATTTCCTTGTGAGCACTTCTTTCATTACATCCCGTAAGTCTTTCATTTGCCTCAAAATATTTACTGATTTCCCCTGTGATTTTTTTCTTTGACCCACTGAATGTTTAAGAATATGTTGAGGGAAACGGACTTTGGCCCAGTGGTTAGGGTGTCCGTCTACCACATGGGAGGTCTGCGGTTCAAGCCCCGGGCCTCCTTGACCCGTGTGGAGCTGGCCCATGCGCAGTGCTGATGCGCGCAAGGAGTGCCGTGCTATACAGGGTGTCCCCCATGTAGGGGAGCCCCACGCGCAAGGAGTGCACCCATAAGGAGAGCCGCCCAGCGCGAAGAAGGGAGCAGCCTGCCAAGGAATGGCGCCGCCCACACTTCCCGTGCCGCTGACGACAACAGAAGCGGACAGAGAAACAAGACGCAGCAAAAAGACACAGAAAACAGACAACTGGGGGGGGGGGAGGGGAATTAAATAAATAAAAATCTTTAAAAAAAAAAAAGAATATGTGTTAGGGAAGTGGATGTGGCTCATCTGATAGAGCGCCCATCTATCATATGGAGGGTCCAGTGTTCGATCCCCAGGGCTTCCTGACCCATGTGGTGAGCTGGCCCATGCGCAATGCTGATATGCGCAATGAGTGCCGTGCCGCATGGGGTGCCCCACGCGCAAGGAGTATGCCCAGCAAGGAGAGCCACCCCACATGAAAAAAACACAGCCCGTTGACAGGTGGCACCGCACACATGGAGAGCTGACGCAGCTAGATGACACAACAAAGAGACGCGGTTTCCCAGTTCCACTGGATAATGCAAGCGGACGCAGAAGAACACACAGAGAATGGACAGAGAAAGCAGACAACAGAGGGAAAGGGAAGAGAAATAAATAAAATCTTTTAAAAAAAGTTTAACTTCCATATATTTGTGGAATTTCCAGTTGTCCCTGTTACTGATTTCTAGGTTCATTCTTTTGTAATCAGAGAAGACTCTCTGTGAAGTTTCAATCTTTTTTTTAAAATTTGAGACTTTTGTGACCTAACATGTGATCTAACCTAGAGAATGATCCATGTGCACTTGAGAATAATATATACTCTGCTGTACTTCAGAGTAGAGTTCTGCATGTTAGATCTAGTCCATTTATAGTACTGCTCAATTCTCCATTTTATTATTGACCTTACGTATAGATGTCCTATCCATTGATGAAATTGATGAAAGTGGTACACATTGAAGTCTCTATTATTGCAGAAGTGTCCATTTCTCCCTTCAGTTTGCCAATGTTTGCCTCATCTATTTTTGTACACTGTAGTTAGATGCATTAATATTTATTTTGTTTCTTCTTGGTGGATTGCCCCTTTTTATTAATATATAGTACTGTTTACTTTTTTTTTGGTACCAGGGATTGAACCCAGGACCTCATGAGTTATACCCATTCCCCTTGTAACACCTTTTGACTTAAGTCTATTTTGCCCAATATTAGTATAGCTACCTCAGCTCTCTTTTGGTACTACTGACATGGATTATCTTTTCCATCCTTTCACTTTCAACCTGTTGTGTTTTGGGTCTAAGGCAAGTCTCTTGTAAACAACATACAGTTGGATCATGTTTTTTTATCCATTCTGCCAATGTATGTTTTGTTTTTGTTTATTTTTCTCTCCTCCTCCCCGGGTTGTCTGTCCTCTATGTCTATTTGGTGCATCTTCTTTGTCCGCTTCTGTTGTTGTCAGCAGCATGGGAATCTGTGTTTCTTTTTGTTGCGTCATCTTGTCGTGTCAGCTCTCTGTGTGTGTGGCGCCATTCCTGGGCAGGCTGCACTTTTTTCACGCTGGGTGGCTCTCCTTACAGGGCACACTCCTTGCGCATGGGGCTGTATGTTTTTTAATTGGAGTATTTAATCTATTAACAGTTATTACTGTAAAAGCAGCGCGTACACTTCAGCTATTTTGTACTTTGTTTTTTTATTTATTTATTTATTATTATTTTTTAAATTACATTATGAAAAATATGAGGTCCCATTCAACCCCACCGCCCCCGCCCCCCACTCCCCCCACAGCAACACTCTCTCCCATCATCGTGATACATCCATTGCACCTGGTAAGTTCATCTCTGAGCATCACTGCACCCCATATTGTACTTTGTTTTTTATGTCATATCTTTTTTGTCTCTCTTCCTTTATTGCAGCCTCCTTTTCTGTTTTGCTGATCTCTTATGACGTACCTGCCTGGTCCCTTTCTCTATGTATTTTAAACACTCTCTTTGCGGTTACCCTGGGGTTTGTATTACACCTTTAAAAAGATACAAGCTTAACTTCAACAGCATCCATGTTCTCTGCTCTCACAGCTGTTTCCCCTCTTTATGTTGTTTTTATCCCACATTACCTCATTTGTAGTTTTATTTAGTTTTTACTTATTTCCACATTACCTCTTTATATTTTGTGTGTCCATTATCAGGAAATATGACTATTTCTTATTCAGTTGTATTCTAATTTAAGGAATTAAAGAGTAGAGTTGTATATTGAGGATACACTGCTATTGGATTTGGCATTTACCCATTTATAGTCTTCACTTCTTCACATTAATCCAAGCCACTCGCCACTCTCTCTGGGTCTTTTCCTTTCAACCTGAAGAACTCCCTTCAGTAATTCTTGTAGGACAGGTCTTTTATTGATGAACGCTCTCAGTTTCTGTTTATCTGTGAATGTTTCAAACTCTCCCTTGTTTTTCAAGGAGAGTTTTGCCAGATAATTTCTGACTCACAGGTTTTCTCTTTCAGTACCTCAGTCATACCATGTGTTCTCACCTCCATAGTTTTCAATGAGATATCAGCACTTAATTTTATTAAGGATCCCCTTGTATGCGATGAATTGCTTTCCTCCTGCTTTCAGAATTTTTTTTGAGATTTATTTTTTTTTATTTCTCTCCCTTTTCCCTCTCCCCCAGTTGTCTGCTCTCTGTGTCCATTCGCTGCGTGTTCTTCTGTGACCGCTTCTATCCTTATCAGCAGCACCAGGAATGTGTTTCTTTTTGTTGTGTCAGTTCTCCGTGTGTGCGGTGCCATTCTTGGGCAGGCTGCACTTTCTTTCGCGCTGAGCAGCTCTCCTTACAGGGCACACTCCTTGTGTGTGGGGCTCCCCTATGTGGGGGACACCCCTGTGTGGCAAGGCACTCCTTGCACGCATCAGCACTGTGCATGGGGCCAGCTCCACGCAGGTCAAGGAGACCCAGGGTTTGAACCGCGGACCTCCCATGTGGTAGGCGGATGCCCTATCCATTGGGCCAAGTCTGCTTCCCTCAGAATTTTCTCTTAATCTTCAGCATCTGACATTCACTATGTCTGGAAGTAGGCCTATTAGGGCTTACCTTGTTTAGAGTAGACTGCGATTCTTGGACATGTATATTTATGTCTGTTACAAGATTAGGGAAATTTGAGGCCATTATTTCCTCAAATATTTTTCTGCCCCATTTCCCATCTCTTCTCCTGGGACTCCCATGATGTCTATGTCCCTTAGACACTGCTCAGGCTTTTCTATTTTATCTGTTAATTTTACTGTATGATTTCAATCGCTTTGTCTGGTTCACTAATTTTTCTGCCTATTCAAATCTGCTGTTGTATGCCTCTTACGTAATTTTAATCTGTATTATTGTGCTTTTGATCCCCATAACAAGTTATATATCTTTTTAAACTTTCTAAATCTTTTTGCTCATATATTGTCTTAATATCTTTTGGCTCCATATTTACATTTAATTTTTACCAATATTTTCCCTTCATCTCCTTGAACTGATTTAGAAGATTTGTTTGAAATGCTTTGATTAGTTGTTTCAAATGCTGTCTCTCCTCTTCAAGTTTCAATTTGTTCCCTTGACTGAACCATATCTTCCTGTTTCTTAGTACAGCCTGTAACTTTTTACTGATGTCTGGACATCTGACTATTTTGATAACTCTGAAGGTCAGTTTCTCCCTTTGCATAAGGTTTTATTGTAGACTGGCTACGTGTCAAGGCTTTTCTTTGATGCTTGGTCCAGCTTATAATGAACCTTTAAAGTAGCTCATTGGAAGCAGATGTGGCTCAAGCAATTGAGCTCCCACCTACCACATGGTAGATCCTGGGTTCAGTTCCCAGTGCCTCCTAGAGAAGACTAGCAAGACAGTGAGCTAACACAATGGGCTGGCACAGCAAGCTGACACAGTAAGAGATGTTGGAAGGAAAACATAATGAGACACAACAAAGCAGGGAGTGGAGGTGGCTCAAGCGATTGCGCACCTCCTTCCCACATGGGAGGCCCCAAGTTCAGTTCCTGGTGCCTCCTGAAAGGAAGACGAACAGACAGCAGGCACAAACAATGAGGGGGTGGGGATAAATAGATAAATAAATCTTAAAGAAAAAAAAAAGTAGCCCATGTGTGGAGTTGAGCAGGTGTAGCTTAGCGGTTGAGTGCCTGCTTCGCATGCATGAGGTTCCATCCCTGGTACCTCCATAAATGAATGAATGAATGAAGCCCATATTTAATTGTTCAGATATTTTCAGGTCTTCCGTACTTGTTTCTTGTCCTGGACAACTTTTAAGATTGCCCTTTTAAGTGCAGTTGCTTCACTTCTAGGAGAAAGCTTTCTGTTTATTCTCCAGAAATCCTGAGCTTTCCCGCTTTTGTACAGAATTTTTTCCCTAGCTCCAAGGATCTGTTTAAATTCTTTCCCTCACTCAGTGCCCCCCTTTTTACTTCCCCTCAGGGCTTTTCTGCCTCCAGTAACTTCCCTATTAGGGTATCCCACGTCAGGAAACCAGATGTCCGGACTCAAAAGTTTGAAAAGGCTAATTTTTTCATTTAGGTAATCTTGCAATCAGAAATGAGGCTGAGTGTGTGCACCTCCTGACAACAATTCTGCTGTGGTCTCTTTTTCCCCTGGGGGCACTCTGTGACATTCCCCAGTCCCCTGTGTTCAGGCCTGGGTCTCTCTAGCCTTGGGTCCCTGTTCCTGGATATGCAGAGTTCTACCTTGCTGCTGTGACTGGCTCTACCGTCTGTACCCACAGCAGGAGGTATCTGGGCCATGCTGCCTCCATGTGACTCTTAAGCTGTGTGGGACGTCCAAGTTGTAGATGCTTTTTTTTTTTGGTCTTTGCTTTTTTTTCTTTTTCTTGAATTCAGCATTTGTGGAGTTCTTCTCCAGTCTCTATTGTATTTCAGAGTTCCAAGCAAGCTGGATTTATCTTTGATTACTCTACCGGAAGGGAAATTTTTCCAGGGGATGCTTACATCACCATGTCAATGATGTCATTCTCTATTGTTTTTTCTTCTCTATTTCATTGACCTCCATTTAATCATTGTTATTTCTTTTCTTCTTTTTTTGCTTTGGATGTAGTTTGTTCTTCTTCTAGGCCCTCCATTTGTGAGGGTAGAGCTCTGATTTGCAACCCTTCTTCTTGATTAATATAATTACTTAGAGTTATAAATTGCCCTCTCAGCACCCACGGCTGTATCCCATAAGTTCTGGTATGTTGTATTTTCACTTCCCTCAGGATACTTTCTAATTTTCCTTGTGATTTTTTTTTTCTTGGACCCACTGGTTGTTGAAAAGTGCACTGTTTAGCATCCATATATTTGTGAATTTTCCAGTTCTTCCTGTTTTTTTAAAATTTTTTTTCATTTTTTAAAAAAATATTACATTCAAAAAAGATGAAGTCCCATTCAACCCTACCACCCCCACCCCCCACTCCCCCCACAGCAACACTCTCTCCCATCATCATTTCTTCCTCTGTTATTGATTTCTAGCTTTATTTCATTTGTGGTTGGATAAGATACCTGGTATGATTTCAATATTTTTTAATATTGAGACTAGTTTTGTTACCTAACATATGGTCTATCCTGGAGAATGGATCCAAATTCACTAAAGAAAAATATGTATTCTGCTGCTGTTGGGTGTAGTGTTCTTTATATGTCTGTAGGACTAGCTGGTTTAGAGAATCATCCAAGTTTTCTATTTCCTTATTGATCTCTTCTCGATTACATATTACTGTTTAACTTTATCTTAAAGAAGTTTTAGACTACAGAAAAGTTACATTAAAAATATAGAGGATTCCCATATACTCCACCTCTCCCCCCTTGCATTTTCCCCATTAACATCATCTTTCATTAGTGTGGTACATTTGTTACAACTGATGAACAAATATTGAAGCTTTGCTACTAACCATGGTCTATAGTTTACATTATGGTTACACTTAGCACCGTATATTTTGCATATATAACTGTTATGTCTTCTTTTGAATTGACCCTTGTGGTGTTTTGGAGCAAAACATGTCCAAAAACTTAATCCATTCCTGTGGGTGTGACCCCATTGTAACTAGGACCTTTTGATGAAGTTATTTCAATGAAGTTCTCAATCCTATTACTGTAATCCTTTATAAGCAGAATGAAATTCAGGCAGAAAGAAAACAGCCATAGGAAGCAAGAAGCTGAAGGTCAATGGAACCTGAAAGAGAAGGGAAAGGCCAGAAGAAGCCACTATGTCTACTGCCACGTGACAGAGGAGCCCAGGACCAAATATCACAGCAGCCAAGCCAGAACACCAGTCTTCAGGAAGAAAGCATTGCCTTGATGACAACTCAAACCTGTTAGCTAGTAAATTCCCAGTAGTAACACAACCTACTAAATGGTATTTTCTTGCATAGCCAAGGAAACAGAAACAATCCCTTTATCAGTATACAAGGAACTTCTTTGTCTCTCTTAACAGATTTTTACATCAAGTGTATTTTATTTGATGTTAGTATACCCCAGCTCTCTCTTGGTTACTAGTTGCATGGTATATATTTTTCTATCCTTTCAGTTTCAACCTACTTGGGTCTTTGAATTTAAGGCAAATCTCTTGTAAAGAGCATACAGTTGAGTCATGCTTTTTTATCCAATCTGCCAATCTCAGCCTTTTGACCAGAGTTTAATCTATTTACATTTTTTTTTTTAAGATTTATTTATTTATTTAATTTCCCCCCCTCCCCTGGTTGTCTGTTCTTGGTGTCTACTTGCTGCGTCTTGTTTCTTTGTCCGCTTCTGTTGTCGTCAGCAGCACGGGAAGTGTGGGCGGCGCCATTCCTGGGCAGGCTGCACTTTCTCTTCACGCTGGGCGGCTTTCCTCACGGGCGCACTCCTTGCACGTGGGGCTCCCCCACGCGGGGGACACCCTTGCGTGGCACGGCACTCCTTGCGCGCATCAGCGCTGCGCATGGCCAGCTCCACACAGGTCAAGGAGGACCGGGGTTTGAACCGCGGACCTCCCATATGGTAGACGGACGCCCTAACCACTGGGCCAAAGTCCGTTTCCCTAATCTATTTACATTTAAGGTAACTACTGATAATCCAACTTTCTTCTACCATTTTCTCTTCACTCTAAGAACCTCAACTTTTCTGTTGTCTATTAATATTTATTTGATAATTTATATTGTACTATTTTGAATCCCTTCTCATTTATTTTTCATATATTTTCTTTGTGGTTACCATGGGGCTTAAATTTAACATCCTAAATCTAGATCACATTGATCTTGATACCAACTTAACTTCAATAGCATACAAATACCTCTCTTTACTCACCTTTCTGTGCTTTTTACAAATTATATCTTTATACATGTATTATTACTTTTTTAAAAAAGATTTATTTTTTATTTATTTCTCTCCCCTCCCCCCCACCAGTTGTCCGCTGTGTCCATTCACTCTGTGTTCTTTTTTTTTTTTAAAGATTTATTTATTTATTTAATTCCCCCCACTCACCCGGTTGTCTGTTCTCTGTGTCTATTTGCTGCATCTTGTTTCTTTGTCCGCTTCTGTTGTCAGCAGCATGGGAAGTGTGGGCGGAGTCATTCCTGGGCAGGCTGCACTTTCTTTTGCGCTGGGCGGCTCTCCTTACGGGGTGCACTCCTTGCACGTGGGGGTCCCCTACGCGGGGGACACCCTTCGTGGCACGGCACTCCTTGCGCACATCAGCACTGAGCATGGGCCAGCTCCACACAGGTCAAGGAGGCCCAGGGTTTGAACCGCAGACCTCCCATGTGGTAGATGGACACCCTAACCACTGGGCCAAGTCCGTTTCCCACACTCTGTGTTCTTCTGTGACCGCTTCTATCCTTATCAGTGGCACAATGAATCTGTGATTCTTTTTGTTGTGTCATTTTGTTGTGTCAGCTCTCCATGTGTGCAGCACCATGCTTGGGCAGGCTGCACTCTTTCACGCTGGGTGGCTCTCCTTACGGGGCGCACTCCTTGCGCACGGGACTTCCCTACGCGGGGGACACCCCTGTGTAGCATGGCACTCCTTGCGCACATCAGCACTGCGCATGGGCCAGCTCCACACGGGTCAAGGAGGTCCGGGGTTTGAACCACAGACCTCCCATGTGGTAGGTAGACGCCCTATCCATTGGGCCAAGTCTGCTTCCCTGTATCATTACTTTTTATGCATAATTAGGAGGTCTTATTTTTTCATGCTGCTTTGCTCCACTGTCTAGTGTCCTTTCCTTTCAGTCTGAAGAACTCCCCATAGTACTGCTTTTAAGGTGGTCTAGTGGTGACAAACTCAGCTTTTTGTCTTTTGCTTATTTTTAAAAGATAGTCCCACTGGATATAAAATTCTTGGTTGGCAATTGTTTCCATTCAGAACTTCAAATATTTGTCCCACTGCCTTCTTGCCTCCACAGTTTCTGATAAGAGATCAGCACTTACTCTTATTGAGACTCCTTTGCATATGTAACGCATTGCATTTATCTTGGCAGCTTTCAAAATTCTCCTTGTCCTTTGCATTCAACAGTTTGACTAACGTGTCTGGGCATGGTTCTCCAAATTTACTGTTTGGGATTTGTTTGGCTTCCTGAATATGCATATCCGTGTCTTTTGTTAAAATTTGGAAGTTTTCTGCACTTGTTTCTTCTAAATATTCCTTCTGCTCCTTTTTCTCTTTCTTCTGGGACTCCCCTGCTGTGTATATTGGTATGCTTGATGGTTGCCCACAGGTCTCTTAGGCTCTGTTCACTTTTTTCCATTCTTTGTGCTCCTCAGCTGAATGATGTCATTTGTTTTGTGTTTGAGTTCACTTACAATTCTGTGAGCTCCAATTTGCTGTTGAAACTCTCTAGGGAATTTTTCTTTGGTACTGGGATGCATAACCACTGAGCCACATCAGCTCCCCTGAGTTGTTTTTTATTTGCTGCTTGTTGACTGTTTTCAGGAGATACAGGGGACCTCCCATGTGAGAAGCAGGCACTCTACCACTTGAGCCACATCCATTATCCTTAGGGAATTTTTCAACTCATGTTTGGTTCCTTTTTAAATTTTTCTAGGTCTTTGAGATTCTCACATTGTTCATTCATTGTTTTCCTAATATCCCTTAGTTCTTTTTCTGTGTTTTTCCTTATCTTCTTGAGCACATTGAAGATCTTTTTCTTTTTTTAAAGTCTTTGTCTGGAATGTACAAAGTATCTCTTCTTCGTGGATGGCTTCTGGATTTTTGTTTGTTCCTTTGGATAAGCAATCATTTCCTGTTTTTTGCTTGTATGTCTTGTTATCTTTTGCTGTACAATGTACATTTTAATGTTAACTCTGGGTTTAGTCCATGAGCTTTCTGTTCCTTAAATTTGTATCCAGCTAGTGATATGACAGAAATTTCCTTGAGTACCAGGAGCTAAAAGAAACAAATGTACTCACAAAACACCTTTCGGTCTTCCCATATTGGCTCTGTGTTTGGCTGGTGTTCTCCTTCAGAGATTAGCCCTCCTAGCTAGAAAATCAGCCTGAGGCAAACGTGAACCTCTCGGTTTTTTCTAATCCTACATTTTGTCCTGGGATTGTGCTTGCTGGTGGCCTTAGGAATTCCTCATTTTCACAAGAATTCTAATGTCCCCTCTAATCCTTATGAAGAATACTTTCTCTCCCTCCTGGGTGCTCCACTGCATAACTTAATGCAGGTAATCTTTTTCCCCAGTCTGCTTTGTTTCTTTTACTGCTTTAGGTATTTGCAAGCAGCTTCTTTCTACAGGGCAAGTTCTGGGAGGGGAATCCAATAGCCAAAGACAAAATTACGGGTTCAGTGTTTCAGTCTGCCACCTGATAGATTGGCACCAACATGAAGGGACCCCTATATGTATATAAAACTTACTCCCTCTGGAATAGGTCCAGGAACCCACAATGAGAGAGCATGCTGGCTCCATAGTGTGCTAGGGAGGACCTGGGATAGGGGCCAGTAAGTATGCCATGAGCTTCTCCTACTATTTTTTAAAGCTATGTTTTCTTGATTCAGCACTTACCCAATTACTGCAACCCTTTTTCTATTTTCTGGAGTTACGAGGAATATGGCCCTGACAGTTTTTGCTAGTTGCTCCAAGATTCTATAGAGAAACAGCACCCCTGAGCATCTTACACTGCCATCTTGGAAACTACAAGGTTCAAACAGGGTGAGATGATTTCACCTTGGAGAAGATAAGTAACAAAACTAAGAAGAGATACATGAGGTCCCGACTTATACCTCAAGACTTCTCTGATTGACCATGTGGGATGGCTGTGTTCTTAATCTGTCTCACAGCATCACACAACCAGCCAGCACCTTCCATACATGAAATGGATCCTGGATCTGCCTAAGAAAACTTGTTCAAATGCTACTTACAGACTAGGCTGAGCCAGCTCCTTTGGTATTCTCTGTTGCCCAGAATAGGGAAATATTGTCAGACTATACAATGGTAGTACAATACAGAAAGTCTTCCTCGCAGCAGAGGGACCTCAACAGGTTAGGTATACAAGACACCCTAGTTTTAAAGTTAGCATAACCTGATGGTAAAGAGTAAAATATACATTAGTAAATGTGTATTGGGAGACAGAGAAAGGCAATCCATTAGGAAACTAAAGAATGACTCATACTTCAGGGATCAAAGATCCCTGGCTCTCTGAGTGAACATTCCTCTCCCATTGCAGCCCACAGGTCTCTGGAACCAGGATAAAGTAGGGAATGTTGAGGAATGTCTGTGTCGCTGTCCATGGTCTTCTACTAAGTCCTCCCGATTTTCCTCTGTCAGCTGCATTTAGTTCTTGGGGAGAAAAATGCTTTCCTGGCCAGAGCGATGTGAAGACAGAGAGGAGGTGCTGACCTAAACCAATCCCACAGTTTTTGGTTTTTTTTTTTACAATTTATGGAAGCACTTCATCAGATATGTTTTAAGTACTAAGTGCTAAACAAAATGCAGAATTAATCTCTGCCCAGTGGGGCTGTAATCTCAATAATGCACAATGTTAATAAGAACTGACTGCTTCCTGCAGAAGACAGCTCTTGAGACATGGGCACCAGCCTCATGGTTAGACCAGTGTCTATACCTGAAGCAGTGGTAGCAACTCAGATGTGCTATGTGGAATTATGGCCTAGTCAGAGCATCCATCTTTGGGCCATGGAGGCTACTTCATTTTTTAAAAATAAAAGACAACTAGAATCAGTACTTAAAGAACTGAAATTCTATCTACTGCCTTTCTTCCTCATGTTAAATAAGCAGAAAATGCCACAACGGTATTACAGGTGACTATGTAAAATGATCTGACAAATATTTTTAGCTTTGGGAATTTCAGAGGGTCACTGTACATACAGGAGACCTAAGCTTTTTTATACATGAAAGCCTATGTAGTAATATTTTCCCCTTCTATTAAATAAGTATCTAGTTCTTTAAAAAAAAAATTGAAGTCACTCTTTCAAAACAGAACAGAAGCATTTTATCCTGGAATGCCATAAAGTAAAAAAAAAAACAACACCTTTTCTCATGAATTTTCACTGTTAATCAGAGATGCGTACCATTGGGGGGAAAGTTAAAATACTCTTGCAAATTAAAAATAACAAACAAAAAAACCTATATTGATAAAAATAAAATTCAAACAAATATCAAATGATAGTCAAATCAGCATAAAATGAAGTAAAAGGTGAAGACAATTTTCTTGGGTATCATGGGGTAATCTGGTCATACCTGGAATTAAATTGAATTTGGTTCTTATCTACCTCAGTGCCTAAATTAGTTATCACTTATTCATACTGAGGTCAAGCCACATGTTCAACACTGTGTTCAGTGTGGTGGATTGTGGTAGAATCTATTTCCAAAGATGGGGCACAACAATATCTCCCATCCCACATGCTCTTGGGAGCTTGATCTTCCCATTGAAGGGTGGGATCTATCTACTCTCCTCTTGAACCTTGTGAGAGAGAAAGAGACCACACAGATATTCTGGTCAACAGCCCAGCTGAGGTCCCAGCTGACAGCCCACACCAACCACCGGATATGTGAATAAAAACACTTTAAGATGATTCCAGCCCCTAGCCATCAAATCACTCCCAGGTTTTGAATCTCTCAGCTTAAGTCCCAGACATTGTGGACGAAGGACAGGTCTTCCCCACTAGACCAGGTCCAAATTCCTGACCCAGAGAACAACAAAAATGGTTGTTTTGCATCACTGAGTTTTGAGATGATGTGTTATGCAGCAGTAACTAAAACAGGGATTTAAAAGTAATATAAGACATAGCTCTGTGATATGATTTTATCTTAGAGATAAGATACACAGAAACAGCTGAATAACAAGAATATAATCAAGTAAACAGTGCAAACAGTAGGTACCATATCAATGCACAGAAAGCACAGAATCAAAGCAGAGTATAATAGTCAATGATAGTACTAAAAAACTGAATTGTTTCTTAGGGAAGTGTCTCATAAACTAAACTGTCATGCTTTTTCTCCAATCCATTTAAAATATGCTGCCATTTGCCTTTCAAGCACCTGATTATTTTTAGTTTCCACATGGAGAAAAAAGTCCTTTACTACAGCCCCTCACTACAGGTGAGATCCAAGCTTGACAGAAATTAGACTCTGGCCCTCCTTCCCCACTTATGGAATCAAGATTCCACAGTTTAACAAGACCCCAGGTGATGTGTACACATATTAAAGTACAAGAATCACCACTCTTATTAATCTGCCTCCCTCCACTGCACTGGACTTGCTGAGGCAAACTCTAGCACCTGTCCTCTTTCAACCTTTCACAGATCAGTGTCACTCTGCATTGTAGTTCCCAGATGAGGAAGAAGAGGTAAATGGTGGTTAAGAGACTTTCCAGACTCTGCATGGAAAATTAGTAACCCCACTGGGACCAAAACCTGCCCTCCTGAGTTGTAACACAATCTGACCACGAGAGATCAACTAATCAAAAGACTACCATCTTGGGGCAAGGGATGGAAATAAGCTACAAAAACAAAGGAATTAAGGAACATAAAGTCATGTTGACTGTGCATTGGCTATCATCTGGGTACTTTTTTAAGCAGTTGGATATTAATCTTTAAAATTCCTAAACTGCTAAGTGGTATGACATGATCTTTGGATGTGGAAGATCTGCTGAAGCATGAACCAAGAAAACGCTTGCAAAATTCCACAATTATGTTTAGACTTGTTTGGTAATAACTGGAAACCAATTTGTGCAACAACCTAAAAAAATACTTAAAAATCTTCAAGAAGTAAGTGGTAGAAATTAAATATGAATCATAGAGGTTTGGTACATGATGAACTTTGATTTATACAGATCAGAACATCTAGAGGCTAAGTACTTTAAAAAAAATCCACATATCAGCACTAAAACCTAGTTAGGTATTTGTTTGCTTCGAAACTGCCAAAGCCACTATTGCACAAGAATGCAAAATCTCAGAAAATGCAGGTCTTTTCATAAATAAGATCTCGTTTGAAGTTCATTATTACTCTAAGGATGGTAAAAAGGAATTTATAGATCAGAATAAAGTTCACAGGACTATGAGCTCAATAGTTAATAGCTGACCACCCTTTAACCGTCTCCCCCTTTGGTATCTCATTGGATATATCAAAATCCTTAAAAGTCGAGCAGTGAGCTTCAACCTTTTCCCCACAAGCATTTCCTTATCACACTGCTGGCCCAGTTCCACATTTTTCATGATTTTAACTGATCTAACTTCATTTATCAAGTATTGATAAACAAATCTCCCTTTTTTTTTTATTAATCAAAGGCATCTCTATTTATCTAGTAGAGTTTCTGAGGAGGTTAAGATAACCAGGTAAATCTCTTGCTTTAGTTGGGTAGAATGAACCTGATGAAGCTACGTATCCCTCCCATGTCGAGACAACAGGCCCAGTGCATCTGGAGGACAAGCAAGTGTTCCTGAGCTCTCCCCGAGCAATGGGAGGAATCAGGTTTTCAGCTAAATAGGAGTCAGAGGGCAGAGGATTTTTAATTGTCTCCTCAAACAAATATGCATCTTCCTTTAAGAAGATTATATTACTAGTGGATAAAAATAGTCCTAAATTACATGCATAAAAGAATGCAATGGCCTCTGACCCTCACTTCCCCCTTGTTTAAATCAGAGTCAGCAAACTACTACCAGCAGGCCATATCTAGCCCACCACCTGTTTTCGTACTGCCTGCCAGCTAAAAATGGTTTATACAATTCTACATGTAGATTTAAAAATTATATGAAGTTCAAATGTCAGTGTTCATAAAGTTTTATTGGAGCAGAGTCATGCTCATTTGTTTATTTTTGTCTGTGGTTGCTTTTATGCTACAACAGCAGATCTGAGTAGCTGCTAAATGACCATAAGGCCCACAGAGCCTAAATAAGTTATCACCTGGCCCTTTACAGAAAGCCTGTCACCTCCTGGTTTAAATTAAGAAGTTATAAAATCACCATTGATGATAAAGAGTATTTTTCAAATGTGGTCCTCTGGACCCCTGCATGAGAATCACCTGAGTTGCTTGTTAGAACACAGATTTCTAGGTCCCACCTCAGACCTAATTTATCAGAATTTTTGGGAGTGAAGGCCTTGGAAAGTATAGTTCTAACAAGTACCTCTGTGGAAGGAATCTAAAAATAACAGTATTAAGTTGCTATTGTGGAAAGATAAATATTATGTACTGTAACTTCTAGAAGCATAAATGGAACAAGAATCTCCATACAGATGTGTTTTAAGATTATTTTCAAATAAAATAATACAGTACAGTAATTACTTGGATTTAAGATACAATCTAGTAGAAAATAAGTCCCATTTCATTTCCATTTTGAATCACCTTTGCCTAAAAGTTTATACCAACTGAGCCTCTATAAAAAAAAATTGAATACTTCAATTTTTGTTAAGAAACATCATGTGAAATGATGTACAACCTTTAACCCTGAAGTAGTTTTGCCCCCTAAATACAAAACATATGTTACTCTGCAAAATACAGGCTAGTAGAGATTTCTGTGTCTCTCTGGCATTCATCAAAAATGCAGTCCGGGAAAGCAGATGTAGCTCAAGTGGCTGAGTGCCTACTTCCCATGTATGAGGCCCAAGTTACCTCCAAAAACAAGCAAACAAATGAAAAAAGAAACAAAAAAACAAAACTCTCATTGGGGAGCGGATGTAGCTCAGTGGTTGATCACCTGATTCCCATGTATGAGGTCCTGGGTTCAATGCCAGGTACCTCCTAAAAAAAATGCAGTCTGAACTAAACTAGATACTTAAATAAATAGAGTTGGAAGGAAACGTCAAGTTCATGGGAGTGGTTGTCTCAGTGAGGAAAGGGGGAGAAAAAGGGGAACAAGGAAACTTCAGCTTTGTAACACTTTTTAAAAAAAATAAGAAATAGGAGATGAAGTATATATGACCAAGTGATTTTGGTGGTGAGTAATGGTGTTGGCTCTTACCGATTTTCTATATGATTTCAATGTCTAAAACTAAATATTTTTAATTAAAAAAAATTAAACACAGGGAAGCAGATGTGGCTCAAGCAATTGAGCTCCTGCCTACCACAGGGGAGGTCCCTTGTTCAGTTCCCAGAGCCTCCTAAAGAAGAGAGCAAACTGGCGTGACAGGCAGGTGTGCAAGATGACACAAGAAGAAAAACATGAAAGACACAACAAAGGAGGGAGCAGAGGTTCCTGGTGAGTCCTAAAGAAGAGGAGCAAGACAGCAAGTTGACACGATGGGCAGGTGCAGCTGATGCAACAAGATGACACAAGAGACACAAAAAGAAAAAACAATTAAGAGACAAAGCAGGGGATGGAGAGGGCTCAAGCAATTAGGTGCCTACCTCCCACATCAGAGGTCCCTGGTTCTGTTCCTGTTGTCTCCTAAACAAACAAGGAAGACCAAAAGACACAGAAAGTGCAAACAATGAGGGGGTGGGGAGAAATAAATAAATATCTTTTAAAAAAAATTAAATACAACCTATGGCTGTTGATTCAAGCTCCCTCTCCAATCTCTGGCCTGTGCATCTGGCAGTACTTTTTACATGAGGAGCCAGAATAATTTCTCACCAAATTTCTGTGGCGAGAGGAGTTGAGAAGGACATCAGCACAGCACAACAGCTAAACAGCAAAATTCTTAATAAATCCTAATTTCAAATTTGTATGTAACTTGCACGCAGAAATACTCTCCCAGATTTTATTTTCACCAGTGCCTCCTCAAATGTCAAGCAAGTTCATCATGGTCTCCTCCAGCTGAGCAAGTCCACCCTTCCCATGATCTTGCTGCCATGTTCTAGTCAAAAGCAGCAGCATGCAGTCTCTAGAGTCTTCTCACATGTACCCACAAACTCAAAGACCTGAAGAGTCCAAAAAAGAACTGCCATAAAACAAAACAAAAGCCTGCAATAAGCCATTGATGCAGAAACATTCTGGGTCAAAGGCAGAAGCCCAGCAGTTGCATTTGAATTTTTAAAAAGCCTTTCTGTTCACTTAGACTTCACAATGGCATAAGAATTGGAGAAGCTGACCAAACTAGATGATGGTCACTCTCTGTCAATATTAGGATGAGAATGGAAATGCCAAGGTGTGCCGAGTGCATGACAGGGCATAGCCGTGACCACATACCTGGCACCTCACCAGGTTCTCCCTGTTTGTTCCCTGGTACTACAAGCTAGAACATTGGCAGGAGTGGTCCCCCATCACTCAGATTTGGAGGTTCAGACATTATGACCTTTTATGCATAAATTAAGAAATTTTCTTGAAATTTTTAATTTATATGTAAATCATTTTTTATTTTGGAGAATCTGAAAAATATTAATCTGTAAGCATAATAGTAGTCTTGATTTATGTAAACAGACTGGAAATAGCATAATTTAGCCATATTTCCAGATGCCTTATAGAAGAAATAAAAAGGAACAACAAATCTCATAAACTCTGGGTTATTGTTCTTTCATTATACCTCCAGCTAAAGAAAATGACCCCCAAAGGCATTTTCTAAACCTCCAGAGTGGCAGAACATACTCCTTGAAGGACAAAAAACTATTGGAACCTAATATTAGATACATAGTAGTTACTCAAAAAATACCTGAGGGAGGGAAGTGGACGAGGCTCAACTGATAGAGCATCTCCTACCATACAGGAGGTCCAGGGTTCAATACCCAGGGCCTCCTGGCCCATATGCTGTGCTGACGCACGCAAGGAGTGCCATACCACGCAGGGGTGCCCCATGTGCAAGTACACCCTGCAAGGAGAGCCGCCCCGCATGAAAAAGGTACAGCTCACCTAGGAGTGGTGCCACACACAGAGAGCTGACGCAGCAAGATGACGCAACAAAAAGAGACACAGATTCCCAGTGCCACCTGACAAGAATGCAAGCAGACACAGAAGAACACACAGCGAAGGGACACAGAGAGCCGACAACGGGTGGGGGGGGGGGAAGAGAAATAATAAATCTTAAAAAAAAACAAAACCCAAAACCCGAGGGAAGGAGATGTGACTCAAGCAACTGTGCTCCCATCTACCACATGGGAGGTCCCGGGTTTGCTCCCAGGTGTCTCCTGGAGAAGAAAAGCAAGACAGCAAGCTGGCACTACGAGTAGGTGTAGTGAGCTGATGCAACAAGATGACACAACAAAGACACAAAGAGGAAAGACAATGAGAGACACAAAGCAAGGAGGTGTGGTGGCTCAAGTGACTGAGTTTGGTTCCCAGTTCCTCCAAGAGCAAAGACAAGCAGACTCAGAGAGCACACAGCAAATGAACAAGAGAGCAGACAGTAAGGGGAGAGGGGAATAAAATAAATCTTCAAAACAATACATTAAAAAAACAAACAAACCTGAATAAGAGTAATTTAATTACTGAAGTAATCTCCCCCATACATGTACATCAAGCTTAAAATCCAGCTAATAGAATTGAACACAGCCTGGCAACTGCCTGCTCAAAAAGCAGTAATTCTCTTCATCAAACTCAGCTCTAAACTACCTCTCCTGTTGGAAAAGATTTGCAGAAAAGTACAAACTCATTGTAAAGACCTTAAAAGTCTTTTTTTCCCATGGCAAAGATGCCATGGTTGCTTTAGAACCTTCAAGAAATATGAACCAGAGGATCTGTGTTCAGTTCCTCTTTGGGAATACACATTGGTACTCAGAGGGTAATTTAACAAGAACTGGCCAGGGTTTCTTCACACATCACACTCTTAAGCCAGCACTACTGACAAGCATATTCAGGGCAGGGCATAAGCCAAATATTCATGAACACAATGCAAAGTCACCAAGTTACAGCATCTGGTGGCCCAACAGATAGGAGTCATTCAAGACCTTTAAAAGACTTCTAGATTCTATACACTTCTATTTTTTTAATACTTCATTTTGTATATTCAGATTTCCCTATTACCACTCATCCGTGATTAGAATTGATAGGAAGATTCTATTGGGTATTTTTCAACCAAATACAGTGGAAAACTAACTCTAGCCCTTGGATGGTATGTTAGACCACCCCATAAAATTAAACATGAGTAAATATGAAGACACGGGTACATGAAGGGCCAGTGAAGAGCCAAGCAAATTGTGCCTAAACAGCAGATAGAGTAGATTATAAATTCAAGGCTCACACCACTGGGATCAGAGCTACAGATACTATGGAAAATAGTTATTATTAGCTAGTAAAGCTGAAGATACACAGACCTATGACCCAGCCAAGTTCATAACAGTCCCAAACCAGACATAACGCAGATGCCCATCAATAGCAAGCAGACAGATAAGTAATTTGTGGTCTGTTCATACAAATATGAACTAAGTACAGGCACAGGTAGCAATACAGATGAATCTTAAAACTATAGTGCTGCAAAAACTTAAACTATATGTATGTGTGTTTGTATACACACACACACACAATGCTGAGAAAAGTAGGGCCCAAAAGAATACCTACTATTGATTCCATTTGCACAAAATTTTTTTTAAAAAGCTGACAAAATGAAACTATATTGTTTAGAGATTTATATATGGAGGATAAAAAAACTAAAGAAAACAAAGTGAGTTCCATAAAAGTCAGGCTAGTGGTTGGTTACCTCTAGGGTGAGGGGTGAAGCTGTCATTGGGAAATGAGGGGGAGACACTTCTTGACCTGCAAGAGGTTTATGTGTTGACTTTAATTCATTAAATTGTCCACTTATGTTTTATATCGTTTTCTGTGCTATAATTCACAATAAAATGGTCAAATAAATACAATACTGATTTCCAGGAATTGAGAACCGTTACAATTCTGGCCAATCCTGGAAAAAGAATACTTCCTCCCTGAATGTCACTCTTAGCCTGTCAGCAGCACTGTAAAAAGTTCTCAAGAGATTTTATTTTAGTAAATAGATCCACAAACTCCTGATATGTATTTTGTTTTATCTTACCCATTCCCTAAAATTACTGATTCAAATTGGGCCCAAATTAACACTTTCTTTTCTTTGTCTTCCCCTCAGTCAGGCTTTCATAAATAACTAAAGCTACCACCTTAAATGTTAGTTCTATAAATTTATACCCACGGAGTCGTTGCTTTAGCAACCTTCCCTACCTTCCACTTATCCCTTTCATGCCTCCTTATAAGCAAAGAAAAGATGAATACACTAGCAGTCCTAGATTTTTTTTAATGGATAAGTTTTCATTTGCAGCTGAGAGTAAAGCCTAGGATCATAATGAGTCAACCTCTCTGAGGCTGCTTAAGAAGGGGTTCTTTGCCCATCGCCCTGAGAAATGCACCATGCTATGAGGATTCATCAAACTTTACAACAGTTCTCCGTAAAATACATACTACCCGTTCTCGAGAGAAACCAAATCTCTATGAACAGAACTAATCTTTTTTTCTTTTTGGTAACGTATATACAAAACAAAATTTCTTATTTAAATCCCTATCATGTGCACAGTTCAATGATTTTTTTTTTTTAAGATTTTATTTCTCTCCCCTTCTACCCTGTTGTCTGCTCTGTGTGTTCTTCTATGTCTGCTTACCTTATCTGGCGGCACCAAGAAACTGTGTCTCCTTTTTTTTTAAGATTTGTTTTTTTATTTCTCTCCCTTTCCCCGCCCCCCTTGTCTGCTGTGTCCATTTGCTGTGTGTTCTTCTGTGTCCGCTTGTATTCTTGTCAGCGGCACTGGGAATCTGTGTCTCTTTTTTTGTTGTTGTTGTCGTCATTTTGCTGCATCAGCTCTCCGAGTGTACAGAGCCACCCTGGGCAGGCTGCACTTTTTTTGTGCTGGGCAGATCTCTTTACGGGGTGCACTCCTTGCACGTGGGGCTCCCCTACACGGGGGACAACCCTGCGTGGCACGGCACTCCTTGCGTGCATCAGCACTGCACTGGGCCAGGTCATCACACGGGTCAAGGAGGCCCTAGGTTTGAACTGTGGACCTCCCATGTGGTAGGCGGACACTTTATTCGTTGAGTCAAGTCCCCTTCCCTCAATGATACTAATTACACTCACAATACTGTGCTACAAAGATTATGATCCATTACCAAAACTCATCATACCAAAACTCATCATCCCAAAAAGAAACTCTGTACCCATCAAGCAATAATTCCCCATTCTCACCCCATGCCTCCTGGTAACCTGTAATCCACTCTTTGTCTCTATGAATTTGCTTATTCTAGGTATTTTGTATCAGTGAGTTCATACAATAGTTGTTCTTTTGTGTCTGGCTTATTTCACTCAATATAATTTCACTCAACATAATATCTCTAAGGTTCATCCACGTTGTAGCACAGGACCAGCCAATTTTAAAATAAGTTTAAAAAAATCGCTGCACAAACATTTTTATAAAATGCTTAGAGAAGCCTACCTAAAAGGAGACACAGAAATGGAGAGATAGGCACACAGCTGTTACTTATGGGGAAAATAATCAAAGGAAAGTTGTTTTTTTTACACAGAGAACAATTAATGTATTTCTTGTGGCACTAGGGAAAAAGCATTTTTAATGTACTCTGCAGTAAAATAAAATCCCAAGTGCAAACACAAATCCCTCCCTAAACCCCATCTTTAAAAAATACTATGGTTATGTCAAATGGATTTCCTGGACTTATAAACTTGGCCAGTTTTTTTATATGAATATACATTTACGTCATTCTACTCTAAAGAACATTACAAAATTCATACCTGTAGTCAACCAGCATGAAAGATTTCAGATAGGAACGCCACATAGAAACATCCACACTGCTGTTTCAAAGACTTGGAATGAGGAAGATTGTCTCCCCTTTTATGGGGGAAAGCCAAAAATACCAAGCAACTACCTCTCCTCCCCCAAGCGGCAGAAGATGAGTCAGAGCTGGAGGCAGGAATAGGGCCCATGTGTCAAGACGCCTCTTGCTTGGGTCCTTCCTACCTCCGCCTGGCAATCTTCTCTCAGCCCAGGTCTGGGTCCCTGCTCCCGCCTTCCCCTGATGTGAATTCTCAGGTGTCTCTGGTGAAGAAGAGGCGATTATTCACTCTGGGGATGCCTTATTCCGAGCACTTGTCAACAGAACCACACAAGGTGTGTGTGTGGGGGGGGGGGGGGGGAGGGGGGGGACTCTCAATGCACAATAACAAAAATGCAGCTCAAGGGAGTGGAGTTCCGGACACTCTCACATAACTCTGCAAAGAATACAGAACATTTGTTCCCCTCATTTTATAGAGCAGGAAAAGAAGCATAGAGACGCAGTGACTTGTCCAGAGCTGAGTCCCAAGCAGGGAGCTGCTCAGCCGCTGGCTCCGGCCTCTGAATTGATCTCTAAGAGTCAGGGAGGATATTATCACATTCCATTACACTTCTGAGTGGCCTTATGGACTGGGAATTCCAGGAAACCCGGGGTTAAATCTCTTGGTCCACATTTCTTTAAGATTACTAAAGAATCACTAACTTGCTCTTTAGTCTGTTTTTACCTCTGCAAAACGGGACTGCAATGCTCTCCACTTACCACTCTTATAAACAAGTACAATGAACAACTAACGAGTTAACACACGCAAAACGCCTTGAGGTCTTCTCGCTGGATGAAATTTTACGAGGCGGTTTAAAAAAAAAAATCCCTACATAGTAAAACTGCCTATGTATGTCACCACTCCTTCCCTCGCCTCTGGGATGCCCAGTTACCCTAATACTGTGGCTGGTACCATTGGCAACAACCACATAAATAAAATATAGTTATACAATCCACTGCAGCCAGCTACAGCACACAACTCTCGTACACACAAACAACAACTCAACTTCACTCTGGAGCAAAGGTACTTAAGAAAAATTATATATATATATATATATATATATGTATACATGTATGTATGTAAGCCCCGCGCACAACCATGGACCACCGCAGAGAAAGCCTCAAGTTGAATTCTAGGCATCGCTGAAAATCAAGTTGCTTCCTAAGATATCAACACGACAGAAATCCTGGAAAATACAAAAAGCCGCCGTCGGCTCCCGTGGCTCAGGGCGGGTGGATGCAGGCGACGGAGCGAGGTGAAGACATGGCGGGACCCGAGAGCACAGGGGTCAGCAAGGAGGAAGAGGAGAGCGAGGGAGAAGGCGAGGATGCTCGCGAAGGGGCGCGGAGGGCCGGGGTCCCCGGAGCCGCGCGTCGGCAGCAGCCCGGGAATACCAAAGACGGGGCGGCGTGAGCAACCGAGGAGGGGCGCGCGGCAGGGGTCAAGGGCCGGGAGAGCGGCGGGGCCGTGAGGCTGGGGCGCCGCGGAGGGACCCCGGGCCTCTCCTCCTCTCCGCGGCCCGGAGGCGCCGAGAACAGCCGGGGGAGCAGGTGGGGCGCCGCCACAAAGTTTACCAGAGACGAGGGTCGCGCGGGGCTTCGGCCCCCCAGTCTCGCCCGCGCCCTGGGACCCCTTCGGCACGAGGACTCGCCGCGCCCTTCCACCCCACCCCCTTCCCTCCATCCCCAACCCCCGGTCCTGCGGGTCCGTACCGGGTCCGTACCGGGTCCGTACCGGGTCCGTACCGGCACCTTCGGCCTCGCAGTTAGGGTTCTGTCCTCCTCCGCGACTCCGGGCTTCTGCGGGTTGGCCGCCGCGCGCGCCCGCCCCTCTTCCCTCCGCCCGCGCCCGGGGCGGGCCGCGCGCACGCTCTCTGCGCCCGCCGCCCGCTCCCGAGGGAGGGCGCTCGGGGCGCAGGAGGTGGGGCCTGGGCGGCGAGGCGCTGCGCGGCTGGGGGGGAGCGGGGGAGGGGGACGCGCGCGGCACCGCGTGGCGCGCATGCGCACTGCGCCCTCCGCCGCCGTGCGGCTGCAGCTCCAGCCCGCGAGCCCGCGAATTCCCGTGACATTCGCTTCCCCCAGGCCCCCTTGTTCGGGGGTCCTCTGCTGTCTCTTCATCTGTCGCACACACCCACGACCCCTCTTTCCCGCCTCCCTCCCTCCCTCCTACAAGTTGGGTTTGAGCTGTTGTGCAGGGTTGGTATATTAGGGTACTTTCTGACTGTGAGAACTAAAGGAAAGGAAATAATACAAATATCGAAGATGTCAAGACCGCAGTTAGTGGCCAGTCACCGCCTCTCACCCTACCCCCACCCTCTAACCAGCATGGGACAGCCCAGAAGTTGGGACCGAAGGGTGTAGAAAAAGTCTCATGGCAACTGTTGGAGTTTGCTTGTTACAAGTATGAGCAGTTTCTAGTAACTACGAAAAGCTATATCTTCCGAGACTCAGAAGTAGCTCTAGCATATGGCCATGTCCGGCCTGCTCAAAACCCCCAGACCACCAGCACGGTGCCCACCCGAGCTTCAGAGCGCCAGCGCCGCAGCCCAGGCCTGCCGCGCAAGGCTTGTAGGGTCTGCGGAGCCAGGCTGGACACAGGGACTCGTTGAGAGCTTCCTTGCCTGCGTCACTCTTGGGGCCTTTTTTCTTTAGGGTTGTCCATCTGTAATATGAATAAATATACAAGGGGCTTTTTGACGGGAGGTTTAAACGACTTCCTCAAGGCTCTGCAGTGGAGGCACCTGGGTCCTGACTTCGTGCCCGGTCCTTTACTCACCAGACCCAGCTCTTCACGGTTCTAAATCGTTGGCATAGGAACTGCTGAATAGTCAAGTGAGAAGTCTCAGGTTTGGGAGGAGCTTTGGAGGGGGAAGTAAAAGCCAGGGTTTACATCTCCCGGCATCTTCAAGCAAAAGCGTTTCCTTCTCTCCTTCCGAAACTAGCCTGAGTCTCGACATGGGTGCTGGAATATCTAAAATTTTGTCCGCTATCCAGACGAAAATATAATATCAAAGGCATTTTTGTGATAATCTTAGGGGAGCTACAAAGATCTAGACTGGAGAGAAAGGAGAGGAATCAAAGCTTTCAAATTAGGCAAAATTAATCTTTCTGGGAAAGAACAAAGCAGAATCCAGTGCAGAGTAAAGCAGTAGGGGTTCAAGTCATGCTTCGGAAAGGTATATTTCCAGCACCAAATTGCTCCAACATCAATTCTCCTAGTGACATAATTTTGACATTTTAATGCCAAAATAGCTAAATTTCTAATAGAAAGGATTATATACCACTTTCATTTCTGATTCTCCCCCTACGGTCCTTAAGTCAATTCAGTGACTCAGCAGCACGAACAGATACACCTCTTCAGATTAAAGCATGTTTGTTACACAAGGCAGGTTTACAGAACAAACTCTAGTTAGTGACAAGGGGCTGAGCATTTTCTATAGGACTAAGCCTACAATTTAGAATCATATTCTCATCAGTGAACCAGAGGGAGTGTGATTTGTGTGTGAAGGTCTAGAGATTAAGAAAAGTAGGAAGAAGCAATAAAGTTCATGAAACCACTTAGGGACTGTACATATATTCCTGGTTATAGGGAGGTGCTTTATGCCTTTACAGAGTGGGGAAGTGTAGGCTTCTATATGCCTCTACAAAAAAATTCAAGTTGAAGGTATTATCTTTTATACCAGCAATGTTCAGAACTTTCAACTATGGAAATATTATATATCTGCACTCTAATACAGTAGCCACTAGCCTCATGTGTCTAGTAAGCACTCCAAATGTGACTGAGTTGAACTTTTATTTAAATTTAATCAAATAGCATCGTGTATATAGAGGCTTCCTTATTGGACAATGTTTCTAGACTATAAATAGGTGTTTTTATAGGTGTCAGCCAAGATGTAGAAACATTTTAGAAGCTGTATGCTACAAAAGTACAACTTGTCTATGCCCAGGGAGGGTGTGGGTCTTCCTAGCTACCTCTCAATCAACAGTGTTTTAGTTCAGTGCAGCTTCTGTGCAGAATGAGCTGCTCTGATTAGACACAGTAAGTGGATGGTGGAAACTTCTACTCTGCTTGCCTTCTGATGTCTGCCTTTCCAAAAATATTCTCCTTAATTGCTTGGGCAATGACTGTTGCTTAGACTCATGAGATTTCTATGGGTCCCTCAGAAAGACTAGATCCATCTCCCCTTTGTATCATTGCCTCTGGTTAACAAATTGGCAACAGCTTTGATATATGTCAGAACTGTGAAAAAACTGTGATCAGGGCTCCCCAGTCTACAGAAGCTTGATTTCAGGGTGGTATCAGGTCTCTGGCTCACAGATGTCACAAATGCTGCTTGCTAGTGCCTATAAT
This sequence comes from Dasypus novemcinctus, assembly GCF_030445035.2. NCBI lineage: Eukaryota > Metazoa > Chordata > Mammalia > Cingulata > Dasypodidae > Dasypus > Dasypus novemcinctus. Next base: position 42,054,606 of record NC_080693.1, read on the forward strand.
TTGAGAGTATATGCTATTGATGGTTATAAAAATGCAAATCCCCCCAGTGAAGTAAACCTTGAAGCTATTGGTCATTGGCAGGTTTGCCAGAGACAGGGGGTAGGTTTCTGGGAGGTATCTGGGAGGAAATTACAAATGTGGACAAGATAAAAGAACTAGGAGAAACAGGGTTCAAAAACATATTTTATCTACTACAGAAGTTTGCCTAAGGTCTGTGCCATTTTGTAAGATGTGAAATAGTACCTTGTATATTTATCATAAGGATTAACTAGAATTTATTAAATGTAAAATACTTTAGACTTCTGTTTCTAGAGTTTTCATAGTTCTCAAAATTTATTTTTCCATTAATAAAGAAAGGTCAGGTTAGAAAATAGAAAAATAGAAGGGAAAAAAGCATAGCCCTTGATTCTACTACTTAACAAAAAACAATGATTAGCTTCTTGGTTTCTTTCTGGTCTTTTTTCTATGTATGAGTTTTAAGTTATTTTTTTAATATATTTTTTATTTTTTAAGATATTTAGATTACACAAAATGTTACACAAAAAAATATATGGGATTCCCATATCCCCCAATCCCTACACCTCCCACCCTTTCCCACATTAACAACTTCATTCATTAGTTTTCTTTACAGTTTTTAAACCTGACTTCAAGCTTACTGAGCTAAGCATTATATAAGGAAATATCACAACATATCTAGGATAACCTAGGATAAAAAGGTATTTAAAATTTATCTCTCTGGATTTTTCTGCACTTAATTTAACTCTGGGGCTGTGGCAATGATGCACAGTGATGAGAATTCAAAGATAAATTACATCCTTGCAAAACGCATATCTGTCTAACATTTGCTCCGTCTTCTACACCTTAGTGTTCCTCTAAGATTTTAGCATGGTGAAGGAAAATCTGGCACTTATCCATATCTGGCTAGAGTTAAACTAAAATATCAATGGGAAAGGAAAGGGAAGGAAGGTGCCAGGTATGTTAATATACCTTATCCTATTTAATCTTCATTAAACCCATTCAGGTTGGTATTATCGACCACAAGTAAGACATGAGGGCTAAGAAACTTGCCTAAAGTTGTATTACAATGAAATAGCAGATCAAGGATTAGTGCTCAAATCTTTCTACTATATCACGCAGGTAAACTAGAAAGCATTTATCTATATGCCAGTGATCTAAATTCCTACTCAGTTTTTTGTACTGCAAATGCGTCATTTAAAAAGGAAAGTGTTTTTTAACCTTTTTTTTAAACAACTAGAATGTATTCCTGTACTTCTTGAGGAAAATAACTGTTTTTTTGAGTTACCGGGACCTTGCATGTGGGAAGCAGGCACTCAACCACTGAGCCACATCAGCTCCCCTGCGGTGGTTCCCTGGCTTGTTTGCTTGTTGTTTGTTTTGTTTTTTTCCTTTAGGAAGCACTGGGACTGAACCCAGGACCTCCCATGTGGAATGCAGGCACTTAACCACTTTAGCCACATTTGCTCCAACATTCGCTCCCAATAACTGTTTTTTTTTTTTTAAATTTCTCTCCCCTCCCCCCTTGTCTGCTCTCTGTGTCCATTTGCTCTGTGTTCTTCTATGTCTGCTTGCATTTTTGTCAGCAGCATTGGGAATCTGTATCTCTTTCTGTTGCGTCACCTTGCTGTGTCAGCTGTGTGTGCGGCACCACTCGTGGGCAGACTGCGCTTTTTTTGCGCAGGGTGGCTCTCCTTCCAGGGTGCACTCGTTGCATGTGGGGCTCCCCTACGTGGGGGACACCCCTGCATGGCATAGCACTCCTTGAGTGCATCAGCACTGTGCATGGGCCAGCTCACCACACTGGTCAGGAGACCCTGAGTTTGAACCCTGGACCTCCCACGTGGTAGGCAGATGCTCTATCATTTGAGCCAAATCCGCTTCCCCCAATAACTTTTTTTAAGAAAGTTTTTTTAAAAAAGAAGAGGTGAGGAAACAAAATATTTTCCCAAGAGTTAGTCACTTCTTGTGACTAATATTACCAGAAACAGTAGGAGACCATTTTAAAGACATCCTAGGTAATTAAAGCCACTAAACATCTTTACCCTTTTTAACACCAGAGAGAAAAAAATCCTGGTCCAAGTGAATGTCCATATCAGTCCAAGTGCCCAGAGAGTTCTCTAGTTATAAATTAGGTCAAGTCTCTAAATATGCAATGAACGAGTGGAATGTGAATGGAGGACAGCAGAGGTTCCTACTGGGCTGCTCTACTGCTCTTTGCTTTACCAACTAGTAGCAAACCTGTGTTATAGTACATCAGAAGCAGCCAATAATTCTTCACCAGACCCAAAATACCTTCACTGTTGTTGCAAACATCTTTACTGCAAACTGTGGCTACATCTTGGATGCTAACCAGAGTTATCTCCTTTGAACAGAGGGCCTCGCAACTTCTAGCTCCTACATCCACCACCCCATGTTACCACATGTGCTGGAAATCCGTGGCTAGCCTTTTCTCCTGTTTCCATGGAAACGCAACAGTTTACTCCCCCCCGCTCCCCAACTATACGCCATGGTTATTTTTAACTGGAAAACTCTGAGCCAGGTCACAGCTGGGATCTGGATGATGCAATGACGTCTACAGCCACCCTTGTCTCCCACAGATGCCTTCTTTTCTGCAGTTGCTGGGGGCGGAGGCACTCCTGGGAGATTTTGCTTTCAAAAGTATTTTGCTTTGCATCAAGGATCTAAGCCCATGACCTGACTTAGATCCGACAGGGGTCCTGAATCTGAAGCTATGCACGCCCGGAACAAGGCAAAGATTTCCTTGTTTGTTGAGGGAAAAGCCAGGGTAGGTTGCTATTGCTGTCAACTATCTGTATCAGAAGCTTAGATAAATGTCCTCTGGTAAAAATATATCCAGTAGAGTAGCTTTTTCTGCTACAGCTTGTGCTTGGTTAAAAAGAGGTTCGTAATAAGAGATATTGTGAGAAAGACCTATTGACCCACCTCTCTGAAGTAGATAGCAAACTAGAACACTGTTGCCCTCTCCTCCTCTAATGAAAGTTCAAATTAGTCCACCCATTTCGAAAGCCCTTGGTACATGGGAGCTAGTGTCTTCATGACATTTTTGACCTTTCACTCCTTTGCAGTAGTTTTTTTGGAAAAGCTACTAAATTCATGCAGGAAATTGCCCTTTTCAACCTAGACAACTACCCAAGGTTGGAAACTGAAATAAAAATATAAAACTTTTTTTTTTTTTTTAAGATTTATTTATTTCTCTCCCCTTCCCTACCCCACCCCAGTGTCTGTTCTCTGTGTCTATTTGCTGCTGCTTCTTTGTCCGCTTCTGTTGTTGTCAGCGGCACGGGAATCTGTGTTTCTTTTTGTTGTGTCAGCTCTCCGTGTATGCGGCACCATTCCTGGGCAGGCTGCACTTTCTTTCGCGCTGGGCAGCTCTCCTTACGGGGTGCACGCCTTGTGCGTGGGGCTCCCCTACGCGGGGACACCCCTGCATAGCAGGGCACTCCTTGCGCGTATCAGCACTGCGCATGGGCCAGCTCCGCACGGGTAAAGGAGGCCGCGGGTCTGAACCACGGACCTCCCATGTGGTAGACGGACACCCTAACCACTGGTCCAAGTCCACCGCCCAAAATATCAAACTTCTTAACCCCAATTCTAAATTAGTTTTCTTATAGGGAATATTGATTGGGAAATTAAAATTAGGCTCTGCATCCAAGTTCCATGAATTTTATATATATATGTTTTAAAGGAATTCCCTAAATGAAGGACGAAGATAGGGAAAAAATCCAAATTGGTAGTTATTTGTTGTCTAATAGGAGAAAAGAGAGACTTAGGTCTTTGCCAACAATTTCAGAAATAGGTAGTACACTTGGCAGACAGCTCTCTGAGGAGGAGGAAGACATGCATTAAAAGCATCATGGGAGAGCAGGTATATCTTAGTGGTTGAGGTCCTGCTTCCCATGTATGAGGTCCTGGGTTCAATCCCCAGCACCTCCTTAAAAAAAAAGTGTCATGAGTTGGCACTTGGCTGCCAATTCATTGAATAAGGGTGATAAAGTGAAAGTATTTTCAGCATTTTGCTTTAGGAAAGTTTTGTTTTCCTAAAACATCTATGAGGCCTTCCCCTTTCCACACTACAGATGCTACTTCTGTTTTAAAATGCCAAAAAACATAACTCTGGATCAAAGCAGGATTACTGGCAAGTCACCTGGAAGGTTTTTTGCTGTGTAAGACCTCAGGGGAAACCAGAGCAAACTGGAAAAAAAAAGCGTTGCTTGGTTAAGAATGAGAGATTAACTCAACCAATTAGTTTGGTGCCACAGAAATCCATCCCTTGGGCTCTAAAACAAATAATAAGTGCATTGGACTCAACTATCCAGCCGTAATAAGACACACAAGTTTGGGCTGGCAAAATTTAGGAAGCAGGTTTTCACAGACAAGGGGAGGTTCTGTGATATTAAGGGCCCATCTATTAAGTCAAATTTTGTGTAGCTCTCTGCTTTGGGTTTTAAAACCTTTTAGTTGCACGGTGTGAATTCTTATCTCTACTTCCTCATTCCTACACTCAGGTATGGGGAGGGCCTAGTCCACAATGCATAACAAGCAACTCACTCATAGTGACAAAGGAATTTTAATTTTAATGGCAGATGCAAGACATTCATTCTTCCCTTAAATACCTACGTCTCCTATCTATAAGCTTGGTCAATCGAATCAAAGAACACTTGGTATGACTCAACTGCTGGAAGCCAAGGCAGCAGCAGGCAAACTGTGAACAGAAAAAGAACTCTCCCTCCCCTCACCCATTAGATATGGAAATTAGCCTCCCAAACCTTAGTAGTATAGCACACTAACACGTCAGTTCTGAGGCATATTTCATGGATGTGTACTTAGGTTCTAAAATATTCCCTAGTGAATTGCTCTTCACTTTTGTTCCCATTCTCAAATTAAGTGCCTATGTCAGCAAGACCTTTACCATCCAGGCTGCTCTGACCCTTCGTGAACGCTTAGTGAGATCCTGTTCCGTTGCACTTAGATTTCGTTCAAACTCAGTAACTGTGTTTGAAGCGAAATCCTTTGTCTTAGCTGGGCTAAGCCATAGACATGGTAGTGTCCCACTATACTAGAGATGGTTCTTTCTGGCAGCTCAGGGGGGAGGTTAACAGGCACATTCAAAAGGAAAGCCAAAGCTTCCAGATCAGTACCTCTTGAATCAAACTTTAATTTCCAGAAGTTCAAACAAATAAAAAGCTAGGTACATATAAGATATGTGAAAGATTTTTTTGGTGTTGTGAACAATAATGCAGTTTATATCTAGAAGTTATCCACAAAGACATCCTTGAAAATGGACAGGTGATGTTCCAGAATGCTTTTTAGAACACTGTCACTCCCCTGGAGGCAAGTGCTTTTGGAGGTAAATGAATGAGCTTTCCCAAGCTGCTCTGTATAATTTGGGAGTGATTCTTCATATTGAAGATTTTAATTCTCTTATTACAGATTTCCTAAAGCTAACAACTGTAAATTACCAGCTGGAATTTTTTTACTGATGGATGTCATTGGCCTTCCCCCTTTTCCAGCTAACCACCAGCTGATACTTTGATTTCTCAAACCTGAGATGTTTGTACTTATCTCTCAGCAATGACTGGTTGGTTAACTGAGTTCAGGTTTTAAAAAAAGGAGGGGGAAGGGACGATAAAAAATAAAAGGATGGAAAGAACCCAGGAAAAGATAAATTGAAAATTTAGTATGAGTTGATCTCTCTAGAGATGATCTCAATCTTTGCACACAGCAAAGGATCATAACATGGAAAGAAATCATTCTCCATTTCCCGCCACTGTCAGAAAAGGATATTCATAAAACTCCAAAAGAAACCTTTAATGTTAAATTGCAATTTAAAAAATTCCTAACAGTAAAAGGTTCTTATTCATGTTGCTGAATTTCCAAGTAAACTTTCCCTCTTATGTGATGATCTGGACTGAGTACTTGGTGGCTCCTTTTAAGAGTAGTCCTCGGGTAGCAGGTGTAGCTCAGTGGTTGAGTGCCTGTTTCCCAGGCTTGCAGGACCTGCGTTCAATCCCTGGTACCTCCAGAAAAAAAAAAGTACTCTTCACCCAAAATATGACGTGACCTTTGAAAAACCCATAGGGATTCTACATTTTTAAATTTGCAAAGTTACATTTACCAAAACAAGAATAATTCTACTTTCTAAAATCAGTCATTTGAAATTACAGCTATGTTTCCATCACTGATTTTAACCATGCCATTTTCAAAATCTCTGATTCCCCATTAATTTTTCAGAGTTCAACTGGTTCCAAGGTTTCCATCACACTATCCTACCATCTTCCCACTCCTAGTTACCACAGCTGCCCCTTCTGTTCTAGCCAAATAAATCTTTTGGCACCATCTTCCTTACTCCCACTGCTACCTCCACATTATCATCCACCCACGATGTCTGGAACAGTCTCCTTCCATCTGCCATTTTCTCTTTCCCCTCTCAATCTTATCATTGCCTCAAAAGTCCACCTCTGCCAGGAAGCCTTCCTCAAATCAAGAGTAAGGACCCTTCGAGTACTCTTCAGACTATAACAGACATCACAGTTCATATTTTTAGAACAGGAAAATAAAGAGATGCAAAAGTTGCAGGATTATCAGCAGACATTCCACTCTCTGAAGACAGGAATTACCTTTCAGGTATAAGAGGCAGTCTCTTTATAACAACCAACTAGGGGTGACTGTAGTAGTGGTAGAATATATTTTCTAATAGATGTGACTGTAAAAAAAAAAAGACCATTTCCACAAGTCACCCTTTTTAAAGACTGAAGTACACTATTCCAATCTCCTCCGAGCCTGAAAGATTCCATTTCTCAATGCTTAGGTGAAGTCTGTTAGCAAGTTACACGCATATTTATATCAGTCAAAAAGTTTGAGCAAATGTTTTTAACAAAGTAAACAATATTTTAATTGGATGTATTGAATGTTGAAGGAATTAAAGAATCAGCTACTGGATGTGATTTGTACAGATTCTGAAAAAGTCATTTCTATTCACAACTTGGCTTCTAACAGAAATAGGTTAACTATGACTCTAAGTCTGGCTTCCTTTCTTAGAACTGAGGACCAAGTTTCAGATGTGGTAGGGTACTCATACTCATGGCTACTGAGCCCTATATAGCAAACTGTTTTACTTCTGTTTTATATGAACAAAAGTAGCTTTTATTGTGGCTAGCCTTTCACCATTGAGAAATAAGGGTTCACGTCACAAATCCAAACAAAACTCAGATCAGCTGCATCATTTCCATCCTCAGGAACTTGGCATCCTGAGAACCCCAGGGTAAGGACACGGTGAGTCCAAGACATACATATTAGCAGAGATGGTACAACATGTTAGGGCAAGCAGCCAACACCCTAAATGTGATTTAGTTAACAAATATTTGACACGCCCACAAATTAAGTAGCAAAACATTTTAATCCATTAATTCTAAAAATAACAGGGACATTTTGTATCCGGTGCTATGTCAAAAGTCTAATGCAGATCAGACAGCCAGACTGCCAAGTACAGAGTCAGATATTAAAGGTAAAGGTGCAGTTTGAGACAAGACCACTTTTGCTCATAAATACAAATTCCTACTTGTCAGCTTAAAAAAATTCATAGAAAGAGAAAGCTTTCCCGTGCTCTATAATCTTTTTATTTTAATAAGTTTATAATCTTTCTCTACTTTTGAAAGCAAAACAGATTACTGGAAAACCTACTTCCCTAGTACAAGGATCTGAGCTAGTCTCTTGGAAATAAAGATTGTGGTTTAGTTCTATTTCTACCAACACTATGATGCGAGGTACTATGGTTCTTGTTTTAGTTTTAAGAGGTGTTAGGAATGAATGCTCACTCACATTTAATAATAGTTTATCTAGCACAGCATAATATCAACAATAGGAGTGTTTTAAAGTAGCATGGAGAAGTAGACAATACGACATAAGTTTTCCTTTGTCCTTCCCCTCTTTTTACAATGAGAATTCAGCTTAAAAACAAAACTCTCCAGACTGCCCATATTGTCCTTTAGCCCACCACATTCCAAACTTCTGATTTCTGATCCTAAGCCTTTAGGGCCTCAGGCTTTAGTGATGTATCCTTCTCGGATGAGGAAATCATAGATTTTCCGGGTTTTGTTCACATCTATCTTGATCAGTGCTCTTGCCTGTGCCAGTCTCAAGCCTCCTTGCTTGTTACATTCATTCAATAAAGCAGATTTGTATTCTAAATAGGCTCCAGGGACCAACCTCACCATCTGACAGAGCTGCAAGACATGGCAAATTTAATAAACATTAACATCTGTCATTCTCATAATTTAATCCAACAGGTATAGCCAAAATAAAAAAAGAGTGACATCAACCTCCAACTATTTATAGAAGCTACCAGGTGGCTAGACCACATTCCATTTAGTCTCTTCTTCTCTGGAGAGCACAATCCCTAAAGCAGGAGGAGAACACCAAGGTGTGATGCTAGGAGAGCCTTTAGCATGTGCAGATTGGCTCAGGGGCCTGGGTTTGCCAGGGAATAAAAGTATGTATTTCTGAGAAGCATTCTGGCTCATTCCGGAGTCAAGTGCTAAATGCCCAAATTGAGGACCAGCACCACCATTCCTACAGTCAATTAAGAGACAAAGGACACAGCAGGAGTGGGAGGTACAGATATTATAATTACCAAGAATTTGGGAATTTTTTTTTAATGTAGCAGTCTTCAGCTTTTGTGATTTCAATTCCTGCTTCAGATGGAAAGAAGATATAGGGAAGGGCCTTGCTAAGAAGAGAGCATTTTAGCTGCTAAAAATCTAGAAGGTTGACTCAATTCTAAGTTCACTGGCCATTATCCAGCAATGAGCAGCCTGAGGTCACCATTAATATGGTATGGATAAAAACTGCTTGAAATTTTGAGCCATTCAATACTTGAATCAGACTGGCCTGTGACCTTCTTTAGCAATACTCAGATAAAACATATACTTCCTTCTTTTCCCAAACTAATCTTTAATCTTCCTGGTGGATAAAATAAGAGACTAATAACAGTCCCTATACTGTGACTCTTCCTTCCTGTCTGATGTGAACTAATGATAAGGGGTGGTAGACAGGAAAACTTGATCTTGGGAATTATAAAAGGAGTTTGGGAGGAACAAAAATAGAATTCCTCTTTTGGAATTGACTTCAGAGCTGTGGTATATTCTTTTGAATATTCTTGATGATGACTCTTTTGAGGCTGGATTTAAATTTTACAAATAGTCAAAAGCAATATGAAGGCAAGTCTGATGATTATAATAGGAAAGGAAAATAGGTCATAGCATTTTTTGATCGAAATTAATGTGAAACTATATATGATGCTGATTTTTTTTTTAATGATTACAAACATGCTCTGGAGACAATTCCAAAACTATTTTAAGTGATGGTTATATTACTGGGGTAAGTACAGAACGTCCCAAAGTGACCATTCTAATAGGAAATAGCCACTTAGATGTTAAAGTTATTTTAGGTTTACAAGAAATTAATTCCATTTACATGTAGCACTTAGCACAGTATAAGGCACATGGTAAATGCTAAGTAAATGATAGGTACTGTTATTATTTAAATTTACATATCATATATTTTTCCCCAAAAGAGGAATAGTGGCAGGATGAATAAGGAAAGGGGTTCTCTGAAACCTGCTGACGTTAAACTTCTCCTGCGATTGATTAGTTGTGCATGTTTCTTAGATGAGTGGATCAAGGGAGTTTGAACCTGTCATGTGTTTTTAAAGACAATTCAATGAACCCTTACTTTCTTTCCTCTAGTTCCCCTTCTTTTTGTTACCTCTTTTTCTTTTTCATTCAGTTTCTCTGTGCCAGGGAGGCCAGTGAGGTTCAAGGGTGGTGCACTCCGTCTACCTAAAAAACATAAAAAAAGGCATCCATTTCACAGGTATGACAATTCCTTGGGGATAAAGTATAACAAAGTTCAGTGCAGCCAGGCCAGCTAAATACAGGATCACTATATCCAGTTGTAGGAATTTTCTACATATCTCCTCAGGCCTCAATTTAACTAGTAACATGGGAACCCCAAACTTTCACTTGAAAATAAAAATGGTCATTCATGTGTACTTTGCTCTGCCAAAATACAAAGAGGATCATACACATATATACCTTAGCATCAAATATAACTATTCACCACATTAATCACCACCTATTTCTTTGTGAGAATCCCTAAAATCTAAAGCCCAGGTGCTATTCAGTTAAGAAGTCATACATTGCCTGCCTTGACAGCTGATGAAGGAAACACCAATCTGTAGGAGAGACATTCCCTAACCCTTGCCACTCTGCCAACAGCACAGGGCAAACATGGTAATTAACCAAAGACCAGCTGCCCCTCAGATCAAAGGCAGACTGTCAGGCCAGCATAAGGCCCTTCTTATTTATTATGTGAGTGAATAGCTATTCCTTCCCAGTAGCCCTGTTTACCTGAAAGATCCACACATAGAAACAATGAGCCATTATACTGCAAAGCAGGGGCTGAGGTCAGCTCACATACCTGAGCAAGAAATCCAAGTTGCAAGTCATACCCAGGATGGGAAATTTGATGTGCAAAGTATTTTTTATTTTGTTTTGTTTTAAATGTATATTTGGGATTAAGTGCTCAGTTTGGGATGGATTAGGAGCAGAAAGTGAAAGACTGGGTTAAGCAAGAGAAAATGTAGAATAATACACTCACAAATTTTAAGAGGATTGCTTTTGAGGGGGCACAGAGAAAAGGGAGGGACTGTCACAGAGTGCTCTGTTGGAAAATAGGCTCCTCTGTAATGTCAACGAAGTGGGAAAGGGCTTCTCTATAACCAACCCCAAATTCTCAAAAGTGGAGACTAAAATAATTTGGTTCCTCACAGAAGTCACCAGAAGCTAGGCTACCATCAATGATGACAGGTTTCAGACTTTGCACTGCCTTGGGAGCAACTCAGCGCAGAAAGGGGAAGGGATCACAACGTTCCAAAGCCTCCAAAGAATGATAAAACTACAAGTGGCCTTTTTTTTCCACTACTTCATCTCCAATCAGTGGAATGGCCCATATGTTCTGATTAGGGGAAATGGCCATCCTACTATACAGAGCAGAGGTAAATGATAATCATGAGGACAGAGAAATACCACAGTCTTGATTCAAATCTCCTTATATAACTAACATCCACTCCACCCAAATTTCCTCCCCAAATTACTAGTCATTGATTACCAATCATCAAGGATTATCAGATATCATAAGGATAAATCTTGCTCTGTAAACTACCTCAAAATAGAGGAAATCAAAAGAGGAAAAGCTAAGAAATAGAAATACCTTACATTTTCAACTTTCAAAGAAATCCTTGGGTTTCTGGCAAGAAACATGCCCTTTGCTAATATAGCATACAAAGCCTTTAATTTGTCTTCTGCAAGACATATCGCAAAATTTGTGGTAGATAAAACCACAGAAAAATTACCCACAAATTTTTTTTTAAGATTTTTTATTTACTTCTCTCCCCTTCCCACCTGCCCATGCTCCCCTCCCCCACCCCCAGTTGTCTGCTCTCTATGTCCATTCACTGTGTGTTCTTCTTTGTTCACTTGTGTTCTTGTCAGTGGCACCGGGAATCTGTTTCTTTTTGTTGCGTCATCTTGCTGTGTCAGCTCTCCGTGTGTGCTGCCCCATTCCTGGTCAGGCTGCACTTTTGTCGCACAGGCGGCTCTCCTTACAGGGTGCACTCCTTGTGCGTCGGGCTCCCCTACGCAGGGGGACACCCCTGTATGGCACAGCATTCCTTGCATGCATCAGCCCTGCGTGTAGGCCAGCTTCACCACACAGGTCAGGAGGCCCCGGGTTTGAACCTTGGACCTCCCATGTGGTAGGTGATCACTCTATCCATTGAGACAAATCCGCTTCCCCCACAAATATTGATAAAAAATACACCTCTCTGGAGCTCTTTCTTCCCCTTTCTCTGTACTCTAACCCTCAGTATAATCCCTGTCTGGCTATGAAGATTCTGAAAACACACTAATGTTTGATTATCATTACTCTGCTTAAGCACCCCACTTCCAGAGGGGCAGTTATTGGGTCACCATATCTCCCAGAGTGCAAACTTCACAATTAAAACCTATGGCTGAGAAATAATTACCTGAATTTGAAGCCATTGGAATGGAAGGACTCAAGCCGGAGTCACTACAACAAAGAAGAGGAATTTAAACTAAGCCATGTTAAAAAAAAAAAGCAATTTCCATAAGCCACTGTGGAATTGGGTGCCATTTATCAGGTGGGTCACTTTGAAGAGATGTAATGAGATAGACTGCACTATGTTTTACAGGATATGCTACTGTACTGACCTAAAGAGAAAAACCGTTATGGGGAAAAAAAATTCCTTGTACTTTGTGAGATGAGCTGATAGCCTGGTACACCACTGAGACTAATCACAGGGAAGGAAAAGGAACGTGACTCTCCAATGTACATCATACCAGTAGAGATGGGAAGGGGAAGAGAAGACACGGCTGGGAGGCTAGAGGGAATACACTGGTATTTTAAGTAAGGTCAAAGTAGCAAAGGAGGATTCCAGGAGGCAAGTTCTGTTTCTCAAAACTGTCAGTACCACACTGTCTTAACTGTTTCTGAGACTGGATGATAAACTATTTCCAAATTCTTTTAGCTTCCCAATTATTATTACTCTGCGACCTAGTGTGCCCATGGAAGTGTCAGAAAATATACATGAAGGCCAAAACATCCAAGAGGGAATGCCTCCTTCACCCTGGACTAATTACTCACATGTCAGCTTGCCGACGGAGCCACTGCTGGCAAGCACTACTGTCCTGGATATACTGGAGAACTTCAGAGAGCATGGTGCGCTTAAGGCGCTCCTCCTCTCGTGTCTTCTTGAGGTGATCATAGGTTCTGGCACCTGGAGATATAAAAACACCATTAACTCCAATGACTGTGCAGTAGAACCAAAGGGCTTCTCAACTGACCAGCAAACAGTTTGCCTTTTTTTAGCTTCCTTAGCAAAGTACACTTCCCTTAGTGCGAAATTTCTTTCTTGACACCAAATTATTTTTTCCCTTTTCTATCTTTAAGAAACTTGGGGAAAGACAAAAAACCCAGAAAATACAAAGATCACTCATATTCTGACCCCCAAAAAGTAACTAACTTTTAATACTGTCATATTTTCTTCCTATCTTTTTTCTTTTTCTACTTATACATTTTTTCCAAGTCTCACAATGATATAAAGCATACCATATACTCTTCCTTAAAAACTAATTAGAATTACAAATAAAAATAAGTCTTCTTTGAATACTACTATTATTTTCTCCTCTTATAGACATCTTGTTTAACAAAAGAGTTGCATGCATGGCTGTTTTCTACATGTTAACAAAGGTATACAGACTTCAAAATACCATACAAATAGGTTTCAAATTATGTTCCACAGAACCCTGGGAAAATTTATATAACTTGAACAGAATCACAGAGCTGGTAAACAGGAGAACCAGAATCCAAACCCAAGCTGTCCCAGTCTAAACCCCAAGCTCTTCATCTTAATTGCTATAATACAATATGATCTGGCTCTACTACTAACTAGCTCTTTAATCTTTAACGCTTAGTTTCTTCAATGAATGAAAATAACAGTACCTATCTTCTCATGAGTTTGCTATGAGGGTTAAATTCCATGATCCTGGTAAAATGCTTAGCATAGGGCCTGGTGTGTGGTATGCACCTGAGAGACATTAACTGTTAGTAACGTAATTACTTCCATTACCTCAAGTAACTGGGATTCAAGCACCTAGAGCAGGTTGAGGTTAATAAGAAAGTTAATAAGAAAGATCAGACCGTGCCTTGCTAAATTTAAAAAGGCTGAGGTTAAAAAAAAAAAAAAGGAACACAAAACCATTTTCTTAGGAGCAACAGCAAAATCACAAATCTAAAATAGCACCTTTCTTTTCTTGGTGTCTTGACCTTATTCTACCTCAGCTAATCCATATAATGGTATTTATAAGGATTAAACACATGAAACTTTACTGGAAAGTAAGATCAAACATTCAGAAAAAGGAAAGCTTGTTTAAAAAGAAAAAAAATCCTACAACACCTCCAATAGAGACTTCCTCCATGTGTTTAGAAGGACTTGCCCTCTGCTCAGTACATGGTTCTAGCATACTTACTACAAAAATTGGTAATGCCTGCTGTCCTATATTCCTGGAGCCTCTTGATTTCCCTTCGGAGTTCAAATTCCACTATTTTCCCCAAAAACAATGAAGGAGAAACATTAGAAAAACAAAATCAACATAAATGACACTTTATTTGTCCTTTTTAAATTGTGGTACATACAGATAACTTAAAACTCACCATTTTAAACCATTTTTAAGTGTATAATTCAGTGGCATTAAGTACATTCACAATGATGATAACCATCACCACTATCTGAAAGAGCACTTTTGCTATTGAGTATTTTTAGTAATTATGCCTTATATGAAAGTCTGGGCAATTCCATTTGGGGAATCCTACTTGCTAGTAACTTCTCATTAGAAATTTTACCCAAGAGCTAAGAAAACCTGCTGCAGCTGGAGAAATAGCTGAAAATTTGTCTCCTAGAAAACTGGAGAAGTGGCTGGATTCATTTGTTTATAGAAATAGTGAGTGTAGGTTTTCAACAACCATATTTCCCAGCACTACCTATTCTCTGTTAAAAGTTTTATCCATATGGTCAAATTCTTTTATGTGAACTGTCTAAACTCTTACTTAATGTGATCCTGATGCAAGGGAAAGACAAGTTTTGTGCTCAAGGCTCAGACAGTTTCTTTACAGTTTTCTTCTATAGCGTCAAAAAAGCATTGTATTTTCCATAAACCAAACATTTCTGACTCCTCTGAGCACATAGATGAGGATGTAGTTTGTGTTATTATGTGATAAAATATTCAAAGTTTGAAACAGAGGATGAAGGATAGCCTGGATATACCAAGGGATGTAGCTCTTTGGAGGTAATGTATAAACCAGGGATGGCACAGGCTGGGACTGGAAATAAAGGCTCACTCACCCAATACAAAAGCACAACCACACAAAGAATGCCAATCAAACAGGGTGTCTGTTGAGAACAACCATCTTGGCTCAGATAAATGCCTGCAACAGTTCTGTAAGAAATAGCTGTATGATGAGGAACGGATAAGAGCCTTGGTAAAGGGCCTTCCAGAAATAAACTTGGGAGCTATATACACAAAGCTCATGATGACAGCCACCACTCTAGAATGTTTTAAAGTCTTTGTCTTACTGCCTTAACAAATTCAATTTTTTAATAGAGCAAAGTAAATTGGTAACTGGATAAGCTCTCAGGAAAAACAGTGAAAGGCAAGAGAATGATGGCATTACTATCCTCATGAGTCATTCAACTCTATCCCCATTTTTAAAACTAGTTTTGAAACTAAAATATTTATAGACAAAATAATAAGATGTCTAAGACTTCCTCCCAAAATAATCAAGTTGAGGGCAGGAGAGGAATGGGTGGTAGAGATGAAACCAGATTAGCCATGTGTTAATAAATGTGGAAGCTGGGTGACAGATACATGGGAATTCATTATACTATTATTTCTACTTCTGTATATATTTGAAAACTTCCATGATAAAAAGTGGTGGGAAAAAAACGAATAAACTATTGTTTATTTAGGAAAAAAGCCAGTAGGCTTTTAAATCTCTTTTCCCACCCCCACAATCTGAGTTTTAACTCATGGTAACAAAAGGGAGCAAAGACAAATATTTATTTATTTATAGAACTTCATGTAAAACACATAATTATCTCTATATTATATACACACACACAAATACTTGCTCAACGCTCAAAAACCACCTACATGCATGGCTCTCAATGAACTTGTCATGCTCCACTGGTCCCACAATCCTTGCAAATCGCCTCATTGTTTCATAAAGGTCTTGGACCTCCTTGGGATACCGCCGTTCCATTACTGCAGAGAAAGTAAAGCATAACTATGTCATGGAGAACATAAGGATCCCTAAGAGCTCCGCATTTCTTTTTTTTTTTTTTTAATTTTTTAAAAGATTTATTTATTTATTTAATTTCCCCCCCTCCCCTGGTTGTCTGTTCTCTGTCTATTTGCTGCGTCTTGTTTCTTTGTCCGCTTCTGTTGTCGTCAGCGGCACGGGAAGTGTGGGCGGCGCCATTCCTGGGCAGGCTGCACTTTCTTTTCATGCTGGGCGGCTTTCCTCATGGGCGCACTCCTTGCGCGTGGGGCTCCCCCACGCGGGGGACACCCTTGCGTGGCAGGGCACTCCTTGCGCGCATCAGCACTACGCATGGCCAACGGGTCAAGGAGGCCCAGGGTTTGAACCGCGGACCTCCCATATGGTAGACGGACGCCCTAACCACTGGGCCATAGTCCGTTTCCCTCCGCATTTCTTTAAAAAAATGAAATGAAAGGACATTGTTCCTAACCTCACATGACTAACTTACCCATGACAGGAAGCAAACAGGAAAACTTAAGGCAAAAACCAGTAATCATAATGATCATAATGGTAACTATCAAATAGGGATGCTGTTATCACTGGAGATCATCTCTTCTCCTGAGCACCCTCATGACCTCCCACACCTCACAGTCTTTTAATCTGTACAGAGGCAGGAACTTCTGGCAGTAATGGGAAAGACAACTTAAGGCAGATCTTGCATTATTAGGAACAATGTTGCCAAATTTTCTGGTATTACCTTCCTTCCTCAGGAAAACAAAGGAACTAGGAGACAGTATTCTATCTATTAATAGAACAGACAGATTAGCCTGGAAAATGTATGTGCTCTCTTGCATGCCCAATCTGAAATCTTCTCCCCTACCTACTTACCCCAAAGTGAGGCACCTATTTCTTCACTCTCCATAATATTCAGTTTGCCTTTCTCTAAACAAAATTAATCACTACTACTTCTATTTTAATAACTATGATGCTAGTAAAAGGTCACATATGCACCATGTAGCCAGGGCTAGCTACTTTGGGGATCACTATTGATCAAACCTCTAAGAAAAAGAGATACTGGCAAAGAGGAAGGGGGTTAAAACTGACTGACAATAATTGGTGGGTTGGAGAGGTCAGAAACTACCAGGAACTGCTGCTTGGTCATTTCAGTCTGGTAACTAGGTTACTTCTGTCTACTCTTGACTAAAGATATAGGCTTTCACTTGATGACAGTTATTTTAATTAACCCCTCTTTTCAGATGAATCTCTTCCCTTGCAGGAGATATTCTTGTTTACAAATTCTAAGGGCTGATTTGATAAGCAGCCATAGACTTACTATTTTCACTACAAAAACAAACAACAAGCAAACAAAAAAAACAACCCTTACTGTAGGGTTAACAGAAGAATTTGAAGTAAAATTTCTAAAGTTGAAGGGAAAAAAAAAAACCCTGCCCAGTTACCATATTAGGGTCACTTGTACATTCAAGAGACTGACAACTAAATAACCCAAAATGTGCTACTTCTATTATATATCCTCAGAAGTTACAAAGCTTCACATTGGCCCTTACTTAAGAAAGAAGTAAGAGTTAACAGAATAATAATGCCATACTGACCTTTGTGCACCAGCTGAGAAGAGAATTTATGCAAGAGTCAATGTCTACTACAAGTAAAGGTCAAAATCAAGCTGACCTATTATGGAAAGCCCAGAAATTCAGACATTCACCACTGTGACTATATCAAAACATGACTAATTATTGTCTACAGAAAGTGCAAGGGAAATCTGATCCTGACTTATATTTGTAAACCTACAGGTCTGAACACGGCTAGAAGGAATATAAATTGATACAACCATCTTTTGCAAAGTTATCTGGAAGCATGTATCAAGAGTTTTTAATGATCATACTTTCTGATCTATTAATTCCACTTCTGGAAATCTACCTTGAAAAAAGTCCTAAATATAAGACAAAGCTTTATTAACAGATAAATTAATCACAGCATTATTTATAATGATTTAAAAACTGAAAATAAGCTAAATATCTAAAAAAAGACAAGCTAAGTATATAATTATTTAAATACATAAACAACATAATATGCAACTATTAAAAGTTAACATCCTCAAGACACCAAGATAATTTGAAAAATGTGTAATGAAAATAAACACATAAAGGACATAAAATGTCATATGACTACGGTCATGACTTTATTTTTAAAAAATCAGATACTGACATTTGTTTAGATTGTAAAGACACATAACCTCTATGACTAGCTGACTTGAACCCTACAGTGCCACAAAGTGTTGAAGAGATACCCCTTGATACAAGGTTGTATTGCCTATAATATGTACCACAATAATCATTAGGTACTTTTACAAAAAAGAGCAAATGACTCACAACTATTACAAATACTTTTATATAAATATTGTATTATTATCATGTGATCATCATCTTTATTTGCTAAATTCTCCACTACAGAAGAAGAAAAGGTACAGGGACTTTTCTGCCCAGCATAGGCATCTCCTATAGTTAAAATAATAAGCCAAAGTTAGCACTCATTTTAAAACCATTTTAGATTATCACCATCATACATTAAATATCATTTTTAAATTTGTCCTCCATCATGCAAAGTAAAGGTATCAGTTTCTGTTGCTTTTCCATAAAAACATTAACACAATCTGATGATCAAGGTTACATTTATCACTTGGAACTAATCCATTTTTCAAAAAAACAATCCATTAATATTCATGTTGTAATTACTATATTAATTTTTTAAAAACATTCTAGTGCAAGTGTTGTTGACTATAAATTAATGGCTCTTAACTCTCTATGCATCAGAATCACCTTGAAGGCTTTTAAAAAATGTAGATGCGTTAACTCTATTCCCAGAGCTTATTTCTTATTAGTCCAGTGTGATGCCCAGGCATCAAAAATTTTTTAAAGCTTCCCACGTAATGCTAAAGTGCAACTTTGATTAAGGATTACTGCCATAAATAGTTTGTTTGAAACTGTTCAATTATTTTGGAAGAAATTATAAATAAAGAAAATAGCTAATACTTACACTGAAACTTTCTAAGGTTGATTAATCCATGGTCTCTTATAATTCTAGAATGAAAAACCACAATAATCTGTATATTGTATGTAATTAGTTTCACAGTTAATAATATCTTTCATATGCAGCTTTTAATAGAAGTCCTAAACACTCTGAGGTGGAATACTGAAGTGACTTCCCACAAAGTTCTGCAAGTCAATGAGTGGTTCACTAACAATTTTAGGTTCCCGAGCATCACATATTTTCCCCCTACTTGAGCACAGTAGGCGTCAATAAATATTTGCTGGGTGAATGAATGAATCAATAAGTACTCACAAATACAGAAAAACATGTCTCATTAAGATAAAAGAGAAGGGGATCTGTGTCTATATCATAAAAAATTAATCTATTCAACTTGGAAAAATGGTAATTGAGAACAGATATTTAAAAGAAACCTATTAACCATGATTATACAATCAACATTTACAACTGTGTATTCACATAATACTTTGAAGTCATTTGAAATAAATACATATTGTGCATTTTTAATGGAAGGGCATCATTAAATATAACATCTCATAACCTCAACTGTTGAGTTCCACAATATTCTCTAGGTTTAATTATGAGTTTTAAGCAAAAGAGAATTTAAGTAAACCTGCAGAGTTATGTGTCTGGAAGCTCTGATTTATACCAGAAGTATTTATGATTAAGAATGAAGCGTCACAGAAGAGCAGCTGGGTAAACTTTCTTAGCATTTCATAGAGGCTAACTTCAGACATACAGAGAATAAGCTTTACTTTAGATCACGTCTTGGTCCCTCAAGAGGGCCTCCCAAGTCTCTTTCCTTCTTATTGCTAATATTTTATTGCTCTCTACTCACAACAACATAGTTATAAGCCTATACACAAACACACACATAATACATTCACACCCTTTGCAAACTCTTCTTTCATCAAAGTCTCTGCAATTCGACAGCTCTCTGGGCTCCTAATTTCTTAAATCTCAATGTATATTTTGCAAGGAGAAGGAATAACCAGGAGTACCTGAAACTTGTTCAGAATTTCTCTGAAATCCTTCCACATGGAAGGGTTCTCATTAAAAAAAAAAAAAAAAAGGCAGTTAGATTGAAAGCATTTTAAAAATTGTAAAAACTTAACGCCTTGAATTTATCATGTTTCTTTTCTCCAAAGGACTCAAAATACATCACATCAACAAAGGGTAAGAAAGAAGTAAAGAACAAAACAGGAATTATTATCCCTATTTGACAGATGGAAAAATTGAGGCCCAAGGAGAATAAGGTCATGATGATTCAAAAGTAGAATGTTCTTATAGACTATACACAATCAATAGTCCAAAGCTGAAAGAATACAGTAAGGTTTTCTATACTTACTTTTTTCGCCTTTGTCTCTCTTTTAACCTGGAATGATAGATATCTACCACAGCCATCTTCAGAGCTATAAATAAATACACATATATATACACACATAAATAAAGCCAAGACAAAACTAAATTCTTTACCCAAACTGCCTTAAATTTTGAATCTCATATTGCTAACTAATCCACACTTACTGGTCTAAGAAATTTGCCTCATTAAAACAAAATTATCCTAGGGTACTGAATTTCTCTATTGGTAAATTATAATGAAGTTCTTTTTTTTCTATGCCTATTATTTATAAGGCATTACCATATATATCTATATTAACCTATATATATGTACACACACATAAATTTCTGCTTTCTACTGAATACTTCTTTTGGCCAATGTAATATATATCAACTAGCTTTTATATAACAGTTCAATAAAAGGTCTGAACTTTGGTAATAATGGGCTAGAAATGACATGTATTAGAGTAGTCATAAAAATGAATACTGACTGTGGTCATAATTGCATATGAGTTAGTTTAGAAGACAATGTCAAGATAGGACTGAAGTCATAAAGGGCATAGCATAGATACTTGCCCAAAGTAGCAGTTTTCAGTAGAGGAGCAATAGTTACTTAGAGGGCAGAGTTTTGTATCCACTAGTGAAAAGTTCCACTAAACCAACCCAAAAGCCAGGCCCTGAGTGGATTCTCATATGCCAATATTTTTCTATCTTTAGTCTTTTGATAAAGACTGGAGAGTTCGAAGAAAACAGGAGATAGCAAAAATTTTTAACAGTACAATAATTCTGATTCTCTTTATTTCTTGATCACTCTTTTTAAATCTTCAGAATTCCTCAGGGTTCTGTTCTCTTCACCCCTCATCTTATTCCTGTAACTCATCAACTCCTATAGTTCCAAGGGTATCAAAATCTGTAATCTC
The DNA here is from genome assembly GCF_030445035.2 of Dasypus novemcinctus. Taxonomy (NCBI): domain Eukaryota; kingdom Metazoa; phylum Chordata; class Mammalia; order Cingulata; family Dasypodidae; genus Dasypus; species Dasypus novemcinctus. Next base: position 42,075,863 of record NC_080693.1, read on the forward strand.
AAACTCATAGTATCTTGGTCAAAGAGTATCTTGGTCACAGTAAATCTAGTTATCCAAGTCAGAAATCAACCTGGACTCTTCCCTTCCCCTCTCCCCATACCTGGTTAGCCAATGCTATATTTAATGCTTAAATCTCTCTCAAATTTCATCTCTTCCTCTTCATCTCTAGTACTATTTCTTAGTCCAGTCATTCATTTTATCTCACCTAGATCAATCTCCTTATTTATCAGTCCTGCCTTACTCCAATTCACCAGAGTGGTATTTTAAAGCACAAATCTGATGATGTAATTATGCTACTTATAATTCTTCAGTGGCTTCTCAGTCACTTAAAGTAGTTCAACAAGATCCTTTACTGTTTACATCCTGCCTCGTTTCCAGTCTTATTTCCTACCACTCCTTCATATGCCCTATGGGCCATGCATACAAAACAACTTGCCCAAGGTTACACAGCTGCTAAGTACAGAGAAGGAGCCAAACCTGGAATAGGAAAATGCTAAAATTGTCCAACATGTCTACTTTTTCTGTTATTGGCTTTACTTTCTGTGTGTTAGTCCTATATCCTAAATCTGGCTTCACCAAATGTGAAATGTATATTTAAAAACTTCTGAAGTAAGCTGATGTGGCTTGAAGTAAGCTGATGTGGTTGAGCACTGGCTTCCCACATATGAGGTCCCAGGTTAATTCCAGGGTGGGTACATAAAAAAAAAAAAAAAGCCTCAGAAGTGAAAAACTCCCACAGGCCTGTTTATAGTTTGAAAACCTCTAGAGTTAAGAAATGAAGACTGATTCTTAACAACTCTAGAAGAAAATAGGAGGAATGATTATTTACCACTATACTGCATTAAACCATTCTTTTCATTTATAACCTATGGGTTCTAAAGGTATTTTAAGATTTATTGATTTCAGTAGATTGTTGAACTATCTTAATGACTCATCTCAAGCTTTGTGTAAGATTCGAGAGTTTTTTAAAAATTTCTGAATGTATTAAGAAAAATACTACACAACAAAGTCTAAGTCCTAAAAAACTGTAGTAGTTTATTTCCTAATTAATTCCAGAAAAAAAGAGTTCAACATAATGATCTGCTATGTATCCCTGGAAAAACCAAAATGCATTATTCAAATGTTAGGTAAGATACTTCTAATAATACACCAGTTTCTGCAGCAAAGGATTTAGCTGCATTCGACAAGCACTTCTTCTGGGGTAGTAAGTTTCATTCCAAAATAGAGCCTAGAACCTCTAAACCTGAGCTTTCAGAATGCCAATAAACTCAAACAGCAATATTTAAGTTCATCCTTTGAATATGAGATCCAAGATCAAGTTTGGCCTAAAAGGGCAATGAATCAGTAGAGATCTATGTTGTAGCATAAAATTTTAAACTTTGTTTTCAAATAAAATCTTATTTGGAACAGACAAAGCAGATCTGCATTAGTTAAACCTCTTCTCTCTACTCTACCCCCAATTACCTTTCCCAGTAGTAGTTCCTGAGGGCATCTCCATGGAACAATTTGAAACCCACACATCTGTTGGAACTAGATTTATGGTTTAAAAAAAAAGGGGGTGGGGGGGGTTGGCTAACCCAGTAAGAGAACAAAACACAATGGCTCATTACAATCATCAATTTCTTTTACTACATGAAAACAAACAAAATTTGTTAAAGCAATCCTGAAGTACTGTCATTATGGTAGTCCTGGCAAGAAAACAGAAATAAATTCTGGCTACTCCATCCTAACACATAACTGCATACTTCTCTGATACCTCTGGCCTCAAGATATTCTCATATTAGAAGGAAGAAATATCAAAAATTTAAGTGATATATATAAAACTTCAATCACTGGATGATATCCAGGAATACTTTATCCAGGCCATTCTCCAAGTCTGAGATAAAAATAGCCTTAGTCCTAGCTGGATGATCTGGAGAGATATGAATGCAGTATTTTAAGAGGTTTAAGTATTAAAAAAAGAAAAAGGAAAAAAGAAGTATTAACTACCATGAATTTCTGTTTGTTAGTTTTTCTAATAAGTTCAAAGACTTAAACAACATTGCTTCATTTTCCCTAACTGCCCACAATTTAAAACTAATATAATATTGTTAGATCCAAGATTTAAAGCAATGGCTTTCAAACTTTTTTTTAAATAGCAGAACTCTTTCTATAAATGAAATCTTTCTTGATTTATAGCGTTATTTCATATACAAATTCAGATACCATAGAATGTACTGTACCCTGATAGTGTTTTACCAATACTTTCTAGGGGCAATGATGGGATTTACAATGCCTTGCTGATGGAGGGGGTGGGTAGGAAGTGGGAGGAGAAGTTGTGTGTTTTATAGTGGACTCTATAACTCTCATTTCTTATAAGAGAGGAAGTTAGGAAGTCAATAATTTAAGGCAGAAAAAGAAGCAAATATAGTAATAATAGCTAAAATACACTAAGTACTTACTATGTTTCAAGCCCTTTACATGCTTTATCTCATTTATGTGCTTGATAATACGCAGAGTTCAATAGGAAAGAAATGCCTTAAGGATCCAGTGGGAATTACTGGCAATTTCGATAAAATGTTTCTGTAATTATTTCAAGAAAATAGCTTTCCATATTATTTCCTGAGATTTGTGTGGGAAGTACTTAAATTTAAAAGGAGAAAAAAGAAAAAAAAAAAAACTTGAAGAGACTGTTAGGGAAAAAAAATCTATAAATAAATACTGCTGATAATTAGTTCTACTCCTTGATCATTTCATAGTTTAAACTTGTACAACTGGCTCTGGAGAACAAAGGGAAGAAAAGAAATACACAGAAGCAAATAGGAGAAATGGAATTCTCCCAGAGAAAAACTCATATTTGAAGTGATCTCTTTTCTTTATAAAACACATTCGGATAGTATCAACTGATTACAAGATCTTTTACTGCATGAAAAACCCAGGGAGGACCACAGCACAACAGGCAAAATGAAAATGAGACGGCAGGCACTGGAAGAATGAGAATCATTGATTCATGTTCTACTTAAAACACTGGAGACTCTAGTACAAGCTGGCAAACAAAGAGCCAGCGATCATTAAAAACAAACCAACCAAAACACCCATTACCTATCCACTGATCCAAGATCTCTGAAATCTCTGCTTTGGGGGAAGAACAATCTCCCTGTGATTTCACTGGAGATTGATAACAAAGTTTCTAAAAGGCTCGCCTTAAAATATTTCAAGAAGTGGGTAGAAGTCAGAGGCAGCTCCTTCCCACTGCAATGTATTTCTAACATTGTTTAAAATAGCTGGCAACATGTTTCTGTTTTCCTGACAGAAGGCACTTACTGCTTGCTTGGCAAGAAAACCAACTCAGAGGACTTAACTACAGTGAGACCAATCAAAATCCTATTGTAACCAGAGGCAAAAATTTGTGACTCAGGTATTTCCCAGAAGCAAAGCTTCTATAAAGTCATTTCCCCCCTTAAGTTTTCACAAAGATGCACACAATTCTGTGAAGGGAAGAAGACAATGTAACCTAATGGTTAAAGTCACAAACTTGGAAGCCTTTCTTAAGTAACTTATTTGTGCACTTCTCTAAATGGAAAATGGAAAAAATATATCTATTCCTACTTTTCATGGATGTGATGAGGATACAAAAGATAATGAATGTGAAACCTTGCAAAAAAAGAAAGAGCAACAAAAATTCAGGGTTATAAAGAGTTACGTATAGTGCAGTATTAAGGGCATAAACTCTGCAGATGGTTCTGCCACTTGCTGGCTGTGTAACTTCAGGCAAACTACTTGCCTTCCCATGATTCAATTTCCTCATCTGTAAAATGGACATATTACTACTACTAATACCCAACTCTTAAGGTTTTGTGAGGATTAAATGAGTTTACATGTATAAAGGGCACATGGTAAGTGATATATATATATATATATATATATATATATATATATATATATTAGCTATTACTATTAGTAGTTTTTATGTCTAAAGTGTCCTGTGCATAAAACAGCCAAACCACTCTAAAGGGAAAAGGCACTGTAACAGGTGGACCAGGCTGGTGATATACTGTTAAGGGATTTAAAGGCTGGCAGTATGAACCAAAGAAATTAAATCAGAAGAGAAGGAAAAAAAGAAAAAAAAAGTGGGGAGAATACATGCCAAGAAATTTTGCAGAATTTAGCATTTCAAATAAAGGGAGAGTAAACTATTTCTGATACGCTACCTAGAGAAGTGCTGGAAACACAGACTCAGCATATAGGAAGGAGTCCACAATGCCTCTTGCTTGCCTGAGTTACGGGGCAGTAATTATTAGAAATGCTATATCCAGGGTTTCAGAACCTGAAGAAACTCAGGGAAAGAGATAGCCACAAAATCACTTAGGAGAAATTTTCCGAAGTGAAAGGATATGGGGAAAGAGATGTCTGAAAGAGGAGAACTATGCTGAGCATCTGCACTGAGATCCCAGAACATATGAAACAGATTTCCAAAGGATCTAGTGGAAGAAGAGATGTTAAAAATCTCTCTGAGCCAATAACTACTGCTTTCTTAGTAAAATATAAGTAGGTGCCACTTAGGGATCCCTGAACTTTCTGATTTTCTTTCCTAAACACTGCTTCACATGCAGTATCCTTTGGAGGCCTAAACTGAAAGCCACCTTGGTAGGGTTGGAATGGAATTAATTACCCATTATTGTGCCCCAGGCTTCTATAATGGACCATGCTGACCAATTTTATTAGAAAAATTACATGAATCGAAGCATAAGTCTTTGTCTGAGTAAGGAAAAGGGCTTGGTGGCATCATCTGACCTTCTAAATAACTGGGATAGAATACAAAATCCAGCCAAACAATTTGCTTCCTTCAAGTAGTTATAAATGAGGGACCATAAAAGGAATGTTGTTGGAATGTTGTTAATGCTCAGTAATACTAAAAGTATGATGGTGTAATGGAATGGTAATAACACCAGTCTGAATTATGTGTCATCTTTCACTGGAGACAGCACACTGACTAATCGGTGTCACCCCCCTTTTTTAATGGCAGGGGACACAAAGGAACAATGAGCAAGATGCCAAGGACTTGCCCAAGATCACATTGACTCAGAAGCAAATCTGAGGTTGAATCAAGTCTTCTAATTTCCACAAAATCCCTGTCTCTCTCATGTGCTTGGAAATTCATAATGTTCCTAAACCTCCTTGGTCTTCTAGTCCCTGTCATTGAGTGTTGTGGGAGAGACTGCTCAGGTGCAATATGCCCCACTGGACAGAAGGTCATGCTGCAAGAGGAGCTATTATGAGAACTGAGAGCCATAGAAAAGCATCCATTTATGGAACTAGCAAATCATCTCTTTGGTCTCCTGTGTTGCCAAACGTCTTTAAAATGTTATCACCTTTTTCAAAAAGCACCCACCTAAGTATTTTACAGTTCACTACTGGGCAGGAGGAGAGGAAAGGGAGATATTATTATTTATTTTCTATTAAAGCTACTTGTGTGTAAGGATTAATAAGTGATGCTTATTAGTTCTATTTCAAATGAAAATAGGTGATTAACAAGGCTGCTGAAACTAAAATGTGGGAAGAAAGGACAAAGAGCTAAAACATGTTATAGGTTTAAAATGCCAACTAAAATAAAGATAGTTAATAATTGCTTCTTTCTGAGTATTCCTTTCATCTCCACTTAATTACAACGAGGACCACAAATGTACCAGAAGAAACTGCAAATCTTGCTTGTACAAAGAATAAAGGGTGAAATTAAATACTGGTCATTACTACAGCTGTCTTATTAATGTTGAGAACTAAGAATGAAGACCTTGGATTAGGGCCTAGAGAAATGATTCAGCAAGTCCCTTGCATAGTTAAACTATTGACATTACAGATTTTCACTTTAAAAAATTCAGTATTTTTCAACATTATTTAAAAAGATGATATTTATGAAGCTGCCCTTTTTGCATATGGTATACTGGTATTCTGGGTAAGAAAGATATGACAGGAAATTATGCGATTTTAATTAAAGCTGGAGGAGAAATACTGAATGGTAACTGTACACCACCTTCAAGGGAATAACATAAGAAGTTATAAAAGACAATAACATGAGTCAGGGTTGAAAAGAAGAGATTGACAAGGAAGAATGAACAAATACAATGGCACTAGTGAATGCAAAGGAGTTTGCTTTTAAGCTTTCCTCTTTTAGTTCAATTTGCGTCACTTCGACTTTCCTTAAAGTTGTGGGGGAGAAAAGAAGAGGAATGGAATTTTGCAAAGAAATGTGCTCAAGAAATATGTAGAGGAAAGAAATTCTGAAGGTATAATTTTTATGAGGAGTTTCTTGGTCCCAAATCTGATGTAACAAATACCTACATCTAGGCAGTTCTTCTATAAAGAAAAGAATCAAGTTCCCCTTCTAGTGACAGAGCACCAGATACTGCAAAATGAAAACTTTGATATATAATTCAATAAGGATTCTACTTGCCTTTCCTGCCTGGGATGTAGATTTAAGGGAAACAATGAAGATACTGTTTGGGGAATAGAGACTCCAAGAGAGCATTATTCATCTACTGCATCATATTAAATTCTGGACTGAAATAAAAAGAAGACTGGGGACTGTTTTCAATATATAGTTCACTGAAAATTGAAAGAGGGGAAAAAACAGATTCAACAAAAGTCTAACCATCCACTTTTAAGAGCCCTGTGACATTCACCACTTAAGTTATAATAAAAGAGTTGACATAAATCCTTAAAGGGCTCATCTAAAAAAGATGAAAATTCAGAAGTGCTAAACATTCAACAATTCTAGAAACAGGGAAGCGGACCTGGCCCAGTGGTTAGGGTGTCCATCTACCACATGGGAGGTCTGCAGTTCAAACCCTGGGCCTCCTTGACCCGTGTGGAGTTGGCCCATGCACAGTGCTGATGTGCGCAAGGAGTGCCGTGACACGCAGGGGTATCCCTGCGTAGGGGAGCCCCATGAGCAAGGAGTGCACCTCATAAGAAGAGCCGCCCAGCGCGAAAGAAAGTGCAGCCTGCCTAAGAATGGCGCTTGCCCACATGGAGAGCTGACACAACAAGATGAAGCAACAGAAAGAAACACAGATTCCCGTGCCGCTGACAACAACAGAAGCGGACAAAGAAGAACACACAGCCAATAGACACAGAAAACAGACAACTGGGGTGGAGGGGAAGGGGAGAGAAATTAATAAATAAATAGATCTTAAAAAAAAAAATTCTAGAAACAAATTCCAAATCTTAGTCTAAAAGCCCTTAAAGAACGGCCATTCTTTCCCCCTTCTATAAGAAGTTTAGGGTAATAATTAAGTCACACTGAACATCTAGTACCAGCCACTAGAGTTCCAATGTCTTCACACCAATTCCCTTCCTTCTGAGGAAGCAGTGAAGGCCATTTGATCATTATCTCAATGGAGGAAGACTTTGGTCAAAAGAAAGATCACACAGCCTGAGCGATGGGATATTCCCAACTATCATTATATGATCAACATTCTCACAATCATCACAATGGATCTATCTCAATGTGGTCAAACCCAGCAACTGCCTAAGTTCAGCAATTTAATCACTAGGTTTTGAGTTTCTGGGCAGGGGACAGGTTTTATTCATCATTATAGTCTTAGCAACCAACAAGGTGTCTGCCATATAATTTGCATTCAATAAAACATTTGCTAAAATAAAATGTTACCATGTAAAATGTCTGAGTCATCTTCAACAAAATCGATGTCTCTCAAGTCCCATTCTGCATAATTGTCGAACTCCTGTTTGGGAAAAAAAATCCCCACCCCAAACCCAGCAGCTTTGATTAATACCTTCAAGGAAGTTATGATTCAAGTGGTAAACAGAAAATCAAACACTTGTTAAAAAATACTGAATGAGTTATTGGTAGGAATGTAAAATGGTGCAGCCATTGTAGAAAACAGTTTGGCAAACAGAATTACTATATGACCCAGCAATCCCACTACTAGGTATATATCTAAAGAATTGAAAGCAGGGACTTGAACATATATTTACACAAAGATGATCATAGTGGCATTATTCACAATTGCCAAAAGATAGAAGCAACCCAAGTGTCCACCAACAGGTAAATGGATAAGCAAAATGTGGTGTGTGTATGTGTATAAAAATTATTCAACTGTGAAAAGGAATGAAGTTCTGATACATGTAACAACATGGATGAACCTTGAAGATAATGCTTTGTGAAAAACAGAAAGGAACAAATATTGTATAATCTCACTGATATGAAATAATCAGAATAAACAAATTCATAGAGTCAGAAATAAGGTTTTCAGGGCCTGGGATGGAGGGTAAAGAATAGGGATTTAATGCTTAATTGGTACAGAATTTCTGTTGGGGGTGACAGAAAAGTTCTGGTAATGGATGATGGTGATGATAGCAGAACACTGTGAATGTAAGTAACACCACTGAATCATATATTTGAACAGGGTTAAAGGAGGATATTTTAGGTTGTATTTATGTTACTAAAAACAAACAAACCTGAATGGGGTAAAAGGCCAGGATACTTCCACAAATAATAGGATGTCATGGGGAAAAGCTAAGAAGCTATTAGGCAGTAGTGACAGCAAAACATCAGAATTGTTATGTGTTTAAGAATGAAGCCAGGAAGCAGATGTGGCTCAAGTGATTGAGCTCCTGCCTACCATATGGAAGGTCCTGGGTTCAGTTCCAGGTGCCTCCTGGAGAGTAAGACTGTGAGCTGGTGTGAGGGGCAGGCAAGCTGACGCAATATGATGATGCAAAAAGACACAAAGAGGAAAGACAATGAGAGACATAACAAAGCAGGGAGCTGGAGTGACTCAAGTGATTGAGCGCCTCTCTTCCACATGGGAGGTCCCAGGTTCAGTTCCCGGTGCCTCCTAAAGAGAAGATAAGCAGACACAGAAAGCACACAGCAAATGGAAACAGAGAGCAGACAGTGACCGCAAACAATGGGGGAGGGGCAGATAAAGAAATAAAATAAATCTTAAAAAAAAACACAAAAAACGAAGCCAAGGGGACCAGGTGGAGCTCAATGGTTGAGCTCCTGCTTCCACGAGGTCCCAGGTTCAATCCCTGGTATCTCCTAAAAAAAAATTTTTCTTCATTCCCAAGATAACCTAACTTTGACTAGGTCTTTAAGCATTCAGGTAAGAAAAATGTCTGCATTAATTCACCTACCCTTTACTAGCTTTTAAGAGCTCTATTTATCCAATAATAATGCTTACACAGTTCAATGGGCAGATTTGTTCATATTCTAGTCAATGAGTACAAATTGTGGGGGTATCGTCTACAGGATAGCTCTGCAATATCACCAATATCGAAAATCTGTAAAATCAACAAAATGCTGACCTGGTTGTGGTTGACAAAACTAGTTTGTTAAACTTTTAAGTTACCTCCAGGGGCATTGTAGTTGAGGATTAGGCAATAAAAAGAATTGTGACTACATTCTTTTAAATAAAATAAAATAGGTCCCTGCATTGGGCATTGCCAAAGAGGACCTCTTCTAAGAAGGGATTTTCCAGAAGATAAAAACAACTGACGTACAGTGTTTTTCCAAGAAAACAGAACACATCCTACAGAGTTGCCCATAAGCAACGGCTGGTAATAAAATTAGTTTTGGTCCAGTAGAGACAGCTTATCAGAATGGACAAACACACCATCGAATCAATATGTATCTGCTCTCCCCTCTTTGTAAGACCCCCATGTAAAATGGAAATAGCCATTCTGAACACTTCTCTTGCTTCCACGTTTACCCTATATGAGCTTTCCTTTTCCACTCCCTTGGTGGAGCTCCCTTCTACTTTCTTTTTTTTAAAGATTTATTTTTATTTATTTCTTTCCCCATCCTCCCCCCCAGTTGTCTGCTCTCTATGTCCATTCACTGTGTGTTCTTCTGCAACTGCTTCTATCCTTATCAGCAGCACCGGGAATCTGTGTTTCTTTTTGCTGCGTCATCTTGTGTCAGCTCTCCGTGTGTGCGACGCCACTCTTGGGCAGGCTGCACTTTCTTCGCGCTGGGCGGTTCTCCCTACGGGGAGCACTCCTTGTGCGTGGGGCTCCCCTATGTGGGGGACACCCCTGCGTGGCAGGGCACTCCTTGCGCACATCAGCACTGCACATGGGCTAGCTCCACATGGGTCAAGGAGGCCTGGGGTTTGATCTGTGGACCTCCCATGTGGTAGACGGACGCCCTATCCATTGGGTTAAGTCCGCTTCCCCTTTCTACTTTCTAAATGGGATGCTGGCCACTTCATGAATTGCTCAATAAAGCTGTGAGATCCTGAACTGCACAAAAACTTTCTCTTTTATCAATTTAAGTGGCTGGATGAGGAACACGTACTCTTAGGTCTTCTTTGATTTCTTTTAGCAATGTTTTGTAGTTTTCTGTGTATAAGTCCTTTACATAATCTATAAATTGTTTTGGCTAGGATTGACATCTGAACGATATTTAGTCTCCCAATCCATGAACATGGAATGTCCTTCCATTTATCTGGGTCTTCTTTGACTACTTTTTGCAGTGTTGGAACATGTAGTTTGTTTTTCTTTTTTAAGCAATCAATTTTATTGATACATATTAATAAAGCATACAATTCATCCAAAATATACAATCAATGGTATTTGTATAATCGCATAGTTGCGCATTCATCACCATTAGAACATTTTTATTATTTCAAGAATAATAATAATAAAAAACAAACAAAAAAGAAAATTCTTCACCTCTCAATCTAGCATCCCCTGCTGTACTTAGCTGCTACCTCTGGTTATTCATGCACAATTATTTATTTATTAAGCAGTTTTACTGAGGTATATTAGTTTATTATATCATACAATCTATTCAAAGTGTATAATCAATGGCTTTTTGTATAATCACAATGTTGTACATTCATCACCACTGGAACATGTAGGTTTTTTTTGTTTTTTGTTTTGTCTTTATTTTTTTAATATTACATTAAAAAAATGTGAGGTACCCATATACCCCCCAGCCCCCTCAGGAACATGTAGTTTTAACACACATTTACCATTCCTTATATACTTGTGGGATATAGTGCAGGGGTCAATAAACTACAGCTAATAGGCTAAATTCAGCACATTGCCTGTTTTTATAAATAAAGTTTTATTGGAACACACTGCTCACTGCTTATATATTATCTATGGCTGCTTTTGCACCATAATGGCAAAATTTATTGCAACTGAGACTGTATGGCCTGCAAAACTTAATATATTTACTATCTGGCCCTTCAAAGAAAACCTTGCCAGACCCTGATATAATATAACCCTGAATACCCCTAGGGAATAATGAGAATCGGACTACAAAAATCTCAAATGTACTGAGGAAGTGGGAGCCAACACCAATGCCACTTAAGAAACAGGTTCTGGTCTGAAGAACTTTTAGTTCCACATGGGAAAATGTTTACAACTGAGAAAGGGCACTGAACAAAGAAAATGTGACTGCTTCAGGGCCTACAGATTCAGTGCTTTGAAAGTCTCCTTTTAGTGGTATAGAAACTATGGGTAAGAGATGAAAGTCTCCTCAGAAATAAACATCTTGTCCTTGTGCTAAAAACAAAACAACTTTCTCCTACCTCAATGAAGTCTGCTCGAGCTGGCATGTATCCTGCCATGTCCCGAGAAAGCAGGGAGTCAAAAGTAGGCCGGGGAGGGTCATCTGTAGCTGGAAAAATTTAGTTTTTCTTAGTTACTTAATAAAATATTGACATGAAAAACTGACAGAGAAAGTCTTCGTTTATACCTGGAATATTTTTGTTTGGAGACAGTGTCTAAGAGAGTTAAGATTCACAAGGTTTTCATAAAGGGGAAAGTAAAAGAGATAATAAAGTATTATGGAAACACAGACTGATTCCTTAAAAAAGGAAAATAAGACTAAGGGAATCCTGTAAGTAACTATGCAGAATTTTCCACTGATGTTTGCTTTCCTAACACGAAAGGCTGAGACCAAGGACTCTTTTTTTTTATTTTTTTTATTAATATTACAGAACCTAAGTATTTATCCTATCTTCTTTAGCTCCTTTACCCCTCAGGACCAATCTCAATTTACAAATTTCATGCAACTGAGAGCCAAAAAACAGTGGGTTTGGAAGTTAGCTGGAACTAAGTCCCAGTTCTACTACCCATTAGTCCCAAAACCTTGTACAAATCATTTAACTTTTCTAAACCCTAGTTCGTTTGTAAAATGAGGAAAGCATTTACTCAGGCTATCTCACTAGGTTGTTGTGAGGAACAAATGGTCTAAAGGATGTGAGAACAAAGTGCTATCATCCAAAGTGCTATGCAAATGTGCCCTGAGGTTCCAGGTTAGTCAACTATAACAAAGCATCTAGAAGAGTATGAAGGGAGGGAAGAGGGGGAAACATTTATATCTCATTACTTATGCTCTGGGAGTCTAGAAAGATGTCCATTTATAATTCATCACGTTTTGGTTATGCTTTGTTAAAAGTCCCATGGGTCCCTCAGCCACATGAAATTAAAAAAAAAAAAAGGTGGTTGTCACCGCCACAACCAACTGAACAACAATAACAAATTGCTTCTTGGACTTAATACAGGGGTGATTAATAATTTATCAAATTATGATCATAAACTTTCCAAAGGAATTGCAAAAAGACCCATAACTCGCAACAGTATGGCAAGGTCCCTTTTGGGCAAATCTTACATAAACAACCATTGAAGTTAACTGATATGCACAAGGGACTCAGAATGGTTAGAGAAATCTTATCCTGGGATACATTCCCTCCCTATCACAGTATGTACTGACTTAGAATAACTGCCTTGCTAACTCCTATCTTCCATAAATTCTTTAGCTGTCTAAGTCATTTTACCACTATTATCTGGTACTGAAATAGAACCAAAGGATGAGCTAAGTATCCCATACTAAAATAAGGAGGTACTTACAGTGAAATGGAATGGCTGTGTCAGCAGTTTTTGCCTCCTCTGCTTGCTTCAGGTTCAGCAAGGTAGATGCAAACAGAGGGTTATTAATGAAATGCTTCATATAGTGCTTCTCACACTCCTCCTTGGTCTTGGTACACATCTGATTGGCTACATCTTGCCTAAAGGAGTATGGGGAAAAGAGAGGGAAGCAGTGCTTTCATTTTATGCATAATACTAAAAGTATGGTTTGTGCTTTCCATCTTTTAAGTCATATCCATACAATGTCTGGAATCTGAGACCTCCAAAGTGCTATCATGGAGATATTATAGAAAAATGAGACAAATGCAAGCCTAGTATTAGTGTAATCTGATGTTCCAGATCCTACAATACAGAAACAATATCTTAAAATGTTCTTTCCTTTCCACCAAAAGAAAGAAAAATCACTAGAAAATAAACAGCTGGCTCAAAGGAGAACTGCTATAGATAAGCCACTTGAAAAATTAAAAATGGACATAAATATACTTTCTATATCTGTATGCTGTTTTATAGTTTACAAAACACTTCACATGAACAAACATATCTTTACTAGTGCTTTACTAGTGCTCCTACTATAAGGTAGAAACATTCACAACATACATTAAACTAATCCTTGTACAACATACATTAAAATTAATCCTAGAATTAACCTTCTAGCATGGGTATTATTACTAATTCAACGTAACCAAAGAAAAAAGGAGGCCCAAAGAGGTTAAAAAACTTGTTCAAGAATACAAAGCTAGTAAGTGACAAAGGTAAACTTGTACTTATGACCCTTGACACCTAGCCCAGATGATGGAGTGAAAGCTCTCAATGTCCCCACCTCAACTTTTCTCTTCCACAGCACTTTACTTGTCCTTATCTGAAGGAATTAGTATACGCTGCTTTGTGTGTTTCAGTCATTTGTATATTTATTTTGATTCCCCTACTAGACTATAAGCTTCCTGAGGGCAGGATTCATGTCTTGATTCTTAGTTATAGCCTCCTCACCTCCTAGCTTAGTGCCTTACCCACAATAGGTATACAAGCAATAAATAGTCCATTTTGTGGTCTTTGCTAAACGGCAAGGGAGAATGGGATATTAGCCCATTTTAGAGAGTTAGAACAGCAAGCAAAAAATGAAAAACTAGGTCAAAGATGAGTAGCAAGCTCTTATGAACAATCACTTTTTCTACCTTCTTTGATATTCCTTATAGTACATATTTTATGTTTAATAAACATTGGATAAACGAACACAAGCAAAATGTGAACTGAACTCAGGTCTTTTTCATGGTCCAGGACACTAGGGAGGCACATAGTATATTCTGGTTAATATCAAGAAAGATTATATATACTAGGAAATCAGGCCAGGGAGGATCTAGTTAGAGTCCTTCATTAAGAAGCGATGTGGGAGTGGGTGTAGTTCAGTGGTTGAGTATGTGCCTCACATGTATAAGGTCCCAGGTTCAATCCCTAGTACCTTCAAAAACCAAAAATAAACTATGTGATAATGATAAATCGTTTTAACTCCCTAAACTTCAGATTCAGAACAAAATATATTTGAATAATGTTTCTGCTATCTAGCTCACAAAATGAAAATCATCAATATGAAAAGGATAAAAAAGGTAAAAATGAAAGGGGTCTTATTATTAAAGTGGTGTTTCAGCCTAGGGCAACAGTATTGAGAGCTGTTCAGGTCTACGAAGCTTGAACTTAGGCAGTTAAAAACATAGAATGCTAAGTCTAAACTTCCCCACTATGTAGTGTTGATACATCCATGGGTCTTTTCGAGCTGCACAGTCGTGGACCACTAAGCATGCCATATCTCCTCTAAGGCATTTTGGCCTGGTGAAATAATGTGCAGATGGGAAGAAGGCTTATACCGAAGTCATGGGTGAGTAGGAAAGCAGAATATGGCTACTGAATTCCCCTTTCAAGACTCCTCCCTTTTTCCTTCAACAGCAGCTTCTTCTCTAAGTCTGCTAGGGCAGGACAGCCCTTAGCACCAAGCTCTCACCAATTTCCAAAGCCACAGTCCATCACAGCTTCTAAAAGGGCCATTTCTTCTTGAGCAGTCCAGCTGGGATCAAGAACAGGAAAATCTGAGGTCTAAGGAGAAAAAAAGTTCTACCTAAGAACAGAGACAGAAATAGAACCTAGGAACCCCAACTGTAGTACTAGCTAATTGATGAGTGTCTTTCTCATGGTATTGGATGCCTACTTCCCCCATCCTTAATGCCACAGTTAGCTATGTGTCTCCAATAAATATTATCACCCATAAATCCCGTGAAACTCAGGCAAAAATTATTTTTTAAACTTTTCATAAAGGTAGAGATAAATATAGTAGTATGCTTCAATTTAACTAAAAAAGAGGGGAATACAAATATGTATGTGTTTAAATTTTTCAAAATAGAGGCATAAACCATACACTTAAAAAAAAAGAACTTTCTGAATATTCCTTATTTCATAAATTTGATTTTGGAAACATAAATACTTTACACAATTATAAAAAGTTTAAAAAATGCAATCCCTAAGAATGAAAAGCAGAATGTAACAAACAAGCCTGTGAATCAATTTGAAGGAACAGAAAGGAAGGAACTCTTCTAAGACTTTAAAACACAGAAATTTACTTGTATATCACTAATAGAATATACCTTATGAACAAGAATTGTTGTTAGTATTCTGAGATTATGGAATGTTTATGTGTTGTGGTGTACAGCAAGTAAGTGATTATATTGGTGTCATTGGGAAGTGAATTCTTGGCATGGGGAAAAGGATAATATATAAGATGTACAAGGTTATATAAAAACTTCAAGTCCTATATTTGAATTAAAAATTTTAGTGTGAATTCTAAATGTTCACATTAGTTGTATTTATCTAAAAGGAAAAAAAAAGAGAAAGAGAAGAAAATTCTTAAATGTGTCCCCTGGAAAGTTCTAGCACCAATTCTAGAGATAATGACCAATCCAGGAGCAATGAGCATTTCTAGTGCCCAGCTTGAAGTCTTTAAATACCATTTCCCACTAAAAGGAATCAGGCTGATTCCAGATCTGGGTCAAGAAATGTACAAAATAAACCTAGAACATCTTGTCATACCAGAACACAAAGAAGCTCTCTCAAAGACATATCAAAAGGATTCAGGGGAAGTGGACTTGGCCCAGTGGTTAGGGCGTCTGCCTACCACATGGGAGGTCCGCGGTTCAAACCTCGTGTGCAGCTGGCCCATGCACAGTGCTGATGCATGCAAGGAGTGCCCTGCCATGCAGGGGTGTCCCCACATAGGGGAGTCCCACGCGCAAGGAGTGTTACCCCGTAAGGAGAGCCGCCCAGCATGAAAGAAAGTGCAGCCTGCCCAAGAATGGTGCCACACACATGGAGAGCTGACACAATATGACGCAACAAAAAGAAACACAGATTTCTGTGCCACTGACAACAACAGAAGCGGACAAAGAAGAACATGCAGCAAACAGACACAGAAAACAGACAACAAGGGAGGGGGAATAAATAAATCTTTGAAAAAAAAAAAAAGGATTCAGGAGCCAACTTAGAGAGGCTCGCACTAATCAAAGAGGGACATTTTGAGCATGAGTAAGGATAAATGGAAAGGACTGAAACACATCAAATAGTTTAAATTGCTGCAGGATACCAGGGAACCAATTCATATTTTCAAAACTAATATATAAAAGGAAATATGCACTTATCCTGTCTTTCCTGTAAAAACTTTTAACTCAGGGTAACCAAAAAGATAATGATGCTAAGTTTTTTTTAATTTAATTATTCTTATAAATTAAAATAATAGAATTAAAAGATCACTATATTACAAGCCCTGTTGAATTAACAGATGTAAGCAATGATCATAAGTTGTTAAAATCAAACCTGAGACTGATTTAGCCTATAAAATTTAAGTGCCAACTGACAGGAAACACAGAAGACAGAAGTTGTTAATCAGCAAAATCCAAACCGTCTTAACATCTATAAGACAAACAACTCATTTTTCAAAAAGCAAATAAACTGAAAAAATGAGAAAGAGAGAAAGCAATATGGAGGGAGAAAGAACCCACAAAATAAGAGTCTTCTTAAGGGGCAACCACTGCAATGGATGGACCTTATTGGTATCCCAATTAGAACAAACTGCAAAAGGAAAAAAAATATGCTACCACTTCCACCTCACTAGAACAGCTAAAATGAATGAGAATGAAAGTTATTGAGACCAACAACGCCAAATGCTGGTGAGAATATGGAGCAGTCAGAACTCTCAAAGCACTGCTGGTAGAGGTGTAAAATGATACAACCTTCTTGGAAAAATTTTTGGCAGTTTATTAAAAATTTAAACAATCATTTACTCTATAAACCAACAATTTCACTCAGGATTTACAGCAGAAAAATGAAAAGAAATAACATTTTTATTCCTAAGAGCTAAAAACCATGGAAAGCCCAGGTGTTCATCAATAGATGAGAAAACTTTATATGTTCATACAACAGAATATTATTCAGGATTAAAAGGGAATGAACTACTAGCATACACAACAACATGAATAAACTTCAAAAGAATGCTGGGTGAAAGAAGCCAGAAACAAAAGAGCAAAATACAATATGATTTCATTTATGAAAGTTCTAAAATAGGCAAAAACTGACCTATGGTGATATAAATCCAGAATATGATTGCTTCAAGGGTGAAAGGAGCAGGGATTAAACAAGCCTTTAAGAGACAACTGGGGGAAGCAGACATGGCTCAACTGATAGAGTGTCCACCTACCATATGGAGGGTCCAGGGTTCGATCCCCAGGGCCTCCTGCCCCATGTGGTAAGCTGGCTCATGCACAGTGCTGCTGCACGCAAGGAGTGCACCCCATAAGGAGAGCCACTCCGCATGAAAAAAGCGCAGTCCACCCAAGAGTGGCACCACACACATGGAGAGATGACACAGCAAGATGACGCAACAAAAAAGAGATGTGGTTTCCTGGTGCTGCCTGACGGTGCAAGCAGACGCAGAACACACAGCAAATGGACACAGAGAGCAGACAACAGGGGGAAAGGGGAAAGAAAGAAATAAAATAAATCTTTAAAATAAAAAAAGAGACAACTGGGAAAATGTACAAAGTGACTGAATTATTGATAAATTTTAGAGATACCTAATGATACATTTACAGATGAGATGACATGAAGTCTGGGAGATTTGCTTCACAATAATCTTAGGGTAGGGTTTCGAGGAAATAAAATTGGCCATGATTTGATAATTTTAAGAGCTGGTGATGACTATTTGGAAATTTATTATACTAAGTGTGTAATTTGGTTACACTGGTGGCCCCCAATGAACTCTTTCTGCATTCCATGCCTTTGTGTGGTCCTTTTAATATAGGCTGGACTTGAACTTGCTTAAAAAGGCCTAACAACTTTCACTTTACACTCTTGGAAGCCCTGAGCTACCATACAAGAAATCTAGCCTTTAATATTTCCTGCAAAAGTGGATTCTTTTTTACAAACTAGTTTCTGTTTGTTCGTGAATATTTTAAACTCACCTTCATATTTAAAGGACAATTTTGCCGGATAAAGAATTCTGGGCTGGCAGCCTCTTGCTGGAAAGACCATGTGAAGAGGCCATGGAGTCAGAGGCAATATGGAAAGCGAGGGGCCCTAAGACTACAAGGAGAAGAATCAACGCCTTAGGCACTTAAGATGTTCAGCTAACCCCCAGCCAATTCAAACTTCCTATCAGGGATACCATGTATACAGGAAGCGTGTGAAAGAAAAGCCTCTTGGACTTCCACCTCCACACATCATGTGGAGAAGAAAGCCATCTTTACTATGGTCCATCTGGATTCCTGACCCACAGAACTGTGGAGATCATAAAATGGTTGTTACTTTAAGTCACTAAGTTTTTAGGGAGCTGTTATGTGGAAACAGATAACCAAAACACCATTCTTCTTCTGTATATATTTGTAATTTTTCACTAATGAAAAGCTAAAAAAAAAAAAGTGACAGTTAAATCTTCAGATTACACAGGCATTTAGAAATTATATCTTTTTAAAATGACAAGAATATCTGTGATGATTTTTGTGAAATTACACTACCAATTAGCAAAACATATTTTTACCTGAGCACACACCATGTACATACCCAGCACATGAGGCACTCTGAAATCCAAAAAAGAAATTTGAGTCTACATCTATATTAAGTTCATAATTATCACTCTCAATCTTGCAGCAAGTACTACAAAGACATGTAAATATGACAACTCACACATTTATTAAAGAGGCCATGTGATTTCTAAAATTGTATTTTAGAATATTAAATAATTAGTCCTTACCAACTTTATTATGGGGTAAACAAGAAAAAACCTTGTATACACACAGACATACACACAAAGGCATAAGGCAGATTTTCTTAAAAGTTGAATAATTACTATTCGATTAGCCCTACTGAACCAAAATCTCTAAGAGTAGGGCCTAGAAATCTTTTTCATTTTTTTATTATTTTAGTTTTTTTTTTGTTTTTTTGTTTTTAAATCTACATTTTTAACAAGATCCTGTGATTCTTACGCTGTAAAGTTTAAGAATTACTGATATAAAGGGTGGGGCAGAAAGAGCTGCTTGACTTGTTTAAGGTTCTAAAACTTACAAGACAAAAATAGGCACAGAACTCAGAAATCTTGATTAAAGCACCACCCACGAAAGAATGAGTAACTTCCAAAAATATAGCACTGTGAGATGACAAAAGTACTGAAGCAACTTAAAGTTATCTGAGGTTTCATATGCAAAAAAAAAAAAGAAAAAAAATCAAGTTTTTAGTTGTTTCATGTGTAGAAAATCAAAATTTACTCATTGTTCCTATAAAAGGAAAGATTCACAGGCAAGAGATAACATTGGCCAAATAAAAAGGCAGTATATAAGTAACCCTCAAAAGCTCCCCAAAATAAAAGACAGAATTTTGAGAACTGTTTGCTTGGGTGTTGAAATTCTAAGAGAAGATGATGTAATCAGATGAATTAAGTGGACGTGGAGTGAAATTTTGTGCCTTCAGCATTATGCAGAAGACATGGTGCCCAGCTTTCGCACAGTAGATAAGCATGACTCACCAACTTAACCCAGCTACTGTGCACTATCTTCTAAGGAATTATTTTCACAGTTCAAATTAATAAATTTGCATCTGGCTCTAGGCATTTTTATGTGAATCTGGAAAGAATAAGCCAGTTTTCTTCCCATATACACATCATTTTCTGAAAATCTGATAATCTTGGTGAAATGAACTCTTATTTTGACCACCCTTTTCCAACGCTTTTTTGCAACTAAACAAAAGGGAAAAAAATTATACCTCAAGTCTTCTAATTAGTGAAAACATTGTTTAAAAGGTGAAAGGTGTTTAGAAAGGGAAGACTAGAGATTTGGTTGCCAGGAACTCTTACAAAGTAGTGTTTCTCTGATTAATTCCTTACGGTCTAGGATCTGACTCTCAACATTATAGGCATAGAAACTCATCTTAACAGGACCCCACCTATGATCAGACCTAAGAGATACTGATTTACCCTTTCTAAACTTTAAAGAGTCTAAAGAAAATACACTATAATGCTGTAGTAGGCAGAATTCTAAAGATGTGTCTCCCCATCCCCATACCAAGATTCCCGTGCCCTAGTTATTCAATCAGACACTAACTATGGACTGCTGCAAAGGGTCTTTGACGCTAGAAGTAAGGTTGCCAATCAACTGACCTTAATATAGGGAGATGGTCCTGGATTATCCAGGTGGGCCCAATGTAATCCCATAAATCCTTAAAAGTAGAAGAGGAAGGCAACAGAGTCAGCCAGAGAGATTCAAAACAGGAAGAGGCAGGAGAGATGAGGCAAAAGGAGAAGTCAGAGAATTTCCAAGCAAGGGAAGGACTTCAGTTGCACAGGCTTTATAGCTGGAGAAAGGGGGCCAGGAGCAAGGGAGTGCAGGCAGCCTCTACAAACTGAGAATGCCCTTGGCCAACAGCCACTAAGGAAACAGGGACCTCAGTCCTACAGCAGGGCAGAAATATATTCGGATCACAATCTGAATAAGCATGGAAAAAGATTATCCCCCAGGGCCTTCAGACAAGTGCTCAGCCCCACCAAAGCCTCGAACCTGGAGCAAACCAGCAGTCTACTGGACTTCTGACCTTTAGAAGCATGAGGTAAGTTTGTTATGCTTTAAGCCATTTCATTTTTGGCAAATTGTTTCAGCAGCGATAGAAATCTAATACAGTACCAACTGATTAATCTACAATGTGAAATTATTACTGTCAAGCAGGTGCCCAGCCAGCATTCTTTCCTTTAAGAAAAATTACATGGGAGGTCAAATATCAGAAAACTGCTTAGTTAACTAGGAGAGTAAATGATATCTTCATATGTACCAATAACTGATAAAACTATCTGCCAAGCACCCCAGATATTCACTTTGACTTATTAGAGCACTCATCTCCTGAGGAGGACTTGAAAGACTACTACCAACACCTGCATCTTTTTTTTTTTCAGAGGTGGCAATACACTCAAATTACAGCCAAGTCTTATTCCAGCCTATAAACCAGCCTATCCTTTCAAAGTGATTTTCTGTATTAATTATCTCATTTGCAATGTGTTCATTTTATATGTAGATAACTCTGGAAAACTAGTTTCCCAAAGGCAGGGGGATGAAGTGCCAGACATAAACTTCACAAATGCTCACATGAACCACATACAAATACTCTTAGCCAAAATACAGTTAACAATGCATTTGCTATATGTTTATCAATGAATGTTAAAAGCAACATACTTCTTATCTTCCTAACAGTAAATTTCAAAAAACACTTCTTTTAAATTCCTTCTAAATTTGAAACAAAAATCTGAGTGTATAAATCTTTTTTTGGCAGAGCTAGTGCAGGTCAGTGTTTGAGTGTAGGTATAAGCTCCTGGGTTCAATCCCCAATACCTCCTAAAACAAAACAACAAAAAAGCTACTTTTGGACTTAAATGCCTTAGGTCAGAAAACCCTAAAAAACTTACTGGGCAATGATTACCAAATTCAGAAGAGGAAAAAAGAAGAGGAAAAGAGATACTTAGAGATGGAAAAAAGCAAACAAAACTCCCCATATAAAAATTTGAAAAAATAACAGACATTCCTATGACTTCATTATTACCATTATTTCATAAGTATGATCACTTTGATGTTTCTTGTACTCAAATCCTCGAGTGAAACACTGCAAAACAAAGAAAAATTAAGTTGCCCAAAGGTTACTTTTTGAGATTCTCTTATAAGAGAGAAAATGGTTTGTGGGTAGTTTATTCTTACAATAAGAGTTTAAGAGGAATTTATTTAATATTGTCTGCAGCTGCAATAGGATGCAATAGGATCAGTTTTTTAGTAGCCCTCATAGAGAAAAAAACAATCTGGAAAAAAATTTTTTGCCTAAGGCAACATCAATAAATGCATAAGCCCGGGAATCAGATGGTGTAAATTTGAATTCCAGCCTCATATTTAATGTATTCCAGCAATACTAAGACACATCTTTTCATATTTTAAAATCCTGATTCAGGATTCACCTGAGTCAGGTGAATATAATTGGAAGTATTATAATTTCTATCGGCTCTGTTTACACATTTCTGAAACTGAGACCATAGCATTTTAGATCTCATAAAACATGGTATTTGGTTTGTGAACTTGAGCAATTTGCCTAAACTCTCTTTGCATAAGTGTCTTCATCTATAAAATGAGGGATGATTAAAAGGGATAATTTGTGTAAAGTACTCAGAATAGTGCCTGGCAGAGTAAGCACTCCTAATTAGTAGCAGTACTATCATCAACATCCACAACATAATTTGTTCCCTTGTTTGTTACCTGACCAGATATAAGTTTTCAACAAGACAATAAACAGTCACGGCTGTAGTCTCAATTCTTTAAATCTACTGACAAAAACAGTGTTAAGCATTAGATTGCTATAGAGATGTAAAATATTCAACAATCTGTCTTCATTCACCTGTTCTGTTTCAGCTTTTCACTGTTAAAATGTGTGATGGAGGATTGAGTAGAAAGAATAGGTTAATAAAGTATGGTCCTGTTAAGCAATAGTAATGCCTGAATTTACTATATCCATAAAACTTGGCTAGGAGAGACAAGCCTCTCTTTAGGGAGTTACCTGCAAGCAGAGAAAGAAAGGAGGTGGTCCACACTCAGCACACTTGATATAAGGCTCCATGAGGTAGGAGGAGCAGCCTCGGCAAGGGGGCTTATCAGAGGGATCATCTAGAACAAAGAAAAAATAACTTCAAAACACCTTATCTTTAGTGCAAGAAGGTAAACATCTGCAAATGACTACACAGGTAGGAAGCTGAACTGTAAAATTTGAGACAAGATGTGCTCATTCCAAATAAGAGAAAACAAAAATTATGCCACTTTAGTTCAGCACAGCTTTGTTCCTTTCTACATTGTATAGCATACTACTTCAGACAGCATTTAAGTAGATATGGGCCCTGTAGAGAACTGTACGAACACATTAACTGGAAGTGTCATGATATCTGCAATTTATTTTCCAATGGTTCAGGTCCAGGGAAAAAAAATGCATACAACACATATATAGGTAACAACTCGGACAAAACGTTAACAAATGTTGAATCTGGGTAGTAGGAATATAAGTAATCACTGTACTGTTCTTTCAATTTTTCTATATATTTGAAAATTTCCATAATAACTTGAGGAAAAAAGAAACCCCTTAAATATGTCTTGGGATTTATTATTTTATATTTGAGTTGGGGTTTAAACGAAGGAAAGGTCCTCCCTTTCCTCCACGCTAAGCACAGAACAGGGTAGGCCTTTCTCCAGTTCAAATGACTCTAATACATTAAGGCAAAGAATAGAATCCAAATTCTCTAAAGTCATAAAATTGTAGATGTAAGTATCCCCAGTGCCCCAAACTCCACATCTCTGGAGTTAGGGCAATTTAGCAGAGTTGTTTTCTGTGATCAAAGTAGGAGTCTAAGAAAACACAGACCACTGTCTCGCCCTGCTCTTTTGCCTGCGGACCTCTCCTGCCCTCTGTGCGCTGCTGTAGCCATTTTTCTCTGCCATGTGACCACGCAGGTAAACCTGGGGACTTATAATTTATAATGGGGAACTGTAGCTTGTAAATTAGCCCTCTTCATTCCTTTTCATCTCCTTCCTCACTACGTAGGACCCCTGCTCTGTTATTTTCTGCTGTTTTCTCCCATTTCTCTTCCCTCCCTACCTGAATAAATTACTGGCCTAACTCAAAAAAAAAAAAAAAAAAAAAAAAACACAGACCTTGAAAGTACATAAAGGGAGTGGATGTGGTGGCTCAGTGATTGAGCACCAGCTTCCTACATATGAGGTCCAGGGTTTGATCCCTGGTACTTCCTAAAAACAAAACAAACAACAAATAAACAAAAAAAATCAACTCAAAGAAGTCAGTGTAGCTCAGTGGCTGAGCTCTGGTTTCCTGTTTCCTACATAGAATTCCCAGGTTCTATCCTAAGCCCCAGACCTCAAAAAACAAAAATTAAAAAATTAAAAAGTACTAACTAAAAATAAAAAGGAAATATATCAAGGGACTCAATTTGTTTAGTCTGAAGCAGGATTTCTCACATTCTCACATTTTATCATTTTCCTCCCTAAAAATTCAAGAAATATTCTTCAAGGTACCTTTCTCTCCTCCATGTGGTGATAACTGTTCTTTTCATTTGTTTCTTAATGAAGACTTAACTGAAGGAAATTCACAGGAGAAAGAAATATACTTCTGGCAGCAAGTTCAAGTTAAATGTATAAAACAACAACTACTCCACCTCTCCCATGTCAAATTCTGACATGGAAGCATGAAAATTGTTTAAGTACTTGACATTAATTTTTACCAAATCACCTCCTCCTTGCTTTCTATTATTTTACTGATCTAAGTTTGTTTCTCTTTCCTTAAGAAAAGCATCAGTCACTGACCAGAGTAAAATATAGTTTGAGGTGAAATTCACATAACCTAACATTAAACACTCTGAAGTGTGCAATTCAGTGGCATTTAGTACATTCACAATGTTGTGCAATCATCACCATTATCGAGTTCCAAACCATTTTCATTACCCCTAAAGGACACCCTGTAGTCAGTCACTTTCTACTCCCCCCAGCCCCTGCTTTCTGTCTCTATAGATTTATTCTGAATATTTCATATAAATAGAACTATATAACACATGACCTTTTGTGTCTGGCTTCTTTCACTTCACAAAATGTTTCTGCAGTTCATTCACATCAGTATTACACTCCTTTTAACAGCTGAGTAATATTCCATTTCATGGATATACCACATTTTGATAAGCTTTTTTTTTTAAATAAAGACTTATTTTTTATGTATTTCTCTCCCCTCCCTCTCCCCCCCACAGCTGTCTGCTCTCTGTGTCCATTCACTGTGTGTTCTTCTGTGACCGCTTCTATCCTTATCAGCAGCACTGGGAATCTGTGTTTCTTTTTGTTGGGTCTTCTTGCCGTGCCAGCTCTCCGTGTGTGTGGTGCCATTCTTGGGCAGGCTGCACTTTCTTTTGCGCTGGGCAGCTCTCCTCACAGGGCGCACTCCTTGCACGTGGGGCTCCCCTAAGCAGGGAACACCCCTGCGTGGCATAGCACTCCTTGCGCGCATCAGCACTGCACATGGGCCAGCTCCACATGGGTCAAGGAGGCCTGGGGTTTGAACTGCAGACCTCCCATGTGGTAGGCGGATGCCCTATTCATTGGGCCAAGTCAGCTTCCCTGGTAAGAAGCTTTTAAACTCCTACATCAATCAACAATTATTTTGTAAAAGTAATCCATATGGTATAAAGAATAAAGTATGTCATCCATAATCCCACTATCCAGAAATGTCCACTATTAAACATCTTGATATTCTTCTAGCCCTTCTATGTATATATGTATGTATTTAAACATGGAATACTAAACATGTTTTGTATTGTAGCCTGCTATTTTCACTTGACAATATATTGTGGACATCTTTTCATGAAAGTTCATATAAATCTTTCTCGTTCTTTTTAATGGATGTATTATAATCCATTGTATCAATTAACAGTTCTCAACGAGTTATACCGCTTCCTAGGATGGCAATTTGGAAATCTGAGAAGGTTTTTTGCCACAATGACTGGTGAGAGCTACTGATTAAGCAGGCAAAGATCAGGAGTGCTAGACAGCCTGCAATGCTCAATGCAGTCCTATATAAGATGTGTCTCACCATCTGGTGGAACGTGCCTGTACAACTTTCAAATGTCCCACCATACATTCAAACAGGTGATAGTTACATGAGCCTAGAATTTAATTCTGTATTACATATAACACAAAATATTCTCATTTTAAAACATACTGCATTTCCCAGGAAAACAGTTACATGTAATTCTAGAGGAGAATATTTTGCTTTGTTCAGAATTTTGCCAAGAGTTATTCAAGCTTGTGCTATTTGAGTCACCAGTATAATACGTCTGAATCATTCTGTATTTGTAGTGTAGGATTCATGGTGATTCAACAGATGGTGCAAGAATCTGACTATGTAAGTCATTGTTTTCTACTACAGATATGCCTGAATATATTGAGATGCAATTTATAATATATTTTATTATAAATTACTATTTATTTATCCTTTTAATTATAGTTAGGGCAGCATTTGTTTTTGAAGTCATATGTGTAGATGTTATATTATCTATATATTTTATTTCCCAACAGTAAAAAGGAATTTAAAAGTATTATAGACAGAGATTAATGGGTCTGATAAAGCCACTGAAATAATTAACCTAACCAGTTCTCCACAGGTGAGCATTTATGGTGTTTCCAATTTTTTACTTTTATAAACAATGCTAAGATCAATATTCCTATATAGAAAACTATCACTTTTGTTCCCCAGGATATATATTTCCTTCTTACTAGAACTGCTCAGTGAATAAGTTTCTGAAGGGTTTTGCGGTTCCTGATACTCAGAGACAAAATGCCCTAAAAAAGTACTCCAGAAGTGTTCTATAATCCAGGAGTAGAGAAAGGCTTTTTTTTTTTTAACCATTATTCAAAATCTAGATGCAAAAAAAGTTTAATAATTTGACTACATTAACAAAAACAAAGCAAACTCCAGTTGGCAAGAAAACACCATAAGCAAAGTAAAAAGACAAATGACAAATTGGAAGAAAATATTTGCTACACACCATGGATAAAGGACTAAAATCCTTAATGTACAAAGAACTTTTAAAAATCGAGAAGAAAAAAAAAAAGGCCCAAAATCCTATCGCAGGCCCTGAGAATAATCCTGTTTCCCTCATATAGTCCTTTAGCGGAGTTCTCAGCAGGTCAAGTTCTATTTCTCTTCAAGTGCGAGAGTCTCTGAAGCTGAGCAATACTGGGCTATTTATTTAACAGCTGCATGACCTCAGAAACTGTCAACCTCAAAGGTCTACTTCTTCTTCCCCTGCTTCAAACAGGTCCCTCCAAGAGGCCCGCTTCTTTGGGATACCCTCCTCCCAAGGATGCCAAGTGTCCACTACCTGGGGAGAAACCAGGCCTGTTGGCCCCACTATCAGATGAGAGACTGGTGAAAAGCTAAGCTGCAAGACATTATCAACACAGTGATACAATACATCCCCTGGAAAAGTCTCCTCTCAGAATCCACTAATAAAAGGGCAAATTCTACTTGCTTGGAACTCTGGAGGATAGAGACTGGTAAAAGACACTATAAATGCTAGATCAAAGGAAAAGAAAAGTAATCCCCAAGATCAGGAAGGAGATATTCTTCCTGGAAACAATATCTGGACTGCTCCCACTCACTCAGACCTGCACAGCCTAGAAGTAGCACAGAGGCGGCACAGCCCAAGTCCCTCATGCTATGGATGCAGATTATAGAGCCACTCACAACAGTAAGTGAGAACCACATGCATATCCAGGGACAGGAACACAAGTCTGCAGAACCCAGGGAAGAGGAATACATGTAGATGAGGCATACTGCATACAAAAGGGCCTGCAAGGGGAAAAAAAGAGACTGCTACAGAACTGTTGGTAAGAGATGCACACAAACAATTCAGTTACTGTTGGCTGGACCAACTAAATGCAAAACAGACTTTTCTGGATTCACCCCTCCTGGGTCCCCAGACTGGGATACCCTAAGGAGGGTAGAAACTGGAGTCAGAAAAGTCTCACAGAAAAAAGAAAAGATGAGGTGGGGTAACTGAAGTGCTGAGAGACAGGACAGGTCGCAGAACTGAAAAGTTGTAAGGAAAAGGGGGCACTGAGGGAGGGACAGACTTAAATCATAGGAGCTGGGGAGAAAATTCTGCATTCAAACAATGAACACATCAAAGTTCTCAGAAGAAACAGAGGAAAGGAAGTTTTCTATTGGAGGTAAAACAACTGCATGAAATGTGCAATCCAAACAATTGTAGGGGGAAGTAGATGTGGCTCAAGCAATTGGGCTCCCATCTACCACATCAGAGAATCTCGGGTTTATTTCCCAGGGCCTCCTGGTGAAGGTGAGCTGGCACAACAAGAGACAAAGAGGAGAGACAATGAGAGATACAACAAACCAGGGAGCTGAGGTGGCTCAGGCGGTTGGGTGTCTCTCTCCCACATCGGAGGTCCCAGGATCTGTTCATGATGCCTCCTAAAGAGAAGATGAGAAAACAAGCAGAAACAGAGAGCAGACAGTGTGCACAAACAACAAGGGAGGAGAAATTACAGGGAAGCAGATGTGGCTCAAGCAATTAAGGTCCTGCCTACCACACGGGAGGTCCCTGGTCCCTTCTTAGGTGCCTCCTAAAGAAGTCAGCAGGGAAGCAGATTTGGCTCAACTGATAGGGTATCTGTCTACCATATAGGAGGTCTAGGGTTCAAACCCAGGGCCTCCTGACCTGTGTGGTGAGTTAGCCCACACACAGTGCTGATGCACACAAGGAATGCCTGCCCACGCAGGGGTGTCCCCCATGTAAGGGAGCTCCACGTGCAAGGAGTACACGAAAAAAGCGCAGTCTGTCCAGGAGTGGCGCCTCACACAGAGAGTTGATGCAGCAAGATGATGCAACAAAGAGAGACACAGATTCCCAGTGCCACTGACAAAAATGCAAGCGGACACAGAAGAACACACAGTGAATGGACACAGAGAGCAGACAACGGGAGGTGGAGAAGGGAAGAGAAATTAAAAAAAACCAAATCTTTATTTATTTAAAAAAAGACAGCAAGCTGGTCCAACAGGCAAACACAGCAAGCTAATGCAAAAAGATGATGCAACAAGAGACACAAGAAGAAAAACAATGAGAGAAACAACAAAGCAGGGAATGGAGGTGGCTCAAGCAATTAGATGCCTCCCTCCCATATCGGAGGTGCCAGGTTCAGTTCCCAGTGAACAAGAAAAGCACAGACACAGCAAGTGCAAACAAGAAGGGGGTGGGGAGAAATAAATAAAATAAATCTTAAAAAAAAAAAAATTGTAGTGCATATCCAAGGCAAGAAACAGATGAAGAAGGCTGAGAAAATCCAAGCAGTTAAAACATGGACTACTCTAAAGGTCCAGAATAAGCTGGACCAAGCATCAAAGAAGTATGTTTACACAAAGAAAATCAACAATAAAACCCTGGCAAGAGGAAGAAACTGACCTTCAGAGTTAATCAAGATAATCAGATCCCCAGGCATCAGCAAAAAATTATAAGCCATACTAAGAAACAGAAAGATATGGCTTAGTCAAAGGAATAAATTAAAAGTTCATAGGAGATACAGAATTTGAAAAAACTAATCAAAGAAGTTCACACAGATCTCCTAAACCAATTCAAGGAGATAAAAGAAAATAAAGATACAGAGCTAAAGGAAATAAAGGAAGACAATGTGTGAGTATAATAAGAATTTGAAAATATAAAAAGAAACAAATTATGGGGATGAAAGGCACAAAATGGAGACTAAATACATGCTAGAGGCATACAATAGATCTGAACAGGTAGAAGAAAGAACTGGTGAACTAGAAGACAGGACAATCAAAACCTAGTCATAATAGGTAGGAAAAAAAAAAAAGAAGAAATTGAGCAGTCTCAAAGATTTGAGTGACAGCATAAAGGGCACAACATACACATCATGGGTGTCCCAGAAGGAGAAGAGAAGGGAAAAGGAACAGAAAAAATATGAAGAAATAACGGCTGGAAATTTCCCAACTCTTATGACATATACCTATACATGTCTGAGAAGTGCACCATACTCCAAATAGAATACATTCTAATAGACTTACTCCAACACACATACTAATCACAATGTCAAGTGCCAAAGATAGAGAATTCTGAGAGCAGCAAAAGAAAAGCGATTTGTCACATACAAGGCATTCTCAGTAAGACTAAATACTGATTTCTCATCAGAAACTATGGAAGCAAGAAGACAGTGGTATGATACACTTTAGGTACTGAACGAGAAAAACCGCCAGCCCAAAATTCTTTATCTAGCAAAACTGTTATTCAAAAATGTAGAGTTTTAAATAATCACAGATGAACAGAACTGAGAGAGTTCATCAACAAGATACCTGCCCTACAGGAATTAATAAAGGGAATTCTGCAGGTTGAAAAGAAAAGACAGAAGAGTGGCTTCAAGTAGTATGAAGAAATGAAGATTATCAGTAAGGGTAACTAAAAGAGTAAATGCAAGACCCAAGAGTACTATATTCTCAATATACAACTCTCTTCTTTAATTCCTATATGAGTCAGAATATAATGGAACAAGAAAAAAAAATCATTTGCTGATAATGGACACAAAAAATATAAAAAAGTAATGTGGGACAAAAACATTATAAAGAGGGGAAATAAAAGGAAATGGGAACAGAGAATGTGGTTACCTAAGTCAAGTTAGTATCTTTTTTAATTAGTAAGTGTGACAGTTTGAAATTATTTTATGAATCCCAAAAAGAAAAATATAATGTTCTTGGACTAATTCATTCTTGTGGGTATGAGACCCTTTTGACTGGACTACATCAATGAGGCGTGACTCAGGTTGACCCTCTAGCTGGGTATTACATAAACAGAGACACAGAAAAAGGACACAGAGAAAAGAAGTTGCCATTTTTGACTCTGCAATGTGAAAGAGGACTTGAGGATTGCTAACAGCCAAAGCATAAGCATGAAGCTCCCAAGAGGCTGGGCCCATGGAGCAGCTCAAGGCTGAAGAGACTGGCCACATGCTTGATAGCTCACAGCTGAACTCAGGAAGAAAGTGGTGCAGTGGAGACAGAGAGGAAACCCAGAAAGGGACAAGCTCTATGCCTGGTTGTCCACAGCTGAGCTCTGGGAGATGGCAGATCCTGGGGTAGGACCCCAGGATCACAAGTAGCTGACTTCAGGGAGAAAACATCTCTGCTGATGCCTTCATTTGGACATTTCATGGCCTCAGAACTGTATACGTTTACCCTAAAGAAAATCCTTATTATAAAAACCAACCCATTTCTGGTTCTTTGTACCAGTAGCCCTTTGGCAAACTAAAAAAGTAGGTTATAGACGTAGGCTGTTTAAACAGAAACCCTAGAGTAACCACAAAGAAAGTACTTAAAATACATAAATGAAAAAGGGATGTCAGACATCAAAAAAGACCAATTATATACAAAAGAAAGTTGCAATAAAGGAAGAGACAGAAAAAAAGATGACATATAAAAAACAAAGAGGAAAAGGGCTGAAGTAAGTACTATCTTTACAGTAATAACACTGAATGTTAATGCTGTAAAAGTTTGAATCAAAAGACAGAGATTGACACAATGTTTCTAGCCTCTACCCATTACCTATTTCCAAAGCCATTTCCACATTTTTGGTATTTGCAATAGTAGCATCTCACTCTCCTGATACAAAAATCATTTTTTAAAATTTCCTAGCCGGCTGAAAGCAGATACTATGAAATGGGTTAGTATATACAATGGGAATTTATTTGCTTACAGTTAAGAGTCTAGGAAAACCTCCAAATCAAGGCATTAAGGCAATACTTCCTTCTCAAAGAATGGCTGATGGTGATCCATGGCTTCTCTGCCACATGTCAAGGTACACTGCTGCATCTGCTGGTCTCTCCCTTCTCTTCTGGTTTCTGCTTATTTCAGCTTTTTGCTTTCCTGGCTTTCCCTATCTCTCTATGTATTCATTCCATTTATAAAGGACTCCAGTAATAGGATTAAGTCCCATTCTGAATGAGGTAGGTCACACCTTAACTGAAATAGCTTCATCAAAAGAGCCTACTTATCAGGCAGCAGATGTAGCTCAGTGGCTGAGTGCCTGCTTCCCATGTATGAGGTCCTGGGTTCAATCCCTGGTACTTCCTAAAAAAAACACACACAAAAGTCTGTCTTATACCCAAAGAGCCTACTTACAATGGGTTTACATCTACACGCATAGATTTTTTTTTAAGATTATTCATTTCTCTCCCCCCTCCCCACTGTCTGTTCTCTGTGTCCATTCGCTGTGTGTTCTTCTATGTCCGCTTGAATTCTTGTCAGCAGCACCAGGAATCTGTCTCTTTTTGTTGCGTCACCTTGCTGTGTCAGCTCTGTTGTGTGTGCAGTGCCACTCCGGGACAGGCTGTGCTTTTTTTCGCGTGGGACAGCTCTCCTTGTAGGGCGCACTCGTTGCACATGGGGCTCCCCTACATGGGGGACACCCCTGTGTGGCACAACACTCTTTGTGTGCATCAGCACTGCACATGGGCCAGTTCACTACATGGGTCAGGAGGCCCAGGGTTTGCGGTAGGCAGATGCTCTTGAACCAAATCTGCTACCCATGGATTCTTGGGCAGGCTGCACTTTCTTTCACACTGGGCAGCTCTCCTCACGGGGTACACTCCTTGCGCGTGGGGCTTCCCTACGTGGGGGACACCCCTGCATGGCACGGCACTCCTTGCGAGCATCAGCACTGCGCATCGGCCAGCTCCACACAGGTCAAGGAGGCCCAGGGTTTGAACCGCAGACCTCCCATGTGGTAGGCGGATGCCCTATCGATTGGGCCAAGTCCGCTTCCCTGGATTAGTTTTAAGAACATGTTTTTCTGGGGTACATTCAGCTTCAAACCATAACACAGAAAAGGGATTTGACAAAACGCAGCAAATCCTTTCTAAATAAAAGCACTTAGAAAAACAGGAAGAAAAGGAAATTTTCTCAACATGATAAAGGGCATGTATGAAAAACCCACAGTTAATATCATACTCAATGGTGAAAGACCAATGCTTTTCCTCTAAGATCTGGTACAAGACAAGGATGCCCACTGTCACCACTTATACAACACTGTGCTGCAAGTTCTATCCAGGGCAGTTAGGCCAGAAAAGGAAATAAAAGGCAGCCAAATTGAAAAGGAAGACATAAATCTTTCATTATTGGCAGATGACATGATCCTATATATAGAAGGTTCCAAAAAATCTACAACAAGCTACTAGAGCTAATAAACGAATTCAGCAAAGTGGTGGATTACAAGATAAACACACAAAAATCAGTAATTTCTAAAAACACTAGTAATGAACGATCTGAAGAGGAAATCAAGAAAACAATTCCATTTACAACAGCAACTAAAAGAATCAAATACTTAATAATAAATTTAACCAAGGATGTAAAGGACTTGTATACAGAAAACTACAAAACTTTGCTAAAAGACATTAAAAAAGCTGTAAATAAATGGAAGAACATTCCATGCTCATGGACTGAAAGACTAAATATTATTAAGATGCCACTACCCAAATAATTACAGATTCAATGCAATCCCAATAAAAATTCCAACAGTCTACTTCGCAGAAACAGGAAAACCAACTATCAAATTTATCTGAAAGGGTAAGGTGCCCTGAATAGCCAAAACCATCTTAAAAAAGAATGAAGTTAGAGGACTCACACTTTTAATTTTAAAGCTTACACAAAGCTACAGCGGTCAAAACAGCACAGTACTGGCACAAGGATAGCTATATAGACTAATGGAATAAAATTGAGAGTTCAGAAATAGACTCTAAAATGTAGAGCCAACTGAATTTTTTCTCTCCTCTTCCACGCCCGCCCCCCCTCAGTTGTCTGCTCTCTGTGTCCATTCACTGTGTGTTCTGTGTCCGCCTGTATTCTTGTCAGTGGCACCCGGAATCTGTATCTTTTTGTTGCATCATCTTGCTGCGTGAGCTCTCCCTGTGTGCAGCACCATTCCTGGGCAGGATGCACTTTTTTCATGCCAGGTGGCTCTCCTTACGGGGAGCACTCCTTGTGCGTGGGGCTACCCTATGGGGAGGACACCCCTGTGTGGCACGGCACTCCTTCCGCACATCAGCACTGCGTGTGGGCCAGCTCATCACATGGGTCAGGCGGCCCTGGGTTTGAACTTTGGACCTCCCATGTGGTAGGCGGACACCCTATCCGTTGGGCCAAATCTGTTTCCCCCAACTGATTTTTGAGAAGACTCATATCCACTCAACTAGGAAAAAATAGTATCTTCAGCAAACGGTGCTGGGAGAACTGGATATCCATATGTAAAAGAATGAAGGAGATCTCCTATCTTATACCACACACACAAATTAACTCAAAATGGATCAAAGACCTAAATACAAGAACCAGGACTATAAAACTCCTAGAAGAAAATGGAGTGAAGAATCTTCAGGATCTTGTGTTAGACAATGGTTTCTTAGACTTTGCACCCAAAGCACAAACAACAAAAGATAAAATAGACAAATGGGACTTCAACAAAACTAAACCTTTGTCTACCAAAGGGAGAAAATATTTGGCAATCACATATCCAATAAGGATTTAATATCCAGAATATATAAATACAACTCAGTAATAAAAAGACAAACAACCCAATTTAAAAATAAGCATAAGACTTGAATAGACATTTCTCAAAAGAGGATATACAAATGGCTAAAATGCACATAAGATGTTCAACATCACTAGCTATTAGGCAAATGCACATCAAAACCACAATGAGATTCCATTTCACACCCATTAGAAAGGCTTTTTTTTTTTTTTTAAATTAGAAAATTACAACTGATGGAGAAGATGTGGAGAAATGGGAACATTCATTCATTGCAGGTGGGAATGGAAAATGGCACAGCCACTGTGGAAGACAATGTGGCAGTTCCTCAGAAAGCTAAGTATAGAATTAACATATGATCTGGTGATCCCCATACTAAATATATAGCCAAAGGACTGACTAGACCAGATCTTGCACACCAACGTTCATAGCAGCATTATTCACAATTGCCAAGAGATGGAAGCAACTCAAGTGTCCATCAACCAATGAACAGATAAACAAAATGTGGTATATACACACAGTGGAATATTATTCAGCATTAAAAAGGAATGAAGTCCTCATATATGTGACAGCATGTATGAATCCTGAAAACATAATACTAAGTGATATATGCCAGAGAGAAAAGGATAAATACTATATGATCTCACTGATATGAAATGAAGTAATTTAGAATCTAGAATACAGGTCATTAGGGGCTGATTTAGGGGTGGGGAATGGAGGAGTTGATGCTTAATTGTACAGAATTTCTATTTAGGTTGATTGTAATGTTTTAGAAATGGATGGTGCTAAGGGTAGGGAAACATTGTGAACATAATTAGCAGCACTGAATTATATATGTGAATTTAGTTAAAAGAGTAAATTTTAGGTTGTATATTTCTAGAATAGAAACTAAAAAATACAGAACTGTGAACTCTACGGTAAACAATGGACTATAGTTAATAGCATAATCATAAAAATGTTTCTTCACGAATTATAGCAAATCTACCACATTAATGCAAGGTGTTAATAATGGGTAGTATATGGGGGAAAAATACACCCTAATGTAAACTATGAACTATTGTTAATAGTACATGCCACATAACGCAAAGTGTTAACAATATAGGAGGGTATATGGGAACAATGCTTCTCTAATTAAAAATTTATTTAAAGTTTTTATCACAAAAGGTAATTCAAAAAATGGATTAAAGTCAGGGTTCGATCCCCAGGGCCTCCTGACCCATGTGGTGAGCTAGTCCACGCCCAGTGCTGTCGCACGCAAGGAGTGCTGTGCCATGCAGAGGGGTGCCCCTGCGTAGGGGTGCCCCATGTGCAAGGAGTGCACCCCGCAAGGAGAGCCACCCCATGTGAAAAAAGTACAGCCCACCCAGGAGTGGCACTGCACCACAGAGAGCTGATGCAGCAAGATGATGCAACAAAAGAGACGCAGTTTCCCAGTTCCGCCGGATAATGCAAGCAGATGCAGAAGAACACACAGCGAATGGACACAGAGAGCAGGCCACAGGGGGAAGGGGAGAGAAATAAATAAAATCTTAAAAAAAAAAAAAAAAAAAAATTAAAAAACAGCCCTTACAGTATAGAAAGATCTTCAACTTCACTCAAGAGAAATTAAAACTATACTGAAATACCATTTCTTACCTTTCACATTGGAAAAAACCCGAAAGTTTGACAATATACTTAGCAAGGACATGGAGAAATAGGTACTTTCATACTGCTGATAGTAATGGAAAACGGTACAATTTCTGCAGAAGGGAATTTAACAATATCTAAACAAAAATAAGTATGCACTTAGCTTTTGACCCAGCAATTCCACTGTTAGAAATTTACCTTGAATATTCATCTCCAACAATACAAAAATACATATGCCCAAAGTTATGCATCAGGGTGTTATTTATAATTGCAGATACTACTTAAATGCCCAAGCACTGGAGATTAATTGAATAAACTATTAAACTATGGTACATCTACTCAATGGAATGGAATGAAAATGAAAATGAAAGAGAGAAATACTAATAAGAGACAACCAAAATTAGTATGTTAACTCTTCTGTAAGAAATTTTAAAATATTAAGAAAACACATGTCAGCTTATCTTTACGCAAAGAAATAAAGCCAGAACCCATAGCAGTTGGGAGGAGGAGATTAAATGGAGTAGAGGGAGTGACACTTCTCCAAATATCTTTTTGTGCCGTTTAGACTTTTGGAAGGATGTTCACGTTCTACATATTCAAAAAATAAAAAGTTAGTAAAGATAGGAAGGGAAAACTGAAAGCAAAATGAAACACACAAACTTAAAAGTATTTCAAAAGAATACTATAACCACATTGAAAAGAAAAAGAACTAATACAGGTAACTTCTGAACACAGTATTTCATAATATACCCTCAGTCTTGTGCAGGCTAGGGTGATGCAGGGGAGAAGTGGAAATACATCTGTAACTTCCGGAAATAGGTCTCTTTTATGTAATGGTATGGAAAAAACAAATCTCAAATAATTTTGGATATATTAAACGACTGAGCAAATGAGTACATGTAGGGTTGATGTTGGGAATCAGGGTTCTCACTGAGGAAGAATGCATACAGGAAAACAAAGAAGCCTGTGAAAATTAATAGAAAGTTAACTTATTGATTTTTTTAAAAAAAATCTGTAATGGAGTGGAGGTGGCTCAAGCAATTGAATGCCACTCTCCCACACAGGAGGTCCCGGGTTTGGTTCCCAGCGATTCCTAAACAGAAGATGAGCAGACATAGGGAGCACACAGCAAATGGACACAGAGAACAGACAGTGAGTGAAAAACAACAAAGGGGGCGGGGATAAATAAACGTTTGTTTAGAGGAGGCCAAAGAGACCATGGTAAATGCAAGATCTGACTCCTGATTTGATCCTATAGAGGAAGGGGGAAAAATGCCATAGAGGATATTATTGAACAAATTAGACGATAGATGGTAGGTTAGATAGAAGTATTTTATCAAGTTAAATTTACTAAATTGGTAACTCTACCAAGGTTATATAATAAAATACCCCTATTCTTAGAAAATAAACACTAAATCCTTAGGAATAAAGGGCCAAAATATATGTCACTCCTCTCAAGTGGTTCAGGAAAAAAATATGTGTGTTTGTCAACAACTACAGATTAAAAAGAAAAAATGATAAAGCAAATGGGGTAAAAGAAAAACAAAAGATATATGGGAGAATTCAGGAGATGGCGGACTAGAAATACATGTGACTCTCCCTCCAGAAAAACAGCTAAAGGACAGGCTGAAACAGCTTGGAAAAAGATCTTGTAGGGAGAAGTGGATTTGGCTTAACTGATAGAGTGTCTGCTTGCCCCATAGGAGGTCCAGGGTTCAAACCCAGGGCCTCCTGACCCGTGTGGTGAGCTGGCCCACGTGCAGTGTTGATATGTACAAGGAGTCCCATGCCACGCAGGGGTGTCCCCCCCAGGAGAGCCCCACATGCCAGGAGTGCACCCCATATGGAGAGCCACCCTGCATGAAAAACATGCAGCCTGTCCAGGAGTGGCACTGCACACAGGGAGAGCTGATGCAGCAAGATGACACAACAAAATGAAACACAGATTCCGGGTGCTGCTGACAAAGAATACAAGTGGACACGGAAGAACACACAGCGAATGGACACAGAGAGCAGACAACTGGGGGGTGGGGGTGGAGGGGAGAGAAAGAAATAAAAAATACATCTTAAAAAAAAAAAAGATCTTGTAGGGTTTAGAACACCAGGCGAAGGCGGGACAGAAGAGAAAAGGACAAAGGCGGAAATAGTGACTAAAGAACCATGAGTTGAACCAGCAGCTGCTGCTGACGGCACCATCCCTGACACTAAAAATACTTTAGAATTCTCAAGCCTCTGGGCCTGCCACTATAGACAAAGGGGGCTCCTAGGATCTACCACCCCAGGAAAGAGAGAGAAAGAGAGAGCCTGGGGCTGACTCAGCTTCTGACCCACAAATCTGGGTTTGCCCCAGGAGCGAGCACAGGACTGGAGAAATTCGACCTGCCCAATCGCTCTATCTCCTAGCCTGGACTGATTGTTGAGGGTGCCCCAGGAAACTGCGGAGAGAAGGGACATGGCCTAAGGTTGACTCGGCTATTGACTCTCAAATTTGGCCTGCTGTGTCCAAGGTGCCCTTCCAGGTCCAGGCCAGTGGCACACACCATTGTTTGCCTTGGGAGTCAGCAAGGGGCTAAACATATACTATCCTCTCAATCTCCTCTACTAACCAGGACTGATTGTTGAGAACTCAGAGAGGAGTAGAAATATTTCCTAGTCAAGAAAAGGTGAGGGGCTGCAAGAGAAGACTGGAGGACAGTTTCAGAGGAAGTTTGAACTACAAGGATCCTAGCCTCCAGACAGGAAACTCAATCACATTGACCTGGTCCTTGCTGCAAAAAATAAACTCTCATGATGTATTGAGCTGAGAGCTGTCAAAGAGCGCCATCTGCTGGCAGACCAATAAATTGCACCTGAGAAAATTAAGCTTTTTGTGGCCGCTATACCTCCATCCCCAAGGCCCTAGGAAGTGAGTATACAACCAATTACTGGGTCCAATGCCTAGTTTTGAGAAACTAGCAGGGACAATCCTAACAACCCAGGTCGAGCCAAGAATCAAAGAGCAGGGGCAACACACAGCCTCCTGCCACTAAATCCCTACAAAAGAGAAAGAAATAGAGCATGTGAGTAAATGACATCCTAATCAGATACCTAGATTTCAGAAAAAAATCACAACCCATACTAAGAAAATAGAAGACATGGCCCAAGAAAAGGAAAATATCAAAGCCCCAGAAGAAACGCAGGATTTGAGAGAACTAATCAAGATACGCACAAAATCTCCAAAATCAAATTAACGAGTTGAAAGACATTATGATTACACAAGTAAAAGACATTAGGAAGACTGAGTGAGTGCAAAGAAGAATTTAAAATCCTGAACAGAAAAGTAACAAAGCTCATGGGAATGAAAGACACAATAGGTGAGATCAAAAACATATTAGAGGCATACAACAGAAAATTTGAAATGACAGAAGAAAGAATAATCGATACAGAAGACAAAAAAGCTAAAATTAAAGAGAGAAAAAAACAGAAAAGAATGGAAAAAATTTAGCAGGGACTCACAGAATTGAATGACAACAAGAAATGCAACAACATACATGTCATGGAAGTTCCAAAAGTAGAAAAGAAGGGGAAAGGGCAGAAAGAATATGTGAGGAAATAATAGCTGAAAATTTCCCAACTCTCAAAAAAGAAATGAACTTTCATCCAAGAAGTACACCACACCCCAATCAGAATAAGTCTGAATAGGCCAACTCTAAGACACACACAACTCAGAATGTCAAAAGTCAAAGATAAAGAAAAAATTTTCAGAGCAGTGAGGGAGAAGCAAACTAACCACATACAAGGGATGCCCATTAAGAATTAACATGGGAGAGGTGGGGCAAGCTGGCGTCTGAGTGAGTGCACCTCATAATCTCTCCTGCAAAGAAGCAGCTGAGTAGGGTTGGAGTCCTGCTGGACCGGGCTGTTTCAGGTGTTTGCAGGGCAGGAGGTGTCTGGACGTCGATTTAATGGTACAGTGACAGAGGAGATTCTTTCAAGAGGTAGAATTTTGGGTCTCTTTCACAGAGGTCGGGGTTGTGGGCGGGACCCTTCCCCCTGGGGCTGGTGGCCTGGCGGCAGGGATTCCTGAAGGCTTTGCTGTGTTGGGGAGTTCCCAAGCCCTGACCAGGCTGTTTCCGGGGCTGGAAGGGCGGGAGGTGTCTGGAAGCTGATTTGGTGAGACAGTGATGGAGGAGATTCTTGCAAGAGGTGGAACTTTTGGTTTCTGACACAGAGGTCGTAAGTTCTAGGTGGAACCCCTCTCCCTAGGGCTGGCGGCCCATCCACGGTGGTCCCTGAAATCTTTGTTGTGCAGCAGTGCTCCCAAACCCTGAGCGGGCTGTTTCAGGGGCTTGCAAGGCAGGAGGGGTCTGGATGCTGATTTGGTGAGACAGTGACAGAAGAGATTCTTGTGAGGGTGGAATTTTGGGTTTCTGACATGGAGGTCAGAGGTTGTGGGCAGGACCCCTCCCCCTAGGGCTGGCGCCCAGCTGCGGGGATCCCTGAAGGCTGTGTTGTGCTGCGGTGCTCCCAGGCCTCTTAAAACCGGATGGTGGTTCCCAGATCTGTGTCCCCTAAACTCTGGTGGCCCACGCTCCAGAGACTCACACACCTTGAGTCTGCAATATCACAGACTTCCTATCCCTGAATTCACCGTGCCCTGAGGTCCATCTGAGGTCCTTGATTACCCTAGCCCTCGGCGTTTGTTTTTTGTGTTTTTTTTTTTTTCCTTTCTCTCTTTCCTTAAACTTGGAGGAGTATACCAGCTGTCTTGAGGAGAGTCTAGGAAGAAAGGAGAGGTGAATTTGCTGAGAAAGCCCAATTTACCTAAACGTCCTGGGATAGGAAACTTGGTCTGGGAGAAGGTGGAGTCAGAAAATCAATTAGACTTCTCCTAGCACACCTAATGGGGAGGGACTGTAGGAGGTGCTATCCAAGCTTCCAGTAGCATATTTGGGGTTTCTGGTGTGGTGTAGGTGATCTCACACTGGAAATAAAAAGCCATAGTCCTCTGTGTTGAGTTGGTTCAACAAGGACCTACTTGAATCTCCAGCAGACCTCTCAGGCAGCTTTCCTGATGCCCTTGGAGAAAGAAGTGAGGACAGGAGAAAGGGGGAATGTAGGATCACTAAGTGTATTATTTAACTGCAAAGAGGATTCCTAGCTTAAACCTTGGTTTTGTTTTGTTTTTTTTTCTTATTTTTTGTCTTGGTTGCTAATATTGCATTGTCTCCTGGTCTTTTCTCCTGTTTTATCCCCCAAGGTCCTTTTTCATTTATTTAGTTTTTTTTTCTCTTTTTCTTTTTCTTGCTTGTTTCACCCCCTTTTCTTTGCCCACTCCCTTTTCCTCTTCTCTTTTTTTTTTATTCTCTTTTTCTTATTTTATTTTCTTTATATAATAGGTGCTACAGGGAGCACTTCACACTTGCTGTGTTTTCTCATCCTCCATTTCCTCTTTTCTGTGTGTATTGATTTTGGCCACCTACACTATCCTCTTTCCCCCACATCTTTCTATCCTCCATCATCTACTGTTTCTCTTACATTCCACCTCCCTTGCTTTGGCCCCCAAATTGTCTAACTTTTAATTTCTAATACCTTTGTTCTGTTTTCTGTCTTTTATCCACTCTTAATATTATTGTCTTTTCTCTTTCCCTCTCTCATGAAAACACTAGCTTAATTCATACTATATTCCTCCTCATATTCAGTTGACTGTCTCATTATAGGTACTCTACTTACTACTATAACTCTACACAACTTACATAAGTCTAATATCCATTCTCCCAGATCTCACACTGTTGCTCTGTTAACATTTATTACCAATACTACTTTATACATTTTCTTTTCTTACTCATTTTGCTTTCCCTGGCCCTAATATTTTCCTTAAAAGTAAACTTAGCCAGCAACAAGAAAATAGAGTAAGAAGAACAAAGTGACAAAGAAAAGACATAACACTTATGCACGAACAACAACTAATTAATCCCCAAGACTAGACAAAGAAGCTAAGGAACTGATTAAACCCGTCAAGATAAAATGATGACCAGACAGCAACAAAAAATTACAAACCAAACCAATAATCAGGAAAACATGGCAGAATCCAATGAAAAAACTAAAACCCAGGAAGGGGAGTAGAACATCGGACAAGTAATTAAAGATCTCAAAACATACATTAGAGACCAACTTAATGAAGTAAAGAAAGAGATTAACAATATAAGAAAACACTTGGAGAGGAAATTGCAGACATATGCAAAAAGATAACAGATATGATGGTGATGAACACCACAGTTCAAGAAATCAAAAATACACTCTCAGAAGATAGCAGATTAGAAGAGGCAGAGGAGAGAATTAGCGACGTGGAAGACAGTACATCTGAAATCAAACAAATAGTAGAACTAATCGATAAAAAGTTAGAAAAAATCCAGGGACCAGAATGACAATGCAAAATGCACAAACATACATATTATAGGCATCCCAGAAGGAGAAGAGAAGGGAAAGAGGACAGAAGGGGTGTTGGAGGAAATAATGGCTGAAAACTTCCCAAATCTACTGAGAGAGATGGATGTACATGTCCAGGAAGCACAACGTACCCTAAACACCATAAATCCCAACAGGCCCACCCCAAGACACATACTTGTCAAATTATCCAATGCTCAAAAGACAAAGAGAAAATT
This sequence comes from Dasypus novemcinctus, assembly GCF_030445035.2. Classification (NCBI taxonomy): domain Eukaryota; kingdom Metazoa; phylum Chordata; class Mammalia; order Cingulata; family Dasypodidae; genus Dasypus; species Dasypus novemcinctus. Next base: position 42,118,709 of record NC_080693.1, read on the forward strand.
CTAAAAGCAGCAAGAGAAAAAGAGAACCATCACATACAAGGGAGAATCCATAAGATTAAGTGCTGATTTCTCATCTGAAACCATGGAGGCAAGAAGGCAGTGGTATGAAATAGTCAAGGTACTAAAAGAAAAAAATTTCCAACCAAGAATACTCTATCCAGCTAAACTAGCATTCAAAAATGATGGAGAGTTCAAAATATTCACAGATAAACAGAAATTGAAAGAGTATGCCAACAAGAACCCTGCCCTTCAAGAAATACTAAAGGGAGTTCTACAGGAAGAAAGGAAAACACAAGAGAGGCAGAGTTGGAGGAGAGTGTAAGAGCAACAAAAAAGACAAAAAGAGAAGGGAAAAAACAAACAAAATATGACAAACACAATTCCAAACAAAATATGGCTAACATAAATAATTCCTTGAAAGTAGTAACACTAAATGTCAATGGATTAAACTCACCTATCAAAAGATTCAGACTGGGAGATTGGATAAGGAAATATGACCCATCTATATGCTGTCTACAACAAACACATCTTAGACACAGGGATTCATAGAGGTTGAAAGCGAATGGTTGGAAAACAACCTTACAAGCAAACAATAACCAAAAAAAGGCAGGAGTAGCTATATTAATATCAGACAAAATAGGCTTTAAATGCGAAACAATTGTGAGAGACAAAGAAGGATACTCATATTAGTGAAAGGGACAATCTCTCAAGAAGAACGAACAATCATAAACATTTATGCTCCTACAAGGGTGCCTCCAAATACGTGAGGCAAACACTGGAAAAACTAATGAAAGAATAGATGCCTCTACAATTATAGTGGGAGATTTTAATACACCACTGTCAACTTTGGACAGAACATCTCAAAAGAGAATCACTAAAGAAACAAAAACATGGAACAGTATATTAGAGGAGCTTGATCTAATAGACATATACAGATCATTTCACCCAAATACAGCAAGGATATACATTTTTCTCAAGTGCACATGGATCATTCTCCAAGATAGACCATATGCTAGGCCACAAAGAAAGGCTCAATGAATTCAGATTGAAATTGTACAAAATAATATCTCTGACCACAGTGGAGAAGAGCTGGAAATCTGCAAGGGCCAGAGGGCCAGACTTCACACCAAGATATGGAAATTAAACAGCATGCTCTTAGAAAAACAGTGGGTCAAAGAGGAAATCTCAAAAGAAATTAATACCTTGAAACTAATGAAAATGATAACATAACATACCAAAACTTATGGGATGCAACAAAAGCAGTACTGAGAGGGAAATTTATAGCCATAAATTCATACATCAAAAAAGAAGAGCAAAAATGGAAGAACTAACCACACACTTGGAGGAATTAGTAAAAAAAAACAACAAAGTAACCCCACAGAAGAAAGAAAGAAAAGAAGAAAGATAAAAACAGAACTAAATGAAATAGAAAATAAGAAAGCACTTGAAAAGATAAACAAAATCAAGAGCTGGTTCTTTGAGAAGATCAATAAAATTGACAAACCCTTAGCTAGACTAACAAAGAAAAAAAGAGAGAAGATGCAAATACACAAAATAAGAAAGGAGAAAGGAGATATCACCACTGACCCCACAGCAATAAAGACTATCCTAAGAGGATACTTTCAAAAACTATATTCCAACAAAAATGACAATTCAGAGGAAATGGACAAATTCCTAGAAACACATAAGCAGCCTATATTGACGAAAGAAGAAATTGATGATCTCAACAAACCAATCACAAGTAAAGAGATAGAATCAGTCATTAAAAACCTCCGAAATAAGAAGAGCCCAGGGCCAGACGGCTTCACAGGGGAATTCCGGAAAGAACTAACACCAATCCTTCTGAAACTATTCCAAAAAATTGAAACAGAAGGAACATTACCTAACTCATTCTATGATGTCAACATTACCCTAGTACCAAAGCCAAACAAAGACACCACAAGAAAGCAAAATTACAGACCAATTTCTCTAATGAACTTAGACACAAAAATCCTCAACAAAATACTTGCTAACTGTATTCAACAACACATTAAACAAATTATACACCATGACCAAGTGGGATTCATTCTGGGTATGCAAGGATGGTTCAACATAAGAAAATTAATCAATGTAATACACCATATAAACAGACTGAAGGAAAAAAATCACATGATTATATCTATAGATGCAGAAAAAGCATTTGACAAAATACAGTACCCTTTCTTGATAAAAACACTCCAAAAGACTGGAATACAAGGAAATTTTTTGAACATTATAAAGAGCATATATGAAAAACCTACAGCCAACATCATTTACAATGGTGAAATCCTAAAATGCTTCCCTCTAAGATCAGGAACAAGACAAGAATGCCCACTCTCACCCCTTCTATTTAACATTGTCTTGGAGGTACTTGTTCGAGCACTAAGGCAAGAACCAGATATAAAAGGCATTCAAACTGGAAGAAGTCAAAATTCCATTATTTGCAAATGACAAGATCCTATACATAGAAAACCCTGAGAGGTCTACAACAAAGCTTCTAGAACTCATAAATGAGTTTAGTAAAGTCGCAGGTTATAAGATCAATGTGCAAAAATCAGTAGCATTTCTGTACACCAATAATGAGCAAGCTCAGGAGGAAATCAAGAAACAAATACCATTTACAATAGTCAATAAAAAAATCAAATACCTAGGAATAAATTTAAAGATGTAAAAAACTTATACACAGAGAACTACACAAGACTGTTCAAGAAAATCAAAGAAGACCTAAATAAATGGAAAAATATTTCCTGTTCATGGATAGGAAGATTAAATATTAAGACGTCTATCCTACCAAAACTGATCTACACATTCAATGCGATCCCAATAAAAATCAACACAGCATTTTTTAAGGAACTAGAAAAACTAGCTATGAAATTTATTTGGAAAGGAAAGAGGCCCCAAATAGCCAAAGACATATAGAAAAACAAAAACGAAATTGGAGGAATCACACTACCTGACTTCAAAACATACTACAAAGCTACAGTAGTGAAAACAGCATGGTATTGGCACAAGGAGAGAGACCAGACTGATGGAACTGAATTGAGAGTTCTCAAATAGATCCTCATATATATAGTCATGTAATAGTCGATAAAGCCACCAAACCCTCTCAACTGGGAGAGAATGGCCTATTCGACAAACAGTGCCTGGAAAACTGGATATCCATATGTAAAAGAATGAAAGAGGATTACCATCTCACACCTTATACAAAAATCAACTCAAGATGGATCAAAAACCTAAATATAAGAACCAAGACCATAAATATTTTGGAAAGCAGTGTAGGGAAGCATATACAAGACCTTGTAATAGGAAATGGTTTCATGAACTTCACACCAAAAGCACGAGCAGCAAAAGAACAAATAGATAAATGGGACTTCCTCAACATTGAAGACTTCTGCACCTCAAAGGAGATTGTCAAGGTAGTGAAAAGAGAGCCTACACAATGGGAGAAAATATTTGGTAACCATATATTTGATAGGAGACTTATAACCTGCATATATAAAGAACTTCTATATCTTGAAAATAAAAAGACAAACAACCCATTTAAAAAATGGGAAAAAGACTTAAACAGACACTTCTCCAAAGAAGAAATACGAATGGCTAAAATGCACATGAAAAAATGCTCCAAATCTCTAGCTATCAGGGAAATGTAAATCAAAACTACAATGAGATACCATCTTATTCCCATAAGATTGGCAGCTATGAAAAAAACAGAAGACTACAAATGCTGGAGAAGATGTGGAGGAATGGGAACACTCATCCACTGCTGGTGGGAATGCAGAAGGATCCAGCCATTCTTGAGGACAGTTTGGCGGTTTCTCAAAAAACTAGCCATAAATTTGCCATACGACCCAGCAATTCCACTGCTGGGTATATACCCAGTAGAACTGAAAACAAGGACACAAACTGATATATGCACACCAATGTTCATAGCAGCATTGTTCGTTATTGCCAAAAGTTGGAATCAACCCAAATGCCCATCAACAGATGAATGGGTAAATAAAATGTGGTATATACATACAATGGAATACTACTCAGCTTTAAGAACAAATACACTACAAACACACGTGATAACATGGATGAATCTTGAGAACCTTATGTTGAGTGAAGCAACCCAGGCATTGAAGAACGAATACTACATGACCTCAATGATATGAAATAAGTAAACCAAGCTGCCTCAGAGAGCTAGAGACTGGATGATAGGCTTAAAGGAAATTGGGGGGTAAAGGAAGGATATAAGCTCACACCTACATGGGTGAAATCTATGATAAGCTGGAGGTAAATATTTGTACAAGGAAAGGATAAATGGGGGAGGATGGGTAATATATCCCAAGTAATTGGGGGGAGGGTGGGGCAACATATGAACATAGGAGATTGTCAGATATTTGGTTGAGAGTATAATGCTGAGAAAACTTTTTCAAAAATATCATAAGGAAGGTTACCTGTTTAAGATGCTTAAAGGGGATAATCTGACACAGGACAGGCTCCTAGGGAATATGTGAATGCTAATTTTGCCACAGTGGGTTATATCATTGGATAGAGACCCATATAATGAGAGTGAAGGTATACCCTCATCCTGGGGAGAACTGATGCCCTCAAATAGAGGGAATTGTATCTCTCAAGAGAAATGGGGGCTCCCAGTGCATTAGGGCAGTTGAGCATGTCAAGCCCTCAACACTGTTGCAAGTACCTCTGAACATGGCCCTTCAAGCAATGAAGATTGACTGTCACTGTGAGCCCTAAGGGAAGGGGAAAAGAGGTATTGAATAGATGGAACCCATGTAACTGTGTGGGCAATAGAAGTGTTCCACAAGAGTACGCAAGGATGGATGTAGGACATGTAAAATTACACCAAAAAGATAATTCACGGAAATGCAGCTTCTGGGAGGTCGCGGTGGGGTCATGGTGGGGTCATGAGAAAGTCAGCCCACAGGAGCTGATGTATTCAGGCTCATGATGAATCAAGGGAAGTAGGAGATGGTTCCAGGACCTAGATATCATATCTGGGAGAAATGACAGAGACTTGACCTTGGCTGGATTTCTAACCAAAATTTAGGATGCATCTAGAAGAGACTAAACGTTACAGGATCCTAGCTACTGACTACTTCCTGATAACACAAGAAAATGATCAAGGACCAGACATGTTTTAGAAAGATTCTCTGAGGGGAAGCGGACTTGACCCAGTGGTTAGGGCGTCCATCTACCACGTGGGAGGATCACGGTTCAAACCCGGGGCCTCCTTGACCTGTGTGGAGCTGGCCCATGCGCAGTGCTGATGCACGCAAGGAGTTCCATGCCATAAAGGGGTGTCCCCTGCATAGGGGAGTCCCACATGCAAGGAGTGTGCCCCATATGGAGAGCCGCCCAGCACGAAAGAAAGTGCAGCCTGCCCAGGAATGGCGCTGCACACACGGAGAGCTGACACAGCAAGATGATGCAACAAAAAGAAACACAGATTCCCATGCTGCTGACAGCAACAGAAGCGGACAAAGAAGAGGACACAGCAAATACACACAGAAAACAGACAACTGGGGGGGGGGATAAATAAATAAATCTTTTTTTTTTTTAATTACACCAAAAATATATAGGGGCTGATAGACTAAAATGTTTACATTATTTCATAATGTAAAACATAAGATAACTAAAAATTTATAAAATTGTATAGTCTAAAATATAAACCACAATGTAAACACAAATGTTACCTTGTTTGAAAGCTATTGTCTCAATATCTGTACATCAGTTCCAGTAATACAGTATGAATATGTAAAAAGATTACTGCTATAGAAGGGAAAAGGTTTTATGTTGGATATGTGGGAGTACTGTATATTGTATATATGAATTACTGTGATCTAAATTTGTGAAGATAAGCTTAACAATTAGAAAAAAAAGAAAAAGATAGGACACAGACACTGGGGAAAAAACGGAAGAAGTTGCCTTGCCAATTTGCATACAGGACCACACTTACTTCAGTGATGGAAGGCAAAACATCAAAAACAAAGCTTTGCATTTTTTAATTTTTTGATACTCCAATTTACTTTTACCTTAATTTTTCTAAATTAATATGTATTCTATATCTAACCTTTAAACTCATCACTATATTCCATTTTACTATTAATGGAACCTGGCAATATATTGGGCTTCACTTTTCAGGAAGTTTTGGATCACAGAGAGGTTCAACAAATGGCAGGGGAGGAATACTGGTGTGGGATGTTACTGACAGGGGACACATGGTAGGCAGGGAGTTCTTCAGGACATATATCCAGGGTACATAAAAATGTTTGGATATTTTCATAGTGGATACAATTAAAAACAACTGAGGGATTGCTGAGTTCCTAGCCAAGAGAGCTCTATCACAGTCCATAAAGGAACAGCAACAGTCCTCCAAGTGCAATGGCAAGGACCAAAAAAGAATGAAGGTCCAACAATGAGCCCTTGATACTAATGACTATGGTTGTGAGCCTGTGCACCTGAAATAAGAACAAGGCCTAGAGCTGCAGGGTGCCTAAGAGTTACCTCCTGAGAGCCTCCGTGTTGCTCAAATGTGGCCAGTCTCAAAGCCAAACTCAGCATGTAAATGTGCTGACTTCCCCCCAGCATGGGACATGACTCCCGGGGATGAGCCTCCCTGGCGCCGAAGGATTACTACCAAGTACCAGCTGATGATGTAACTAGAAAATGACCTTGAATAAAAGGGTCAAATTGGACCAGCAGACTATCTCAATCTACATATAATACCAGGAGTTAAAAATGCTTTTTGACCTGAATCAAAGGGGGAAATGTAAGGGACAAATGAGTTTATATGGCTATGAGTCTCCAAAAAGAGCCAGGAAGTTATAAGAGGGGTTGCCCTTATGCACACCTCAGCAGAATCCCAGAGACAGATAAATTAGATACGACCCCAGGTATTGGTTCTTCTGACGGCTGCAGAGACCCACAGGTTCTATGGTCATGGCAGATGGAGTTCAGTGCCATATCAGTTGGCCCTACTTTGGAGTTTGTGTTTCTGTGTGATGCAGCTGGACTCAGATGTGATCTTTTTTTTACAAGCCTCTCCTGTTACTTTTACCGGAATTGTAGTTGGTGATGGGGCTTAATATATACCCAGGGGACCTGAATCTCTGGACTGACCATGTGATAGCCAGGCCCTGAGCCTCAACAGACTATAGCTCCTACACTCTGGTTTATTGGACTTACCCCTCTCAGCTAACATGAAGTTGAAGAAGGTCAACACCAGGGCGCCAAGAGTGCCTACAACTGAAAGCAGTAGGATTGCATCCAGCATCCATGTGGAATCTAAGCCCCCTATTGATATAGATGTGGAGTGGACACAACCATTCCAAGGTCCACAGGATGGAGGAATAGAAAATGGATTACAGTGGACTTACTGATATTCTATTCATAAACTATTGTGATTAGTAATCGAAGAAAATGTGGCATTGGTGTGGAGAAAGTGGCCATGGTGGCTGCTGGGGGTAGGGAATGGGAGGAAGAGATGAGATGTGGGGCGTTTTCGAGACTTGGAGTTGTCCTGGGTGGTGCTGCAGGAACAGTTACCGGACACTGTATGTCCTCCCATGGTCCACTGGGTGGAATGTGGGAGAGTGTGGGCTATGATGTGGACCATTGTCCATGAGGTGCAGCAGTGCTCAGAGATGTATTCACCAAATGCAACGAATGTCTCATGATGATGGAGGAGATTGTTGTTATGGGGGGAGGAGGGTGGGGTGTACATGGGGACCTCATATTTTTTTAATGTAATAAAAAAATAGACAAAAAAGAAAAGAAGAAAAAAGGGAAAAAAAGGAAAGATTTTTAAAAAATTAGCATGGATTTCTCTTCAGAAACCGTGGAGGCAAGGAGACAGTGGTATGATACAATTATAATACTGAAAGAGAAAAACTGCAAGACAAGAATTCTTTATCCAGGAAAATTACCCTTCAAATATGAAGGGGAGTATAAAATATTTACAAACAGTGACTACGAGAGAAGGCAAAAAAGAATCTAACTTTACGGGAAATATTAAAGCAAGCCTTAGAACCTGAAATAAAAAGGCAGGAGAGAGGGCTTGGAGGAGGGTATAGAAGAAAGAATAGCAGAAAGGATAACCAAGAGTAAAAAGACAAAAGGATATCACATATGAAAACCAAAGAATAAAATGGAAGTAAATAATGCATTTACAGTAATATCATTAATGTGAATGGATTAAACTCTCCAATCAAAAGATATAGCCTGATGACAGAATGAATAAAAACACATGAGCCATCCATATGCTGCTTACAAGAAACTTACCTTAGAACCAGAGATACAAAACAGCTAAAAGTGAAAGGTTGGGATAACTATATCAATATCAAACAAAACAGACTTTAAATGCAAAAAAGTTATAAGAGATATGGAAGGCCATTATATATCAATAAAACAGACAATACACTAAGAAGATATAATAGTCATAAATATCTATGCATCTAACCAGGGTGACCCAAGATACATGAGACAACTCTGGCAAAACTGAAGGGAGAAACAGACATCTCTACAACAATTGTTGGAGATTTCAACACCCCACTCACATCGTTAAATAGACTACTAGACAGAAAATCAACAAGGAAACAGAGAACTTGAACAATGTGATAAACAAGTTAGACCTAACAGACATATACAAAATGCTGCATCTAAACTCAGCAGGTTATATAACATTCTCAAGTGCCCATGGACCTTTCTCTAGGATAGACACATGTTAGAGCGTAATGCAGTTCTCAGTAAACATAAAAAGGTTTAAATTATACAAAGTACCTTCTCAGATCATAATGGAATGAAACTGGAAATCAATAACAAACAGGAAAAAAGTAAATTTGCAAATGTGTGATGGCTGAACTACACACTCCTAAGTAATCAGTGGGTCAAAGAAGAAACTGCAAGGGAGATCTGTAAATACATTGAGACAAATAAAAACAAGAAAACAACCTATCAAGACTTAACGGGGGGGAAATGGATGTGGTTCAACCAATTTGGCTCCGTCTACCATATAGGAAGCCCAGGGTTCAATGCCCAAGGCCTCCTGGTGAGGGCAAGCTGGCCTGCACGGCAAGCTGGCTCACGTAGAGTGCCGGCCCGTGTGGGATTGCCACTCCACGCAGCAGTGCCAACCTGCATCAGAATGCCACCCCACATGGGAAAGTCGCCCCGCACAAGAGTGCCAGCTGACATGGAGAGCTGGCACAGCAAGATGACACAACAAGAGACATAGAGAAGAGAAAATAAGATGTGGGAAGTGGACTTTGGCCCAATGGATAGGGTGTCCGCCTACCACATGGGACGTCTGTGGTTCAAACCCTAGGCCTCCCTGACCTGTGTGGAGCTGGCCCACCCGCAGTGCTGATGCGTGTAAGGAATGCCATGCCACACAGGGGTGTCCCCCGCATAAGGGAGCCCCACACGCAAGGAGTGCACCCCGAAAGGAGAGCCGCCCAGCATGAAAGAAAAAGTGCAGCCTGCCCGAGAATGGCTCCACACACACACAGAGCTGACACAGATGATGCAACAAAAAGAAACACAGATTCCTGGTGCTGCTGCTAAGGATAGAAGCGGTCACAGAAGAATACACAGCGAATGGACAGAGAGAGCAGACAACTGGGGTGGGGAGAAGGGGAGAGAAATAAAAAAACAAATCTTAAAAAAAAAAAGAAAATAAGAAGATGCAGCAGAACAGGGAGATGAAGTGGCACAAGAGAGTAATTGCCTCTCTCCCATTCCAGAAGGTTCCAGGATCCGTTTCTGGAGGTGTCTAATGAGAATACCAGAAGACACAGAAAAACACACAGTGAATGGACAAAGAAGACAACGGAGGGGAAGGGGGGGGGCGTTTGAAATAAATAAAAATAAATCTTAAAAAAAAAAAACTTAAGGGATTTTATAATAGCGTCACTTAATTCATATAATATACAATTCATCCATTTAAAGGGTATAATTCAATTTTCCTATGCATATTTTACATAAATGGAATTATGCAACTGGTGAAAAAAAAGAAAAGAAAAAAAACTTATGGGATACTGTGAAAGCAGTCTTGAGAGGGAAATTAATAGCTATAAATGCCTATATTAAAAAAGAGAGTGGTTAGGGGAAAACTACTTTGTTTAGTAATATTTTGACAATGCTCTTTGAATCATTAGTTTAAAAAGTTTAAAAACAATGCAAGTTATTGGTGGTAGGGTGAGATGTTATATATTTTTGTTTGATGTTATATATGTTTGTAAGTTCACAACTATTATACACTTATTGTTTATGTATGTTTATGTGTGATACATTTCAATAAATTTTAAAAAAAGAGCTAAACTCAAAGATTTAACTTGAAAAACTATAGAAACTAGAAAAAGAACAGCAAGCCAATCCCAAAGCAAGCAGAAGGAAAGAAATAATAAAGATTAGAACTAAAATACATGAAATTGAGAATAAAAAAACAATAGAGAAAATCAACAAAACCAAAAGTTGGTTCTTTAAGAAGATCAAGAAAATTCACAAACCCTTAGCTAGACTAACAAATAGAGAAGATGCAGATAAATACAATCAGAAAGGAAAGGGGGAAAGTTACAACTGAGCCCACACACACAAAAAAAGAATTATAAGAGGATATTATGAGAAACTACATGCCAACAAATTAGACAACCTAGATGAAATGGAAAAATTCCTAGAAATGCACAACCAATCTACACTGATGCCAAAAGAAATATGAGAACTTAACTAACAAATCACATTTAAAGAGATTGAAGCCATCATCAAAATTCTCCCACCAAAGAAGAGTCCTGGACAAGATGGCTTCGCAGGTGATTTCTACTAAGCATTTCAAAAAGAATTAACACCAGTCCTGTTTAGACTCTTTAAAAAAATTGAAGAGGAGGGAAAGTTACCTAACATTTTATTAAGCCAACATCACGCTAATTCCAAAGCCAGATAGAAATACAAGAAAAGAAAATTACAGACCAATCTCTCTAATGAACATCGATGCAAAAATTCTCAACCAAATACTCACAAATTGAATCCAACAGCACATCAAAGGATTTATACATCACGACAAACTCGGCTTTATTCCTGGTGTTCAAGGCTGGTTCAACATACGAAAATCGATCAACATAATATACCACATTAACAAATTGAAGGAGAAAAGCCACATGATCATCTCAATTGACACAGACAAGGAATTAAGATTTTTTTTGCATTTTAAAAAAAATTATTGAAATACATCACTCATGCATAAACATACATACAAAATAAGTGTATAATAGTTGTGAACTTACAAAACATAACATCAAACAAACATATATAATAGCTCTCCCTACCTCCAATAACTTGCATTGTGTTTAAACCTTTTTAACTAATGATTAAAGAACATTGTCAAAATATTACTACTAAACAAAGCATTTCTCCCCTAACCATTCTGATTATTATCTTTATATCATTTATATATCAACATACATAAACAATTAAGTGTATAGTAAAAGTTGTGAACTTACAAAGCAAACGTGCATAACATCATAAGGGGTCTCATATCAACCGTCCACCAACACCTTGCATTATCATGAGACGTTTGTTACAAACTATGAAAGAACACTGTCAAAATCTTACTACTAATCATAGTCCTTACCTTACATTTGGTGATTTCCTGCCAACCAACCCTACTATTATTTTTTAAATATATTTTTTATGACAAAGTGGTAAACTTATAAAATCATGCACATGTGCAGAATTCCCAGACAATAACCCCTCCATTAACATACCACAATGTGGTGTGTCATTTGCTACAGATAAAGTAACGTCACATGATTGTTACCATATCCATGGTGTACATTTGGCTCACATTTTCCATACTGCCTCAGTATCAACACAGTACATTTTTCACATAGATGCAAGAATATTATGTTATTACTACTAACCACATTCCATAGGTCACTCCAGCTGTATTTTTCCCATGCTTCTCCACATTCCTGACACCCTGCAGTAGTGATATACATTTGTTCTAGCTAACAAAGGACACTCTTGCATCTGTACCATCAAACACAATTCTCACCCACCTCTTGGTTTACTGTGCTATCCAGTTCCTAGATTATTCTCAAGCATTCTGTCAATTGGCATTTACATAAATGGACTACCATTTTCAGTCACATTCCCATTTATAAACTAGCTGTTACTCACTGTGTGCTACCATCCACTCCATACATTTCCACAATTGTACAGTAAAGCTAATTAAAACTTCTACATACATTAAACATCAGTCGTCCACTCAGTCTTTCTCTTATCTAAGAATCCACCACCTACCACCAGGTCTTGAAGATACCATCCAATAATTTCTTCTAGAAGTTTTATGGTTCTTGCTTTTTAGTTTTTTGATCCATTTTGAATTAATTTTTGGGTACGGTGTGAGATATGGGTCCTCTTTCCTTCTTTCAGTTATAGATGTCCAATTCTTTCAGCACCATTTGTTGAATGGATTGTTCTGCCCGAGCTGGTGAGTTTGACAGGTTAGTCAAAAATCACTTGACCATACCTGTGAGGGTCTGTTTCTGAACCATAAATTTGGTTCCATTGGGCTATTGTGTCTTTCTTTAGGTCAGTACCATGCTGTTTTTACCACTATAGGTAGGTATTATGATTTAAAGTCTGGAGATGAGAGTTCACTTTCCCTTTTTATGACGTTTCTGGCTATTCAGGGCTCCTTACCCTTCCAAATAAATTTAATGATCGTGTATTCAATTTTTTTCTTTAATGCTGGTGGAATTTATCAGGATTGCATTAAATCTGTGTATCAATTTGGGCAGAATTGACATCTTAATGATATTTAGTCTTCAAACCCATGAGCATGGAATGTTCTTCCAGTTAGTTATTTAGGCCTTTTTTAATTTGTTTTAACATTGAGTTGCCATTTTCTGAATACAAGTGTTTTACATCATTGGTTAAATTTATTCCTATTTGAGTTTTATCTGTCACTCTTTTGACACTTTCAGTTACTTTTATTGATACAATTTTCATTTCTAGACTCTCTTCCAGGCCCCTCTCTTCTGTCTTTTCTTTGCAGGCTCAAGCACACCTTTTAGTATTTCTTGAAATTCTGGTCTCTTGCTTAGAAATTCTCTCAGTTTCTGTTTATCTGTGAATGTTCTAATTTCACCCTCATTTCTGAAAGACAGCCTTGCTGGATATAAGATTCTTGACTGTAAGTTTTTCTCTTGTAGTATCTTAAATATATCAGACCACTGTCTTCTTGCCTCCATGGTTTCTGGTGAGAAATCAGTACTTAATCTTATTGGATATTCCTTATACGTTATGCATTGCTTTTCTCTTGCTGCTCTCAGAATTCTCTTTTTGTCTTTGGCCTCTGACATTCTGATAAATATGTGTCTTGGAGTTGGTCTATTTGGATTTTTCAGATGGGAGTATGTTGTGCTTCTTGGACAGGGATATCTATGTCCTTTAAAAGGGTTGGGAAATTTTCTATCATTATTTCTTTAAATATTCCTCCTGCCCCTTTTCCCTTCTCTTCTTCTGGGACACCCATGACATGTATGCTTGCATGCCTTTTGCTGTCATTTAGTTCCCTGAGATCCTGTTCAATTTTTTCCATTCTTTTCTTCATCTGTTCTTTTGTATGTTCTCTCAGAGACCATTTCTTCAAGCTCACCAATCCTATCTTCTGCCTCCTCAAATCTATTATATGATTCCAATGTTTTTTTAATTTCATTGATTGCACCTTTCATTCCATTAGATCTTCTATTTTTCTCTGTATGCTTTTAAATACTTCTTTGTGCTCATCCAATGTCTTCTTAATCCTTAATCTCTTTAGCCATCTCACTGAGTTTATTAAGGAGATTTGTTTGAACATCCGTAACTCGCTGTCTCAACTCCTTTGTCACCTGGAGGCTTATCTTGTTCCTTTAACTGGGCCATAGCTTCCTGTTTATTGGTGTGGATTTTAATTTGTTGTTGCTGTCTTCACATCTGGTTTACTAGATTATATTTTCTGGGTGCAGTTTTTCTCTTCGGTTTATGGCTTCCTATCATTTCTCCCTTGCTGGTTGCGCAGTAGGAGCCAAGCATGTAGTTGGTGCTGTAAGCTGTGGAGGTTCAAGCTGCCCTCATTACAGCAGGGACCAATGAAGCATCTTCCAACTTTTTCCTTTGCCAGATGTAGGGAGAGTCACAGCTGTGTAGAATAATCCACATGCAGGCCTAGGCTGTAGTTGCCCAGAGAGACTGATGATGATTCACATCCCTTTCTCCCCTGCCTGGGGCAGGGATGGAGCTGCAGATATGGGCAGCAATCTATACAGTGCAGGTCCAAGATGACCACAGTTGCCCTGGTAGACTTCTTATTTTCAGTCTATGCCAGCCAAAGTTACCTGCAGTCACCTATATAGGCTGATGCAGGATTCCTCAGGCTCCTCCCCACCAGAGGCAGAGCTGAACCCTAGGCTATGGATGCAGGCTGATCTGTGTGAAAGAAATTGGTTCCTGCCGACACTGAGGATTTCAGTCAGCCCGGCCTCCCCTTAGGCTGGGGGCAGAGTCAAAATGGTGATTACTGGCCTCTTGCTGGCTTGGGCTGGTTCACACCCCAGTTGTTCCCAGGGTTATCTTTTAGCCAGCCAAGTCTACCAATCAGTAGCTGAAATGGACAGCCAACCATCTCCTCCTCCCGTTTCTGGGAAATGAAGCTTCCAATTTCCGTCACAGAACAGTTTCCGGGGCGGCTTCTGCCGCCAGAGTAGGACAATCACCGGCCTCCAAGGCTTGGCCAGTAATTTCCCAGAGAGAATGGCACAGGTACCCACAGCTTTCTCCCTGCTGGAGGTGGCACTGGGGCCTCGGCTACAGCTGCAATATGATCTGGATGGAAAGAAGCCAGTCCCCACCAGCACTGTGATATTCAGTCCGCCCCGCTTTCCCTCGTGCGAGGTGCAGAGTTAAGAAGGCAGCTCCCAGCCTCTTTCTGACTTGGACAGGCTCAAACTTTAGCTGTTCTCAGGATTATACTGTAGCCCGCTGAATTTCCTCATCAGTTGAAACTGGTGCCCAACCGTCTCTTCCTCCCCCATTTTGGCAAAATGGAGCTTTTGATTCCAGCCACGGAACAGCTCCTGAGGCAGCTCGTGCCTCCAGTGGAGGATAGGCACCGGTCTCTGTGGCATGGGGCACTCTACTTATGAGTCTTCTCTGCAGATGGGCAGTCTCCTCCTTCCACTCCTTCAAGGGTCTTGCAGGATGCTCTTCTGGCCTCCTGGAGCCCTCAAACTGGTGCTTCAGCTAGCTCCACAGAGTTCTGGGTGTTTGCTATCTGCCCTGTAGCGGGAGCTGACTCTGGGAGCTCCTTACTCTGCCACCATCTTGCTGGTTCTCCCAGCATCCTTTTTTGATAAAAACACTTCAAAAGATAGGAATAGAAAGAAAATCCTTCAACCTGTTAAAAGGCAAATGTGAAAAACCCACAGCCAACACTGTACTCAAAGGGGAAAGGTTGAAAGCTTTCACTCTAAGATCAGGAACAAGACAAGGAAGCCCACTGTCAGCACTGTTACTCAATATTGTACTCAGAGTTCTAGTTAGGACAATTAGACAACAGAAAAAATTAAGGGTATCCAAATAGGAATAAAAGAAGTAAACTTTGTTTGCAGATGACATAATCCCATACTTAAAAAATTCTGAAGTATCCACAACAAAGCTACTTACTCTAATAAATGAGTTCAGCAAAATGGCAGGACACAAGATCAACATGCAAAAATCAGTCATGTTTTTGTTCACTAGTACTGAACAGTCTGAGGAGGATATCCAGGGAAATTCCACTTTCAGTAGCAACAAAAAACCTCAAATACCTAGGAATTAATTTAACCAAAGAGGGAAGTGGATTTTGGCTCAACAGATAGAGCGTCTGCCTACCATATGGGAGGTCCAGGGTTCAAACCCAGGGCCTCCTGACCCATGTGGTGAGCTGGCCCACGCGCAGGGCTGATGTACGCAAGGAGTGCGCCCTGCGAGGAGTGTTGCCCACGCAAACAAAGCACAGCCTACCCAGGAGTGGCGAAGCATACACAGAGAGCTGACACAGCAAGATGACACAACAAAAAGAGACATAGATTCCCAGTGTCACTGTCAAAAATGCAAGCGGACACATAAGAACACAAGGTGAATGGACACAGAGAGCAGACAACAAGGGGTGGGGGGGGAGAGAAATTTTTTAAAAAATTTTAAATCTTAAAAAAAAAAAATTAACCAAAGAGGTACAGAGCCTATATGCAGAAAACTACAAAAGAATTCTAAAAGATATTTAAAAAGACCTAAATAAATGGAAAGATATTCCGTGTTCATGGATTGGAAGAAAAAATATCATGAAGATGTCAATCTTACCCAAATGGATTTATATATTCAATGCAATACCAAACAAAATCCCAACAGTTTACTTTACAGAATTAGAAAAAGCAATTACCAAATTCATTTGGAAGGGATGGTGCACCAGAATAGCCAAAAGCATTCTAAAAAAGAAGAGTGATGTGGGAGGAATTTTACTGCCTGACCTTGAAACATATTACAAAGCTACAGAAGTCGAAACAGCAAGGTACAGTGGAAAAGACTTGAGAGTCCAGAAATAAATCCTCACCTATACGGTCAACTTAATGTTAACGGGACAAAACAGTCTCTTCAACAAGTGGTGCTGGGACAACTGGATATCTATAACTAAAAGAATTAAAGAGGCCCCCTACTTCACTCCCTATACAAGAATCAACTCAAAATGGATCAAAGGCCTAAATACAAAAGCCAGGACCATAAAACTAGAAGAAAATGCAGGGAAACATCTTCAAGACCTTGTAATAGGTGGTGATTTCTTGGAACTTACACCCAAAGCACATGCAACAAAAGAAAACATAGATAAATGGAACCTCCTCAAAATTAAGCACTTTCGCACTTCACAGGACTTTGTCAAAAGGGTGAAAAGGCAGCCGACTCAGTGGGAGAAGATATTTGGAAATCACATATTCGATCAGGTTTAATATACAGGATATATAAAGAGATGTTACAACTCAGCAATAAAAAGACAAATGACCCAATTAAAAAATGGGCAAAAGACTTGAATAGACATTTGTTCAAAGAAATACAAATGGCAAAAAAACACAGGAAGAAACGCTCAACATCACTACTGATTAGGGAAACGCAAATCAAAACTACGAGATATCATTTCACACCTATCAGAAAGCCACTATTAAAAAGACAGAACTATAAGTGTTGGAGAGGATGTAGAGAGATAGGAACACTTATTCCTGGTGGTGGGAATGTAGAATGGTATAGCCACTGTGGAGGACTATTTGGCAGTTTCTAAAGAAGTTGAATATAAACTTGCCACATGACCCTGCAATACCACTGCTGGGTATATACCCAGAAGAACTGAGAGCAGTGACATGAACAGGCATATGCACACTGATGTTCACATACTGGCATTATTCATGATTGCCAAAACCTGGAAACAACCCAGGTGTCCATCAACTCATGAATGGCTAAACAAAATTGTGTATTCACACAATGGAGTATTATGCAGCTGTAAGAAGATATGAAATTGTAAAGCATATGACAACATGGATGAACCTGGAGGACATGTTGAGCGAAGCAAGCCAGACACCTAAGGACAAATACTGTTTGACTATGTTACTATGAACCAGATATATAGTCTAACATATTGTATGACTCAAAAAAAATTATATCCAGTACACTTGAAAAATGGAAATAAATATATATATATAGACAAAGTCTTAAAAGAAAAAAGATATATGGGTGTATGGGTATTTTTTGTTCTATTCTTATTTCAACTTTCCTGTAAATTTGAAATTATTCCCAAATAGTTTTTTTCAAAAAAAGTTGTTTTGATGTTTCATTTATAAAATCTAAAGCTTCTTTAAAAAGAATTTTTTAAAAAGCACTAAAAAATAGTTTTGTTTTACAGTTCCACAATTAGTGAAATTCATTTAGGTTTTTTCTCCATATATACAAGGTGAAGGTTGAGCTAGATATGCTTGAAGACTCCATTCTGCCCTTAACTGATAAATATTACATAAAAGTAATGTGGTAAGGGAGTAAATGAAAACTCTAAGCTGAAGAGAAACATAATCAAAAAGTACATTTCAGGGAAGAGGACTTGGCCCAATGAATACGGCATCCGCCTACCACATGGGAGGTCCGCAGTTCAAACCCAGGGCCTCCTTGACCCGTGTGGAGCTGGCCCATGCACAGTGCCGATGCACGCAAGGAGTGCTGTGCCATGCAGGGGTGTCCCCCGCGTAGGGGAGCCCCACGCATAAGGAGTGCGCCCCATAAGGAGAGCTGCCCAGTGCGAAAGAAAGTGCAGCCTGCCCAAGAATGGCGCCACACACACAGAGAACTGATGCAGCAAGAAGATGTAACAAAAAGAAACACAGATTCCTGGTGCCACTGATGAGGATAGAAGCAGTCACAGAAGAACACACAGCGAATGCACAGAGAGCAGACGACTGGGGGCGGGGGAGAAATAAATCTTAAAATAAAAAAAAGAAGTACATTTCAGATTCTCATTGCTATACTACTAAATATCATATAGTGTGATCTCTGTTTCTGTCAAACCTCTTATCTTCAGAACCACAGAAAGGGCAGTATTTTATATTTTCTCCCAAGTTGTGATTGTCTGAATTTATTTCACATATACCACAATTCTCTGCACAATTTTTTGTTGTGGTTTACTCTTGGAACACAAGTTCCACCAAAAAGGGCAGGGGGCAGGGGAGGGGAAAAGGGATGTAGGGACTTCCTTTATCCTACCACTGACATTATTTCTTATCAAGGCACCTGAAACATGCTATTACTAAAGAGAAATCCCACTGCCTTTTAAATCCAACCACAGGTAAATACATTATGCCTGGTCTCTCTCAGCTTGGTTTTCTTACAAGACTCAGGGTTATATGTTTGTATCATATATTCAGCGGGCAATTGATAAGCACTGGTTGATATTTATCTTCACTTGATACAATTATAATTCCTTTAGGATCAGATTCACACAGCTTCATTGCTTAACTTCAAAGTGATCACTTTTCTACCTTGATCAACTTCCACTTCAGTTTTCTATTAAGTATTCACTCGGGACTTGTTCCATTGTACTTACTGCTGAAGGAACCCAAACGGTCCATTTCCCCACTTAGCAATGACTGCTGCTGTGATCTTCCTCAATGCAGAGCTCCTTCAAGATCTCAAACTGGCAAACACAGCAAAGCTTGATGATTCCCTATGAATGAACATAAGTGGTACAGAGATAAGGATATAATTGAAAGGGACAAGATAAAGAGAAGATAATGCAATGTATTCAGCTCTAAGACATTCTAGCTTTAAATGCTGAGCAAATTACTTTACCTCTATAAACCTGTTTCTTCGTCTGTAAAATGGGGTATAATATCATAGTAGCTACCTCCTAGAATTGTGAGTTAAATATAATCAAATATAAAAATCCATATAAATAACATAGGACAGTGTTTGGCCTATACTAAGCCCTCTAAAAATGCTACATTGTTATAATAAAACATCATTTCTCTCCTTAGTCCTCCTTCTTTTGGGGAACTGACCCTCCGCATTTCATAAATTTCTGATGGGGTTGCCAATCACAGTACTTAATCTGTCACCCCCATACAAGCTCAAGCAACCAGAGCTCTTCTTACAAAACTATGAATCTTGAGTAAAACATGCAAGAACTGAAGATAGTTGAAGGTCAGTCATTCACTAGTCAAAGAATTTGGTCACACTGAGATCCTCAGAGTGGTCCAACTCTCTCAATTTTCTATCTTTCCAATAAAACTTTGAATCTGAATGAATTTCTGTTTTGGAAACCAAGGAATCTTGACTAATACAGCATTCATTTGTTCAGTCATTTCCTTTCAACAAATATTTAATAGGTATGTACACTGTATCCTCCTTGAAGGCAAAAATGATTGCATATTTCCCATTTGTTGGGTCAAAGAACACCCCTCCTTTATATTACTGCTTTTCAGGAATTTTTCACATTCTATTTTGTGGAGATTATTTCTGAATCCATTTCTTTTTTTCGTTTCTAGGTGAAATTAAAGCAGGGACTAAATCTAACACAAACGTGGATGTCTTCAAACAGCACGCATCATACCACACACATTGAAGAAACTCAATAAATGAGTGCAACGGACAAAATGTTAGTTCTATAATAGGCTGATTCACGTCTTTTGTTCTTATAGTGATTTCTTTCGCTTTGATATTTTTACACTGGGGAATAATTCATTAAACTGGGGAATATTCATAAAGAGCATGGCTGTCAACGAACTTTTTCTTTTGGAGGGTGGGAAGGCGGTGTTTTCCTCTGCTGTAGTCTCAGGAAAAGCTGGTTTTTGAAGAAAAATGAGTTTAGCAAGGGGTATTATGCCCTCAGTAATAAAATAACCGTTGACATTCATTGAGCTTTTTTCCCATATGCCAAGTATTGTGGTATCACTGGATGTGGATTATTTCTTCGTATCCCACAACCTTCTGAGGCATACTTTTTTAAAGTAAAGGAAACAAAGATGACATTCCCACAACCTTCTGAGGCATACTCTTTCAAAGAAAAGGAAACAAAGATGACATTCTTCGTGTAATGTCTTACAGGTAGTGAACAGCAGTGCCATTTTAACCAAGCTAATAAGAAGGGTCAAGTAAACGGTACGTACAATAGTCCGATAAACCACCAACTTTCAGCACACCCCACATCATAACAAAGTAGGGCAATAAGCAGAGTCGTCGTTTTCTCTTGCTTTCTTCTCACAAGAGACCACGTTTCTGACACTAACATCTCTTGAGAGGAAAGGCACCAGCTCCAAATTTACATTTGCCAAATTCAAAGCCGACACTGGGAGAGGAAGGAATGTACTGTGAGCAACCGGATTCAGTGCGGTGGACAAAAGGGTGAAGAACTGGAGTTTCGCAGACCTGGGTTCAAATTCTCACTTCACTCTTTACTAATTATGATCTTGGGCAAGTCATTTTACCTGAGCCTCGCTCAGTTCTCCTCACTCTAAAATGAAGCTAAACCTTGCAAGGCCTAATTAAAAATCCGACGTGGTAACGTGGTCAGAGGCAAGACACAGAGTGGCTGTTACTGGTGGTGTTATGCGCGCCACTGCAGACAGGAAAACCGAGGGCTGGATACGCCAGGCGCGGGGCGGGGCCCGGAGGGGGCAAGTCCTGCCGGCGCCGCCCTCATCCTCACCGCGCGGCAAGGCCCGGAGACGTCCGCCCGCCCGCGCGTCTTCCCCGGAGCCGGAGCCGCAGCCGCAGCAAGCCTCTCGTTTCCCGCCGCCCCTCGTCGTGCCCGCATCCCCCACGCTCCGTTACAGCGGCTTGGGCCCCAGCCTGGCCGTGCTGCCTGGCGCCTCACCTCGCCGAGTCCCCTCCTCCGCGCCCAGGAGTCGCAGCCCGCGTGCACACCCCTCGACCTACGTGCTCGCTCCCGGGCGACGCAGGCGGGCTTGCGCCGGGTGCCGCGCGCCCGCCGCCCCCGCCCCCTGCTCCTCCCCGGCGCCTCCGCCCCCCACGGCTCCCTCAAAGGCCACCACTACTTCTTTGCCCACTCTCCGGGTCTCGCCGCCGCCCTTCCGGTTGAGGATTGGAAGGATAGAGTTAAACAGCTTGCTTGACTTTTGAGTCCGACCAATATTCACTAACTGCCGCGTGGCACGTTGCCGCTTGTCAGTGGCTTCCCCGTGTGTGGTGTCATTTGATCCCTTCCACGGTGCGGTGAGGTGAACTGGGACCTCACCAGTCCATCTCTTTTGTTTTTCTAACATTTCCACCTTCCATCCCCTGTTACAGTAAGGGCACCTGAGGCTAAGGGACTGGACCCAAGGACGGCAAGCTGTGGGCACCTCTGGAATCCGGGTCTTTCTCATGGAGTGCTGCTCATGGATTAATTAGACTGAATGTTTCAGGGATGAACAGGGCACATTTTATTCAGATACTTCTGGAACGTCGAAATTATCTTCTTTGGAAAGAACCATCCCTTCTTTGGGCTTCAGAGGTACAAACTGAGGCGAAATGAAAGGATGCGGTGGTCCACTGTGATGTCAACCTTGAGGGCTAGGTATGTTCCAACATCCCTTACTACTACTATTAATTTTTGTAATAGCTACCATTTGTCGAGTATTTATAGCATGCCAGGCATTGTACTGAGCAGGTTACACGTATGGTCTTACTTAATCTGCAAAAACAATCCTAGGAAGTAAGTATTACTGTTACCCTCATTTTCCAGGTGAAGAAGTTTAGGTTCTGGGCATATAAATAATTTGGGATCACACTGCTAGGAAGTGTTGGGGAAGGGGACTCAAATCCGGGTTTATCATACCATTATGCTGTTGTATTAGTTTACAAGTTTGTCTTTGATAAAGTGGCCCGACCTCTTAGAATTCATTTACACTTTCTGCCTGTGCTACGTCTTTATTCATTTTTAAGTAGATGAATAATACAAATTTATTGTTTAAAAAAATCAGAAAAGCCACAGGAGCAAAATGATGTGAAACTCAGTTCCCACCACCTTCAGTAAGCAATTATTTTGATTTACACCCTTCCAGATGTTTTCCTACTTATGATGTCAGTAAATATATTAATAGGATAGTTTCACATTTGATTTATCTTGAAAATCTATTTATTTATTCATTCAAAAGATATTTAATGATCAGACACTCCTCCAGGTGCTGGAAATCTAGTAGTGAACAAAACAAAGTCTCTGCCTCATGAAATCATAGTGTAGTGGGGGAAATTTACAATAAGCAATACACCTAATATATTGCAAAATAATAAATAATGCCAGATAGATAGTAAATTCTATGAAAAAAATCAGAAGTGATATATGGGAGTGTTCTTTTAGTTAGAATAGACAGGGAAGACCTAGAAGTGGAGGGGGAACATAAACAGAAATCTAATCATTTAGGGAAAGGGAGGTATATGGATTTCTAGGGGGAAGGTCTTCTCAGAGAAGAGAAACAGCAGGTGTAGTGGCCCTGAGACTGAAAAACTTGCTTGGCTTATTGGAGAAGCAGCAACAAGATCAGTTTGGCTGGAGCCCTGCAAACTAACAAAATAAAGTGAGAAACAGACAGGAGACCAATCATTTATCATCTGGTAAGCCATGGTTGGACTTTGGATTTTGTTGGGATGTGACAGAATACCACGGAAGGACTGAGACCGAAGTGATCAGATTTGTTTATTGTTTGGGTTTTTTTTTTTGTTTTAAAGGTTATTTTATTTATTTCTCCCTATCCCCTCATTGTTTACACTTGCTGTGTCTGTTTGTCTTCCTATTTTCTTTAGGAGGCACCTGGATTCAAACCTGGGACCTCTGCCCACATCAGAGGGAGGCGCCTAATTGCCTGAGCTACCTCAGTTCCCTGCTTTGTTGCATCTTTCATTATGTTTTCCTTCTTGTGTCTCTTGCTGCATCATTTTCTTGTGTCAGCTTCCCACACCTGCCCATTGTGCCAGCTCCCTGTCTTCTTTAGGAGGCACTGGGAACCAAACCAGGGACCTCCCATGTGGTGGGTGGGAGCCCAATCACTTGAGCCACATCTACTTTCCATATTTGTTTTAAAAGGATCATTCTGGAAGCCATGTGGAGAGTAGACAATAGAAGCATTACAACTGCCCTTTAAAGCATAAATTGGCCTTTTACACAGCAGTTTAATAGATACTTATTCATGTAGGTATTTCACCTGTATCTTTATGACCACTCCCACCTTCTCTCCTAAGTGGAGATAGGGTCAGACTCTGAGCAAATACCTTCTTCATGTCTTTCTCACTTAACCTGAAACTTTTTGAGACTGACTAGGACACATATATGGATCTGGAAGTCAAGATTATCAAGAAACGGAATATAAGTCAATATTGTACCATTGTGGGAAAAACAATCAGACATATAGTAAGATCTGTTCATTGAAAACATAGCATTCAAGGACTTGAAAATAACTTTTCTTCTTCACATGATGTTAGGCCTCCATTAGAATTTTAAGTCCCAGTTTGGTCTTTGTGCTTAAAACAGATGCGGAGAAGTTAAAATACGCAGTGAGAGGAATAATAACTGATTAAGGAAATGCTAAAGAACAGATTCGGAGAAGAAATGGTAAATTCTGTTTTGGTTTTGTGTTTCACAATCTGAGTAGAAATGACATGAATCTGGAGCTCAGGGGAAAAGTCAAGGCTAAAACTATGTAACTAGGGGAGCGGATGTAGTTTAAGTGATTGAGCACTTGCTTCCCATGTACACGGTCCTGGGTTCAATCCGCAGTACCTCCTTACCAAAAAATTGTATAACTGCTTTAGAGTTGTTTATTTGTTTTGTTTTATTTTGTTTTTAATTTTATTTATTTTTCTCTCCCCCCCCCCCCATTCCCCATTGTCTGCTCTGTGTGCATTCACTGTGTATCCTTCTGTGTCTGCTTGCATTATCCAGTGGCACTGGGAACTGCGTCTCTTTTTTTTGCATCATCTTGCTGCATCAACTCTCTGTGTGTGTGACACCTCTCTTGGGCAGGCTGTACTTTTTTCACGCAGGGTGGCTCTCCTTACAGGGCACACTATCCTTGCACGTGGGGCTCCCATACGCGGAGGCACTTGTGCATGGCAGGGCCCTCCTTACATGCAGCAGCTCTGCGCATGGACCAGCTCACCACACGGGTCATGAGGCCCTGGGGATTGAACCCTGGACCCTCCATATGGTAGACAAACGCTCTATCAGTTGAGCCACAGCCGCTTCCCTAAAGTTGTTTCTTTGGATGTGTGTTTTCCTTAGTTAGACAGAGCTTCTTGAAAACAAGGACTGTCTGTGCCTTCTTTGTAACTTCAGTGTTCAGAAGTGCATCCTTAACGAATATTTGTGAAATGAGCAAGTGAAGGCAAAGGTATGGATGAAGTTACTCAGGCAAATATGTAAGGTAAAAAACACTCTGTGCTTTCATTGGAGGCTCAAGCACCTGAATATGACTTATAAGTAGGGTGACTATAAATCCAGGTTTGCTCAGAGTGATCCTGTCACTATCACCGCATTTCACTCTCAAAAGTGTTTGTACAATAAAT
This sequence comes from Dasypus novemcinctus, assembly GCF_030445035.2. NCBI lineage: Eukaryota > Metazoa > Chordata > Mammalia > Cingulata > Dasypodidae > Dasypus > Dasypus novemcinctus. Next base: position 42,143,834 of record NC_080693.1, read on the forward strand.
TATATGGTGGTTCTCTGTAAAAGACCCTTCAGAATCTAGCACCTGCCCATTTCTTTTTCATCACTTCCCTGTCTTAAACTCCTTTCTGCAGCTTGACCAAGGTACTTCCAATTCTCCTTTTATACTCTATTACCTCCAAACCTCCTATCTTAGTTTTCCAGGGCTGCTGTAACAAAGAACCACAGAGTACTTCGATTTAAACAATAGGAATTTTATTGTCTCACGGTTTTGGAGGCTAGAAGTCCAAGAATTACAAAATGAAGGTGTCAGAAGGATTGTGTTTTCCCTGAAGTCTGTAGTGTTCTGATAATAGCTTGTTGGCATTCCATAACTCAGTCTCTACTTCTCACCTGGTCATCTGTCTCCTGTTCCTTCTGTGTCCAAATTTGCTTTGCTTACAAGGACTTCAGTCATTTTGGGTTAAGGTCCATCCTTGTACAGTTTGGATTCACCGTAATTAATAACATCTTCAAAGATCCTATTTACAGGGAAGCAGATGTGGCTCAAGTGATTGAGCTTCCACCTACCATATGGGAGATTCTGGGTTTGGTTTCCAGTACTTCCTGGAGAAGACGAGCAAGACAGCAAGCTGGTGTGATAGGCAGGTGCAGCAAGCTGGTGCAAAAAAATGACCCAACAGGGAAACACAAAGAAGAGAGACAGTGCAAGACACAACAAAGCAGGGAACTGAGATGGCTCAGGTGATTGGGTGCCTCTCTTCCACATGGGAGGTCCCAAGTTTGGTTCCCCATTTCCTCCTAAAGAGAAGACCACACAGCATATGGACACAGAGAGCAAACAGTGAGTGCAAACAGCGGGGTGGGGAGGGGGCAGTGGAATAAATAAAATAAAATTTTAAATAAAGACCCTATTTACAGATGGGTCTACATCTTCAGAACCAGAGATTAGGACTTGAACATGTCTTTGTGGGGGACATGATTCAGTCCATAATACTTCGTTTGCCAAAGTAACTCCTATCTCATGTTAGACATCACTTCCTCGGGAATACCTCTCCTGACCCCCACAAGTCTGGATTAAGTAACCCTCTTACATGCCACCAGTGTATCCTGTGTTCAGTCTATCATAGCAGAGATAACTAATTGCCTGTTTTCTTTTCGTTTTCTTTTTCTTAAATTAGAATTAGAGAAGTTGTAGGTTTAAAGAAAAATCATGCATAAAATACAGAGATCCCATATACCACCTTATATTAACAACTGCATAAGAGTGCTGCATTTGTTACTATTCATTGAAGGACATATTTATAATTGTACTATTAACTATAATCCATCATTTACAATAGAGTTCAATGCATTGTACAGTCTTGTAGATTTTTAAAATTGTCTTCCTAATTATATAACATAAAATTTCCCCTTTTAACCACATTCAACTTTATAAATATATAATTCTATACTGTTTACATTTACAGTGTTGTGCTACTGTCACCACCATCCATTACCAAAACGTTAGTCAACCCAAACAGAAACTGTATAATTTTAACATTAATGCCTTCTTTCTTATTTCTTCCCTTACTATACTATAAGCTCCATGAGGCAAAGGATTGCATTTCATTCACCTGTCTATCCCTAGGGCCTTAACATGTACTTAGGGATGCACTGAAAATGTATTTTGGCTCAGTGTTAAAATCAATAGTCAGCAGAAGCTAAATAGTACCATTGTAGAGTCAAATTCTGAGATTTAAGAACAAATCCAAGATATTGTCCATATTTTAAAAATTGTGATAATTTTATTTAAAATTTTAGTACATTTTTAAAGCTTGACATATGAGCAAGTATAATAATTTCTTAGTATTGTCAGCTGCTACATTGTTCCCATGGTCACTACTATATATTTGCTTTATAAAAGATACCCACTTTAAAATAATTTCTCTTTCTTCTCCCCCCCCCCACCGCTGCACCCTTCTTTGTCCGCTTCTGTTGTTGTCAGCAGCACAGGAATCTGTGTTTCCTTCTGTTGCATCATCTTGTTGTGTCAGCTCTCCGTGTGTGCAACGCCATTCCTGGGCAGGCTGCACTTTCTTTCATACTGGGCGGCTCTCCTTACGGGGCACACTCCCTGCACACGGGACCCCCCCATGTGGGGGGCACCCCTGTGTGGCACAGCACTCCTTGCACGCATCAGCACTGCGCATGGGCCAGCTCCACATGGAGATAGCCACTTTTGAATGAGATTGGTAGAAAAGCAAGATTTTTTACTAGGCCTGCCAATATAGGATATTGGTGATGATGATATTGCTACCAAGTTCTCAACTTTCTTTCCTTTCCAAGAGTAAGATCCTAGTCAACTCCTGGAATTGAAAATTTGATCAGTTATGATCAGTTTCACCAAAGTGACTCACAAACTAAACAAAAATGTTTTTTGAATTTCCAAAATCAGGTTTAAGATTGTTGGAGAGGGGAGTGGATGTGGCTCAATTGTGTTGATCACCTGCTTCCCACATGGGAGATCCTAGATTTAGTTTCTGAGGCTGCCTAAAAAAAACAAAAAAACAACGAGCAAAACAAACGGAAAAAACCAACTCAGGGGAGCCGATGTGGCTCAGTGATTGCGCACCGGCTTCCCACATAAGAGGTCCAGGTTTAATTCCTGGCCCCAGTACCTCAAAAAAGATTGTTGCAGGTTATTGCCTTCATTTGTGTTTTATTTCAGTTATTTCTCCTAATCTACTTAAAAAATCAAAGGTCTATACATAGCCATTTCTACTTCACTGTGGCCTGCCTGGCGTGGGCCTTAAAGTGATAGAACAGTTTTGATAATGAATGGTGGTATTGGTAGCACAACATTATAAATGTTACTAGTGCCTCTGAATTATATGCTCGAAAATTGTTAAAATGGGAAATTTTATGTTGATATGTGTTACCATAAGAGGGTCCCTAAAGATCTCAAAGGTAAAGAAGAGGGAAAATATCTGTTAAGGGACCCTACTGCATCCTACATTATAGGTAAAAAGAGTGAGCCTCAGAGAGGTAAAACTCCTTGCCTAAAGTCATTCAGTTACTAGGAAGCACAGCCAGAATTAAAGAAGACCTGTCCAGAATTAAAGACCTGTCCAAACAATTGCTCTCTCTCCCCTCCCATCCCTTCCTCCCTTCATCTCTCTCCCCCCCAACACTGCTTCTCAATATTTAAAACTGAAGTTTTAGCAGGTATCAGCATTTTCATAATGCTATGGCCATTATACAGAGTCTCTGTGACTTCAGGCCTTTGCTACCCATCTCTTCTGCCTCTTCTCCCCCAAATGAATTCTTTCTGATCTAGAGAAAGTGTAGGTTTTCTGTCTCATGAGTCATCAGGCTTTGGGAAGAATCCAAAAAGTTAGGTGAACTAGAATTTATTGTGCTGAGTGACTTCCGTTTATCAGAATTTTAAAATGTCATCTAGGCAACCTAGCTGCATGCTTTTCAGCCTGATACATAGGATCTCCACCTTTGACTATCAAACTGGCTTCTAAAGTATTTTGAGTTATTAGGTGACAGACAATCTTTACACTTTTGCAAATATAATTGCAATATATTTGAAATATAATTGCTAAGGAACCTGTCATAGTTTAATATCATTGAAAAAGTCTTCCTGAATTTGAATCCTGTCTCCATTCCTTACCATATTCAAGAATTTAGGCAAATTATCTTTCTGTGGCTGTTTTCTCTTCATTTATAAAATGAAAATAAAAATCCATGATTTAGAAGAGTTTTGTAAACTTGTGATGATGTATGGATAATACTTAGTTCATGGTGGGGGTCAAATAAATTATAACTGTAGTTATAATTTTATTTTATTTTATTTTTTAAAGATTTATTTATTTATTTTGTAGTTATAATTTTAGAAGTGCTCCACAGGGTAATCCTGGGGCTTGTTTATAACTTGCTGGAGGTGAAGTTGATTAGTGCTCAACATTAGAATTTTTCATTATTTGAATCAAGATAATGACTCTATAGGCCACCAGGCAATTAAACAATTTCCTTTGCTGCCCATTCCTTTAGCATCTTTCTAACTACAGAAAACTAAGGAAAGTGTACATTATCTCACAGATCACAGGGCGAATGTTTAGTTGCAATATAGGATGGATAATTGAGCCTTGCTTGCCTCAAATGGAGAACAAACTCAGAAACTATGCTTTATTTAATTAGTGTAAATAATGAACAGACTTAAGCACTATGAGCAATTAACTGCAAAGACTCTTCCTTAGAGTACATTAGCTACTATTGTAATCAAATAAAACTTAAAATAAGGTTAATTTGATGCATATTTGATGATGTATATAATTGTTGTGCTACATGATAATTAGGTCTTAAATGTTAAATGATTATAATTGGTTATTTTTACTCAGCTTTTCTAGTTTCTGTAATCATGCCAAGGACCACAGTTTTCTCTGAGACCCCTTACTATTTAAGCATGCACTCGAAAGTGCAAACATAATCTTGAAAATGGCACAGAGTTCCCCTCCCAACTGAGTGCTAAAAGTAGCTACTGTGTTCAAGGCTTTTTGTATATATTTTCTCATTTTGTTCCCTAAAAAAACCTTTCCAAAAGTAAGGCCCTAGTTGTTGTTAACTCCCATTTTACTGAAAGAGAAGCAGCAGAAAAGATGGGGGGAACTGGGGGGGAGGAGGGAAAATGGACTTGGCCCAGTGGTTAGGGCATCCTTCTACCACATGGGAGGTCCACGGTTCAAACCCCGGGCCTCCTTGACCCCTGTGGAGCTGGCCCATGAGCAGTGCTGAGGCACGCAAGGAGTGCCGCGCCACACAGGGTTGTCCCCCGTGTAGGGGAGCCCCACGCGCAAGGAGCGCGCCCCACGCTTAAGGAGAACCGCCCAGCGCAAAAGAAAGTGCAGCCTGCCCAGGAATGGCGCTGCCCACACTTCCCTTGCCGCTGATGACAACAGAAGCGGACAAAGAAACAAGACGCAGCAAATAGACGCAGAGAACAGACAATGGCGGGGCGGGGGGAAGGGGGGAGATTAAATAAATAAATCTTTAAAAAAAAAAAAAAGATGGGGGAGGAGAAAGTCAGTACAATAGAGCCTGATTAAAAACCCTTTAGGGGAGAGGGGATTTGGCCCAACGGATCCAAGGTTCAAACCCAGGGCCTCCTGACCCATGTGATGAGCTGGCCCATGTGCAGTGCTGATGCACGCCCAACGGATAGGGTGTCCACCTACCACATGGGAGATCCAAGGTTCAAACCCAGAGCCTCCTGACCCGTGTGATGAGCTGGCCCATGTGCAGTGCTGATGCATGCCGTGCCACGCAGAGGTGTCCCCTGCGTAGGGGAGCCCCATTTGCAAGCAGTGCGTCCCGCTAAGGCCGCCCAGTGCGAAAAAAGTGCAGCCTGCCCAGGAATGACGCTGTACACACCAAGAGCTGATGCAGCAAGCTGACGCAACAACAACAAAAAACAAGACACAGATTCCGGGTGCGCCTGACAAGAATATAAGCAGACAAGAAGAACACACAGTGAATGGACACAGAGAGCAGACAACTGGGGGAAGGGGGCCAGGGAAGGGGAGAGAAATAAATAAAAATTAAATCTTAAAAAAAAAAGACCCTTTCGGACCCTAAATAACAAAAAATATTATGGTGCCTACCATGTAATTTAAAATAAATATATGATAAGCTATAAATAGGTATAAGGGAAACAATCAAAAGTTCTGATTTTTCCTATGATGACGTCTTTGGTTATTTTTAAATATCATAAAAGTGTATATATGTGTTTGTTCTTCATTATTTTGGTGCCCTGTTTTGCTAGTGCCTTTTTTTTTTTTTCCTCTTCCCTCCCCCCCCACCCCGGTTGTCTGTTCTCTGTGTCTATTTGCTGTGTCTTCTTTGTCCGCTTCTGTTGTTGTCAGCAGCACGGGAATCTGTGTTTCTTTTCGTTGAGTCATCTTGTTGTGTCAGCTCTCCGTGTGTGCGGCACCATTCCTGGGCAGGCTGCACTTTCTTTCGCACTGGGCGGTTCTCCTTTTGGGGCGCACTCCTTGTGCGTGGGGCTCCCCTACGCGGGGGACACCCCTGCATGGCATGGCACTCCTTGCGCGCATCGGCACTGCGCATGGGCCAGCTCCACACAGGTCAAGGAGGCCCGGGGTTTGGACCGCGGACCTCCCATGTGGTAGACAGACACCCTAACCACTGGGCCTAGTGCCTTAAGTACAGGTTTATTTACCTAATCAGTAATCTTGCACTGAGAATACTTACAGAAAAATGGATTAGTCAACAGTGCCAAGTACTAGGAAGTCAAAGATAAATAATTAAAAAGTGATCATTGAGGAAATGATGTTATCAAAATGGTAGAGTAAGACGCTCCAGAGTTTATTCCTTCCAGAGAAACTTTAAGCAACAAGCAAAAACTGACAGAACCATTTTTTACAGAGCTCTAGAAAAAATTTATAGGGTTGTAGTAACAAGGTGAGTGCTGAACCAAGAAGAGGGTGACTTGAAAACAGGAGGAGAACCTTACCTTGTGGTGCCCTTGCTGGCCCTACTCTACCCCTTCCCCAGCTCGACCATACTTCCAGTGTGGGTCTCTCCTCCCAGTTCTGGAGGAAGCAGAGTAACTTTTGTGCACTTACTAGGATGCATGTACATCTATGCCAGTCTGTCTGGTGACAGCCGGAAAGACTGAACCAGAGCCCTTGTCTCAGGCTTGCCATCCCCAAACTTGCCCTGCATGTAGAGACGGCTTACAAGACAGATAGAACCCTGTAGAAGAACAATGACTGAGTCCCTGGCATGGGACATACACTGTAGCACCGGGTCTAGGAGGAAATATTACTTCCTAGGGGAAAAGGGACATTCAGATCCCTGTAAATGGGATTCTTATGGCCATGTGTGCACAGCCAGGACAAAATGCATGCTCAGAAAAGAGGAAGGAGAACCCTGCGCTTTTGCCTCAGGCTGTTCTTTTTATTTTTTTATCTTTCATTTTTATTTTTTGGCTTTTATGGAGGAGATATATTTTGGGGTAGAAGCTTATAGTTTACCAGGCCATAAAGCAGCAGGCTGTTATTTTTAAACCATTGTCAAACAGGCTAAGCTCTGAAGAGCACGCCCATGAACCAGTCTGCAAAGACTGGGAAAGTTTTTTTTGTTTGTTTATTAGCTCCTGGCATTTAAGGAAATCTCTGTCATAACACTGGTTGGATACCAGCTTACGGAATAGAAGCTTCAGTGACTCATTTCCAGAGGTAACACATTACAATATCAAAATGTCCAGGTTGCAACAAAGATTACCAGACATACAAAAAACAAGGAATGAAACCCGTGCAGTAGAGCAAGATAAAGCATTAGAGGACCAAAACTTGGACATTATCAGACAAAGACTTTTAAAAAATTGTCCTGAAGCGTATATAGCTCAGTGGTTGAGCATGCACTTCACATATACGAGGTTCCAGTTTCAATCCCTGGTATCTCCTTTTAAAAAAAAAAATGTCCTGAGTATGCTCAAAGAGCTAAAGGAAAACACGAACAAAGAACTATAAGAAACCAGGAAAATGATTGATGAACAAAAGAGAATGTCAATAAAGAGAGAGATCATGAAACCAAATAGAGCTAAAGAAATGAATTCCCTAGAAGGGCTCAATAGCAGGTTAGAGCTGGTAGAATAATCAGTGAACTTAAACATAAGACATGAATTTTTTTTGGTTTAAGGAGTAGAAACAGAAGAAAAGTGAGCAAAGCCTGAGAGACCTGTGGGACACCATCAAGCATGTCAATATGCGCCACATTATGGAAGTCCCAGAAAGAGAAAGGGGCAGAGAGAGCGTTTGAAGAAATAATGACTGAAACTTTCCAAATTCAATAAAAAATATGAATATATACATCCCAGAAGCGCAAAGAACTCTAAACAGGATAAAACCAAAAAGCTCCAAGGTCTGGATCATTAGGAGTCCCTGCCTTGATTGGATTCTTGTAGTTTCATCACAGGGCATGATAGTACTAAGAGATGCCCTAAAGGATCTCTTGTATTCCAGGCATACTCTCCCTGCCTCGTTTGTATAGTGACTGTCCAATTTCTCCTTGGCAATCAGGATCAGTCACTCTAGCCAGTACAGTAAGTCCCTTCTTTGCTTGTAGATTCAGAGGCATAAGGAACCCCAAGTGACCAGTGGCAGTCTTAACTTCCAGTTCAATAAAATCATTGTTTTGTCTCCTGGTGGAAGCACTCTTCCTTTTGGAACCCTGACCAGCAAAGAATAAGGTCTTGTAGACAGGAAGCAAAAATTTTTCTAGTAGATCCCTAGAGGTAGTAGTGAGTGGCACTACCATTTCCACCCCTCAATTCCTACACCTGCAAATCCTGGCTAGGTGAGAAACAGCATCATAGATTGGATGATGATTTAGAGCATATACAACCTCCTGGAGAACATTGCCACACCCTTGGAAGGTACTACTGCATAGTTGGTGCTGTAATTTAGTCTTCAGAACACCATTCAACCATTCTGTTAATCCAGTTGCTTTAGGATGATGGAGAACATGGTAAGACCAATGCATTCTGTGAGCATAGACCCACTGTCATATTTCATTTACTGTGAAGTGAGTTCCTTGATCAGAGGCAATGCTGTATGGAATAGCAGAGTGGCCTGTGAGGTAGTCTGTAAGTCTGCAGGTGGTAATTTTGGCAGCAGTGTTGTATACAGGGAAGGCAAATCCATACCCAGAGTGTCTATTCCAGTAAGAACAAAATGCTGTGCCTTCCATAATAGAAGTTTCCCTATGTACTCTATCTGCCACCTGATAGGAAGCTGTTCACCTCGGAATGGTGCCATATCTGGTACTGAGAATGGTCTCTATTCCTGGCAGATTGGGCACTCAGCAGTGGTGGTAACCAGACTTGGTGAGTGGAATTCTATGTTACTGAGCCCATGAATAATCTCTATGCTACCACCAAAATCCTCCTCTGCCAAGGTTTCCTTCTAGTGGGCATTCACATAGGACCTAACTATCTTCATGTTATATACCCATTAAGAGAGGTCTATCCACATATCCCTCCCCTATACCTCTTTGTCACCAATTTTCCAGTCATGTTTCTTCCAATTCCCTGATTACCCAGCCAAACCATTGGCCACATCCCATAAATTGGTATATAGACATATCTTTGGCCAGTTTTTCTTCCAAACAAAATGAGCCATCAGGTGAACTGCTCAAGATTCTGCCCCCTGGGAGGATAGGATTTCCCTTCCTCACTGTGGAGGATTTCCCTTCGCCACTGTCCTTTAGGGATGTCCCAAAAAAGGACTGTAGTGCTGCAGCTGCCCACGTTTGGATTTTGCTTGCATATCTTGCAGAACCATCTGTAAGCTAGGCCTTAAATTTCTCTTCCTCAGTCAACTGTTCATAAAGAACTCTCCAAGAGACCTTAGTTGCAAGCCTGGAGAGAAACAGTAATGTGGCAAGATAAAGAACTCTCCAAGAGACCTTAGTTGCAAGCCGGGAGAGAAACAGTAATGTGGCAAGAAGGAAGGCAAAGGGCATTTGGGCCACTTCCTCATGCAACTTACTTTTTTTTTTTTAAAGATTTATTTTTATTTATTTCTCTCCCCTCCGCCCTCCACCTCAGTTGTCTGTTCTCTGTGTCCATTTGCTGTGTGTTCTTTTTGTCTGCTTCTGTTGTTGTCAGCGGCTCGGGAATGTATTTCTTTTTGTTGCGTCATCTTGCTGCATCAGCTCTCCATGTGTGCGGCACCATTCCTGGGCAGGCTGCACTTTCTTTTATGCTGGGCAGCTTTCCTTACGGGGTGCACGCACTCCTTGCGTGTCAGGCTCCCCTACGCAGGGGACACCCCTGCATGGCAGGGCACTCCTTGTGCACATCAGCACTGCACGTGAGCCAGCTCCACACGGGTCAAGGAGGCCCAGGGTTTGAACCACAGACCTCCCATGTGGTAGACGGATGCCCTAGCCACTGGCCAAGTCCGCTTCCCGATGCAACTTACTTTTGCCTTCAGAGGCTGCCCGAGCTCAGTCTCATATAACTCTTCCATTTGATGATGGAATGCTGGTGTGAAGTCTAACTTTATGACTTGGTAGGTCAGACAACAATCTAGTTCAAGATGGGCAGCTCAGGTCTCGTGGTAACTTGGTGGTCCATGGTTAAGTGTTTGGTTTCTATAAAGCCCAGTAGCAATCCAGAAACTGTTTCTCAGCAGGAGAATGCAGGAATATCTTCTTGTATTATGTTTGCTTTATTGCACTTTCCAAATACTGCTTTTTTTATAAACTGAAGGTTTTTGATAACCCCGCATCAAGCAAGTGTTTTGGTGCCATTTTTTCAAAGGCATGTGCTCACTTCATGTCTCTGTGTCATATTTTGGTAATTCTCATCATATTTCAAACTTTTCATTATTGTATGTGTTATAGTGATCTGTGATCAGTGATCATTTTGCGTTGCCATATAAGATGGCAAATTTAATCAAAATGTTGTATGTGTTCTGACTGTACCACTGACCAGTTTCCCCATCTCTTTCTATATTCTCTGGCCTCCCTTATTCCCTGAGACAACAATATTGAAATTAGGCCAATTAATAACTCCACACTGGCTTCTAAGTGAAAGGAAGAGTTGCACATTGCTTACTTTAAATTAAATGCTAGAAATGATGAAGCTTAGTGATGAAGGTATGTCAGAAGCCAAGATAGGCCAAAATCTAGGTCCCTTGCACCAAGCAGTTAAGTTGTAAATGCAAAGGAGAAGTTCTTGAGGGAAATTAAAAGTACTACTCCAGTGAACACATGAACGATAGAGCAAAACAGCCTTATTGCTGATAGGGAGAAAGTTTTAATGGTCTGCATAGAAGATCAGCTCAGCCACAACATTCCCTTAAGCCAAAGCCTAATCCAGAGCAAAGCCCTAACTCTTCAATTCTATGAAGGCTGAGAAAGGTAAGGAAGCTGCAAAAGAAAAGTTTGAAGCTAGCAGAGGAAAGAAACCATCTCCATAACATAAAAGTGCAAGGTGAAGCAGCAAATGTGGATCCAGAAGCTCTAAGATAATTGATGAAGGTGGCTACAGTAAACAACAGATTTTCAATGTAGATGAAACAGTCTCATATTGGAGGAAGATGCCATTTAAGACTTACATACTAGAGAGGAGAAGTCAGTGCCTGGCTTCAAAGCTTCAAAGGATAGACTGACTCTCTTGTTAGGGGCTAATACAGCTGGTTACTTTAAATTGAAGCCAATTCTCATCAACCATTCTGAAAATCCTAGGGCTCTTTAAGAATTATGCTAAATCTACTCTGCCTGTGCTCTGTACATGGAACATCAAAGCCTGGATGACAGCACATTTGTTTATAACATGGTTTACTGAATATTTGAAGGTCACCGTTGAGACTGACTGCTCAGGAAAAAAAAAAGATTACTTTCAAAATAGTACTGCCCATTGATAATGCACCTCATCACCCAAGAGCTCTGATAGAGATGTACGATGAGATTAATGTCATTTTCATGCCTGCTTACAACATCTATTCTGCAGCCTATGGGTCAAGGAGTCATTTCAACTTTCAAGTCTTATTATTTAAGAAATATATTTCATAAGGCTATTGCTGCCATAGATAGTGATTCCTCTGATGGAGCTGGGCAAAGTAAATTGAAGACCTTCTGGGATTCACCATTCTAGAACGCCATTAAAAACATCTGTGGGGGGAAACGGACTTTGGCCCAGTGGTTAGGGCGTCCGTCTACCACATGGGAGGTCTGTGGTTCAAGCCCCGGGCCTCCTTGACCCGTGTGGAGCTGGCCCATGCGCAGTGCTGATGCGCACAAGGAGTGCCGTGCTACACAGGGCTGTCCCCCGCGTAGGGGAGCCCCACGCGCAAGGAGTGCACCCATAAGGAGAGCCGCCCAGCGCGAAGGAGGGAGCAGCCTGCCGAGGAATGGCGCCGCCCACACTTCCTGTGCCGCTGACGACAACAGAAGCGGACAAAGAAACAAGACGCAGCAAAAAGACACAGAAAACAGACAACCGGGGGAGGGGAGGGGAATTAAATAAAATAAAAATAAATCTTTAAAAAAAAAAACAAAAAAAAAACATCTGTGGGGAAGGAGATGTGGCTCAAATGATTGAGCTCCTGCCTACCATGTGGAAGGTCCCATGTTCAGTTCCTGGTACCTCCTGAAGAAAACAAGCAAGACAGCGAGCTACCATGATGGACTGATGCAACAAAATGATGCAATAAGGAGACACAAAGAGGAAAGACAATGGGAGACACAACAAAGCAGGGAGCAGAGGTGGCTCAAGTGACTGAGCACCTCTTTTCCACATGGGAGGTCCTGGGTTCAGTTTCTGGTGTCTCCTAAAGAGAAGATGAGCAGACACAGCAAACAGTGAATGGAACACACTGAGCACAAACAACATTGGGGGGAGGGAATAAATAAATCTTTTTTTTTTTAAATCTGTGTTTCATGGGAGATGAAAATATCAACATTAACAGGAGCTTGGAAGAAGTTGATTTCAACCTTTATGGATTCAAAACTTCTGTGGAGAAAGTCACTGGAGAGGTGGAAATAGCAAGAGAACTAGAATTAGAAGTAGGAACCTGAAAATGTCACTGAATTGCTGAAATATCATGATAAAATTATAACAGATAAGCAAAGAAAGTCGTTTCTTGAGATAGAATCTACTCCTGGTGAAGATGCTGTGAATATTGTTGAAGTGACAACAAAGGATTTAGAATATTATATAAACTTAGTTGATAAGCAGTTGGAGGGTTTGAGAGGATTTACTCCAATTTTGAAAGGACTGGGTAAAATGCTATCAAACAGCATGCTACAGAGAAATCTTTTGTGAAAGGAAGAGTCAATCAATGTAGCAAACTTCATCATTGTCTTATTTTAAGAAATTGCCAGAGCCATCCCAACCTTCAGCAACCACCACCTTGATCAGTCAGCAGTCATCAACATTGAGGCAAGCACGGTCCTCCACCTGCAAAAAGATTACGATTTATCAAAGGCTCAGATTATGGTTAGCAATTTTTTAAGCAATGAAGTATTTTTAAATTAAGGTATATACATTGTTTTTTGTTTGTTTGTTTGTTTAGCCGTAATGCTATTGCACACTTAATAGACTACAGTATAGTAAAACATAACTTTTATGTGCTCTGGAAAGCAAAAAAATCATGTGGCTTACTTTATTCACTTTATTGCTGTGGTCTGGAACCTAACCCACAAAATCTCCGAGGTATGCCTGTAGTTATCTGCAGAGGAGAGCAGGACTTTCTTTGCTCCAAAATTCCAAGGATCTGTACTGTGATTCACTTGTAAGGACCTGGCAAAGACTCCAAACAGCATATCTCTCTGCCACTGCCACTTCAAGCACCATTGGATCTGCTAGATCATATGACCCAAGTGGCAGAACAGCTTGAATGGCAGCCTGTGCTTTCTGCGGAGCCTTTTTTTTGTCCTGGGCCCCACTCAAAACTAGCAACTTTTTGTGTCACTCAATAAAATGGGCTGGAAAGAAAGAAGAAAGCTAATCTAATGTGGCTGAAGCTACAGTAAAGGAGTGAGTAGTTGGAGTAAGGGGAGAGAGATGAGATTGGAGAGGGAGGCAGGGTCCATGGTCTTGTGAAGGTTTTTGAACACTGTACTGATAGCAGTGGGAAATCTCTGAATGGATTTTAGCAGAGAAGAATAGCAAGACCATATTTGCATTTTGAAAAGCTCCCTCTGGCTGCATTGTGGAGAACTGTGAGCAAATAAATTGTTGGAAGGACGTTAGAAGGTAAAAGGTGATACTACTGCAGGGAAAAGAGGAAGCCAGAGACCAAAGACAGACTTCCTTAACTCTCCCCTGTTACTTTGGTATGCTATCTCTTTTGCCAAAGTTGCTCTTCACTATACTTAGACAAATAGAAATGTTGGCAAGGGCTTACCCTGGAGAGCTTAGTGCTTATTAGTGGGATAGGCCCAGGAGTTTCGATATTGCTTGATATTGCCTTTCTTTTCAACACTATTGAGTCCCCCAAAAAAGTATCTGAATAAATCATTCTGAAATTAACCCTGTGCATTAACTGAGCTGATTTAATTTCAAACTAACCCTGTTGGAGAGCCATATGTATTCTAGTCAAGTTGAAAATGTATGTATCCTAGGACCCATGAATTCTATTCCTTGGCCTATGGCCTAAACAGAAACATGTTCAAGAATACTTATTGTTGAAAAAATTAAGCTGTCTGATATTATCATATGTATAGTTTATGTCTGTATTTTCAGTGTCTCTTCTTTTGAATATTTGATTCTTCTAGAGGGCATTGAAGACTTTCCACCATAGCCTGCACTGTTTGTTCTTCTTTTCCCGACTAGGGAACAGCAGTGACTCAAATGAATCCTTGTCAAATCTTCTGTGCATCATCTTATTTGGTAGAGACCATGACCCCATACCTCTAAATATATTCTTTTTTTTTTAAAGACTTGTTTTTATTTATTTATTCCCCCCACCCCTTGTCACTTGTGCTCACTGTCTGCTCTCTCTATCCATTCGCTGAGTGCTCTTCTGCGTCTGCTTGTCTTCTCATCTTCTCTTTAGGAGGCACTGGGAACCAATTCTGGGACCTTCTGACATGGGAGAGAGGCACTTGATAGCTTGAGCTACCTCAGCTCCCTGGTTTGTTGTGCCTCTCATTGTCTCTCCTCTGTGTCTCTTTTTTGTTACGTCATCTTGTTGCTCCAGCTCTCTGCGCAGGCCAGCTCTCTGTGCAGGCCAGCTTGCCTTCACCAGGAGGCCTCAGGAATCAAACCTTGGACCACCAATATGGTAGATGGGAGCCCAATTGCATGAGGAACATCCGCTTCCCTAAATACATTCTTTTCCATCCTATTTTAAAGTTTTAGAAAATAGGACTTTAAAATAGGGCATAGTTTGGCTATTATTAATGTGTTTTTTACTTTGGGGTATAATACAGGCTCCACATATGCTATGGTTTATTTGTCTATTTTGCATGTATTTATTTAGGCCCATTGCTTTTTTCAGAGAATAAAGCTAGCAACCTCGGCTATTGGGTGGCACAAATTCAGAAGAGTCCAGTGAAAATTCCTAAATTATAGCCTATGTACATTTTTTAATATTGGATGATTGGCAAGCTCGAGTCTTTGAATATGGGAGAGAAAAAGAAGGAAAGGAAAAAGGAAATCATTGGAATAAGGAAGAGGCAGATAAAGACGAAGAGATAAAAAAATTTGAATGGAAGGAATATAAGTTTAAAGAGATGAATTCAAGGGTTATCAGCTATTTTCTAGGATGGCCCCTCATTGGGTTGTGTCCTCTTGGTAACCATATCAGCTTTCAAGTAAAAAATAAAAGAAAGTCTTCAGGGAAGTGAGATATGCTATCCATTTGGAGGTGTGACATTACAACAGATTTTTTTTTTAGGTACCAGGGCCAGCGATCGAACCTGGGACCTTGTATGTGGGACACTGGTGCTCAACCACTAAGCCACATCTACTCCTCTGAGTTGTTTTTTCCGTTTGTTTGTTTGTTGTTTGTTTTTATGTTTTTAAGAGGCACTAGGAACCTAACCCAGTACCTCCCATATGGAAAGCAGACATTCAACGGCTTGAGCCACATCCACTACAGTAGATTTTTTTGAGTGTCTGCTATGAACATGATGCTTTGTTGGATATAGAGGAACACAGAGATATATAAACTCATACACTGCAAACTTCAAACAGCAAAACCAGGAAGTGTACATAAAAAGATAACAACTCAAGGGAACATTAGAAATTGTGTGAATTCAGGAAATGGAATTCTTTCTAAGAGTGGGAGAGGGAAGGAAGCATGAAGGTTTTGGCCATTAACTGGTGATTTAGGTGTGGAAGCAAGAATAGATGATCAGGGAGTAAAGGGAAGAGGGCCTCACAGGACAGTCAAACTGTCTCCAGGGAGGGGCAGAGAAAGGGTAGAAGAGTGTTTCTGGTCCTTAGTCATAAGTGGATAATAGGAACTTTTCCTTAGAAAATGGCCAATTCTGGACATAAACAAGAAAAATGCTCTAGGTCAGAATCTGCTAAGCAATGCTACAAAGAAGGGGCATGGGATGGGGAAAGAGAGTTTAGGACTAGAACCATACTTAAATCTGCCTCTGATAATTAACCTTCTGCATTACCCTGGGGGTACAGATAAGGAGGAATGCTAATAACTGGCTCCTTTTCAGAGGTCTAGAGAGTCCTGGGAAACTTTCATTTTTGAGATCATTAGTATATCTAAGAAAATAAAACTTTAAAATAAGTATAAAATTATTGTGTATTTTAAGTGTTTATATTTAACAAAATAATGTGTCTAATACATACACAACAAAGATTATTCAGTTTCATTCAGCAAGAACTTCAAAAGTTTAAGTTGGAGGTTTTGTGAAAGTACCTTCTCTGCCCTAAGCAACAACTTACCTTAATCATCTTTGGGCCTATAAAAGGCATTGGGGGGAACAGATGTGGTTCAAGCAGTTCAGCACCTGCTTCCCACATGGGAGGTCCCGGATTCAGTTCCAGCGCCTCCTAGAACAACAACAACAAGAAGCAAAAAACAATTTAAAAGAAGCAAAAAACCAACTGAGGGGAGATGATGTGGCTCAGTGGTTGAGCACCAGGGTCCCACATAAGAGGTCCCAGGTTCAGTTCCCAGCCCCAGTACCTCAAAAATAAACAAACAAAACAAAAGTTGGAATAACTTCCAGTCCCTGATACTCCCAGTCT
This sequence comes from Dasypus novemcinctus, assembly GCF_030445035.2. Classification (NCBI taxonomy): domain Eukaryota; kingdom Metazoa; phylum Chordata; class Mammalia; order Cingulata; family Dasypodidae; genus Dasypus; species Dasypus novemcinctus. The sequence continues at coordinate 42,160,532 of NC_080693.1, forward strand.
TGAAAACAAACACAACTTAATAATTGTGCCAACTGGAAATATGGCCATAATATATTCACACAAATGGGGAGATAGGTTTAAAATGTTAAAGCGTATGATGTTACTTGGGTTACTGTATATGCATATATATATATATATATTTTTTTTTTAAGATTTGTTTTTTATTTCTTTCCCCTTCTTCGCCTCCCACTCCCCTCAGTTGTCTGCTCTCTGCGTACATTTGCTGTGTGTTCTTTTGTGTGCGCCTGTATTTTTGTCAGTGGCACCCAGAATCCGGGTCTCATTTTGTTGTGTCATCTTGCTGCCTCAGCTCTCCGTGCGTGCGGTGCCATTCCTGGGAAGGCTGCCCTTTTTTCGCACTGGGTGGCTCTCTTTACAGGGCGCACACCTTGTGTGTGGAGCTCCCCTATGAGGGGGACACCCCTGCATGACACAGCACTTCTTGTGCGCATCAGCACTGTGCGTGGGCCAGTTCATCACACGGGTCAGGAGGCCCTGGGTTGTGGTTTTTTTTTTGAAAGATTTATTTTATTTATTTATTTCCCTTTCCCTGCCCCCACCCCCCAGTTTTCTCCTGTGTCCATTTGCTGTGTGTTCTTCTGTATCCGCTTGTGTCAGCAGCACCTGGAATCTGTGTTATGTTTTGTTGCGTCATCTTGCTGCGTCAGCTCTCTGTGTGTGCGGCACCATTCCTTGGTAGGCTGCACTTTTTTCGCACTGGGTAGCTCTCCTTACAGAGCACACTCCTTGTGCTTGGGGCTCCCCGACGTGGGGGACACCCCTGCGTGGCATGGCACTCCTTGAGTGCATCACCACTGCACATGGGCTAGCTCATCACATGGGTCAGGAGGTCCTGGGTTTGAACCTTGGACCTCCCATGTGGTAGGTGGACACCCTATCCATTGGGCCAAATCCGCTTCCCTCTCTCATCTCTTAATTTTCAAAGATCTCCACTGGTAAGGGAATACGGAATTCAAAATTGTTAACTGATTAGGGAGGGAGAAAATCCTCAGAAGGACCTTGCTTTATCAGGGGAAACGAATTGTCCCCAAAGCAATATAAACAATTTTCATTCCATCAGTGACTTTCTATAAAGAAAGTCAGTATAAATCTGTAGCAGTTTGATATGGTTATAAATTCCAAAAATAGATATTGGATTATGTTTGTAATCTGATATGTACCTGGGCGTGATTTTTTTTAATAGCTCTTTTTTTTTTAAAGATTTATTTATTTATTTATTTCTCTCCCCTTCTCCCCCCCACCCCGGTTGTCTGTTCTCTGTGTCCATTTGCTGCGTCTTCTTTGTCCGCTTCTGTTGTTGTCAGTGGATGGGAATCTGTGTTTCTTTTTGTTGCATCATCTTGTTGTGTCAGCTCTCTGTGCGTGTGGCACCGCTGGGCGGCTCTCCTTAAGGGGTGCACTCCTTGCGCGTGGGGCTCTCCTACGCGGGGACACCCCTGCATGGCAGGGCACTCCTTGCGCACATCAGCACTGCGCATGGGCCAGCTCCACACGGGTCAGGGAGGCCCCGGGTTTGAACCGCGGACCTTCCATGTGGCAGACAGACGCCCTAACCACTGGACCAAGTCTGCCGCCCTGGGTGTGATTAAGTTATGATTAGGGCTTTGATTGGTCCATGTCATTAGGGCATTGGGGTGGGGACTAACAGATAAAAGGCATGGCAGAGGTCAGGGTTGGGGGTTTTGATGTTGCAGTTGTGATGTTGGAGTTTGATGCTGACGCCTTAAGCTGGAGCCTCGGAAAGAGAGGAACCCTAAGCCTGGAAAGAGAAGCCAGCCCCAGGAAGAGAGGACCTGAGCCAGGAGAAGAACACAGATGAATAGAAACGGCTCCTTAGACACGGAAGAAACCCCAGGGAGAGAGAAAGAGCCGTTCACCTGATAGTCTACAGTTGACCTTGTGGAGAAAACAGAGGAGCTAAACCCAGAGGAATGCAGGAAGCCTGAACCCTTGCAACCGTTGGCAGCCATCTTGCTCCAACACGTGGAAATAGACTTTAGTGAGGAAAGTAACTTATGCTTATGGCTTGGTATCTGTAAGCTCCTACCCCAAATAAATACCCTTTATAAAAACCAACCAGTTTCTGGTATTTTGCATCAGCACCCCCTTTGCTGACTAATACAAAATCTTACGCAAATTATACTCTTGCAGAAGAATTAAAGAGTTTAGGCTTTGCTACAGGTTTCTCCTTTGAAACTTCATGTGTTGGATTAAGGGACATTCTTAATTTGGATGAGGCTGGGAGGGATAGGGATGAGTGTAGGCACTAGTCCTGTTTGGATCAAGAGCTTCTAAGCATATAATTCTTTTGATTATCTCTTTAGTGATCCTGAAAAGGGACCCCCCCCCCCCCGATCCCCCCCTCCCCAAACCATTTCATGGCTTGTCAAACTGAGCCACAAATGGCAGAGTAAACTTGAGGTGATGTTGCAGGTTGCAAACAATATACTCATTTACTCAAATGCTAGCCTCAGTGTTCTGTCCTCTCAATATAATGTATTTTCAAAGTATGCTCTGTGGAACTTTAGATCCATAGAAAACTTTAGGATTTAGATATCTAAAACTTCCTTGAAAATCATTATCATCTGTGCTATGTGTCTGTTCTACCTCTTGGGGACTTATCCTGAATATTAAATCAGGTTTAGGACATGATACTTTCCCCTGTTGATACACTTTTGGGAATCACTTTTCTTAGACATTACTTAAAGTGAAAGAAAGAAGAATAAGATTTGTGTATGATTTTCATTAGAGAACTAAGAAAATAGAATTATTTAGAAACAGTGCCATTTCACCAAAAAGAAATGGAATGGTTTCAAACTTACGAAAAGAAGTAGGATAACACTCTATCTTATCCCTCCTACAATTCCATTTGTCACGTGGATTTAAACACTGCTTCAAGATCAGCTGTATATTAGTCAGCCAAAGGGGTGCTGATACAAAATACCAGAAATTGGTTGGTTTTTATAAGGGGTATATATTTGGGGTAGGAGCTTACAGATACCAGGCCAATAAAGCATAAGTTACTTCCCTCACCAAAGTCTATTTTCACATGTTGGAGCAAGATGACTGCCAATGGTTGCGAGGGTTCAGGCTTCCTGGGTTCCTCCCTCCAGGGTCTTGCTTCTCTTTCCTCTGTGTGCTTACTTCCCAGTGCTCCAGGTTAAGGCTTCAGCATGAAATACAACATCAAAACTCCAAGATCAGAATCCCTCAACTCTGTCCTTTGCCATGCCTTTTATCTGTGAGTCCCCATCCACCAAGGGGTGGAGACTCAACACTACTGATGTGGTCCAATCAAAGCCCTAATCATAATTTAATCATGACCAGGTACAGACCAGTTTATAAACATAATCCATTATCTATTTTTGGAATTCATAACTATATCGAACTGCTACAAGCTGTTTCCACTTTCTCATCAAATTCTTATTTAAACAGATCAGGCAACTCATTGCTATGCCATTGTGAGGAAGATTATCATCATAATCATTTTGTTCAGAACCCTTGCTCAAATGTTTGTAGCTCACTGTTATTATAGGGCATGACCTGAAGTAGACTTCACCTGGGTCTCCTTTGTATGCAGTTCCTAAACCTCCTGGGAATGACTTATGGGGATGACTTTTGAAATACTTAGGGTCACGTGCCCTTCACTAATGCGTGCTTTCACAAATGTGTAATGCAGCAAAGACGGTGCTGAGAGGGAAATTTAAATATTTACATTAAAAAAGAAGAAAGACTTCAAATCCTAACCTCAAGTCCTAACCTCAAAACCGGAAAAACTAGGAAAAGAAGAGCAAACAAAACCCAAGTGAGTAGAAGGAAGGATAACAAAGTTTAGAGTGGAGATAAACAAACAAACAAGCAAAAAAACCAATAGAATTAAAAAACCAAGTTTCTGGATTAGAGTGGATTTACTGATATTCTACCATAAAACTTTTGTGACTACTAGTAGAAGAAATTGTATCATTGATGGGGAGAAAGTGACCACAATAGTTGCTGAAGGCAGGGAGTGGGAAGAAGAGATGTGATGAGGGGGCATTTTTGGGACTTTGGAGTTATCCCAAATGATATTGCAAGGTCAGATGCTGGACATTATATATCCTGCCGTAACCCACTGAATGTACTGGGGGAGTGTGAACTACAGAGTAAACTATTATCCACGTGGTGCAGCAGTGCTCCAAAATGTGTTCGCCGAGTGCGTTTAAGTGTGCCACAATGATGAGGGAGGTTGTTGGTGTGGGAGGAGTGAGGTGGGGGGACAGAGGATATGCGGGAAACATATGTCTTTTATAATGTAACCTTTTTTGTGATGTATGTATCTTCAAAAAAATACAATTTACAAAAATTGGGGTGTGGGAGTGGGGTGTGGGCTATATGGGTACCTCTTATGTTTTTTTAATGTAATGTTCTAATTAAAAAAAGAAAAGAAAAAAATAGATCAAAACTAAAAAAAAAAACCAAGTTTCTTCTTTGAAAATATCAATAAAACGGACAACCCTTTAGCTAGACTGACAAAAATAGAGGATACAAATAATGAAAATCAAAAATGAATAGGGGGGCTACTGATCCTACTGAAATAAAAAGGACTATAAAAGGATACCAGGAGAAAAGACAAATTATAAATGAGAAAAGTTAAAAAAAAGAAAAAGTAAAAGGCTACCAGGAACAGCTGAATGCCAACCAAATTAGATAACCTACATGAAATGGACAAATTCTTAGAAACACACAAACTAACTACATGTACTCAAGAAGAAATAGAAGATCACAACAAACCAACTACTAGTAAAGAGATTGAATCAGTCATCAGAAACCTCCCAGTAAAGAAAAGCCCAGGAACAGATGGCTTCACAGAAGAATTCTACCAAACATTCCAAGAAGACTTAGCTCCAGTTTTGCTCAAACTCTTCCAAAAATTGAAGAGGAAGTCACACTCCCTAAACTCATTCTATGAGGCCATCATCAGCCTCATAGCAAAGTTGGTTAAAGATACCATAAGAAAAAAAAACTGCAGATCAATATCTTTTAGGAATATAGATGCAAATATCCTCAACAAAATTCTAGCAAACCCAATCCAGCAGCATAATAAAAGAATCACACACCATGATCAAGTGGAATTTATCCCAGATATGCAAGGTTGGTTCATCATAAAATCAATTAATGAAATGCACCACATTAACAGAATGAATGAAAAACAAAATACATGGTCATCTCAATTGATGCAGAAAAAGCATCTGACAAAATACAGCACCCTTTCTTGAATTTAGAATAGTAGGAATAGAAAGAAACTTCCTTAACATGATAAAAAGCATATATGAAAAGCCCACAGCTACCATCCTATTTGATGGTGAAAGACTGAAAGCTTTCTCTCTAAGATCAGGGACAAGACAAGGATGCTAACTGTCATCACTGTTATTCAACATTGTACTGGAAGTTCTTGCCAGAGCAATTAGGCAATCAAAAGAAATAAAAGTTAAAAAATAAATAAAAGTTATCCAAACTGGGAAGGAAGAAGTAAAACTTTCACTGTTTGCAGATATGATTCTGTATACAGAAAATCCTGAAAAATCACAAGCCTCCTAAAGCTAATAAATGAATTCAGCAAAATGGCAGTGTACAAGATCAACACCCAAAAATCAGTAGTTTCTATACACAAGTAATGAACAATCAGAATATGAAATCAAGAAAAAAAATCCATTCACTAAACTAAAAGAATCAAACATCTAAGAATAAATCTAATCAAGGACATAAAGGACTTGTAAACAGAAAACTACAAAACATTGTAAAACAAATTAAAGAAGACCTAAATAAATGAAGGACATTCATGTTCATGGATTGGAAGACTAAATATCATTAAGAAGTCAATTCTACCCAAAGCAATTTATAGATTCAAAGCAATCCCAATCATAATTCCAACAGCCTTTTTTGCAGAAATGGAAAAACCAATCATCAAATGTATGTGGAGGGTTAGGGACCCCAAACAGCCAAAGCCATCTTGAAAAAGAAGACTCAGAATCAGTTGGAGGACTCACATTTCTTAATCTTAAAACTTAATACAACCAAATCCAATAGATGTGTCATGATGATGGGAACGAGTGTTGTTGGGGGGGGGGGGTTGAATGGGACCTCACATATATATTTTTAATGTAATATTATTACAAAGTCAATAAAAAAAATTAAAAAAAAGTAATCAGAAAAAAAAAACATTTAAAAGATCAAAAAAAAAAAAAAAAACTTAATACAGGGAAGTGGATTTGGCTCAATGGATAGAGCATCCGCCTACCACAAGGGAGGTCCAAGGTTCAAACCCAGGACCTCCTGACCCATGAAGTGAAGCTGGCCCACGTGCTGTGCTGATACATGCAAGGAGTGCTGTGCCATACAGGGGTGTTCCCTGCTCAGGGTAACCCTACACTCAAGGAGTGCACCCAGTAAGGAGAGCCACCCTGCATGAAAAAAGCATAGCCTGCCCAGGAATGGGGCCGCACATACAGAGAGCTGGCGCAGCATGATGATGCAACAAAAAGAGACACAGATTCCAGGTGCCACTGACAAGAATCCAAGCGGACACAGAAGAACACACAGTGAATGGACACAGAGAGCAAACAGCTGGGGGTGGGGTGGGGGGGAAACGGGAAAGGAATAAATAAATAAATCTTAAAAAAAAAAAAAAACTTAATACAAAGCCACAATAATCAAAACAGTATAGTAATGGCACAAAGATAGAGATATAGCCCAAAGGGGAAGAATTGATAACTCAGAAATCAACCCTCACAATTATGGACAACTGATTTTTTTTTTAAGATTTATTTTATCTATTTATCCCTCCCCCCGCCTTAGTTGTTTGTACTCGCTGTCTGCTTTCTGTGTCCATTTGCCATTCACTGTGTACTCTCTGTGTCTGCTCATCTTCTCTTTAGAAGGTACCAGGAACTGACCCTGGGACCTCCCATGTGGGAGAGAGGCACACAGTCACTTGAGCCACATCCACTCCCTGCATTGTTATCTCTCTCATTGTGTTTCCTTCTTGTGTCTCCTTGTTGCATCATCTTGTTGTGTTAGCTCACCGAGCCAGTCCATCTTGCCAGCTTGCTATCTTGCTCATCTTCTCCAGGCGCACCAGGAACTGAACCCAGGACCTCCCATGTGGTAGGTGGGAGCTCAATCACTTGAGCCACATCCCTTTCCCTGCCACCTGATTTTGGACAAGGGGCAAAGGCCACTCAATTGGGAAAGGATAGTCTCTTCAACAAATTGTCCTTGGAAAATTGGATCTCCATTTCTGGGAAAAAAAGCAGGAGGACCCCTACATCACACTATATACAAAAACCCAAAATGGATCAAAGACCTTAATATAAGAGCTAGAACTGTCAACCTTCCAGAAAAAAAACATAGGGAGGTATCTTTAGAACCTTGTATTAGGCAATGATTTCTTAGACTTTATACCTAAAACACAAGCAGCAGAAGACAAAATGGAAAATGGAATCCAAACAAAATTTAAAGTTTTGTGCATCAAAGGACTTAGTCATGAAAGTAAAATGACACCCTCCATGATAGGAGAAAATATTTGGAAACCACATATCCGATCAGGTTTTGAGATCCAAAATATATATAGAAAGTCTTCAACTTATCAACAAAAAGGCAACCCAATTGAAAAATTGGCAAAAGACTTGAACAGACATCTCTCCAAGGAAGATATACGGGTGGCCAGAAAGCACATGCAAAGATGCTCAACATCATTAGCCATCAGAGAAATGGAAATAAAAACTATGAGATACCATTTCACACCCAATAGAATGACTGCCATTAAAAACAAAACAAAACAAAATGGAAAATAACAAGTGTGGGGAGGATGTGGATGAATAGGAACTCTCAATTCATTGCTGGTGGCAATTTAAAATGGTGCAGCCTCTATGAAAGACCGTTCCTTAGAAAGGTGAAGTATAGAATTACCATATGACCTGGCAATCCTTTTACTAGATATCTACCCAAAAGAATTGAAAGCAGGAACTCAAACAGATGTTTATATGCACTGATGTTCCCAGCAGTATTATTCACAATTGCCAAAAGATGGAAGCAACCCAAGTGTCCACCAACTGATGAATAGATAAATAAAATTTGAACAAGTTCTCAGGGAACTAAATGACAGCAAGAGACATGCAAACTACATGTCGTGGGTGTCCCAGAAGGAGGGGAAGAGGGAAAAGGGGCAGAAAGAATATTTGAAGAAATAATGGTAGAAAATTTCCCAACCCTATTGAAGGACTTAGATATCCATGTCCAAGAAGCACTATGTACTCCCATAAAAATAGACCCAAATAGACCAACTCCAAGGCACATATTAATCAGAATGTCAAATGCCAAAGACATTTGACTAGAATTCTGAGGGCAGCACGAGGAAAACAATGCTTAACATATAAGGGAAGGAAGTGGATGTGGCTTAAGCGATTGGGCTCCCATCTACCATATGGGAGGCCCTGGGTTTGATTCCCAGAGCCTCCTGGTGAAGGCAAGCTGGCCCACACCTGTGGAGAGCTGACGGCCCACAACTGTGGAGAGCTGGTGCAGCAAAATGACACAACAAAGAGAGACAAGCAGACAGAGAAGAACACACAGTGAATGGACACAAAGAGCAGATGGCAAGTGCAAGCTGCAAGGGGGTGTGTGTTAATAGATAAATAATAAATAAAATCTAAAAAAAAAAAGGATACCCAGTAAGATTAAGTGCCCAATTTCTCATCAGAAACCATGGAGGCAAGAAAACAGTGGTAGGATATATTTAAGATACTGCGAGAGAAAAACTTCCAGCCAAGAATCTTGTATCTGGCAAGATTGTCTTTCAAAAATGAGGGTGAGTTTAGAATATTCACAGATGAACAGAAACAGAGTTTGTAACCAAGAGACCAGCTTTACAGGAAATACTAATGGGTATGCTACGTTTGAAAAGAAAAGGAGAGAGAGAGGCTTGGAAGAGAGTCTAGAAATGAAGATTATATCAGTAAATGTAACTAAAAGTGTCAAAAGAGTGATGAAAATAAAATAGACCGATAAATATTCAGGAATAAACTTAACCACCATAAAGCACTTGTATTCAGAAAACTACAACTCATTGTTAAAAGAAATTTTAAAAGATCTGAATAATTGGAAGAACATTCCATGCTTATGGACTAGAAGACTAAATATCATTAAGATGTCAATTCTACCCAAATTGATACACAGATTCAATGCAATCCCTATAAAAATTCCACCAGCAATAAATAAAAAAAAAAGGAAAACATGATTATCAAATTTATTTGGAAGGATAAGGACTCCTGAATAGCCAGAAACATCTTAAAAAGGAAAAGTGAAGATGGAGGACTCTCATTTCCAGACATTAAGTCATATTACCTAGGTATAGTGGTAAAAACAGCATGGTACTGGCATAAAGACACATAGACCAGTGGAACCAAATTGATGATTCAGAAACAGACCCTCACATGTATGGTCAAGTGATTTTTGACTAGCCTGTCAAACCCATCCAGCTCATGCAGAATAGTCCACTCAACAAATGGTGCTGAGAGAACTGGATACACATAACCAAAAGAAGGAAAGAGGACTCCTATCACACCTTATCTAAAAATTAACTCAAAATGGATCAAAAACCTAAATATAAAACCAAGAACCATAAAGCTTCTAGAAGAAAATGTAGGAAAATATTTTCAAGACCTGGTAGTAGGTGGTAGATTCTTTTTTTTTTTTTTTTTTTTAACATTTATTTCTTTATTTAGTTATTTATTTCCTTTTCCCCTCCCCCTCCATTCTCTGTGTCCATTCACTGTGTGTTCTTTGTCTGCTTGTATTCTCATTAGGCAGCTCCAGGAACCACTCCTGGGACCTTCTGGAGTGGGAAAGAGACAATCATTCTCTTGTGCCACCTCAGCTCCCTTGTCTGCTGCATCTCTTATTATCTCCTCTGTGTCTCTTTTTATTGCATCATCTTGCTGCATCAGCTCTCCACATGGGCCAGCACTGCTGTGCAGAGCAGCACTCCTGCGCGGGACAGTACTCCATGCAGGGCAGCACTCCGTGTGGACCATCACTCCACGTGGGCCAGCACTTTGCTTGGGTCAGCTTCACCTGGTGAAGCTTGCCTTCACCTGGAGGTCCTGGGTGTCAAACCCTGAACCTCCTATATGGTAGATGGGAGCCCAATTGCTTGAGCCAAATCCACTTTCCGGTGGTGAATTCTTAAAGGCAATAAGAGAAGTACTAAGATGGACTACTGATGTTTAATATATGTAGAAGTTTTAATTAACTTCACTGTAAAAGTATGGAAATGTATAGAGTTGTTGGTAACACATTACAGTGATTAACAGCTGGTTTATAAATGAAAATGTGGCTGGAAAGGGTAGCCTAGGGATATAAATGCCAATTGAAAGAAAATTAGAGGATAATTTAGAGACTAACAGTATACTCACGGTGGATGAGAGTTATGGTTGATGGTATAGATGGCAGGGTATCTTTGCGAGCTAGAGCAGAATGTACATCACTATTGCAGGGTGGTGTGAATGTGCAGAAGCATGGGAAAAATACAACTGGAGTGACCTATGGACTGTGGCTAACAGTAATAATGTAATATTCATGCATCTATGCCAAAGATGTACTGCGTCGATCATGGGCAAGTATGAAAAAAGTGTGAAATATATGCTGTGGACCTGATAATAGTCTGATGACATTATTTCATAATCTGTAACAAATGTTCTACCATGGGTGATATGTTGATAAAGGGGTGTTATATGGGAGTTCTGCACATATGCATGATTTGTTTTGTAAGTTTACAACTTCTGTCATAAAAATATATTTTAAAAATAATAATAGGGTGGGTTGGGGGAAAAATACATCAAATGTAAGATAAGGACTATAGTTAGTGGTAAGATTTTGACAATGTTCTTTCATAATTTGTAATAAATGTCTTAGAACAATGCAAGGTGTTGGTGGTGGATTGATGTACGGGGCCCCTGTATGATATGCATGTTTGCTTTTTAAGTTCACAACTTTTAATATACACTTATTATTTATGTGTGTTCGTGTATAATTGATACAATAATAATATTAATAATAATAGGCTGGGTTGGGGAAAAATACACCAAATGTAAGCTATTATGTTTAGTAGTAATATTTTGAGAATGCTCTTTAATCATTAGTTAAAAATGTTTTACGACAATGCAAGGTATAGGTGGTAGGGTGAGGTATGAGAGCCCTGTATGATGTTATGTACTTTTGTTTTGTTAGTTCAAAACTATTACTATATACTTATTGTTTATGTATGTTTATGTATGAATGATACACTTAAATAAATTTTTAAATGGGGGAAAAAGAAATAAATTATGTTTGAAGGGGAAAAATATATATAGGGGATTCCCATATGCCCCACTCTCTACTCCTCCCACACTTTCCCACATTAACAACATCCTTCATTAGTGTGGTACATTTGTTACAATTGATGAATCCATATTGAAGCATTGCCACTAACTGTGGATTATAGTTTACGTTATAGTTTATACTCTGTCCCACACAATTTCATAAATTATGTCAAAATATATAATGGCCTGTATCTGTCATTGCAACATCATGCAGGACAATTCCAATGACCTGAAAATGCCCCCATATTACACCAATTTTTCCCTCTCCCTCCCCTGAGAACCTCCGGTGGTCACTGCCTCCACATCAATGACAAAAGTTCTCCCATTGCTAAAATAACAATAAGTCTATAGTGTAATAGAATAACAGTAAGTCTATTTTAGGCCATTGTTCATTCCCCAATCCTGAGGATTTGGGGATGGTGATGCCCACTCTGCCTGTAATTGAGAGGGGGCTTAGATCCCATAGGAGAGATGGATGGAACTCTCTTGCTTGCAGTTGCAGACTCTCTGTTCCTTGGGATGGTCATTGTCCATCATCATCTCCTTGTTGGTTGTCCTGGTGAGTCCAATGAACTGGAGAGTAGGTGTTGTAATTCTGCTGAGATTCAGGGGCAAACTGGCATATGGATGGACCAAAGATTTAAGTCTCTTGAACACACACCTATCAACTCTAGTACTAACTATAGGTTCAAATAGAAGGGGCAGAAGAGCCATGTGTAGGGAAACCACAACTGAGTTCACCTCTGTCATAGTGGGGAGCATAAATTCCAAGGTAAGGCCCACTGGCAGGGTGCCATACTCCTGACTGTCCTGCTTGTAGTGTCTGGATGTCTCTAGAGCCCTCAGGAGCCCTGCTATTTGAGGCAATATTTACTGTGGCAGTCAATGAGATCCTGCTGAGACGTGCATAAGCATAACCTCTGCAATGACCTCCTGACTCACTTTGAAATCTCTTAGCCATAAGAACTCATTTGTATCTACCATTTCCCCCTTATGGTTGAGGTCTTTTTCCAGGTGCGTTGCTCGTTGACACTTGGTAATAATTGCTCGTCATCTGTAGCGTGGGAGGCAGGCGCTCCACTGCTTGAGCCAAATCTGCTCCCTGCTTGCTTTGTTTTTCTCAATGCTGCTCATTGTTTTTGCTCATTGCCTGCTCTTTTTTTTTCTCATTGTCTGCTCATTGTTTTTGCTCAATGGCTGCTCATTATCTGCTCATTGTTTGTTTGTGTTCTTTAGGAGGCACCGGGAACTGAATACAGGATCTCAACTGCTTGAGCCACATCCACTCCCTGGTCTCCACGGATTTTGTTTGTTTGTGTTTTTTTTTTCCCCATAGAGAGCAGAAAAATAATTTATTCCAAAAGATGGCAGAAATAAGAAATTCATCCTGAAAATGTAGTTTGGTTTAATTCTATTTTGTGGGGACAGATCTTCTCTCCGAACTTGCTATAATTATTGACTACCCCACTGGAGTCTTAGTTGTTTTGCAGCAATTTCTGGGCAGGTCTTAAACACTTCACTGATTCTCAAGGTGTGAACAGGAAGGAGCCATATTCAAATCCACACATTCCAAGAAGCGAGGACCGTATTTCTTAGAGAAATAGCACCTTGCATCTCAGAAGACCACATACACAATTTGTAAAGTTGTCACAGTTTAGGTTAAGTAGGCACATTATTCATCAAAGTGTAAAAAAAGGTCACAGGGAGAACTACTATATTTTCGAATAAGATACTCAAATGTGGCATGGATGTTTAAGGCAGCTGATGCCCAAATGGGCAAGTCAAGGAAGATGGTCTGTGGTTGGAGGTGATTTTGCATCTAGAAGAATTCTCTTCATGATGTTAATAACTCGAGCACTGTAGAGGAAGTCTTCTTCCTCAAGGCCAATGATGCTTGAGATACCAGATGGTTTCATTTTTCAGTTGTGGTCCAAAGAGAGGGTTGAATTGGGTCAGAATTGCCATCAGCCAAAGAGACAGCAGCGAACGGAATAGCTCACCAACATGGTAATAATAACTCCCCATTTAGGACCCTTGGGGATGAACCAGGGTACAAAGAGACTGACGAAACCCCAGAACACACCAGAACACACTCATCACAATGAGGGGCACCATAAGGCTGCCATGGTTGCTGCCAGAGCTGCCAGCTTCTGCCTTGCCAGCTCACTTTTCCCTCCATGGTTTTTAATGAGAAATCCACCGTTAATCTTATTAGGGATCCACTTGTATGTGAGGTGTCAATGTTCTCTTGCGCTTTTCTAAATCTTTTCTTTGTCTTTAGATTTTGACAAGTTCACTCTAATATGTCTTTTTTTTTAAATTTATTATTATTTTATTTTTAAATTTCTCTCCCCTTCCCCCCGCCCCAGTTGTCTGTTCTCTGTGTCCATTTGCTGTGTGTTCTTCTCTGTCCACTTCTGTTGTTGTCAGCGGCACAGGAATCTGTCTCTTTTTTGTTGCACCATCTTGCTGCATCAGCTCTCTGTGTGTGCAGCGTCATCCCTGGGCAGGCTGAACTTTCTTTTGCACTGGGCGGCTCTCCTTACGGGGCACACTCCTTGTGCATGGGGCTCCCCTACGTGGGGGACACCCCTCCGTGGCACAGCACTCCTTGCACGCATCAGCACTGCGCATGGGCCAGCTCTACACGGGTCAAGGAGGTTTGAACCGTGGACCTCCCATGTGGTAGGCGGACGCCCTATCCACTGGGCCAAGTCCGCTTCCCCTAATATGTCTTGCTGTAGATCTCTTAGCATCTGTGCTGCCTGGAGTTCATTGAGATTCCTGGGTATATATTTTCATGATTTTCATCAGATTTGGGAAATTTTCAGCCGTTGTTCAAATGACTTTTATTCTCCTTTCTCCCTCTGTTTTCCTCCAGTGATACATATGGTGGTATGTTTGATGTTATGCCCCAGGTTCCTCAGGTTCTGTTCATTTTTCTTTATCATTTTTCTTTCTGCTCTTCATACTGCATAATTTCGATAGTCATCTTCAAGTTTGTTGATCCTCCTGCCTGTTCATATTTGGTGTTGAATCAGTCTAATGAGTTTTTCATTTAAATTACTGTACTTTGCAGCTCCAAAATTTTTGTTTGGTGCTTTTTTTTTATTACAACTTATTATATCTTTACTTTGTTCAGATGATTTTTCCTAATTTCCTTTAGTTCTTTATATATGGACTCTTTTAAGACAGTTGATTTAAAGTTTTTGAGTAATAGTTCCAAGTTATGAGTGTCCTCAGGGATGGTCTGGCAAGTCCTTTTTTTTTTTCCTGTGAATGGGCCAGACTTTGCTGTTTCTTTGTGTGTGTTGTCATTTTTTGTTGAGAGATGGACATTCTGAGTATTATGTTGTTATTACTCTGAATCTATTAATAGTTCTTCCATTTTTCTGGGATTTGCTGGGTTTTTGTTGTTTTATTAGGTGCTGGAGCCATCATTTTATGACTTTTCTAAACTACTTTTACTCCCAAATGGGAAATGATAAGAGAAAAGAGAAATAAATAGGCATGGCCTCTTGTAAGATTCCAATGCCTCTTCCCCTCTTGGGGGTTGGAGCAGTGACTGACCTTACAGCTGGCCCCCCAGTAATGTGAAGTGGCTGATCCAAAGCAGTGATCAGTAATCAGACCATACACATGCCCCACCAGCAAGTTGCCTCAGGGCCTGGGCTGCAGTAACCACTGCAGGGAGGGTGAAATTCACCAATACTGTAATTTACCGGCCCCTTCCTCCAACTCTTTAATGGATGATATACAATGTTCCATTGGACTCCAGAGTATCAAAATAGTTGATTCAGATCTTGCTAGTTCATTAATTGTTTTGGTGGAGGAACAGATTTCTGTAACTTCCTACTCACCATCTTCCCACAATCCTTATTACTATTTTATTTTAATATCCTTGTTGAAGATATAAGTAAAAATTGGCAAGAGGGTCTGCCAATGTTGATTAATAAAAAGAATAAGACAGTGTAATAGTTTTCATTCAGTGTGTAAGACAGAACAGAACTTTTCAGAAGTGTGTCTGGTAAATAATGGTGATCTCTTCTGCTTTCTTTGGGCTTGATGAGTTGACTATCCTGTCCACCCTAGTAATTGAAAAGAAATTATAAGATAAAGAAGGATACAGGGAAGCGGATGTGGCTCAACTGATAGAGCGTCCACCTATAATATAGGAGGCCCAGAGTTCAAACCCAGAGCTGCCACATGCAAGGAGTACCATGCCATGCAGGGGTGCCCCCCACATAGGGGAGCCCCACACGCAAGGAGTGCACCCTGCAAGGAGAGTTGCCCCACGTGAAAAAGCACAGCCCACCTAGGAGAGCCACCGCACACTTGGAGAGCTGATGCAGCAAGATGATACAACAAAAAAGAGGCACATGCCCAGTGCCACTGAGAACTCAAGTGGACACAGAAGAACGCACAGCAAATGGACACAAGAGAGCAGACAACAGGGTGGGCGGGAAGGGGAGATAAATAAATTTAAAAAATAAATCTTTAAAAAAAGAAAGAATAGAAATGATTGCCAAAGCTAAGTACAAAACCCCATCTATTCCAGGTACACATCATTCTGTCTCTTTGTTAGCCATTAATTCTAGGAAAAGTTTTTCTGTTTATACTGAGAAAGTGTGAACAAGGTGCACACATATATCAAAACTTACAATTTGTTGGAACTTATAATCCACAAGGAAAGTGTCCATCCACCCTTTGCTTGATCTATGTGCCTTGAATGGAAAAGGCCCTGTATGCAGTGTACTGGATCCCAAATACACAAGAATTCTATTAATTTCTTAACGTGGGCCAAACAATCTTGCTACATTTTCAAAAGGGGCAGAGATTTGGGTCTTTGTAGTCCAAATATTTTAAAAATCCCATTCCACCCTTACCACATCTGAGTCCATGGCCTATCTGATCTTGTGTGTTCTTTTCTAAATGCTTAACTGTTAAGAACATAATTAAAATTTTTTGTTTATAGTTTTTCTTCCCGACTAAGACTGTAAGCCTCTTGAAAGCAGGGCATTTGGCACCTGGGTTTTCAGTAAAATTTTGTGGAATAGGTAAATGAGCCAACAAATATTAGTATAGGAATGAAAAGATGTAGATTCTAGTTCTGTTTCTACCAGCTTGGGAAAGTCACATAACTCCTTGGAAAAGTCACGTAACTCCTGTGTGACCTTGGGAAAGTCACATAACTGCTCTGAGCATCAGTTTAAGTATCAGTAAAATGTAGTTACTTGCCCTGGCTAGCTCTCATGGTTTTTGTGAGGGTCACATGATGTAAGTGTATAAAATTGTTACTATATCTTTTTTAAAAAATTCCTTTATCATTTAGAAATCTATTTTGTTCGTATGAGAAATTCAGTCATAGTTGCTACTACATGCTGACTTCTACTTCTAAACTAGATTTTTTAGTCACATTCAAACCTGTTACTTCTTTTAAAATTAAAGAATAATTATCATAAAATACAGGGTTCCCAAATACCATCCTATTACTAACACCTTGCATTGGTATGATACATTTGTTACATTTGATGAAACCATAGCCTATATGAGGTCCTAAAGCTGCTTCTCCCCACCCCCCAACTCATTCCATATGCAAAAAGCAACACAAAATGGATCAAAGACCTAAATATAAGAAGTATAACTAAAAAACTCCAGAAGAAAATGTAGGGAAGTATCTTCAGGATGTGTTAGGCAATGGACTGGACTTTATACCCAAAGGAAAAGCAACAAAAGAAAACTAGATAACTGGGACCTCATCAAAATTAAAAACTTTTCTGCATCAAAGGACTTTACATTAAAGTAAAAAAACAACCTACATAATGGGAGAAAATATTTGGAAACCGTATGTCTGATCAGGGTTTAATATCCAGAATATATAAAGAAATCCTTCAACTTAACAACAAAAAGACAACCAATTAAAATATGGGCAAAAGACTGAAAAGACATCTCTCCAAAGAAGATATGAAGGTGGCCAGAAAGCACATGAAAAAATGCTCAACATTGTTAGTTATCAGAAAATGAAAATCAAAACCAAAAATTTATACCATTTCATACCCAATAAAATGACTGCCATAATAAAATAAATTATATTCAATTTAAAAATAAAATAAAATGCAAGTGTTGGAGAGGATGAGGAGAAATATGAACACTCAATTCATTGCTGGTGGCAATGTAAAATGATGCAGCCTCTGTGAAAGACCATTCCTCAGAAAGGTAAGTATAGAATTACCATATGACCTAGCAATCCCTCTACTAGGTATCTACCCAAAAGAACTGAAAGCAGGGACTCAAGCAGCTATTTGCATACTAATGTTCCCAGCAGCATTATTCACAATTGCCAAAAGATGGACGCAACCAAAGTGTCCATCAGCTGATGAGTGGTTAAATAAAATGTGGTATATGCATACAATGGAGTATTATTGTGCCGGAAAAATGAATGACGTCCTGATGGATGCGACAACATGGATTAACCTGGAAGACATCATATTGCATGAAATAAGCCAGACACAAAAGGACAAATATTGTATGCTCTTACTGATTTGAAACAATTAGAATAAACAAACTCATAGTCAGAATCTAGAATACAGGTTACCAGGGGACAGAGTGGGGATAGGGATAGGGTTTAAAATGTACCAGGTTCCTATTTGGAATGATAGAAATATTTAGGTAATGGCTGGTGGTAATGGTAGCACAATATTGTGAATGCAATTAAAAGCACTGAAATATATATCTGAATATGATTAAAACAAGAAATGTTAGATTGTATGTATGGTAACAGACTAAAATTTTTTTAAATATCCATGGAACTACACTTTACAAACAGGGAATCCTAAGTTAAACCATGGATTTTAATAATAGTGCAGTTATAAAAATGTGTTACCATCAATTGTAAGAAATGTTCCACACCAACGCAAAATGGTGGTGGTGGGGCAGTATATGGGATGGTATATGGGTAACCAGTATTTTATGCATGATTGTTCTATAAATCCACAACTTCTCTAATTAAAAAAAAAAAATCACTGAAAAAAAAAGATGTGCCCCTACCTTTTTTTCTAGGAGTTTTTTAGTTCTGGGTCCTGTGTTTAGGTCTTTGATCCATTTTGAATTTATTTTTATATATGGTATATATTTTGCAAATGCAGATCCAGTTTCCCCAGGACCATTTGTTGAAGAGACTATTCTTTCCCAACTCAGTGGACTTGGAACCCTTGTCAAAAATTAGTTGGCCATAAATATGATGGTTGATTTGTGAACTCTGAGTTCAGTTCCATTGTTCTGTATGTCTATCTTTGTGGCAGTACCAGCTGTTCTGACTACTATTACTCTCCATTATTTATGTAGACCATCAATTTCTCCCTTTAAAACTCAATATTTGCTACATATATTTGGGGGCTCTGCTCTTAGGTGCATGTATATTTATAATTGTTGACTTGTTGAATTGACCCCTTTATTAGTAAATAATGACTCTGTCCCTTGTAACAGTTTTTTACTTAAAGCTTATTTTTTCTGATATCAATATAGTTACCACAGCTTTCTTTTGGTTACTACTTGCATGTATATATTTTTCCCATCCTTTCACTTTCATCCTACTTCTGTCTTTAAATTTAAGGTGAGTTTCTTGTAAACAGGATATAGTTGGGTCATGCATTTTTTTTAAAAAAATCATTCTACCAGTCTCTCTGCCTTTGGACTGGAGAGTTTCATCCATTTATATTTAAAGTCACTACTGATATTGGAGGACTTTCTTCTGCCATTTTGCTATTTCTATTTAGTCTTGAAAATCTCATACCTTCTTTGTCCCTCAATTCTTCCATTAATGCCTACTTTCATGATTATTTGGTTAGGTTTTTTTGTTTGTTTTTTGTATTGTCCCATATTGAGTCCCTTCTCATCTCCATCTTGATTTGTTTTTCATGTATTTTCCTTGTCATTAGCATGGGGTTAAAATTTAACATCCTAAATATATGAGTCATATTTGATTTGACACCACCTTGACTTCAATAGCATACATATATGCTGATCCTGTATCCTTCTGTCTCCCCATCTTTTTCTATAAATGTTATAAAGTATAACTTTGTACCATATATGTCCAAAACCATAGATTTATCTTTATTTTTAATGCATTTTGTGTTTTAGCACCTGCAGGGAGTGCCATTACCTACCAAACAATACAATATAATAGTACTGGCATTTATGATTACTCAAATAGTTACCTTTACCAGAGTACATTCAGACCTATTTCTTCCAATGTGCAAGAGAAATGATAATGTTGATTGGAGTAAAGAACTAAAAATGCATCTTAAGATAAAATCATTTTCATATTCAAGGCATATAATTTATTAGAAAAAGTTGCATTATAGGAAATCTTAACCTGGAGCTGAGATGACAAGTTGATAGTGGGTGCCTGGAGAACCATGATAAGAAAGATTCTGGGGATCAGGTGTGTTTCAAGCAGCTGAGTGCTGGCTTTTGACATGGGAGGTCCCACATTCAGGTTCTCGGTGCCTCCTAAAAAAACAAAAACAACAAGCAAAACAAATGATAATACCAACTCAGGGTAGCGGATGTGGCTCAGTGGTTGAGTTCCAGCTTCTCCAGGTCCCGGGTTTAAATCCCCTCAGCCCCCAATATCAAGAAAGAACAGAAGAAAGAAAGTAAAGAAAGATTCTGACTCCATGCCTGGGTGGAAAGAGTGCTTTGCTTCATTATTGATATTTGTAGTAGACATAGAATTAAAGATTGGTTGCATGTGTACTAGGAATTTGCCATCCTGGACTAGATAATCTTTGAGACCTATTCTCAGTGATGTAATTCTACAGAAGTGGATACTCTTTTTACTTTTAGAAGTACTGAAGATGTTTTAGAGCAGGGGGTTCTTAACCTTTTTTGTTCCACAGACCCCTTACTAAGTCCACACAACACTGTGTATTATTAATATTTAATAAATATATCACACCCACACCAACAAATCCCCACAAGAATAATGTTTTTTTGAATTTCAGTTGAAGCTCACAGACCCCCTTGTTAAGAAGCCCTGTTTTAGATAATGAGAAAAGACACCCATCAATTTCTCGTACTCAAAGGCCAAGTCCACTCTTGGTGGGAAAACTGGACTTAAAGTATACACGAAAGGACGCTATTAATTTATAATTGCATCACATAAACCAAGGGAAGAGAAGAATGAAGTTGCTTTGCCAAGTCTTCAAACCGTTCAAGAGCAGTGCATCCTACACTTTATTGTAGATAAAATATACTTAGGGGCACAGATGAATAGTATGTTGTGGGCTCTAAAGCTCTTATATTTTGGGGGAACACAGTCTGAGAAAAGTCTTACAAATTTTAAAAAATACAAAATTGGATACAAGACCTTGGATTGGTCACATTTGCCCTGAAGTTTATGCTTCATTAATTTAACAGTGAATCCACCTCTACTTAGGAAGATTGTTAAAAATCTTAAAAATAAGATTCCTGGCCCCGCTCAAGACATCCTGATTCAGTATACTTGGGCCCAGAAATAAGTATTTTCTTTAAGCACTTTATTGTGGTATTGCTGGGCTGATGTTAGAAAAACATCAAATCCCTGCCTATTCCTGACACATTAACAAATACCCACATTTGTTATAGAACTGAAACATACCCACTCTCCCCAGCATTTATCTATTTTTTTAAGAGTTATTTATTTATTCCCCCCACCCAATCATTTTTTCTGGTCACTGTCTGCTCTCTGTGCACATAAGCTGTGTGTTTTCTGTATCTGTTTGCCTTCTCTTTAGGAGGCACCTGGAGTCAAACCCAGGACCTCCCATGTGGAGGATAGGCACTCAATCACCTGTGTTACCTCAGCTCCCTGGTTTGTTGTGTCTCTCATTGCCTTTCCTCTTCATGTCTCTTTTTTTTTCTTTTTTACCATAAAACATACTTTATTAGGAACGTAGTTACCTTTTCATCCTTCCTTAGGGTAAATAAATGGCTGTATACTAAAAAAACAAAACAAAACAAAAACCTATAGAAAAACCCCATTAAAATTACCTTGTTATTCAAAGTTATGTTGAAAAACAAATCATGTGTCAATAACAATATGACACATCTCTCCTATTACAATGCAGAAAAGCCAGTATAAGTTTTGATATATATTCGTCTATCCTCTAAAAAACATTATTTTGAGAATCTGAACTCAGTATCAAGTTTCACTTGTCTGCAAAATTGAATAGTTTGGTGATAGGACTATATTGAAAGTCCAAGCAAAGAAACTTATACCAGAGATCCAGTAAAGTCCCATTCTCAAATCTGTTTTCATTCCACTCTACAACATATTAGCACTTTAAGAATCTCCCAGTCCATGGGAAACCGACTTTGGCCCAGTGGTTAGGGCGTCGGTCTACCACATGGGAGGTCCCCGGTTCAAGCCCCGGGCCTCCTTGACCGGTGTGGAGCAGGTCCATGCACAGTGCTGATGTGCGCAAGGAGTGCCCTGCCACACAGGGGTGTCCCCCGCGTAGGGGTGTCCCCCGCGTAGGGGTGTCCCCCGCGTAGGGGTGTCCCCCGCGTAGGGGAGCCCCACGCGCAAGGAGTGCACCCATAGGGAGAGCCGCCCAGTGCGAGTAATGGCGCCTCCCACACTTCCCGTGCCGCTGACGAAGCGGACAAAGAAACAAGACGCGGCAAAAAGACACAGAAAACGGACAACCGGGGAAGGGGAGGGGAATTAAATAAAAATAAATCTTTTTTTAAAAAAAAAAAAAGAATCTCTCAGTCCAAATGTGGGTTCTTAGCCTTTTTTATTTTAATCTTTTTTTTAAAGATATATAGACCACACAAAATGTTACTTTAAAAAAATATGAGATTCCCATATACCCCACTCCCCACATCCCCCTTTGTGTCTCTCTTGTATCATCATCTTGCATCAGCTTGCCATGCCTGCCCACTGCGCTCTGCCAACTGAACCTGGGACCTCCCATTGGTCGATGGAAACCCAATCACTTGAGCCACATCTGCTTCCCAGCATTTATCTATTAACCCCATTTTCTTCAAGCAAATTGATCCCTGATACCTCCTAAAAACAAACGAAGAAACCAACTCTCATTGGGGAGTGGATTTAGCTCAGTGTTTGAGCACCTGCTTTCCATGTATAAGATCCTGGGTTCAATCCCCAGTACCTCCTAAAAGAAAAACAACAAAAAAAACAGTAAACCACACAGAATACTTTCCTTCTTGGGCTGAGAGTTGGCCTGCGATTCAGCTACCCCAGGTTTTCTTCTCCACAACTGCTGGCATTGGCACAGTTCTCTGGCTTCAGGTGGCTTATAGTCATTTGATTATTTTCCTAACATCATGTTTGGCCTTTAAAGAAAATCACCACTTCTAAAGAAAATACTTCGTCCTATTAGAGCTGTACTCCCTACGGGATGTCCAAGTACACACTGAAAGAAATGAGCTAATATTTAGTGAGAGCCTAGTATATGCCAGGTGCCTTTCACACAGAATCTCAGTTAGTCTTCATAACCACCTATGAGAGGCACATATCCTGAGACTTATGAGAGGCAAATATCTTGAGTCCCATTTTACAGATGAGGCAACTGAAGTTGGAGAAGTCAGTAACTTGCCCCCAGTCACTCAGCTAGTGAGTAAGCAGTTCTATCCAAACTCCAAAGTCTATACTTTTCTCATTATGCCAAACTGCCTCTGGAACAAAAGGAGGTCTTTATAGATCAAGGACAGGGACTCAGTATATCAGCAAATTTACAGGGCATGGGACTTCAAAAATGGCTAACATTCTAATGGGAACTCTGAGCAACAGGATGACAGCAATCAGAAATTTGACCACAATTCTCCATTTCTGCCTTTTCTCTAGGTTTTCATCTGTGTCTTAAAAAGGAGAGGGAGGAGTGGAAGAGGGAGAAAAAAGAATTTGAGAGAGGGAAGAGATTAACCCTTTGACTTGAAGGTCCCTTGACTCACAAGACTAATCAGGGCTCAGCTGACTCAGAGGCAGAGGCTGAATTTCCAGTTCAGATTCAGAGTCAGGAATGGGGTGAGGGCTTCCTGGGCTCTGTTTAAACTTCCTTGTAGCCTCTTCCCAGTGAATCAGCTTCCCTGGAATCTGGAATTTTCCATAATCTTAGGTCTGTATCTTGCACTGCTCTCAGGTGTTCTAAACTCATATTTTGCCAGCAGATAAGGTGGTCCTCATCTCAGGGTTCCTACTCTTCTATTCTGACATTATTTGGTATTGGGAATTGAATCATATCCCCCGCAAAAGGCATGTTCATGTTCCAATCTCTGGGCTTGTAGGTGTGAACCGATTTGTAAATAGGACCTTTGAAGATGTTGTTAAGGTAGACCCAAACTGAATGAATATAGACTTTAATCCAATATGACTGCAGTCCTTATAAGATTGGACACAGAAGAAAAGCAATGGGGAGCAGATAGAAGCTGGAAGTTGATGGAATCCAGAAGAGAAAGGAGAAAATGCTGCCACATGCATTGCCACATGACAGAAAAGCTAAGGAACCCCAAACAATGCCAGCCAGCCAGAAGGTACTGACCCTTGGAGGAAGCAAGCCTTCTAGCTTCTGAAACCATGAGCTAATAAATTTCCATTGTTAATCCAACCCGTTGTATGACATTTGTTTTAGCAACCAGGAAACTAAACATATGGGATAAGAAAATAACCTTTCCTGTGCTCCTCTTGGCTTTCCTGGGACAGAAGGAGGAACAAAGGTGAATTGGCATTGCTTCTGGGTCATAAGACAAATCTGGGGGCAAATGGCTTATGTGCATCTTGTTATCACTAATTTCTTATTTTATTTTTCCCTTATAGGAACTGGAATGTAACCCAAACTAGAATCTTACAGAATTTGAGCCCTGGCCAATTTAGGAAGTGCTATTTCTAAAAAACAGTGCAGATGAAAACATGTACTTGCACTTGGTTTTTGTTCCACTGCTATGATTGCTTAGTATTCAGATGTTGTCTATACATGTGATGTCTGGAATTAACTACTACATGATTAAGATTTCTTCTGTACCTAATATGGCTACAGGGTAAACTCGCTTGCATGGAGATAAAGGATCCATAATGGTGTCACATTATAAAAATTTATAGGATCTTCTTTGTAAAGAAGCTGACTTTTCTCATAAGAAAGAGAATGATTTTCAAATGTAAACTCTGTATAACTTCTCAACCTCCAGGAAAATTCTAGGAGACCCAGACTAATGTTAGGACTAAAAATATTTTTCTTTCCATTCTTGTCTTACCCCTATTTATTCTCTACCTTATTGTTTCAAAGGCCCAGCAAAATCATCAACTCTTGTAGTTCTCTGTCCTTTATTCCTAGGAGTTGTGGAGCTGGTAGTGGAAAAAGTCACTGGATAGCCCTTACAATGGAAGATCCCTGGGTTGTTTGTTTGTTTTTTTAAAAAGCTATAGAACAAGAAAAAAACCATGAAAAACAACTGAGGAAATCTCTTCCTGCCTGACAAAATCCTAGCTTTACCCAGCTGATTATACTTCTGATAGTGGTGCCATTGACCTGTCCCTAGGTTTAGGATGTGGCACAAAGTAATGCCAACAATGAATGAGGATAGAGATACTAATAAGAGATACAGATTAAACACCCACGGGGCCTTTGACTAAAGTAGGCTTTCATTCTTTTTTTTTTTTTATCATCTTTTTTTCTCTCTTTTTTTTTAAGATACATATATCACACAAAAAGGCTATCATTCTTAAGGCCATAATAATAATAATAGATGGAAGGTGTAATACTGTTGAAAGTTTCCTCTTTAAAGAAGGTGGCTCCAAAATCTAGAGAAGAGTGTAAAATATTATAACTTGCCTTAATAACAATTGTAATTCTGTCTAGCAGAGTTTAAGTCATCAACTCTGAGAGGGAATTGGGGAAAACAGGAGATGCTTTATATACTCCTTAATTTCATTCATTCAGCACATATTTTCAAGTGAATATTTGTGTCAAGCACTGCTTCAGGTACTTTATATATATCAGTTGGATATATTCTAGCAAGGGAGCAAGCAAGTGGAAGGGAGGGCAGAGCACATGGCAGGGGGAAGCCATCAACAGTATGTATAATATATTTTATAGTATGTTAGAAGAGATTACCACTACTAAAAATGTTAAAAGTAGCTCAGAATAAGCAAAGATTCTGGGCATGGGGGTGGGCAATCTGCAGTATAGGGTAGGTCTTATTAAGAAGTAGAGCCAAGACTTGAAGGAGGTGAGGGAATTAATTAGCCAAACAAATACTGGGGGAAGATCTGACCTAGCAAAGGAACAGCTAGAGAAAATGACCCCAAAGCAGATTATGTCTGGCATGTTAGAGTTTTAGAGGAATAGCAAGGATGCCAGTGAAACTGGTACAGAATGAGCAATGGATACAATAGTAGGAGTTGAGGATTTAGAGGAAGGGTCTTGTAGGCTAATTTAAGGTCTTGGGTTTTTATTTTGATTGAAATGGGGGATGTTGCAAGGTTTTGAGAAGAGGAGTGACAGGATGACTTATTTTTCAAAGGTTTACGCTGACTACTGTGTTGGGAATAAACTTAGGGGTGGGGGAGAGGGTAGAAGCAAGGTAACCTGTTAGGAGGCTACTTCAGAAATCCAAATGAGATGATGACTCAAACCAGCAAAGGAAGTGGTGAAATTTGACAGATTCCAGGAACCAACTTTACTTGCCTCCAAAATTGACCTAATCCAATTCAGACAGTATTTCCTATTCCACTTTTAATAGCCTCATTTCATTGCTTATTAAGATAGTGTTGGGGAAACGGACTTTGGCCCAGTGGTTAGGGCGTCCGTCTACCACATGGGAGGTCCGCGGTTCAAATCCCGGGCCTCCTTGACCCGTGTGGAGCTGGCCCATGCACAGTGCTGATGCACAGTGCTGATGCGCGCAAGGAGTGCCGTGCCACGCAGGGGTGTTCCCCGCGTGGGGGAGTCCCACGCGCAAGGAGTGCGCCCGTGAGGAAAGCCGCCCAGCGCGAAAAGAAAGTGCAGCCTGCCCAGGAATGGCACCGCCCACACTTCCCGTGCCGCTGATGACAACAGAAGCGGACAAAGAAACAAGACGCAGCAAATAGACACCAAGAACAGACAACCAGGGGAGGGGGGGAAATTAAACAAATAAATAAATCTTAAAAAAAAAAAAAAAAAAAAAAAAAGATAGTGTTGGCAAAGAGAGACAGACATTCAGTCAACAGATTCAAAAGGGAAAAAAAGGAAATTATGCTAAATATTTTCAATGTAGCATCAATCATTTCTCTAAAGTGATAACATGTTTTGTGAGACAGGTGGGATGAAGATAAACATCTTACTTTGGCAAGTCACATAAATTCTCTGAGTTTTGGTTTTCTTATCTGTGAGATGATTATAATAAATACTACCTATTTCACAGGGGTGTTGTGAAGATCAGAAAAACACTTTGTAAACTGAGTGATATTATGATTGATAACAGAGGAGACATCTAGACCTCTTATAGAACTATGCCCTTTAGCCATAGGATAACAGTACTTCAATGTGGCATGTCTTCCCACCTCCTGACAGCCGCTGTTTCAAAGTCAACTTGATAGGCTTCCTCTGTCAGTATATTTTCACTTCTGGTAAGTTAATGTCCATCCAGGTTGGCAACTCATGTGTCTTAGATCTCATCTAATAGGTAACTGAGCATTAAGATGAAGCACCTTTGTAAGTGCAAACACTTCATTCCCAGTGGTGATGGAATTGTAGTATGAGCTTTTCTTTGGCTACGGATGTTTGAACACAAATGTCCCACTTTAAGTTGTACAAAAGTCCAAATGTATGAATTGGAAAATTTAGGAGATGATTATTTGTGGTCCCAAAGGATATTCTGCTTTACAAAAAAGTTTATTTTGGGAAGCAGGTTTGGCTCAACGGATAGAGCATCTGCCTAACACATGGAAGGTCCAGGGTTCAAACCCAGGGCCTCCTGACCCATGTGATGAGCTGGCCCACATGCAGTGCTGATGCACACAAGGAGTGCTGTGCCACGCAGGGGTGTCCCCCGCGTAGGGGAGTCCCACGCACAAGGAGTGTGTCCCATAAGGAGAGCTGCCCAGCACCAAAAAAGTGCAACCTGCCCAGGAGTGGCACCACACACACGGAGAGCTGACACAGCAAGATGACGCAACAAAAAGAGACACAGATACCCCGTGCCACTGACAGAATGCAAGTGGACACAGAAAAACATGCAGCGAATGGACACAGAGAGCAGACAACTGGGTGTGGGGACAGGGAAGGGGAGAGAAATAAATAAAAAGAAATCTTTTTTTAAAAAAGTTTATTTTAAATAGGGAAATTTAAGTACATTATATTTAAATAGAAATATACCTTAGAGATCATTCCATAATAATATTAGAGGTTGAAGGACTTTTTGAGAGGCCTTACATATTGCTGTTGGGTTTGTGCTCCAAGATAAAACCCCACCTTTATGTATCTGGAAATTACACCAACTAATCAAATCCCTGATTTTTAATTCTAGAAACTGAACACTGGAGAAAGTAATTAACTAGTCAAAGGTGATAAGAATAAGAACTAGTTTGATGTTATTTGTCCTATTCTACCTAGTTTCACCTGGTGTAACCAGACTCTTAGGAATTGATTCACACTAATCAAAATCCAAAGAGCCTTGTCTTCGGGACATGGAGCTGCCCTGGATGGTGCTTCAGAGGTAATCACCGGACATTGTAAATCCTCACAGGGCCTACATGATGGAATAGAGGAGAGTATGGGCCATGATGTGAACCAATGTATATGAGGTGCAGAGGTGCCCAAAGATGTACTTACCAAATCCAATGGATGTGTCATGATGATGGGAACGAGTGTTGTTGGGGGGGGGAGAGGGGGGGTGGGGGGTGGGGTTGAATGGGACCTCACATATATATTTTTAATGTAATATTATTACAAAGTCAATAAAAAATAAAAAAATTTAAAAAAAAAAAAAAAAGGAAAAAAAAAAAAAATCCAAAGAGCCTTATCTATAAACTAAAATGACTTTTTAAAAAATTTACAAAAATTTAAAAAATTTACTTTTTAAAAAATTTTATATCTAACAAAGGGATTAGATAGGACAGTTTCCTAAATACACCAGCCGAGTATATAGGTTTCTGTGAAATCGAATGCATAGTTGGAACATTTCTTGATTAATAGAGAATATGAGAAATGGAAAATAAATTGTATAAACTGTATTGTAATTGACAATGCCCCAGTAAGTCATCTTTCTCCCTCAGAAGGAAATCTTCAATATATTTATAATAGAGGATCTTTTCTTTGGTCAAATTCCATAAACAGTAACAAATAGTCTCTATCTTACATTTTTCTACACTCTATTTTGACTCATGTATTCTGACGAGCATCTGTGTGCAACTATCCTTACAGTTTCAGATTCTTTATTTACTCTGAGAACATTTAGATGAACTGGCTTCTGACTCTCTGGGACATCTTCCTATGCAGACTAATCTCATCTGTAGTGTGGAAACCTCAGAATGCATTTCTTTTATGACCTTGTGAATTTGACCATTTACCTAATTTTATTTTTATTCTATTTGGACTCTGTCATATCCATGTACTATGTGTAGGTTTAAATTC
Source organism: Dasypus novemcinctus (assembly GCF_030445035.2). Taxonomy (NCBI): domain Eukaryota; kingdom Metazoa; phylum Chordata; class Mammalia; order Cingulata; family Dasypodidae; genus Dasypus; species Dasypus novemcinctus. The sequence continues at coordinate 42,189,567 of NC_080693.1, forward strand.
AGAACCAGGCAGTTTCAAACTTAAAAATGGGATTATGTTTCAAAAGTTCATTAATAAATTGGTTGTTTGGAATGCATTATTATTCCATGGAAATGTATGGTGAATAATGAATAGGTCCCCAAACTAACCCATGAACATCCATTTAATCCCTTTGTGAGGGTCAAACAGTACAGGGTACTGGCTTAAATTCTGGGTCTGGGAGCCAACTACCATGTCAAGAAGGAAGGAGGAAGAGATTCTTGGTTAGCCCAAGGCAAATTTTAAAAAATATATTTTTACTAGAGAGGTTGTAAACTTACAAAACAATCATGCACATGTATGGAATTTCTATAATACCTCTCCACCAACACATTAATTGTTGTGAAACATTTGTTATAAATTATATCATCAGAGTACTACTACTAACTATGGTCTATAGTGTACATATGTTATATTTTTTCTATACCCCCCTATTATTAATACAGTATATCTTTGGCATTGATGCAAGAATATCAGTATTGCTGTTAACTGCAGTTCATAGGTTATAATAATTGTATTTTTGCCATGCTTCTCCACATTCTTAACATCTAGTAAAAGTGATATATATTTGTTCTAGTTCACAGAAGAGCATTCTTGTATTTCTACTATTAACCACAATTCTCATCCACCTCTGGGTTCACTATGTTATTCATCCCTAGGTTCTTCTCTAGCTTTCTTTTTTTTTTAAAGATTTATTTATTTATTTCTCTCCCCTCACCCCCCATCCCGGTTGTCTGTTCTCTGTGTCTATTTCCTGCGTCTTGTTTCTTTGTCCGCTTCTGCTGTTGTCAGAGGCACGGGAATCTGTGTTTCTTTTTGTTGCGTCATTTTGTTGTGTCAGCTCTCTGTGTGTGTGGCTCCATTCCTGGGCAGGCTGCACTTTCTTCCTTGCTGGGCGGCTCTCCTTACGGGGTGCATTCCTTGCACGTGGGGCTCCCCTACGCAGGGGAAACCCCAGCGTGGCACGGCACTCTTTGCGCACATCAGCACTGCACATGGGCAGCTCCACACAGGTCAAGGAGGCCCGAGGTTTGAACCGCAGACCTCCCATGTGGTAGACGAACACCATAACCACTGGGCCAAGTCCATTTCCCTACCTTTCTTTCAATTGACATTTACATCCCTAGACTACCCTTTTCAGCCACAGTCCCATTTATAAACCAGCTATATTAGTGCTACTCACTATAATATGTTACCATCAACTCTATCCATTTCCACTCTTTTACAGTCAAATGAATTGAAACTTCTACATACATCAACCATCAGTACACCTTCGCAGCTGTCCTCTTATCTCCTAATAATTTATACTCTAGGTTTTAACTCCAGGCATTTATTCCTCATATTTAGGTCATATTAGTGAGACTATGCAATATTTGTCCTTTTGTGTCTGGCTTATATTAACATAATGTCTTCAAGGTTCATCCATGTTATCATATGTGTCTCAATTTCTTTTCTTCTAACAGGAGCATAGTATGTATATACCATATAGTGTGTATATACCACATTTTGTTATCCATTCATTGGTTGATAGACATTTGGGTTGTTTACATCTTTTGTCAATTGTGAATAATGCCCTATGAACATCAGTGTACAATTGTCAGTTTGCATCACAGTTTTCAGGTTTTCTGCATATATTCCTAGGAGAGGAATTGCTGGATCATATGGCAGTTCTATATTTAGCTTCCTGAGGAACCATCAAACTGTCTTCCACAGAGGCTGCACCATTTTACACTCCCACCAACAATGAAGGAGTGCTCCTATTTTTTCATATCCTCTCCAGCACTTACTGTTTTCTGTTTTTTTAATAATGGCCCTGCTATGTAGTCTGAGATGATAACTCATTGTCGTTTTGATTTGCATTTCCCTAATACCTAGTATGGAACATTTTTTCGTGTGCTTTTTGGCCACTGGTATTTCTTCTCTGGAGAAATTTCTATTTAAGTCTTTTGCCCAGTTTTTAACTGGATTGCTTGCTTTCTTTTATTGTTGAGTTGTATGATCTCTTTGTATAGAATGGAAATCTTACCCTTAGCAGATATGTGGTTTCCAAATATTTTCTTCTACTAAGTGGGCTGCCTTTTCACTTTCTTCATGAAGTCATTTGAAACACAAAACTGTTTAAGTTTGAGGAGGTTCCATTTATCCAAGTTTTCTTCTGTTGCTCTTGCTTTCAGCATAGGGTTTAAGAATCCACCACCTACCCCAGGTCTTGAAAATGTTCCCTTACATTTTCGTGTAGGAGCTTTATGGCTGTAGATTTTATAGTTAGATCTTTGATCCATTTTGAGTTAAGTTTTGTATAAGGAGTGAGATAGGGTTCCTCTTCCTTTCTTTTGGCTATGGAATATCCTAGTCTCCCGGTACCATTGTTGAATAGACTGTTCTACCCCATCTAAGTGGGTTTAACAGCCTTATCAAAAATCACTTGAGGGGAAGCAGCTGTGGCTCAAGCAAATACATTCCGGTTTATCATAGGAAGGAGGTTTTTCTACCCTGGGACCTCCTGGTAGAAAAAAAGAAAAAGGAGTCCCAGACCTGCACAGAGAGGCACAGGCTCCTGCACAGCGTGGAGAAGCAGTGAAGCAATACATCAATATTCACAAAAAAAAAAAAAAAAAAAAAAAAGACAAATATGCAACCAGATTGAAAAAAAAAATCACTTAAGGAGTAGGTGTGGCTCAAGTAGTTGAACGCTTGCATCCCACATGGGAGGTCTGGATTCAGTTCCCTGTGCCTCCTAAAGAAGACAAACAATGAGTAGACAACAAGCAGACATTGAGCACAAACAATGATCAGAAACAAGAAAAAAAAAACAATGAAAAAATATATGTAAATGAAAAGAAAACAAAAAGAAAAAAAAAGGACAGACAATGAACAAAACCAAATGAGCAGGGAGCACATATGGCTCAAGCAGTTGAGTGCCTGCTTCCCACACAGGAGGTCCTGGGTTCGGTTCCCAGTGCCTCCTAAAGGAAAAAAAAACAGACAAAGAGCAGACAACAAGCAAAAGTAAACCAAGCAGACGATGAGTGCAAACAATGGGGAAAAACAACAAGCAAACAGACGAAGTACCCATCTCAGGGGGAAAGAAATCACTTGACCATAGATGTGAGGGTCTGTTGCTGAACCATCAGTTCAGTTCCATTTGGTCTTTGTGTCTTTCCTCATGCCAGTACCATGCTGTTTGTTTGTTTGTTTGTTTTTTACCACTGTAGCTAGGTAATATGGTTTAAACCCAGAAGTGGGAGTCCTCCAATGTTGCTCTTCTTTTTTAAGAGGTTTCTGGCTATTCGGGGCCCCTTACCCTTCCAAATAAATTTGATAATTTGTTTTGCATTTCTTTAAAATATGCTGTTGGAATTTTTATCAGGATTGCATTGAATCTGTATATCAATTTGGGTAGAATTGACATCTTAAGGATATTTAGTCTTCCAATCAATGAGCACAGTATGTTCTTCCATTTACTTAGGTCTTTAAAAAATTTTTCTTTTAGCAATGCACTGTAGCTTTCTGATTACACATTCTTTACGTCCTTGGTTAAGTTTATTCCTTCATATTTGATTCTTTTAGTCACTACTGTAAATGGAATTTTTTTCCTGATTTTCTCCTCAGGTTGCACATTACTAGGTTATAGAAACACTACAGATTTTTGCATATTAATCTTGTATTCTGCCACTCTGCTGAAATTATTATTAGCTCTAGCAGCCTTGTTGTAGATTTTTGGGACTTTTTAAGTATAGGATCATATCATCTGCAAATAAGGAAAGTTTTAATTCTTCCTCTCCAGTTTGGACACCTTTCATTTCTTTTTCTTGCCTGATTGCTCTAGCTAGACCCTCTAGCACTATATTGTACAAAGTACATATCCTTATCTTGTATAGTACGCATCCTTATCTTGTTCCCCATCTCAACAGGAAAGCTTTGAATCTTTTACCATTGAGTACAATATATTAGCTGTGGGTTTTTCATATATGGCCTTTATCATATTGATAACGTTTCCTTCAATTCCTATCTTTTGTAGTGTTTTTATCCAGAAAGGATGCTGTATTTTGTCAAATGCCTTTTCTGCATCAATCAATAGGATCATGTGATTTTTCTTAATTGATTTATTAATATGGTCTATTACACTGATTGATTTTCTTGTGTTGAATCATCCTTGCATGCCTGGTATAAAACCCACTTGATCATGATGAATAATTCTTTTAATGTGTTGTTGGATGTGGTTAGCAAGTATTTTGCAGATTTTTGCATCTATATTCATTTAGAAAATGGATCTGTAATTTTCATTTTTCATAATATCTTTATCTGGCTTTGGTATTAGGGTGATATTGGCTTCATAGAATGAGTTTGGTAGTGTTTCTTCTTGTTCAATTTTTTGGAAGAGCTTGAGTAAGGTTGGTATTAAATCTTCTTTGAATGCTTGGTAGAACTTACCTGTGAAATGATCTGGTCCTGGGCTTTTCATTTTGGGGAGTTGTTTGATGACTGTTTATTTGTGATTGGTTTGTTGAGGTCTTCTATTTCTTCTAGGGTCAGTGCAGATTGTTTCTATCTTCCTAGGAATTTTCTCATTTTGTCTACATTGTCTATTTTGTTGGTATTCAGTTGTTCATAGTATCCTCTTTTGATCTCTCTTATTTCTGTGGGGTCAGTAGTAATGCCCCATTTTCATTTTTTATTTTATTTATTTTCATCTTCTCTCTTTTTTCTTGTCAGTCTAGCTAAGAGTTTGTCGATTTTGTTGATATTCTCAAAGAACTAACTTTTGGTTTTATCAATTCTATTTTTTGTTGTCATCAATTTCATTTATTTCTGCTCTGATCTTTGTTATTTCATTCCTTCTGTTTGCTTTCGGAATATTTGCAATTATTTTTCTAGTTCTTTCAGTTGTGTAGTTAGGTCATTGATTTTAACTCTTTCTTCTTTTTTAATGTAAGCATTGAGGGCTATAAATTTTCCTCTCAGCACTGATATATTGTGTTCTTGTTTTTATTTTTCTCAAGATATTTATTGATTTCTCTCACAATTCCTTTTTTGACACACTGATTATTTAATAATGTGATGTTTAATCTCCATGTATTTGTGAATTTTCCCTTTTTCTTCCAGTTGTTGATTTCCAGCTTCATTCCATTATGATCAGAGAAAGTGCTTTGTATAATTTCAATCTTGTTGAATTTATTGAGGACTGCTTTATGAGTCAACATATGGACTATCCTGGAGAAAGATCTATGAGCACTTAAGAATGTATATCCTGCTGTTTTGGAGTGTAATGTTCTATATATATCTATTAGGTTTAGTCAATTTATCATATTATTCGAGCTCTCTGTTTCTTTATTGATCTTCCGCCCAGATGTTCTATCCAGTGCTGAGAGTGGTGTTTTGAGGTCTCTAACTATTGTTGTAGAGATATTTCTCCCTTCAGTTTTGTCATTGTTTGCCTTGTGTAATTTGGAGCATCCTGGTTAGGTGCATTTATATTTACGATTGTTATTATTGCCCCTTTTATTGATACATAATGTTCTTCCTTGCCTCTCGTAACAGTTTTGCTTTTTTTTTTTTAGGTACTTGGGCTGGGAATTCAACCTGGGGCCTTTTATGTGAGAAGCTGGTGCTCAACCCTCTGAGTTGTTTTTTTTCATTTGCTTGCTTATTGTTTGTTTTTGTTTTTTCAAGAGGCACCAGGAACCAAACCTGGGACCTGCCATTGGGGAAGCAGGTGCTACTTGAGCCACATCAGCTCCCCCAGTTTTGTTTTCAAAGTCTGTTTAATACGATATGAGTATAAGTACTCAAGCTTTTTTAAAATTTTGGTTACTGCATATGTGGAATATCTTTTTCCAGCCTTTGTCTTTCAGTGTATTGTTATCCTTGGATCTAAGGTGAGTTTCTTATAAATAGACAGCATAGGGAAACGGACTTTGGCCCAGTGGTTAGGGCGTCCGTCTACCATATGGGAGGTCCGCGGTTCAAACCCCGGGCCTCCTTGACCCGTGTGGAGCTGGCCCACGTGCAGTGCTGATGCGCGCAAGGAGTGCCGTGCCACGCAAGGGTGTCCCCCGCGTGGGGGAGCCCCACGCGCAAGGAGTGCGCCCGTGAGGAAAGCCGCCCAGCGTGAAAAGAAAGAGCAGCCTGCCCAGGAATGGCGCTGCCCACACTTCCCGTGCCGCTGACGACAACAGAAGCGGACAAAGAAACAAGACGCAGCAAATAGACACCAAGAACAGACAACCAGGGGAGGGGGGGGAATTAAATAAATAAATAAATCTTAAAAAAAATAAATAAATAAATAAATAAATAAATAGACAGCATATAGATAGCTCATATATTCTTATCCATTCCACCAAGGCAGATTTTTTATTAGGTCAGGTTAATGTTTGACATCTCTCCTCCCTTCCCCTTTTTCCCTCTAGTTTTCCTTGTTTAAAGATTCTTTTTTTTTTAAAAGACTTATTTTTTATTTATTCCCCCCCCCCCCACCGCCAGTTGTCTGCTCTCTGTATCCACTTGTATTCTTATCAGTAGCACTGGGAATCTGTGTCTCTTTTTGTTGCGTCATCTTGCTACATCAGCTCTCCATGTGTGCAGCGCCACTCCTGGGCAGGCTGTGCTTTTTTTGCGTGGGGCAGCTCTCCTTGCAGGATGCACTCCTTGCATGTGGGGCTCCCCTACGTGGGGGATACCCCTGCATGGCACAGCACTTCTTGCATGCATCAGCACTGCACGTGGGCCAGCTCACCACATGGGTGAGGAGGCCCTGGGTTTGAACCCTGGACCTCCCATGTGGTCGGCGGACGCTCTATCAGTTCAGCCAAATCCGCTTCCCTGTTTAAAGTTTCTAGTGCTAGTTTCTTTCATTGCCCCTAGTCTCACAGTGCATAGCATAGGTCCACCCCGCATAGTGCTCCAAACTCCAGACTCCAAAATGATTTAAAATCTACTTCTTCTTTACATGAGTCAATTACAACTGCCATTGACTCATGTTAACAAGAAAACATCCACGGGAAGCGGACTTGGCCCAGTGGATAGGGCATCTGCCTACCACATGGGAGGTCCACGGTTCAAACCCTGGGCCTCCTTGACCCATGTGGAGCTGGCCCATGTGCAGTGCTGATGCATGCAAGGAGTGCCATGCCATGCTGGGGTGTCCCCTGCATAGGGGAGCCCCACGTGCAAGGAGTGCATCCCGTAAGGAGAGCTGCCCAGTGTGAAAGAAAGTGCAGCCTGTCCAAGAATGATGCCACACACACAGAGAGTTGACGCAGCAAGATGACGCAACAAAAAGAAACAGAATCCCATGCCACTGACAACAGAAGCGGACAAAAAGAAGAACACACAGCAAATGGACACAGAGAACAGACAACTGGGATGGGAGTGGGGGAGAAAGGGAGAGAAATAAATAAAATATAAATCTTAAAACCAAAAACATTTGGATTGAAAAATTAATTTGCATTAATATTGAGTGACTGAAAACCCCAAACCCATCAAAGTTTTTGGGTTGTTTTTGTTTTTTTAAAATTTATTTATAAAGGAGCTTTAGATTACATAAATGTTACATTGAAAATATAGGGGTTTCCCATATACCCCATCTCCTCCCCCTCCCATACTTTCCCCCATTAACAACATCTTTCATTTGTGTGGTACATTTCTTACAGTTGATGAACCCATATTGAAGCACTGCTACTAAGCATGGTCTATAGTTTACATTATGGTTTACACTTTGCACCACACAATTTTAGAAGTTTTGACATTTATAATGGCTTGTGTCTGTCATCTCAATGTCATGCAGAACAATTCCATTGTCCCAAAAATGCCCCATGTTACACATATTCTTCCCTCTTTCTCCCCTCAGAACCTCTGGTGACCACTATCTTTATATCAATGTTACAAGTTCTTCCATTACTAGACTATAATTAGTCTACTTTAGTCCATAGTTGACCTCACCCCTTATGTTTGTTCATTATTCAGTCTTGAAGATCTGGAGCTGATGCCCACGCTTCTTCTGATTGAGAGGAAGCCTTTGCGTTTTTAAGAGTGTTTTTTTTTACACAAATTATTACTGTTGAATTTAGCAAGTATGATAAAGTGAGTGAAAATGTTAAGATCATGTGAGGATATATAATTTATTGTATACCTAAGCCACATACTGAGAACCTATCCACTAATTTCCCAATCTCTAAAGCAACTAAAGTTTTTTCACCCATTATTCTGTATGCAAACCTCCAGTTTCTTTACCGGTGCCAAGTTTTATTTTGTTTTTCCAGCAGTGCAGCAGTAGCATCTAGAGAGTTGCCTATCGGTAAAAGGGAACCGTCAGTATCAACTTGTTGATCACAACATGCTTGATAGGGAGGAATAAAGGAGGGCAGATGCAGGAAAACTTAAGGCTGAGATCAAGAAACACGGTCGCAAGGCTGTGGAGGAACAGGAATTCTCACAGTGTCAGTGGGAATGCAAAATGCAACAACTTCTCTGGAGGGTGATTTAATACCGTCCTCCTTCTTGGAACTTATCCTTTTGATAAATATAGGAAATAAAGAAGAATGTCTGAGGTCATTGCCTGATTGGAAACAACCAAAATATTCATCCATAGAGGACTAGGAAAATTAATTATACCACAGCTGTACAATGGAATACTGTACAGATGTTAAAAAGAATGAGACAAGGGAAGCGGACTTGGCTGAATGAATAGGGCATCTGCCTACCACATGGGAGGTTCGCAGTTCAAACCCCAGGCCTCCTTGACCCGTGTGCAGCTGGCCCATGTGCAGTGCTGATGTGCTCAAGGAGTGCAATGCCACACAGGGGTGTCCCCCACATATGGGAGCCCCATGCGCAAGGAGTGCGTCCCATAAGGAGAGCTGCCCAGCATGAAAGAAAATGCAGCCTGCCCAAGAATGGCACCGCACACACGGAGAGCTGACGCAACAAGATGATGCAACAAAAAGAAGCACAGATTCCTGTGCCGCTGACAACAGAAGCGGACAAAGAAGACGCAGCAAATAGACACAGAGAACAGACAACTGGGGCAGGGGAGGGGAGAGAAATAACTAACTAAATAAATAAATCTTAAAAAAAAAAAAGAAAGAAAGAAACAGATTCCCAGTGCCGCTTGTAAGGATAGAAGTGGCCATAGAAGAACACACAGCGAATGGACACAGAAAGCAGACAACTGGGGGGGGAAGGGGAGAGAAATAAATTAAAAAAATAAAAAAATCTTTTAAAAAAAACAATGAGACTAATTTTTATATATTGATATGGAAGAACCTATAAAATATATTTTCAATGGAAAAAAACAAAGTGCAAAACAGTGTATATGGTATGCTATCATTTATGTTTTTAAAATATATACATCCAGAGGAACCAGGAAGATGGGAGCAGAGTAAGGACCTCCTAGAGTTGCCTCCTGTTACAGGGCAGTTAGTAAACACCCAGAGTTACCTGGAGCTAGCTGAAGCACCTGTTTGAAGGCTCCAGGAGGCCAGAAGAGCATCTTGCAACACCCTTGAAGGAATGGAAGAAGGAGACTGCCCATTTGCAGAGAAGACTCGTAAGTAGAGCGCTCCCTGCCACAGAGGCTGGTGCCCATCCTCCACTGGAGGCACAAGGCCCCTTGGGAGCTGTTCTGCAGCTGGAATTGAAAACTTCACAAAAATGGGGGAGGAAGAGACAATTGGGTGCCAATTTCAGCTACTGATGAGTAAATCCCGGAGGCTAAAGTATAATCCTGAGAACAGCTAAAGTTTGAGCCTGTCCAAGTCAGAAAGAGGCCAGTAGCCGCCATCTTAACTCTGTGCCTCGTATGAGGGGAAGTGGGGCGGACTGAAAATCACAGTAATGTTGGGGACCGGCTTCTCTCCATCCAGATCAGATTGCAGCTCTAGGCTAGGCCCCAGTGCCACCTTCAGCAGGGAGGAAGTTGCAGGAACCTGCGCCACCCTCTCTGGGAAATTACCGGCCAAGCCACAGAGGCTGGTGATTATCCTACTCTGGCGGCATGAGCTGCCCCAGGAGCTATTCTGTGGAAGGAATTGGAAGCTCCATTTCCCAGAAACAGGGGAGAAGGAGACAGTTGGCTGCTGATTTCGGCTATTGATTGGTAGACTCGACTGGCTAAGATATAACCCTGGGAACAGCTGGGGTGTGAATCAGCCTAAGTCAGAAAGAGGCCGGTGGCCACCATTTTGACTCTGCACCCAGCCTGAGGGGAAGCCAGGACCTAAAATCACAGTGACAGTAGGAACTGATTTCTTTCACCGAGATCGGCCTGCAGCCCAAGCCTAGGCTTCAGCTCCACCTCTGGCAGAGAGGAGGCTGGCAAACCCTACATCAGCCTATCCAGGTAACTGCAGGTAATTTTGGCTGGCACAGACCGAAAATCAGAAGTCTACTAGGGCAACTGCAGTTATCTTGGACCTGCACTGTATAGATTGCTGCCCATATCTGAAGCTCCATCCCTGCCACAGGCAGATGAGAAACGGGGGTGAAGCTTCATCAGTGTCTCTGGACAAATACAGTCTAGGCCTGCATGACTTGAATTATTCCACACAGCTGTGACTCTGTCCCTACCCCTGGCAAAGGAGAAAGTGGAAGAAGCTTCATTGGTCCCTGGCACAGTGAGGGCAGCCTGAGCCTCTACAGCTTATAGCACACAACTATATGCTTGGCTCCTACTGCACAAACAGCAAAGGAGAAAGGGCAGGAAGCCCTAAACTAAAGAGAAAAACTGCACCCAGAATAAATACTCAAATAAGCCAGATGCCAGACACCAACAAAAAATTACAATCCACACCAAGAAACAGGAAGCTATGACCCAGTTAAAGGGACAAGATAAGCCTCCAGGTGGCATAAAGGAGTTGAGACAACTAAACATAGATGTTCAAACAAATCTCCTTAATAAATTCAATGAGATGGCTAAAGAGATTAAGGATATTAAGAAGACACTGGGGGAAGCGGATTTGGCCCATTGGATAGGGTGTCCACCTACCACATGGGAGGTCCAAGGTCCAAATCCAGGGCCTTCTGACACGTATGGTGAGCTGGCCCATGTGCAGTGCTGATGTGCACAAGGAGTGCCGTGCCACACAGGGGTGTCCCCTGCATAGGGGAGCCCCACACGCAAGGAGTGCACCCCATAAGGAGAGGTGCCCCGCATGAAAAAAGTGCAGCCTGCCCAGGAGTGGTGCCGCACATACAGAGAGCTGATGCAGCAAGATGACGCAACAAAAAGAGACACAGATTCCTGGTGCTGCTGCAAGAAAACAAAGCGGACACACAAGAACATACAGCAGATGGACTCAGAAAGCAGACAACTGGGGGGGCAGGGGAGAGAATTAAATAAAAAACAAATCTAAAAAAAAAGAAGACACTGAATGAGCACAAAGAAGAATTTAAAAGCATACATCGAAAATACCAGATCTTATGGGAATGAAATGTGCAATAAATGAAATTTCAAAAATATTGGAATCATAGCAGATTTGAGAAGGCAGAAGAAAGGATTGGTGAGCTTGAAGAAGTGGCCTCTGGAAGTGAACATACTAAAGAACAGATAAGAAAAGAATGGAAAAAATTGAACAAGGTCTCAGGGAACTATATGACAGCAAAAGGCATGCAAACATATGTGTCAATGTGTCCCAGAAGGAGAAGAGAAGGGAAAATGGGCCATAGGAATATTTGAAAAAATAATGGTAGAAAATTTCCCAACCTTACTGAAGGACATAGATATCCCTGTCCAAGAAGCACAACATACTCCCATCCAAAAAATTTCGAATAGACCAACTCCGAGACACATACTCATTAGAATGTCAAATGCCAAGACTAAGAGAATTTTGAGAACAGTAAGAGAAAAGCAATGTAGGAAGCGGATTTGGCCTGCTGGATAGGGTGTCCACCTCCCACGTGGGAGGTCCAAGTTTCAAACCCAGGGCCTCCTGACCCATGTGATGAACTGGCCCATGCGCAGTGCTGATATGTGCAAGGAGTGCTGTGCCACGCAGGGGTATCTCCCGCATAGGGGAGCCCCAGTGCAGTCCGGCAGGAGAGCCACCGGTACGAAAAAAGTGCAGCCTGCCCAGGAATGGCGCCGCACACATGGAGAGCTGACAAAGCAAGATGATGCAACAAAAATGAGACAGTCTCCCAGTGTCAAGGATAATGCAAGTGGATGCAGAAGAACACACAGCGAATGGACACAGAGAGCAGACAACGAGGGTAAAGGGGAGAGAAAGAAATTAAAAAAAAAAAAAAAGATACTACAAGGGAAAAACTTCTAGCCAAGAATCTTATATCCAGCAAGACTGTCTTTCAAAAATAAGGGTGAGATTAGAATATTCACAGATATACAGAAATGAGAGAGTTTCCAAGCAAGAAACCAGATTTTCAGGAAACACTAAAGGGTATACTAGAGTCTGCAAAGAAAAGACAGGAGAGAAAGGCCTGGAAGAGAGTCTAGAAATGAAGATTATATCAGTAAAAGTAACTAAAATTGTCAAAATAGTGGTGAAAATAAAATATGACAGATAAAACTCAAATAGTCAGGAATAAACTTAACCAATGATATAAAGCACTTGTATTCAGAAAACTGCAACTCAATGTTAAATCAAAAAAGACCTAAATAACTGGAAGAACATTCCATGCTCATGGATTGGAAGACTAAATATCATTGAGATGTCAATTCTAGTCAAATTGATATACAGATTCAATGCAATCCCGATAAAAATTCCACCAGTATTTTCTTAAAAATTGAAAACAAGATCATGAAATTTTTTTTGAAGGGTAAGGGTCCTGAATAGCCAGAAACATCATAAAAAGGAAAAGCAAACCCTCATCTCCAGACTTTAAATCATATTAACTAGCTATAGAGGTAAAAACAGCATGGTACTGGCATACAGACAGACACATAGACCAATGGAACCAAATTTATGGTTCAGAAATAGACCCTCACATGTATGGTAAAGTGATTTTTACTAGCCTGTCAAACCCACACAGCTTGGGCAGGACGGTCCATTCAACAAATGGTCCTGAAAGAATTGGGTATCTGTAGCTGAAAGAAGGAAAGAGGACCCCTATCTCACACCTTATCTAAAAATTAATTCAAAATGGATCAAAAACCTAAAAATAAAAGCAAGAACCATAAAACTTCTAGAAGAAATTGTAGGAAAATATCTGCAAGACCTGGTGGTAGGTGGTGAATTCTTAAAGGAGGTAAGAGAAAGAGATGGACTACTGATGTTTAATGCATATAGAAGTTTTAATTAGCTTTACTTTAAAGTGTGGAAATGTATAGAGTGGATGGAAACACATAGTAACAACCAGTTTATAAATGGGAATGTGGCTGAAAATGGTAGTCTAGGGATGTAAATGCCAATTGACAGAATGCTAGAGAATAATCTAGGAACAGTAAACCAAGACATGGATGAAAATTGTGGTTGAAGGTACAGATGCAAGAGTGTCCTTTGTGAGCTAGAGCAAATGTATATCACTACTGTAGGGTGTTGGGAATGTGGAGAAGCATGGGAAATATACAACAGGAGTGACCTATGGACTGTGGTTAGTAGTAATAATATATTTTTACATCTATTTGAAAGTTGTACTGTGTTGATAATGAGACAGTATGGAAAATGTGAGCCAAATGTACACTATGGACATGGTAAGAATCAGATGATATTATCTTATCTGTAGCAAATTTTCCATCACAGTGTGGTGTGTTGATGGAGGGGTGTTGTTTGGGAATTCTGCACATGTGCATGATTGTTTTATAAGTTTATGACTTCTGTCATAAAAATACATTTAAAAAATGATAATAGGGTGGGTTGGGGGTAAAACACACCAAATGTAAGATAAGGACTATGATTAGTAGTAAGATTTTGACAATATTCTTTCATAATTTGTAACAAATGTCTCATGACAATGCAAGGTGTTGATGGAGGATTGATGATTGGTACCCCTGTATGATGTTACGCATGTTTGCTTTGTAAATTCACAACTCTTACCATACACTTAATTGTTTATGTATGTTCATATATAAATGATATAAAAATAATAATAAGGTTGGTTGGGGGAAAAATACTTTGGTTAGTAATATATTGACAATGCTCTTCAGTCATTAGTTGAAAAGGTTTAACAACAATGCAAGTTATTGGTGGTAGGGTGAGTTATGAGAGTCCTGTACGATGTTGTATATGTTTGTTTTATAAGTTCACAACTATTAATATACACTTATTGTTTATGTATGTTTATGTATGAGTGTAATGCTTCAATAAATTAAAAAAATAAATTTTTAAAAACTATGTAAAACAAGAAAAAACTATATATATACATCCATACATGCTTTGACTATCTCTGGAAGGAAATGCAATAAGTTGGTGATAGTGATTGTCTCAGGGATAGAGAACTGGAGGATTGAGAGATAAGGGTATGAGGGGGACTTACTTTTCACTATAAATTTGTGTTGTTTGAATATTTTACTGTGTGCATTCAAATAAAAATCTAAAAAAAAAAGTAATAAACAATTGTCAAGGAAAACCCTCAGAAATGAAGGTCATATGAAAATCACAGGTCAGGGCTAGAAGGACCTTTAGAAATTAGAAAACTGAGTCTCAGAGAGGATATAGATTTGTCAAAGGGGAGGGTCATCCATTTTCTTGTGGATTTAGCTGCCACTATGCTCTAGCTCCTACCTCCTTCTCCTTTTCCAATATTACCTTTGCCTGTAAGAAGATATCCAGTCTGAAACTTGGATTTGGGGGCTAGGTGACAGCTAGGGGAGGCAGAGCTATTTCTGTAGGGAGCAGCAGTGACTCGCAGATTCATCAGAGTATACTTGACCTTTTACTTTTTTTGTGAATACCAGAGATTGACTTTTAGTTTGCTCCCAGAGCTAAGGCACCACAGGGTAGCCACGGTCCGATTTTGGATAAATGCAGCTCTTTTGGCTTCTGCCTGGACTTCTGTAAGGAGAAAGGTCAGACAAAAATGAAGCTGGTTCTTAATCTGAATGGTACCTAGCTAAACCACTTCCACTCATGACCCCTGTTAAATTCTGCTGCTGTACTTTCTCCTTTTTTTAGACCTCTTCTTCCTCAGTATGTGTTTATGGTACTAAATATACAAGCCCAACTTTCCCTCCTTCCTGCCATGGGTCCCATGAAGATAGTTGATTGTAGTAAATTAAACACAAAGATGCAAAGATTGTTTAATGTAGAGAGGGTCGGGAGCTGCCTCTGTCTGATTTATATAGCCTAGCCTAAGTATTAACAGTTTATTTAAAAGTTTCCAGAAAGCTTCCTGGGAAAGATACGTATATTTAAAATAAGATATTAGAGATCCAGGCTAGGAAAAGGGGAAACAAAACTACTTTTAAGGTAAAATTCCTTGGAATGGCAAAGTGATTTTTCAGAAAGGGCCCATTATTAGCATATCCCTGATGTTTTTCACATTCCCTGGGAAGAGTTCAGGCAGCTGTTCCACTTAGCAGCCGCTGACTCTGAGTTCTGAGGTATATAGGAAAAAAGAAGGTCACAATTTACTGGGTACTAACTCTTTAGAATTTTGTGTACTAGAAGGGAAATGCAAAAAAATGCAGTTCCTTCTCATAAAACTTGCAGTCTAATTGGAGAAATCAAACACTCTCCAAAGACTTTAAAACACACAGCCAAATACATAAAAGTAGGAGTTAGTCTAGTGTAAAGAAAACAATATCTGCCTATTAGGAGAAAGAAAGATGAAATAGAGTTTAAGTGAAGTAAATTAATCAAAGACTAACCCATTTTGTCAAACACTGGTTATTTTCTTTTCTTTCCTGTTCTATCTGCCTTCTGGTATTAAAGAAAACTTTTGAAAGTTTATTAAGTGTGATCATAGACAAGTTATCTATGTAGGTTTCCGGTGAACCACTGGGTCATAGTTACCTAAGCTTTTTGGCACAAAGGGTGTTATGAATTTTCTTCATTTGTTCAGTTTGTTACCTTATACACCTTATGCCATTTGGCCTTAACTCTGACAAGTTAATTTTGGAGATGAAATACTTAGGACACTGAGAAATCAACTTTTAAATAGTTTTCAAGAGCAGCAAATGGTACCATCCTCTACGCCACCCGTTCTCTTAGCACTTCATACCTGAGAGCATTCCCATCTATTTGGATGTATCACCTTTTTCTTTGTTTTGAATTGTATAATTTATTTTTTTATTTTTTATTGAAGTATATCATTCATACATGAACACACATAAACAATAAGTGTATAGTCAAGATCGTGAACTTAACAAAATAAACATACATAACATCACAGAGGGGTCTCATACATCACCCTTCCACCAACTCTCGGCATTGGTGTGAGACATTTGTTACAAACTATGCTGGAGCATTGTCAAAATATTACTATATACTATATACCTTATCTTACATTTGGTGTATTTTTCCCCCAACCCATACTATTTTTTTAATGTATTTTTTTTTTTTTAAGATTTTTAAAAATTTATTTATTTAATTCCCCCCCCCCGCTCCCCTGGTTGTCTGTTCTTGGTGTCTATTTGCTGCGTCTTGTTTCTTTGTCCGCTTCTGTTGTCGTCAGCGGCACAGGAAGTGTGGGCGGCGCCATTTCCTGGGCAGGCTGCTCTTTCTTTTCATGCTGGGCAGCTTTCCTCATGGGCACACTCCTTGCGTGTGGGGCTCCCCCACGCGGGGGACACCCTTGCGTGGCACGGCACTCCTTGCGCACATCAGTGCTGCGCATGGCCAGCTCCACACGGGTCAAGGAGGCCCGGGGTTTGAACCGCGGACCTCCCATATGGTAGACGGACGCCCTAACCACTGGGCCAAAGTCCGTTTCCCTTTTAATGTATTTTTGTTACAGATATTGTGAACTTGCAAAACAATCATACAGATGTGTAGATTACCATACAACTCCACACCCTGGTGGAACATTTGTTACAGATTATGAGATAATATCATCAGACTGTTACCACCAATCATGGTCCATAGCATACATTTGGCACACTTTTTCCATACACCTCCATTATCTACACAGTATAGCTTGGCATTAATGCAAGAATATTATAGTATGATGTTAACCACAGTCTATAGGTCACACCAGTTGTAGTTTTCCCATGTTTCTCCATATTCCCATCACCCTGCAATAGTGATATGCATCTGCTCTAGCTAACAGAAGGACTGTCTTGGATTTGTACCCTTAACCACAATTCTCAACTGCCTCTGGGCTCACTGTGTTATTCAGTCCCTAGATAATTCTTTAGCTTTCTTTCTATTGACATTTACTTCCCCACATTACCTTTTTCAGTCACAATCCCATTTATAAACCAGTTATTACTCACTATAATGTGTTACTATCAACTCTATCCATCTCCACACTTTTTGATGTATCACCTTTTAAAAGGGAAGACAACATCTTATGAGAGGTTATGAGTTTGGGAGTCTTAGGAGATAACTACCTGAAACTGTAACAGTGGGAAGCAGATTTGGCCCAATGGATAGGGCGTCAGCCTACCACATGGGAGGTCCATGGTTCAAACCCCAGGCCTCTTTGACAGGTGTGGAGCTGGCCTGTGCACAGTGCTGATGCACGCAAAGAATGCCCTGCCACACAGGGGTGACCCTGCGTAGGGGAGTCCCATGCGCAAGGAGTGCGCCCTGTAAGGAGAGCTGCCCAGCGCGAAAGAAAGTGCAGCCTGCCCAAGAATGGCGCTGCACACACGGAGAGCTGACGCAACAAGATGACACAACAAAAGGAAACACAGATTTCGGGTGCCGCTGATAAGGATAGAAGCGGTCACAGAAGAACACACAGCGAATGGACACAGAGAGCAGCCAACTGGGGGAGGGGGAAGGGGAGAGAAATAAATAAATAAAATCTTAAAATAAAAAAAAAAGAAAAGAAACTGTAACAGCACCCTGTAGTAAAGAAAGCCATCTAGCAGAGAGAGGGCTTTTAATGTTAGTTACATGAAAAAGAGAAGAATGCAACATATTTTCTGAAGACCTCTCATTATGAGACAGACAGCCATGTCTCTAGGTTAAATAAATTGCAGCCCTTTTATGAACAAGAGGGCACATGGGATGATTTCTAGAAAGCATCGCCTGCTAGGTATTGGCTATATCTCCCTCTGGCAGAAGAGAGCCCAGGCACTGTCTCAGAGAGATTTTTCTAAGCTTCTCTTGGGATATTCCAGGTTATCAAGCTAAAAAAGTACTTGCCTTTCTGGTTGGTATCATAGGATGCAGTGATTAGGCTAAAGACCAAGATAGGATCCATGTTAGGTTGAGCACAAGCTCCTTGCAGAGACCATAAACTGCTAATCTGTCACAGCCCCTTATAGCCTGGTCTCTAGCTGAAGTCACTGTCCTGCAACCAAGCTTGACCCTGGGAGAGTCTGGTTCCACACTGATTATTTTTTCTCATTTCCTATAGACCCAAGAATACAGCTGACTGGAGAAAAGACCAAATCTGCTTATTAACGATTAACTCACAAATTCTTCCCCTGATTTTGTTAATGGTACTGAGAGAGTGAACTTAATTACCTAGAGGTTTCCTTGGCAGAAAGGGCATAAACACCTAGTATTACGGTTTTCAAATAGTTGCAAAGAAATACATAGACATTCACATGAATACTTGCTGACACAGGCACATAGATTTACATTCTGACATAAAGAGATGTGGAGACTTCTATTAAAGAAAGTAGTTGTGGGTTTACAAAGCAATCATGCATGAAATACAGGATTCCCATGTACCATCCTACCAACCACAACTAGTATTGGTGTGGAACATTTGTTACAATTGATGAGAGCACATTTTTATAATTGTACTATTAATGAATGTCCATGTATTAACTTATGGACCAGTGTTTGTGTAGTGTAGTTCCATGGAATTTTTTTTTTTGAGGGACCGGGACCGGGGATTGACCCCAGGACCTTGTATGTGGGAGGTTGGTGCTTAACCACTGAACCACACAACTGCCCTGAGTTGGCTCCCTCATCTGTTTTCTCATTATTTGCTAATTGTTTGCTCATTGTTTTGTTTTTTTGTTTTCTTTTTTTTAAGATTTATCTTTTATTTCCCTCCCCTTTCCTGCACCCCCCCACCCCCCAGTTGTCTGCCCTCTGTGTCCATTCGCTGTGTGTTCTTCTGTGTCCGCTTGTATTCTTGTCAGCGGCACCTGGAATCTGTATCTCCTTTTGTTGTGTCATCTTGCTGTGTCAGCTCTCCATGTTTGCGGTGTCATTCCTGGGCAGGCTGCACTTTTTTTGTGCTGGGCGGCTCTCCTTACGGGGTGCACTCCTTGCACGTGGGGTTCCCCTATGCGGGGGACACCCCTGTGTGGCACAGCACTCCTTGCGCGCATCAGGACTGCATGTGGGCCAGCTCATCACATGCGTCAGGAGGCCCTGGTTTTGAACCTTGGCCCTCCCATGTGGTAGGTGGATGCCCTATCCTTTGCACCAAATCCGCTTCCCTGTTTGTTTTCTTTAGGAGGCACTGGAACTGAACCCAGAACCTCCCATGTGGGAGGTGGGTGCTCAACTGCTTTAGCCACATCTACTCCCTTCATGGATTTAAAAAAAAAATTTATTCTATTACCATATATATAATCTTACATTTCTCCTTTTAATCATAAAAGGAAAAACTAAGGTGATTTCTAGAATTGAGCAGGAAACTAGGACTACATGAGTCAGTGAGTTACCCTGGCAAGAGCTCTGGACTAGAAAACAAAGAAATTGAGTTCTAGTACAGGCCTTGTTATTAACTATATCACCTTGGGGAAATTACTTGACCTCTCCAGATCTCTGTTTTCTCCACTGTAAATTGAGAGTTCTGACCAAGTGCTATCTAGAACTCATTCATAGTTGTACACATAAACTCACTTTAACACAGACATATCTATCTAGTGTTGCACATTTTCAAACTCTCCCAAATAGTGAAGTGAGTATAAGTAGCAACATTCCCATGACTATTGGGCTGGGAGGTTGTGGGAAAGAGCTAACTGTACTAGATGAGTGGCACTGTCTGCAGTTTGGGAAGGTTTTCCCAGACAGATAACTTGTTGGAAGAGTTTTCTAAAATTTTATCTTTAGTAAAGATTATACATTTAGGGTAATACTGTATAGATTTTGTGATGGCATAGTTAGGTGGATCATAAAGTAGAAATGAAGAGCTACTCAAATCCTCGTCTAAGTCCAGTGCCTCTGCAGTCTTTCTGTCCCCTGGAAATAGACTCTGTTGGAGCAAACTTAGATTTGGTTAGATGGGAGGTTATAGAAGCCGAAACTGATTGATAATGATTAAAAGGGAACGTGGTTCAAAGGGCTTTCCATGAAGGAGTTCATGAGATCTGAGTTGTCATATTCTAAATACCACCCTCTTTTCTGACATCTTAAACAGCTTGAAATATGGTAAAATTGAGCATCAGGGGAAGTCTTGGTGGGGAAACAATGTCACCAAAGGACAACATGCTGCCTGAAATGTGGAAAGGGGCGAAGAAACCCTGGACATTCAGTCCTAATGTCTTTCACTCATTCATTTAATAAAATTTATTCAGGGCCTACTATGTGCCAGGTACTATTATAGCAGTGAGCAAGACAAAGCCTATGTCTTCATGGAATAATAGGAAGTAGACAATAAACATGGTTGCTAAATAAAGTGGTGAAGAAGGGCCAATATCAGGCATTATACATGATTGCTGCTATAAAGAAACAGGGTGATGAGGTGAAGCACTGCAAGCAGAGACATTTAAAGCATGGTCAGGGAAGATTTCTCTGAAGTACATTTGAGCTAAGAAAACAGGAGATTGGATGTCACAGGAGCCAAGAGAAGAGAGTATTTCAAGGAAGAAATGGTCAGTCAAACATGTAGAATGACAGAATATCCATCTATCCATCAGATTTGACAGCTCTGGAAAGAGTGGTTTAATTGGGGTGGTAGAAATAGAAGGCATGGGTTCAGAGGGAACTGGAAGTAAAGAAGTATTGATAATTTTTTCAAGAACTTTTGTGGTGTGAGAGAGCCAAGAAATGAGCTCACTAAAGGGGACATAAATGCCTCAAATCTTTATTGGTACAGAGCAGCACTACCTCTCTCCATTTTCCCTGCTGCTATTTCCTGATTCTCCATTCCATTGCCCTCCCTGGGTTTCCTGGGTTTTGCTTATTGTTTCCTTAATATGATTTCCTGCTCCCCTATGCTATTATGCTATTATGCTATTATGCATTTTCCCTGTTGCTCTATTGAAAGAAATGTTCCCTGGGTTAGTTCTTTTTTTTTTTTTGAAACATGATTTGTTTTATTTTATTAAACAATAGCTTAGGAAATATTGTAAGGAATTCATTGAACAAAGAACTGGTAAGCCAAAAGTTGGCACATTTCAATATTTTGTGAGATATTATTCCAGCATTAAACATGAATATGTGTGTTATACATACACACATGTGCACATATATAGATACCTCTGTAAACTAGCTCATAGGAAATCTGGGTCCAACAAATTCTTTCTTTTTTTTCAAGTTAGTAAATATTTTATTTTTCATTTTTTTAATGTTTGTTTTTTTTAAATACTTGTGACTCTAGCAATGGAAGAAACTATATCATTGATGTGAATACAGTGGCCATGGGAGTTGCTGAGGACAGGGTGAGGAATGAAGAGGTGTGATATGGGGGTATTTTCAGGACTCGAAGGAGTTGTCCTGAATGATATTGCAGGGACAGATGCAGGACATTATATATCCTGCCATAACCCACTGAATGGACTGGGAGAGAAGTGTAAACTACAATTAAATTATAATCCATGCTGTGTAGCATTGTTCTAAAATGTATTCATCAAATGCAATGAATGTGCCACACTGATGAAAGAGGTTGTTGATGTGGGAGGAGTGGGGGTGGAGTGGAGAGTAGGGGTATATGGGAGCCTCTTATAACATTTTATGTGATCTAGATTAGTTTTGTTTTGTTTTTTAAATTTATTTCTCTCCCCTTCCCCTCCCTCCTTTTGTCTGCTCTCTGTGTCCATTCGCTGTGTGTATTCTTCTGCATCTGCTTGTATTATCCGGTGGCACTGGGAACTGCATCTCTTTTTTGTTGTGTCACCTTGCGGTGTCAGCTCTCTGTGTGTGTGGCCCCACCCCTGGGCTGGCTGCACTTTTTTTCACGCGGGGCTGCTCTCCTTGCGGAGGGGACGTACACGTTGAGTCCTGTGGGGGGGTCCCTATGTGGGGGCGCCCCTGCGAGGCAGGGCACTCCTTGCACGGGGCAGCACTGCACGTGGGCTAGCTTACCACACAGGTCAGGAGGCCCTAGGGATTGAAGCCTGGACCCTCCATATGGTAGACGGACGCTCTATCAGTTGAGCCACATCTGCTTCCCTAGGTTAGTTCTTGGATGCCACGTTACAGTGCTGCCATCTTGGAGCAGGGCTAGGGAAGGATCTAAAGGCTTACTGTTCTCACTTTATGTCACAAGGTGGCAGAAGAGCTCACTTTCTCCAAAAGAGTCCCTGTACTTGGGTAAAGATTAAGTGGAGGGAAGTCGTATCGACTCTCAGACTCTTCCCTTTTCTTCTGTGATTCCAGAACCCCAAAAGTCAGTCTAGGGGAGTAGATGTAGCTCAGTGGTTGAGCACCTGCTTCTCACGTATGAGGTCCTGGGTTCAATCTCTGGTACCTCCTAAAAGTCAGTCTACATGTGGCAGCTCTCCATTCTGTGGGGTACAGAGAAACAGAAGAACTGCAGTTACTAGGAACTATTTCTGTACTATTAGATATTTTGACTATTTTTCTTTAAGTGTTTGGAATATCAGTGGAGAAGAGTATATCTCTCCTGATCTCCTTCCCCACAACAAAAGCATCAAATTTAGAAGGAAAAACGCTATAATTTGGGTGAGTTTTGTGATGTGTGCAGATTAAAGATATGACTCTGAAAGAAAGTTGGAAACCAGGACTGAATAGATGAATCAGGGTAGGTCAGTGGAGGAGCACTTGACAGGAAGCCAAGAAGTTCCACAATAAGAATTTACTGAATCACTTTGAGCAAGTCACTTAATTTCTCTGGGCCTCCATTTTTTTTTGTTTTGTTTTGATTTTAGTGAGGTGGTATGACAAGATAGCTTTGAAGCCTCTTCTAGTTCTAAAATTATTACCTAACTCCTGCACAGAGTTCCTATACTTTGCTACTCCTTCTTTCAAGGGTGTATGTTTTTTGTTTGGTTTATTTTATTTAGTTTTCATTTATTTTTAATTTTTTAAAATCATGGAATGTCATACAGAAGATCATATAAAACATAAATATATTTTATTTTATTTATTTTTTATTTTTTAGTCTTTATTTTGTCTTCTTTGTACCCTTCTGTTGTTGCCAGTGGCACGGGAATATGTGTTTCTTTTCGTTGCATCATCTTGTTGTGTCAGCTCTCCGTGTGTGTGGTGCCATTCCTGGGCAGGCTGCACTTTCTTTCACACTGGGCAGCTCTCCTTACAGGGTGCACTCCTTGCACATGGGGCTCCCCTACGCGGGGAACACCCCTGTGTGGCAGGGCACTCCTTGCGCGCATCAGCACTGCGCATGGGCCTGCTCCACACAGGCCAAGGAGGCCCGGGGTTTGAACCGCAGGCCTGGGCCAAGTCCTCTTCCCCATAAATATATTTTAAATAATAATAATGTGAACACTATGTAACCATCACCCAAAAAAGAAATTAAACATTACGAATATCTTAGAAGCTCTTTATATTTCTCTCTCTGACCAATTCCTTTTCTTCCTCCCACACATAACCACTATCCTGATTTTTGCAGTCTTTATCTTTCCATGCTTTCTATTTAGTTTTGCCTATTGAACTTTATATAAATGGAATCATACTCTTTGTATTTTTAAGTAAACTTTTTATTATGTATAAACAAGTGGAATACACCTTGGTAACCATCACCCCAGAAATTCTCATGTCTTCTGTCAGTACCAACCATCAGGAGCAATTGTAGTACAGACATTTTTTTTTAGGAGGGACTCGGGATTCAACCCAGGACCTCATGCAGGTGCTCAACCACTGAGCTATACCTGCTCCCATTATATAGAATTTTAACACCACAAGTGAGTTCTGCCTATTTTTGAACTTTATATAAACGGAGACTTATATACTCTTTTGTGTCTGGCTTCTTTTACTCTACATTGTTTATAAAATTCATTCATATTGTTTTGTGGAGCAATAGTTTGTTTATTTTCATTACTTTATAATATCACATTGTATAAATGTACCACAATTTATTTATCTATTCTATTGCCAAGAGGCATTTGAGTTGTTCCCAGTTTTGGGCCATAATGAACAATGCTCCTGGGACACGTTTGAAAGAGTCTCTCCAGGGTCTAGACCCAGAAGTAGAAGCTGGGTTGTAGGGTATGTTGGGCAAATTCAACTTTACTGGTTAATGCCAAACAGTTTTCTAAAGAGTTGTCCTTATTTACATTACCCCTTGTAGTATATGAAAGTTCCTTTTGTTTCACATCCTTTCCAAAGGAGGCAACAAGTCTTTCCAGAGTGGCATAACCATTGGCCTAAAAAGGGCCAGGCATACCCTCACAGTGCCATCCCTTTGGTTGGTTCTCAGAAGCTTAAGCCATAATCATTTCTGTTTAATGGCTCCCTCCAAGTAAGGGTAAAGAATACAAATTATCCCCAGGTCCCTGGTCACTGCTTTATCACCCTGAGAAAATAGGGGTGGTGGTAAGATTTAATAACAAAACCCATCCTGAATCAGTCAAGTGAACATTCATAAGGTATTTGATTCTTGTAATGAGAACTGGTAGGAAATGGAGGATAGGGTGGGGAGTAATAGACTCTGTGTGCCCATGTCATTCACTGATTTAAGTTACATTTTATTTTTATTCATTTTTGGTTTTCTTTACCCTTCTTTCTTCCTTTTTCTTTTTGAGAAAATTGGGCATGATGGCATAGCGGGTCCATTGATGAAGACTCGTGTTGGGGGGAGTGGGTGTAGTTCAGTGGTTGATGCTTGCTTCCCATGTACGAAATTCCAGGTTTAATCCCTGGTACCTCCTAAAAAAAAAAAAAAGACTTGGGTTGAGGAGATGGCATTCCATCTCCTGGCCTACCATGTTAACCCACAAAGACATACTCAAGTACTAATCACCAGTCCTGTGACTGTGAATTTATTTGTAAATAGGATCTTTTAAAAATCCTAGTAAGATAAGGCCAAACTGAATGAGGATGGGGTCCTTGTAAACAGGAGAAATTTGGACAAACTTCACAGTAGGAGACAGAGGGCCACATGACAGAGGAAGAGATTGTACTATGGATTGCCTGCAAACCATCACCAGAAGGCTATAGCCTCCCAAGAAAGCACAATTCTGTTGCCATCTTAATTTTAGATTTTAGCCTCCATAACTGTGAGACATTAAATCCCTGTTGTTTAAACCAACCAGTCTGTGGTATTTGTTATAGCCACCCTGGCAAACTAAGCAAGGGATATTTTTAAAAGATATGGAGTTGTCACAGAGGAAGAATCTAAGTTTGAGTGACTGCCCAAAGTATGGATAGGGACTGGAAATGTTTGGGATTGGATAATAAGAAAGGAGGGAAGGCTGAAATGCCAAGTGAAAACCCAATTGTCCACGTGAAAACACTGTAGAGAATCTCCACTATGAATGCTCTCTTTTACTGTGCAGTACTACCTTGCATCATCAGACTCCAGACTTGTAAAGTGGCCTCCTTGAGGATATTTTCTGACCTTATGGGGTGAGGTTCCCTTAGGCTTTTTTTTTTTTAAGAATTATTTATTTATTCCCTCCCCCCCAGTTGTCTACTGTCTGTGTCCATTCACTGTGTGTTCTTCTGTGACTGCTTCTATCCTTATCAGTGGCACCAGGAATCTGTGTTTCTTTTTGGTGTGTCATCTTGCTGTGTCAGCTCTGTGTGTGCGGCGCCATTCTTGGGCACACTGCATTTTCTTTCACACTGAGCGGCTTTCCTTATGGGGTGCACTCCTTGCACGTGGTGCTCCTCTACGAGGGGGATGCCCCTGCGTGGCACGGCACTCCTTGCGCGCATCAGCACTGTGCATGGGCCAGCTCCACATGGGTCAAGGAGGCCCGGGGTTTGAACCGCAGACCTCCCATGTGATAGGTGGACGCCCTCTCCATTGGGCCAAGTCCACTTCCCCCCTTAGGCTTTTAATGTGGGCAAATCTCAATGGATGACCAGAGCAAAGGGAGGTAATGTTCAGATAAGGCCTTTTTGTCTTCTTTCTCTCTTATCTCATGACTGGAGCCACAAATCTGAGAAATGCACTGAACTTCTTGATGAAGTTTGTCCATCTGTAAGCAGCTAAGTATCCTACTGGAGGCTTTGCCTCCAAGAGGCAATGTGAAGACACATAAGCAAATATCAGAAGTAGAGTGGCCTCTCTGCTTATCTTTATTTCAGTCAATGATAAATTTACTGATTTTTAAAAAAAAGATTTTCTTTTTTTAATTTATTTCTCTCCCCTTCCTCACCCCCCACCCCCAGTTGTCTGTTCTCTGTGTCCATTCGCTGCGTGTTCTTCTGTGTCTACCTGTATTCTTGTCAGCGGCACCCAGAATCCGTGTCTCTTTTTGTTGCGTCATCTTGCTGCATCAGCTCTCTGTGTGTGCAGCACCATTCCTGGGCAGGCTGCACTTTTTATGCGCTGGGCAGCTCTCCTTACGGGGCACACTCCTTGCGTATGGTGCTCCCCTACGCAGGGGACACGCCTGCGCGGCAAGGCACTCCTTGCACGCATCAGCACTGCGTGTGGGCCAGTTCATCACACGGGTCAGGAGGCCCTGGGTTTGAACCTTGGACCTCCCATGTGGTAGGCAGACACCTTACCTGTTGGGTCAAATCCGCTTCCCTTTACTGATATTTTGAGTCCTTCTCTAAGAGCTATGGGGGGCAGGCACCAAAATATAAGAAATGCTTTCTGTCTTCAAGGTTATTAGAATTTATCTGGAGAGCTAAAACCAACATATACAAAAATTTTCTATCATAATTAAATGCTAAACCATGTGGTGTTAAGTATATTGCTACATGAATTCAGGGAAGAGGGAGATCAGTGGTAGCTTGGAGAAAATGGGACTGGACTTCCAAAAACCAGAAAGATGCAGAAAATTAGGAGATAAGAAGGGCGAGTCTGCTAGCATAAACTAAAGTATAGGCGGTAAGGAGGAGGGGCAAGATGACAGGAGGGTAAGGAGCTTCAAGAGTCAGCTCATCCTACAGAGCAGTTGGTTATCACTCAGAGCTATCTAAAACACCTGTTTGGGGGCTCCAGAAGACCAGAAGAATTTACAGCAACATCCATGAAAGTATAAAAGGAGGAGACGGCCCATCTTCAGAGATTTGTGAATAGAGCCATCCTCACCTTGGAGGCCGATGCCTGCGTAGCAAGGTGCCTTGGGAGCTATTCCATGGCTGGAGTTGGAAACTCCCTTTCCCAAAAAATGGGGGAGGAAGAGATGCTTGGGTACCGACTTCAGCTACTGATTAGTAAATTTGGTTGGCTAAATCCTAAGAACAGTTAAAGTTTGAACCTACCCATGGTTCAAATCTGTCCATGCATAACATCAGACATCATACCCCTGTATATTATGCATGTTTATTTTGTAAGTTCACAACTTTTACTATACACTTAATATTTATGTATGTTCATGTATGAATGATATACTTCAATAAAAATATATTTTAAAAAATAGAGGGAAAGGATATGGTTCAAGCAGTTGAGTACCTGCTTCCCACATAGGACGTCCCAGGTTGGTCCCCAGTACCTCCTAAAAAAAACCCAAAATAACAAACAACGAGCAAACAAATAATATAACCAACTTAGGAGATGATATGTCTCAGTGATAGCACATATGAGGTCCCATGATCAATCCTTGGTCTTGGTACCTTAAGAAAAAGGTCTTGACATATTAACCTTTTCTTGTATCTACAGCACATCCTTCCTTCTAACTAGAATGCAAGCTTAACAGAGTAGCTACTTTGTCTTGTTCACCACCTGCCCCAACACTGACACATAATAAATGTTCCATAAATGTTTGTAAAATTAAAGGGGAAAAAAAAGAATAGGGGTAAGAATAAGCATGGTTGTATTTTGGGGCCATTGAGAAATAACATCCTAGTATTTCCTGTATCCTCTCTGTCTTAAAGGCTAACTCAGACCTTGCTTATAGAATCTGGATCCATGGTCAGACAGTGACCAGGAAAGAGGCTCTTCATAGTTCCATTTTCTAATAAGGTACTTTCTTTCCTCCTTTGATGCAACTTAAGTCTGACCTGATAGACTTTACTGTCCTGGAAGTGCAAGTGTGGAGGTACAGCTCTTCAACAGAGACACTGGCAGCAAAGAGGAACAATAATAAGCCCCTGCACTTCTAGAATGTAACTTCTAATCTATGTTTTATCTCTGAGTTTGCATATTCTAGATATGAAATATAAGTAGAATCATACAGTATTTATCCTTTGGTCTGGCTTACTTCACTTCATACAGGGGTTCTTAACAAGGGGTCTATGAACTTGAATTGAAACTCAAAAAAGCATTATTCTTGTGGGGACGTGTTGGTATGGGTGTGATATACTTACTAAATAATACACAGTGTAGCGTGGACTTAGTAAGGGGTCTGTGGTTTTCACCTGACTGGCAAAGGGGTCTGTGGAATGAAAAAGGTTAAGAACCCCTGACTTAACATGTTTTCAAGGTCCATCCATGTTGTATGAGAATCTGCATTTTTAATAAGCACCCAGCGATTCTGATTCAGTTGGTCAGTGGAACATATTTTGAGAAAGCCTGCCCTAAATTAAAGAAGAATTTATAATAAAGTACCAAATGGTACTACCTCGACAGTGACACATATACTGTATATGTGTTTTGGGGCTTATCCATTTTTATGAGAATATCTTCTCCCCATCTATGGCTCTTACAAATTCACAAGGCTACATCTAAGGACCTAGAAGTAGACACTCTGTTTTAGCATGTGAATTCTGTTTTCCAACTAGATTGTAATTACCTTAAAGAGAGGAATCCCTTTTAGACTTATTTAACTTCCTCACAGTATTGTGAGTCTTTCAGATTGGAAAGTAGTTGGGATACTCAGGATAAATCCCTGATGCCTTTATACAGCTTTCTTTTAAACTTGGAAGCCATTTGATATTTGGGAATTCTAGTTTCAGCTTTTAAAAACAAACCATTTACCCACTTTGTCTTCTACCTGTCAGTCTTTACCTATGCCTCCCCCCAGATGGCTCCCTCCTCTGTCTTCCTGTCTGTCTGTCTTCTTTAAGAGGCACTGGGAAACAAACCCTGGACCTCACATTTGGGAGGCAAGGGCCCAACGCCTTAAGCCACATCAGCTCCCCCCACCTGTTAATCTTGTATAGTAAGTTCTCCCCACCCTTTAGCTCTCCTTTTCCACCTTTTATAGACATAATGGCATGTGTGGCAAGAACACATGGAGCAGATATGAAGAGCCTATAGTGGGGATAGGCAGGTTCTGGCATGTACCAAACAAAATACTTAGGAGTTGTTGAAATTCCAGATGTCTACCTTAAAGACACAGCTCCTTGTCCATCTGCATACTTTTCTTAACATTTGGTGTTGATAATTGAATTGTTAGATCCTATCTAAGTGGTCTTGGTGCTTTGTTTTCTTTCACTGTAGCTCTTTCATTAGGTTTTTCTTTGCTAGTTCTTTCAGAGAGCTCAATTACCATATTAAATACTCAATGGAGTAAAAAACAAGGCATGTAAAGGCTTGCTGAAGTTTATATAGGGACAGTTTCTGAGGGTAAACCCCTGGTTTTGCAGTTCTCTTAAGGCTGAGAAACAGTAACGCTCAGAAAGAATCTTGGGGAAAGAGTTCCTATTAATAGAAACTATAAGAGGTAGATGAAAAATAAGAGAGGCAAACTCAGGGTTTTTAGTTGTTTCCAAAGTCATTTCCTTCATGCCAACTTCAGATAGCACTGTTAGGGAGAGGCAAAGCTTTCCTCTTCCCAAGCCATTATTTTGGTCATGCTCAAGTATCTCCGTTTTAATTTCTGAATTTTCCTACCTTTGTTCAGCTGACAGCCACATCTCAGGAGGGCAGTCACTGTTCTATAAAGCCCACATATCTTTTCCCAATTTGTTTCCAGTGTCTTGTAATAAGTGGCAAACTTTTGGAGAAGCCACCACTGGTGGTGTTTTGAGCTCCTAGAATGAATACTGCTGTTGACCAAACTTCCCAACCTCTTGCTCAGCTTCTGCCCAAAGACTTCTGATTGGGAAGTGTATTTCTACCCTTTTCATTTTTTGCCCTATGGCATAGAACTTCTTCCCCCCAAATTGTTATCCTCTGCATGTATCCTGGCCTTTAACACTCTCTTGTGTAAAGATAAGGAAAGTCCTGTGGTTACTCCATAAATTCTTGGAAGAGTTATAACTCAGATTATTACTCTGAAATAGAGGTCCTTTTCTTTCCCTGTCCAATGGTTATATTTTGTATTGAGAGTCCCAGTTATTAATTTTCAACAGTTATCAAAGAAATAAGAAATAATTGGTAAAACTAGAGGAACTGGTTGGTTCCATTCCTTGATATAACCAAGCTAGAGGATGGGAAGCATTCTCCAATCCGACAAGTTGTGGACTCACTGCAACCTACCTGTGTTCCCTACTTGGGGCAGGCAGAAAACTGTTGTCCTTTGGCATACTGCCCTTATCACTAAGCTTCCTTTACTAAGGTTCTCAATGCTTCAGAACCCTGCACCTCAGACCATTTGAGGTGGCCTGCTTTGGGATTGGAGGAGCAAGGGGAAGGGACTGAATGTGGACTTTCAGAATAGGGTTAGATTGCACTAATTTGGAAATCAGTTTGTGTAATCCTGGGCAATTCATGGACGCAATACCCACCTTTCCGATCGGTTAGCAATTAATACGATAAGATCCATACAAGACCCGTACACGGTCTACCCCACTCAGTCCTTGTTGGTGCTGTGCTTCTTTTCCCGTACTACAGGCAGCTTAGGCGCGGCTCCTCACTTTTTCTGCGGCCCAGGCGCCTCTATGCCTGATGGGACGTGTTTGTGGGGCCATTTTCCCACGCACCGACCAGCAACGCGAAGCCGGTCGGCTGGCCCTGCAGGCGTCTTCGACCGAAGGGGCGGCGAAGACAGGGCTGGGGGCTCAGCGACCGCCGGTAAGCGGCCCTGAGCCCGCCCTCTAGCCGCTTGGCCCCGAGTGGCAGAGCGGCGCTCGGACCATCTGCATCGCCTCACGTCGCCCCGCCCCGCGCCGTTTCTCCCATTGGCTGCACTCACACGGGGTCCGCGCCTCCCACCTCCGCGCCGCCAGGACCGCGCCGCAGCCCCGAGCGGGGTCGGAGGTGAATGGCCTCAAGTAACTCCGGATGTAGTCACCTTCTGGGCTTACCCGCTAAGGTGGGAGGCGGGGGCGGGGCGGAGCTCCAGGCCCCGCCCCTTCCCCGTGTGCCGGGCCGGCCTGGTGCTGCGCGCCTGTCAGCCATCGCAGGAGCTGCCGGCGGTCGCCTCCCGCCCAGCACCGCCTACCGCGCAGGGGCTTCGGGCTGCCAGACCGCGGACTTCGCCACCCTGAGGTGAGGTGAAGCCCCCACCCCACCATGGCCTGCGATTGGGGTTCTAAAGAAGCTGGGCCCGGGGAAAGGCGGGGCAGGCTGGGACAGCCCCAGCCTCTGTCCGCACGCGGCGCGGGCTCCATCCCCTTCCGACCCCGCCGCCTGGCAGCCCCTCTCACCCCGCCTCTCTGGGGCGTTGAAGAACCCCCTGGGGAGACATGTAGGGACCTGGGGTCTCGAAGGGGGTAGTTCAGATCCCGGAACTGGGAGCCATATAGTCCAGGGCTTGTAGGAAGGGTCTGCCTCACGCTCTCTCCCTTGCCTCTCCAGTCCCAGCGTGGTCCGATTTCTTCTAGACTCCTCTCTCCAGGCTGATCCACGGTTGAGGGGTGGGAGAAGACGCACATGGGAGGAGTGTGTTGAAGGTTGGATCTAGTTGCATGGAAAGTCTCCACCTCGTGCAAAGTGAAGTGTGGGGTGCAGAGACCCGGACTTATATTACTTTCTCTGTGTATTTATATCGTGGTGGGAGCCTGGAATGTTGGTGAGAGACGTTGTGAATGTGTGTGCCTCTTTTTCCTCTCCTTCCCCTTTGCTCAAGGGAATATCTATCGGACATAGAATTTAGGAAGATGATGTGAGGCTAATGATTTCAGAGGGAAATATACATGAATATCCTTCGACATTATTTTTGGATTTGGAGACGGGAAAAGGGATATTGGAATCAGCTCTACAATTCCGGGACCCCATTAGGCCATATAGGTGTTATAGAAACATACAAGAATATAATTTGTTCAGATAGGGGAAATACTTTATTTTCAGATATTTTTGGTTGGGGGCTTAGGTTTATGATTGAAATTAAAAGGCCTTAGGACTTCCTAATTCCTTTTCTAGTTAAGGCGTTTCAATAATGTCCCAATGTAAGGAATAAATCTAATAACCTGCTCTTCAGTCTCAGAAGTTAGTCCCCCTTAGTCTCTCTCTGGTTACATTCATTTTCTCTTCCCAGTCCCATAGTGTAGATTGAGAAGCATGCTTTCTTTGGTTACATGGTTTCTTCTTCCTCAGAGGATAGGCATACTCTATTTTGACTTGCTTTCTGGCAGGGATGCCTTGAATATCTGTGATGAGGATACCTACTATGCTGACTATTTGACAGCACAGAAACTTTTCAGGAAAGCATTGTGGTAGAATAGAACAGGGCAGCTTTTGGCAGTCAGGAAGGTGACTGCATGCTTCAAAGTAGCAAGTCTCTTCCTATTCTCTTGCCTTAGTTTCCTTATTTTTAGATACTACTTCATGCATAACAGAAGAGCAGTTGTGAACCCAAGAGTAACAAACATTGTAAAGTGACCATACAAAAGATGTCAAAGGCAAAGTATTAATTATGAAACCGCATGTTACTTGTTTTGCAGAAGTTTTGTTTGTTTCTTTTGTTTTGATTTACCAGTGCAGCGTAGTAATACATCAAGCATAAGATTGAATTGTTTTTAAAATGGACAAAAGGTTGGGAAATGGTGGCATTTCACTTAATGATTTTATATTTAGACAATGATGAGGTAGTGTCAAAGAACTGGCATTGTGAAAACTAGGCTCAGAGAGAACTCTCTTATCTGATGTAGCCCCCTCTGAAGTGCTATGAATAGGTCCAGGCGAAGATCGTCATGTAACACTATTTCCTTTTCAGTCAATGAGAAGGACAATTTTTTTTACCTCTCATACGGTCTGATTTAACAGGTCTGGGGCTAGTGTTTTTCTTCCTTAAAAAAAAATTTTTTTTTCTGGATAGGCGCTATCCTAATATAATAGTCTCTGTTGAGGAAAGAAGTAAATTAAAATAAAAATTGTTGGAATTTTAGTGTTTTCAATTGGGAAAGGTGAGAATCTTTTTACAATTCAGAAATTTAAGAAGTTGTTATAGCATCATCTAACCTGTTCTTAAAGACTACTAATGATGGAATCCGCATGTCTATCATCTTTCCAAATCTTAAAACAATAAGATTATAAAGAAGTCAGTGAACACGAAAGACTCATTGACTGAAAAAGTACCTACAGCTATAGAGGTTACTATTACCAATAGCTTAACAGGAAATTTTCATTGATGTTCTTCAACAGATTATTGTTTAACTAATTTTTTGTTTGTTTCTTTAATTAAATAAAACATTTTTTATTGACTATTCACTATTTTACTTGAATCTAATGGGCTCTTTGAAGGAGGCATTAAATAGATGGGAAACTACGACAAATACACTTATACAGAGAATGTGAATCTGATTGATAGGGCATAGATGCTTAAAAGTTCATTTAACCAACTTTAATATGTGTGCTCTAATCATACAGTTCTCCTACTGATTTATTTATTCAAGCAACCTGTAGCAGTTTGGCATTGTTGATGAGTTCCAAAAATAGTTATTAGATTATGTCTGTAAACTGGTCTGTCAGAAGTATCACTTTTAATTGATTAAATTATGTTTAGGACTTTACTTGGGCCGCAACAGTAGGATATTGAGTCCTTACCCCTTGGTCGACAGAGACTCATAGAGAAAAGACATGACAAAGGACAGAGTTGGGAGTTTTGAGCTGGAGACTGGGAAGTGAACACACAGGAGAAGAACACAGAGGATAAGATATGGCTCTTTAGACACGGCAGAAGCCCCAGGTGGGGAGAGAGAGAGAGAGCTGTTCTCTGTAGCCGACCTTGTGGAGAGAGCACAGCAGCTGAGCCCAGAGAGAAATGGAGCCCTGGAAAGAGAGGAACCCAGGAAGCCTGAACTCTTGGCAGAGGTTGGCAACTATCTTGCCCCAACACATGGCAACAGACTTTGGTGAGGAAACTAACTTATGCTTTATGGCCTGGTAACTGTAAGCATCTATCCCAAATATATACCCTTTTAAAAGCCAACAGGTTTCTGGTATTTTGCATCAGCACCCCTTTAGCTGACTAATACACCACCTTAAACCATCAAGTTTCAGTATGCTTAAGGAAGCAAGTGAAAAGTGACTTCAACTTCAGGGAATGTTAAATGCCCTGGTTAAAGATTTATGGCCCCCATTGGTTCTGACTATCCAATGATATTTGTTGGAATTTAGGTTCATTCCATCCTTGGAGTCTGCCATACTTACCCTCCTTTATATAAGGAACCATAGTAATGCTTATCATGCCATGACATCAAGAATTGAAATTGTAGAAATTGTATATAGTTTTGTGGAGTTGTTTTTTTTTTTTGCATTTTTTAAAACTTTATTTTGTACATTTAAAATTGAAAATATAAACAATTAAAAACTAAAAAGAAAACACAATTGAGTGAAAACATTAAATATTCTGGATACATATGAATTTTTGTTTGTTGGCTTGAATCCTATAATATGTTACACAATATATTTAGTTCATAGTAACACAATCATACAGTATTTGTCCTTTTGTGTCTGGCTTCCTTTGTTCAACATAATGTCCTCCAGGTTCATCCATGTTGTCCTATGCTTTATGACTTCATTTTTTCTTACAGCTGCATAATATTCCATCATGTGAATACACCACAGTTTATTTACCTATTCATCTGTTGATGGACACCTGGATTGTTTCCAATTTTTGGCAATCATGAAGAATGCCACTGTGAACATCAGTGTGCAGATGTCTGTTCAAGTCACTGCTCTCTTCTGGGTATATCCCAGTGGTGGTATTGCAGGGTCACATGGCAAGTCTATGTTCAACTTCTTTAGGAACTGCCAAACAGTCCTCCACAGTGGTTATACCATTCTGCCTTCCCACCAGCAGTGAATAAGTGTTCCTATCTCTCCACATTCTCTTCAACACTTGTAGTTCTCTGTCTTTTTAATAGTGGCCATTCTGATAGGTGTGAAATGATATCTCATTTAGTTTTGATTTCCATTTCACTAATCATTAGTGACGTTGAACATTTCTTTATGTGTTTTTTTTTTTTTTTTTTTTGCCATTTCTATTTCTTCTTTGGACAAATGTCTATGCAAGTCTTTTGCCCATTTTTTAATTGGGTCATTTGTCTTTTTATTGCTGAGTTGTAACATCTCTTTATATATCCTGGATATTAAACCTGGTCAGATATGTGATTTCCAAATATTTTCTCCCATTGAGTCGGCTGCCTTTTCACCCTTTTGACAAAGTCCTGTGAGGTGCAAAAGTGTTTAATTTTGAGGAGGTCCCATTTATCTGTGTTTTCTTTTGTTGCATGTGCTTTGGATGTAAGGTCCAAGAAACCACCACCTACTACAAGGTCTTGAAGATATTTACCTGTATTTTCTTCTAGTAATTATATGGTACTGACTTATATATTTAGGTCTTTGATCCATTTTGAGTTGATTCTTGTATAGGGAGTGAGATAGGGGTCCTCTTTCATTCTTTTGGTTATAGATATCCATTTGTCCCAGCTCTGTTTGTTGAAGAGACTGTTTTGTCCCATTAACATTAACTTGGAGATTTGTCAAAAACCAATTGACTGTATAGGTGAGGATTTATTTCTGGATTCTCAGTTTTATTCCACTGATCGGTGTGTCTATCTGTATGCCAGTACCATGCTGTTTTGACTTTTGAAGCTTTGTAAAGCTTTGTAATATGTTTCAAGGTCAGGTAATGAAATTCCTCCCATATCGCTCTGCTTTTTATTTTATTTTATTTTTTGTAAAGATTTATTTGTTTATTTCTCCCCACCCCCCTGGTTGTTTGCATTTGCTGTGTCTGTTTGTCTTCCTTGTTTCTTTTTAGGAAGGTTCCCAAGAGCTGAACCCAGAACCTAATCGCTAGAGCCACCTCCACTCCCTGCTTTGTTGTGTCTCTCATTGTTTTTACTCCCCATATCTCTTGTTGCATCATCTTGTTGTGTCAGCTCACCATCTTCTTTAGGAGGCACTGGGAACCTCTGTTCCCCACTTTGTTGTGTCTCTCATTGTGTTTCCTCTTCTTGTGTCAGCTTGCTGCACCTGCCCGTTGTGCCAGCACCCTGTCTTCAGGAGGCACCAGGATCCAAACCATCGACCTCCCGTGTAGTATTCAGGAGTCCAGTCACCTAAGCCACATCTGCTTCTCTTAGCTCTTCTTTTTTTTTTTTTTTTTAAGATTTATCTATTTATTTTTCCCCCTTCCACGCCTCCCACCCTGCTGTTTTTGCTGTCTGTGTTGTCTTCTTTTCTCATTTTCTCTCCTCTAGGATTCACTGGAATTTGATCCTGGAACCCTCTCATAGGGAGAGAGGTTCCCTGTCAGTTGTGCCACCTCAGTTCCTGGTTTCTGCTATGCTTCACCTTGACTCTCCCCTTGTCTCTCTTTAGATGCACCATCATCTTGCTGCGTTACTCACTTATGCAGGGCACTGGCTCACCACATATGCTCTCACGTGGATGCTGTCATGCCATGTGGGCACTCTTTCTCATCTTTTTCACCAGGAGGCCCCAGGGATCAAACCCTAGGTCCTCCCATATGGTAGGCGGAAGCTCTATCACTTGAGCCATATTAGCTTCCCTCACTCTTCTTTTTTAGAATTCTTTTGGCTATTTGGGTGTAACTTCCCTTCCAAATGAATTTGGTAATTGCCTTTTCTAATTCTGTTGGGATTTTGATGGGTATTGCATTGAATCTATAAATCAGTTTGAGTAAGAATGACATCTTCACAATATTTATTCTTCCAGTCCATGAACATGGAATGCCTTTCCATTTGTTTAGGTCTTTTAAAATTGCTTTTAGCATTGTTTTGTAGTTTTCTGCATATAGGTCCTGTACTTCTTTGGTTAAATTAATTCTTAGGTACTTGAGCCTTTTAGTTGCTATTGAAAATGGAATTTTCCCCCTGATTTCCTCCTCAGATTGTTCAGT
The DNA here is from genome assembly GCF_030445035.2 of Dasypus novemcinctus. Lineage (NCBI taxonomy): Eukaryota > Metazoa > Chordata > Mammalia > Cingulata > Dasypodidae > Dasypus > Dasypus novemcinctus. The sequence continues at coordinate 42,227,014 of NC_080693.1, forward strand.
ACTAGTGTACAAAAACATTACTGAGGGAAGCAGATTTGGCTCAATGGATAGGGCATCTGCCTACCACATGGGAGGTCCAAGGTTCAAACGCAGGGCCTCCTGACCCGTGTGATGAGCTGGCCCATGCGCAGTGCTGATGCATGCAAGGAGTGCCATGCCATGCAGGGATGTCCCCCATGTAGGGGACCCCCAGCACAAGGAGTGCGCCCCATAAAGAGAGCCACCCAGAGCAAAAAAAGTGTAGCCTGCCCAGGAATGGTGCCACACACATGGAGAGATGACGCAGCAAGATGACACAACAAAACGAGACACAGATTCTGGGTACTGCTGACAATATAAGCGGACACAGAAGAACACACAGTGAATGGATACAGAGAGCAGATGACTGGGGTCGTGGGGGAAGGGGAGAGAAATAAAAAAATAAATCTTAAAAAATAAATTACTAATTTTTGCGTATTGATCTTGTATCCTGCAACTTTGCTGTAGTCATTTATTAGTGTAAGTGGCTTTGTTGTGGATACATCAGAATTTTCTACGTACAGGATGTTGTCATCCACCAACAGTGGGAGTTTTACTTCTTCTTTTCCTATTTGAATGACTTTAATTTTTTTTTCTTGTTTAATTGTCCTAGCTAGAACTTCTAGGACAATATCTAATAACAGCGGTGACAGTGGGCGTTCTTGTCTTGTTCCTGATCTTAGAGGGAAGACTTAACAACCTTTCCCCACTGAGTATGATGTTGACTGTGAATTTTTTTTATATGCCCTTTATCATATTGAGGAATTTTTCTTCCACTCCTATCTTTTGAAGTGTTTTTATCAAAAAAAGATGCTGGATTTTGTCTAATGCCTTTTCTACTTCAATTGAGATGATCATGTGTTTTTTTTCCTTCGCTTTGTTAATGTGGTGTATTACATTGATTGATTTCCTAATGTTGAACTAGCCTTGCATTCTGGGAATAAATCCCACTTGATCTTGATGTATAAGTCTTTTGATATGCTGTTGGATTCAATTTGCAAGGATTTTGTTGAGAATTTTTGCATCTATGTCCATTAGAGAGATTGGTCTGTTATGTTCTTTTCTTGTAGTATCTTTATCTGGTTTTGGTATTAGGGTGATGTTGGCTTCATGAATGTGTTGGGAAATTTTCCCTCTTCTTCAATTTTTTGGAATAGTTTAAACAGTTTGGTATTAATTCTTTTTGAAATGTTTGGTTGAATTCACCTGTGAAGCCATTGGTCCTGGACTTTTCTTTGCTGGGAGATTTTTTATGATGGATTCAATCTCTTTAAATGTGGTTGGTTTGTTAAGTTCTTGTATTTCTTGTAACATCAGTGTAGGTTGATTGTGCATTTCTAGGAATTTTTCCATTTCATCTAGGTTCTCTAGTTTCTTGGCATACAGTTTCTCATAATATCCTCTTATGATTCTTTTTATTTCTGTGGGCTCAGTTGTAACTTCCCCCCTTTCCTTTCTGATTGTATTTATTTGTATCGTCTCTCTTTTTTTCTTTGGTAGTCTAGCTAGGGGTTTGTCAATTTTCTTGTTTTCCCAAACAACTAGCTTTTGATTTTGTTGATTTTCCCTATTGTTGTTTTTCTTTCTTTTCAATTTCATTTATTTTTGCTTTAATCTTCATTATTGCTTTCCTTCTACTTGTTTTGGAAGTGATTTGCTGTTCTTTTTCTAGTTTCTGTAGTTGTTCAGTTAAATCTTAGAGTTTAGCTCTTTTTTGTTTTTTAATATAGGCATTTAGGGCTATAAATTTCCTTCTCAAGACTGCCTTCACTGTATCCTATAAATTTTGATGAGTTGTGTCCTCATTTTCATTTGTCTCAATATATTTACTGATTTCACTTACAATTTCTTCTTTGACCCACTGATTATTTAGGAGTGTGTTCAGCCTCTGCACATTTGCAAATTTACTTTTATTCTGTCTATTGTTGATTGCTGGCATTATTCCATTATGATCTGAGAAGGTGCTTTGTATAATTTCAGTCTTTTTATATTTATTGAGAGCTGTATTGTGCTCTAACATGTGATCTGTCCTGGAGAAAGATCCATGGGTACTTGAGAAGAACGTGTAACCCCCTGAGTTTGGATGCAGCTTCTGTATATGTCTGTTAAGTCTAACTTGTTTATCATTTTGTTCAAGTTCTCTGTTTCCTTGTTGATCTTCTGTCTAGTTGTTCTATCTAATGATGTGAGTTGGGTGTTGAAATCTCCAATTATTATTGTAGAGATGCCTATTTCTCCCTTCAGTTTTATAGAGTTTGTTTTCTATTCTTTGGGGCACCCTGGTCAGGTGCATAGATATTTATGACTGTTCTATCTTCCTGGTGGATTGTCCCTTTTATTAATATATAATGTCCTTCTGTATCTCTTATAACTTTTTTGCATTTAAATTCTGTTTTGTCTGATATTTATATAGCTACCCCTGCTCTTTTCTGGTGGTATTAGTATGGAGAATCTTTCTCCAACCTTTACCATTCAGCCATTTGTATCCCTGGGTCTAAGGTGAGTTTCTTATAGGCAACATATGGATGGCTCATGTTTTTTATCCATTCTGTCAGCCTGTATCTTTTGATAGGTAATTTAATCCATTCACATTCAATGATATTACTGTAAATGCACTATTTACTTTCACCATTTTATTCTTTGGTTTTCATGTCATATCATATTTTTGCCTGTCTTTTTACTCTTTTGATTATCCTTTCTACTATTATTTCTTCTATACTCTACTCCAAGCTTCTCTTTCCTGTCTTTTTCTTTCAGGTACTAAGGCTTTCTTTAATATTTCTTACAAAGGTGAATTCTTTTTTGCCAGCTCTCCTAGTTTCTGTTTGTTTGTGAATATTTTATACTTCCCTTCATATTTGTTTTTTGTTTTTTATCTTTTTATAAAAAATTTCTATCTTTATTTATTTTTTAATGTTGCATTAAAAAAATATGAGGTCCTCATATATCCCCTGCCCCTTACCCCACTCCTCCCATAACAACAACCTCCACCATCATCATGGGACATTCATTGCGCTTCGTGAATACATCTCTGAGCACTGCTGCACCACACGGTCAATGGTCCACATTATAGTTTACACTCTCCCCCAGTCCACCCAGGGCCATGGGAGGACGTACAATGTCCAGTAACTGTCCCTGCAGTACCACCTAGGACAACTCCAAGTCCTGAAAATGCCCCCACATCACATCTTTTCTTCCCACTCCCCACCCTCAGCAGCTACCATGGCCACTTTCTCCATCTCAATGCTACATTTACTTTCATTGCTAATCACAATAGTTCCAGAATAGAATATCAGTAAGTCCACTCTAATCCATACTCTATTCCTCCATTCTGTGGACCCTGGGATGGTTATGTCTGCTCCACCTCTGTATCAAGAGGGTGCTTAGATTCCACTTGGATGATGGATGCAATTCTTTTTGAAGTTGTAGGCACTCTTACCTCCCTGGTGTGGTGGTTGACCTTCTTCACCTCCCTGTTAGCTGGCTGGGGTAAGTCCAATAAACCAGAGGCTAGGAGTTGCAAGTCTGTTGAGGCTTAGGGCCTGGCTATCACATGGACAGTCCAGAGATTCAGGTCCCCTGAGTATACACTAAACCCTAGTGCCAACCACAGGTCCGGTATCCCCTTCATATTTGAAGGGCAATTTTGCTGGGTAAAGAATTTGAGCCCCTGCTCAATTTTTTCCCTTTTTTTCTCTCTCTCTGTCCTTTTTTTCTCTCTTTTTAGCTATTCTGTCTTCGGTATAATTTCTTCTTTCTTATTTCATTTTGAGTGTGCGTTGTATACCTCTAATCTGTTCTTTTTTTTTTTAATATTCCCCTCACCCCCCTCCCCCACTCCCTCTCCCACCCTGTGTTTGCTGTCTGTGTCCATTCGCTGTGTGATCTTCTGTATCTGTTTTTCTTTTCATCTTCTCATCCCATCTTTCTCCTCTAGGATGCACTGGCATTCGATCCTGGGGACCTCTGATATGAAGAGAGGTTCCCTGTCAATTGTGCCACCTCAGTTCCTGGTCTCTGCTGCACTTCACCTTGACTCTCCCCTTCATCTCTCTTTTCTTTTTTTTTTTTAAAGAGATTGACTCTTTTTTTTTTAATTAATTAATTAATTAATTTATTTATTTATTTAATCCCCCCCCCTCCCCTGGTTGTCTGTTCTTGGTGTCTATTTTGCTGCGTCTTGTTTCTTTGTCCGCTTCTGTTGTCGTCAGCGGCACGGGAAGTGTGGGCGGCGCCATTCCTGGGCAGGCTGCTCTTTCTTTTCACGCTGGGCGGCTTTCCTCACGGGCACACTCCTTGCGCGTGGGGCTCCCCCACGCGGGGGACACCCTTGCGTGGCACGGCACTCCTTGCGCGCATCAGCACTGCGCATGGCCAGCTCCACACGGAGTCAAGGAGGCCCGGGGTTTGAACCACGGACCTCCCATATGGTAGACGGATGCCCTAACCACTGGGCCAAAGTCCGTTTCCCCATCTCTCTTTTCTTGCATCATCATCTTGCTGCGTGACTCACTTGCACGGGTACTGGGCACTGCACAGGCATTCGGCTGGCCACATGGGCACTGGCTCACCATGTGGGCACTCAGGTGGGCACTCAGCCCACCACATGGGCGCTCACGCAGGCACTGGGGTCCCAGGCAGGCACTGGCTCACTGTGTGGGCACTCACCTGGGCAGTCATCTCACTGCACAGGCACTTGCGCAGGCACTTGGCTCACCATGCGAGAACTTTGCTTGCCATGCAGGCACTCAGGTGTGCACTCAGCTCCCCACATGGGCACTCGACTTGACACGCGGACACTCAGCTCCCTGCACAGGCACTTGGCTCACCATGAGGTCCCTGGCTATCTGCACAGGCATTCTTTCTCTCCTTTTTCATCAGGAGGCCCTAGGGATTGAACCCGGGTCCTGCCATATGGTAAGCGGATGCCTTATCACTTGAGTCACATCCACTTCCCTCGAGTGGTGTTTTTGATCTCACATATTGTGTCTTTTATCCCCTTGAGTTCTGTTACTTTTCTGTTCAGTATTTCAAAATCTTCTTTCTGCTTGCTCAATATCTTCTTTTTTTGCCATAATCTGTCACCTCCTGTATTAGTGTTTTGGTTTTTTTTTTTTTGTCCGCTTCTGTTGTCAGCAGCATGGGAATCTGTCTCTTTTTTTAGTTGCATCATCTTGCTGTGTCAGTTCTCCATGTGTGTGTGTGGCATTGTTCTTGGGTAGGCTGCACTTTCTTTAGTGCTGGGCGGCTGTCCTTACGGGACGCACTCCTTGCGCGTGGGGCTCCCCTATGCGAGGGACACCCCTGCATGGCAGGGCACTCCTTGTGCGCATCAGCACTGCACATGGGCCAGCTCCACATGGGTCAAGGAGGCCCGGGGTTTGAATCGCGGACCTCCCATGTGGTAGACGGACGCCCTAACCACTGGGCCAAGTCCGCCTCCGTAGTTTTTTTTTTTTAAGATTAATTTTATTTATTTCTCCCTTCCCCCATTCCCCTCATTGTCTCATCCCTGTGTCCATTCACTGTGTACTATTCTGTTTCTGCTTGTATTCTCATTAGGTGTCTCTGGGAGCTGATCCTGGGACTCCCAGAGTGGGAGAGAGGCGATTACTGTGTTGCGCCACCTCAACTCCCTGTTCTGTCATGTCTTCTTATTTTCTCTCTTCTGTGTCTCTTGTTGAGTAATCTTGCTGCGCCAGCTCTCCGTGTCTGCCAGCACTCCTGTGCAGGGCAGCTTTCCTGCACTGGGCGGTATTCCCACGCAGGGCAGCACTCCTGCGCAGGCCAACATTCCCATGTGGGCTGGCATTCTGTGTGGGCCAGCTCACTGCGTGGGCCAGCTTGCCCTCACCAGGAGGCCCTGGGCATCGAATCCTGGACCTCCTATATGGTAGATGGGAGCCCAATTGGTTGAGCCACATCCATTTCCCCCTCAATGTCTTTTTGATGTCATTCATTGCTTTAACCATATTGTCTTTCAACTCATTAATTTGATTTGGAGATTTGTGTGTATCTCACTTATTAGTTCTCTCAAATCCTGCTTCTCTTCTGGGGCTTTGATATTTTCATTTTTTTGGGCCATGTCTTCTATTTTCTTAGTATAGCTCATAATTTTTTGTGGATGTCTAGGCATCTGATTAGGATGTAGTTTATTAAGATGCTCAATTTCATTTTCTTTTGTAGGGATTTAGTGGCAGGAGGCTATGTGTTATCACTGCTCTTTGATTCTTGGCTCTACCTGGATTGTTAGGATTGTGCCTCCTGATTGCTCAAAACTGGGCACTAACCCAGTAATTGGGGAGAGGGCTATCGAGGCCTCAACAAGCCTCTCCTACTTATTTTCATTATATCACATGCACTTATTCTGTCTGCTTGCAGATGGTGCTCTTTGTCACCTCTGGGTTCAATGCCTGGTTGGAGTGTATTTGTTGCAACACAGACTGGATCAATGAGATAGAGCTTCCTGTCTTCAGGCTAGGACCCTTGTAATTTAAATTTTCTTTGAGACAGTTCTTCAGCCTTTTCTGGCAGCCTCCCTCCCTTTTCCTCTAGGAAATATATCCATTCCCCTCTGAATCCTCAACAATCAGTCCTGGTTAATAGAGAAGGAGATTGGTAAGGTCGTGTATCTTTAGCCCTTTCCAGGCTCCAAGGCAAACAATGGCAGGACCCCACCAGGCCTGGAAGGGCTCCCAGGACACAGCAGAGAAAATTTGTGAGTCAGAAGCTGAGTCAGCCTTACGCTAAGTCCCTCTTTCTCCCCTTTCCTGGGGCAGTGGGTCCCTGGAGCCCCTTTTGTCTGTAGTTGCAGGCCCAGATGCTTGAGAATTCTGAAGAGTCTTTAGCATAGGGGATGGTGCCGGCAGCAGCTGCTGTTTTCAACTCACAGTTCTGTTGTGATGATTTCCCTCCTTTCCTCCTCTCTCCTCTGGGCAGTGTCCAGCCTTTGCCTGGGGTCCTAAACCCTAGAAGATATTTCTCAGGCTATATCATCCTGTCCTTTAGCTATTTTTCTGGAGAAGAGAGTCTGATGTCTTTCTAGTCAGCCATCTTCCCGGAAAGAAGTTCTCTGATATCAGTATGAGTTATAAAGTGGTCAATCTCAAATAGTTTAGCATAACTTGTATAAGTGATTTTCATCTTTGAAATGATAACAAAGTTGAAAATTCTGAATGAACTCATGGAATTCAGTTTGAAAAACAGTTTTAGTATGTTTTCAAAGATTTTTTCAGGAAATATAAGGTCTCATTTATAAATATTTGGTTATACCTTATGTTAGAAATAAGAATACCCTCAGTAATGAAATTCCTTAAAATCCCTTTCTGTTTTTATAGATGGCTTTCAAATCTGTCCTTATTTATATAAGCTTGCTTACACATATGTATATATTTATACACACTCCAAGTTGGGGAATAGTAGGGTGATAGGAGCTTGGTTAGTTTTTAAATTTATTGGGAATAATACCAGTGAATTAGCACTGCATTAGTCAGCCAAAGGGGTGCTAATGCAAAGTACCAGAAATTTGTTGTCTTTTATAAAGGTTATTTATTTGGGGTAGAACCTTACAGTCACAAGGCCCTAAAGCATAAGTTACTACCCTCATCAAAGTCTGTTGCTATGAGTTGGAGCAAGATGGCTGCCAGTGTCTGCAAGGGTTCAGCCTTCCACTTTCTCCTAAGGCTCCATGGTCCCAACTCCTTCTGATCTCAGCTGTAGGCTAGTATAAGGCTTGTCTCTCTCCCCAGGGGCCCCTTTCTTTCCGAGCTTTCTCAGCTGTTCAGGGCTCTGGTCTCTTCAGCTGCAAACTTACCAGAGCTCTCTCCCTAGAGCTCCAGCAATGGGACTAAATTCTCTGTGTTTTCCTTCTCCGTGTGAGACTAAACTCTGTGTTCTTCTCCATGTATTTACTTCCCTATCTTTGATTGAGCATCCATGTATGTAGCCCATAGCTGTAGGCTAGCTGTAGGCAGGGACTCAAAATGGAGTTGCTCTACGATGTGGTTAAATAAAAGCCCTAATCTTGATTTAATAAGATAAAAGAGAAACCTCTGAGTCTAATACACCCACAGGAACAGCCAATATCTATTTTTGGAATTCATAAACAATACCAAACTGCCACAAGCACCAAGAGGATGGATAGCCAGTTTATTTGTCTTTTTTTTAAATTAAAGATTTATTTATTTATCTCCCCACACACACACACATTTTTGTGCTCATTGTCTGCTCTCTGTATCTATTTGTTGTGTACTCTCTGAGTCTGTTCACCTTCTTTCTAGGAGGCACCAGGAATGGAACCTGGACCTCCCATGTGGTAGGGAGGCACCCAATTGCTTGAGCCACCTCCATTCCCTGCTTATTGTGTCTCTTGTTGTGTTTCCTCATTGCATCAGCTTGCAGCACCAGTGTGTCGCTTCAGCTTGCTGTTTTGCTCATCTTCTCTAGGAGGCACAGGAAACCGAACCTGGAACCTCCCATGTGGTAGGCGGATGCCCAACTGCCTGAGCCACATCTGCTTCCCTGTTTATCTTTTGTACTTAAGCATTTAGTGGTATTTCTGGCCTGGATAAGGCAAGCTGTTTTATTTCCCTTTATTTCATAAAATCCAAGAAATTGATAGAACTTTTCGTATTGGAAAGACATTAGGGATATATCTATTCCACTTTTCTGCATAACATGAGAATATTTTATCTAATACTCCAGTTGAAAACTTCCAGCTATAGGTGGATCACTGTCTAATCTAACACATCATGGGCAAACTCTAATTATTTGACAGTTCTTCATTGTTTTCTGTTTTGTTATACTGACATAATTTCTTTCTATAATGTCTCCCTAGGACTGCATAGGACATTATAACTTCAAATGGCTTAGTAATTTCTGCTTTAAACTCGGAATATCTCTAACTCTAAATCTGTGTCATGTACAGTGCTTCACACATGTAGAAGACGGGGGGGGGGAATCAAGCAATATTTCTTCAAAGGAGAAATTTTTTTCCTTGAGACTCTTTGGAAGACAGCTGACACATTTTTATCATGGGTCTAGCATTCTCTGGATGCTGCTCTATGAAAAAAGATGATCCTCGTTTAATATGATGAGCACAATTTGATTCTTTTTTTTTTTTGTTTTTTTTTTGGCATTTGTGATATAATATCTTTCCTATTTTATTTTATTTTTTTATTTTTTTTATTTTTTTAAAATATTTATTTATTATTATTATTTTTTAATTACATTAAAAAAAATATATGAGGTCCCATTCAACCCCACCGCCCCCGCCCCCCACTCCCCCCACAGCAACACTCTCTCCCATCATCGTGATACATCCATTGCACCTGGTAAGTTCATCTCTGAGCATCATTGCACCCCATAGTCAATGGTCCACATCATAGCCCAGACTCTCTCACGTTCCATCCAGTGGGCCCTGGGGGGATCTACAGTGTCCCGTAATTGTCCGTGAAGCACTATCCAGAACAACTCCACGTCCCGAAAACGCCTCCACATCTCATCTCTTCCTCCCGTTCCCCACACCCAGCAGCCCCCATGGCTACCGTTCCCACACCCATTCCACATTTTCTCTGTGGACATTGGATTGGTTGTGTCCATTGCACACCTATGTCTAGTGAGGGCTTAGATTCCACATGGGTACTGGATGCACTCTTCCCGCTTCTAGTTGTAGACACTCTAGGCTCCATGTTGTGGTGGTTGACCTTCTTCAACTCCATGTTAGCTGAGTGGAGTAAGTCCAATAAGTCAAAGTGTAGGAGCTGAAGTCTGTTGAGGCTCTGGGCCTGGGTGTCATATTATCAGTCCAGAGATTCAAATCCCCTACATATATCTTAAACTCAGCACCAACTACAATTTCAATAAAGTAGCATGCAAGTCTTGTGAAAAGAGATCCCCTCTGAGTCCATTTCCATCACGCAGAGACACCAGCTCCAAAGAAGGGCCATCTGTCATGGCAGTGAACCCCTTCTGCCATGACCATAGAACCCGTGGGTCTCTTTATCCCTCAAAAGAACCAATACCTGGGGTTGTATCTACCTTATCTGTCTCTTAGACTCTGTTCAGTTGTACATAGGGGTATTCCTTCTGACAACATCCAGACTCTTTTTTAGAGACTCACAGCCTTATAATCTCATTTCTTCTTTCCATTTCCCCCTTACATTAGGTCAAACCTCTTCCCGAAGTCATGTTATTATATGTAGACAGGTATATTCTGCTGTTCCGCATTGAATCTTTAATTCAAGGTCATTTTCTAGTTGCTTCTTCAGCTGGTATGTGGTAGTGCTCCCTCGGTGCCAGGGAGGCTCATCCCCGGGTGTCGTGTCCCACGCTGGGGGGAATGCATCACATCTACACGCTGAGTTTGGCTGTGAGAGTGGCCACATTTGAGTAACATGAAGGCTGTCAGGAGGAAACCCCCAGGCACAATGCTACTCTAGGCCTTGTTCTTATTGCAGGTGCATAGGCTCAAAAGTGTAGCCATTAGTATCAAGAGCCCACTGTTGGGCCCTCCTTCCTTCCTGGTTCTTGCCATTGCACCTGGAGGATTGCCGCTGCTCTCCCAGGGCCCACAACAGTGACCCCCCGGCCAGGAGCCCAGTACCCCCCCAGCTGTTGTTTTTAATTGTTTCCACTATGAGTATATATAGACATTACCATATACCCTGGGCATATGCCCTGTATAACTCCCTGTCAACCATATATATCCTGTCAATATCATCCCATATCAGTATTCCTCCGCTGCCATTGTTGAACCACTCTGTGATCCAAAACTTCCCGTAAAGTGAATCCCAACATAATGTCAGCTTCAGAAGAGTCTTAGATCACCAAAATTCATATATACAATATACAGTATTTCCCCAGATCCACCATAAAACCTTTTCCCTTCCACAGCAATAATCTTTTAACTTATTCATATCATATTTCCTGAAACTGATGTACAGATTCCGAAACTATAGTTTTCAAACAAGGTAACATTTGTGCTTACTATGTGGTTCATACTTTAGGTTGTACAGTTTTCTAAATTTTTTAGTTATCCTATGTTTTGTCTTATGGTTTTCATTATTGGTCTGTCGTCCCCTATATGTTTTTGGTGTAATATTAGCTGTTTTATATTCATCCTCGTGTACTCTCACATAACTCCTCTTTTGCCCCCTTATTTACCTTTGTTCCATCCATTGCACGTCCATTTTCCCCTCCCCTTAGGGCCCACAACGCCTGCCAATCTAATGCCCTGGGAGCTGTCCTTTCTCACGAGAGATACAGTTCTCTCTATTCGACGGCATTAGTCTTCCCCAGGATATGGGTCCACCCCACCCTATGGTAGAACCCACCTTGGCAAAATGAGCCTTCAGCTATTCCCTCCGGAGTCCATCCCGCATCAGACCATACCCCCTGAGCGTCCTAACCAGGTGACCCTCCTACTTATACTTTGATACGTTTTACTCAACATTTAGTTCTCAACGAACTTCTGGCACTCTCCCATGTTTGTATGTTGCCCCTCCCTCCCACCTATTTCTTGGACCATATTACCCCTCTTCCCATCCCCAGCCCCCCTCAAACCCAGAAAACCCCACCCGAAGGTAACCCCTTGCCCCCATTTTGTCCCTTCTTTGTGCTCATACTTACCCCCAGCTCATCACAGATTCCACCCCTACAGACATTAACTCACATCCTTCCTCCACCCCCCGATTTCCAGTAAGCCACTTTTCCAGACTCTAGCTCTCTGAGGCAGTTAACTTATTTCATATCATTGAGGTCATATAGTATTTGTCCTTCAATGCCTGGGTTGCTTCACTTAACATAAGATTCTCAAGATTCATCCATGTTATCACATGCGATTGTAGTGTATTGGTTCTTACAGCTGAGTAGTATTCCATTGTGTGTATATACCACAATTTATTGATCCACTCATCTGTTGATGGACTTTTGGATTGATTCCAACTTTTGGCGATGGTGAACAATGCTGCTATGAACATTGGTGTACATATATCGGTTTGTGTCCTTGTTTTCAGATCTGATGGGTATATACCCAGCAGTGGTATTGCTGGGTCATATGGCAAATCTATGGATAATTTTTTGAGAAACTGCCAAACTGTCCTCCAGAATGGTTGGATCCTTCTGCATTCCCACCAGCAATGGATGAGTGTTCCCCTTTCTTCACATCCTCTCCAGCATTTGTATTCTACTGTTTTTTTCATGGCTGCCAATCTTATGGGAGTAAGATGGTATCTCATTGTAGTTTTGATTTGCATTTCCCTGATAGCTAGGGATTTGGAGCATTTTTTCATGTGCTTTTTAGCCACTTGTATTTCTTCTTTGGAGAAGTGTCTGTTTAAATCTTTTTCCCATTTTTTAAATGGGTTGTTTATCTTTTTGTTTTCGAGATCTATGAGTTCTTTATATATGCAAGTTATAAGTCTCTTATCAGATATATGGTTGCCAAATATTTTCTCCCATTGTGTGGGTTCCCTTTTTACTTTCTTGACAAACTCCTTTGAGGTGCAGAAGGCTTTAATTTTGAGGTAGTCCCATTTATCTATTTGTTCTTTTGCTGCTCGTGCTTTTGGTGTGATATTCATGAAGCCATTTCCTATTACAAGGTCCTGTAGATGTTTCCCTACACTGCTTTCTAAGGTCTTTATGGTCTTGGCTCTTATATTTAGGTCTTTGATCCATCTTGAGTTGATCTTTGTATAAGGTGTGAGATGGTAATCCTCTTTCATTCTTCTACTTATGGCTATCCAGTTCTCCAGGCACCATTTGTTGAATAGGCCATTCTCTCCCAGTTGAGAGGGTTTGGTGGCTTTATCGAATATTATATGGCTATATACATGAGGTTCTATATCTGAACTTTCAATTCGATTCCATTGGTGTGTGTGTCTCTCCTTATGCCAGTACCATGCTGTTTTCACTACTGTAGCTTTGTAGTATGTTTTGAAGTCAGGAAGTGTGATTCCTCCTATTTCGTTTTTCTTTTTCAATATGTCTTTGGCTATTCGGGGCCTCTTTTTATTCCAAATAAATTTCATAGTTAGTTTTTCTAGTTCCTTAAAGAAGGCTGTGTTGATTTTTATTGGGATTGCATTGAATGTGTAGATCAGTTTTGGTAGGATAGACATCTTAATAATATTCAGTCTTCCAATCCATGAACAGGGAATATTCTTCCATTTATTTAGGACTTCTTTGATTTCCTTGAACAATCTTGTATAGTTCTCGATGTATAAGTTTTTTACCTCTTTAGTTAAATTTATTCCTAAGTATTTGATTTTTTTATTTACTATTGTGAATGGTATTTGTTTCTTGATTTCCTCCTGATCTTGCTCATTATTGGTGTATAGAAATGCTACTGATTTTTGCGCATTGATCTTATAACCTGCGACTTTGCTAAACTCATTTATGAGTTCTAGGAGCTTTGTTGAAGATCTCTCAGGGTTTTCTATATATAGGATCATGTCATCTGCAAATAATGAAATTTTGACTTCTTCCCTTCCAATTTGGATGCCTTTTATATCTGGTTCTTGTCTCAGTGCTCGAGCCAGTACTTCCAAGACAATGTTAAATAGGAGCGGAGACAATGGGCATCCTTGTCTTGTTCCTGATTTTAGAGGGAAGGGTTTCAGGATTTCACCATTGTAAACAATGTTGGCTTTAGGTTTTTCATATATACTCTTTATCATGTTCAAAAAGTTTCCTTGTATTCCGATCTTTTGGAGTGTTTTTATCAGGAAGGGGTGCTGTATTTTGTCAAATGCCTTTTCTGCATCTATAGATATAATCATGTGGTTTTTTTCTCTCAGTCTGTTTATATGGTGTATTACATTGATTGATTTTCTTATGTTGAACCATCCTTGCATACCTGGGATAAATCCCACTTGGTCATGGTGTATAATTCGTTTAATGTGTTGTTGAATACGATTAGCAAGTATTTTGTTAAGTATTTTTGCGTCTAGGTTCATTAGAGAAATTGGTCTGTAATTTTCCTTTCTTGTGGTGTCTTTGTTTGGCTTTGGTACTAGGGTAATGTTGGCATCATAGAAGGAATTAGGCAGTGTTCCTTCTGTTTCGATTTTTTGGAATACTTTCAACAGGATTGGTGTTAGTTCTTTCCGGAATGTTTTGTAGAATTCACCTGTGAAGCCGTCTGGCCCTGGGCTCTTCTTAGTTGGGAGATTTTTAATGACTGATTCTATCTCTTTGCTTGTGATTGGTTTGTTAAGATCATCAATTTCTTCTTTCGTCAGTATGGGCTGCTTATGTATTTCTAGGAATTTGTTCATTTCCTCTAAATTGTCATTTTTGTTGGAATATAGTTTTTCAAAGTATCCTCTTATGATAGTCTTTATTTCTGTGGGGTCAGTGGTGATATCACCTTTCTCATTTCTTATTTTGTGTATTTGCATCTTTTCTCTTTTTTTCTTTGTTAGTCTCGCTAAAGGTTTGTCAATTTTGTTGATCTTCTCAAAAAACCAGCTCTTGGTCTTGTTTATTTTTTCAAGTGCTTTCTTATTTTCTATTTCATTTAGTTCTGCTCTTATCTTTGTTATTTCCTTCCTTCTTCTTCCTATTGGGTTACTTTGTTGTTGTTTTTCTAATTCCTTCAAATGTGCAGTTAATTCTTCAATTTCTGTGCTTTCTTCTTTTTTGATATATGAATTTATGGCTATAAATTTCCCTCTCAGTACCGCTTTTGCTGCATCCCATAAGTTTTGGTATGTTGTGTTATCATTATCATTTGTTTCAAGGTAGTCATTGATTTCTTTTGAGATTTCCTCTTTGACCCACTGTTTTTCTAAGAGTGTGCTATTTAATTTCCAAATTGTCGTGTGAAGTCTGGGTCTCTGTCCCTTGCAAATTTCCAGCTTGACTCCACTGTGGTCAGAGATATTGTTTTGTATGATTTCGATCTTTCTGAATTCATTAAGCCTTTCTTTGTGGCCTAGCATATGGTCAATCTTGGAGAATGTTCCATGTGCGCTTGAGAAAAATGTATATCCTGCTGTGTTTGGGTGTAATGATCTATATATGTCTATTAGATCCAGCTCTTCTAATATACTGTTCAAATGTTTACAATTTGATTCTTAATCCTAGAATTTTTTGGTTCTTTTCAATTTATTTATTTATTTATTTATTTATTTATTTATTTTTATTTTATTTTTTAGATCACAAAGAATGTTATATTAAAAAACATTAAAAAAACATAAAAAGCATAAGAGGTTCCCATATACCCCGCTCCCCACCCCCTCACCCCATCATTTTTGTAAATCGTATTTTTTTGAAGATACATACGTTAAAAAAAAGTTACATTAAAAAGTATAAGAGGGGGAAACGGACTTTGGCCCAGTGGTTAGGGCGTCCGTCTACCACATGGGAGGTCCGCGGTTCAAACCCCAGGCCTCCTTGACCCGTGTGGAGCTGGCCATGTGCAGCGCTGATGCGCGCAAGGAGTGCCGTGCCACGCAAGGGTGTCCCCCGCGTGGGGGAGCCCCACGCGCAAGGAGTGTGCCCGTGAGGAGAGCCGCCCAGCGTGAAAAGAAAGAGCAGCCTGCCCAGGAATGGCGCCGCCCACACTTCCCGTGCCGCTGACAACAACAGAAGCGGACAAAGAAACAAGACGCAGCAAATAGACACCAAGAACAGACAACCAGGGGAGGGGGGGAAATTAAATAAATAAATAAATCTTTAAAAATAAATAAATAAATAAAAAGTATAAGAGGGTCCCGTATACCCCCCCCGCTCCTCCCACACCAACATTTTTTGGTTCTTAATTCTAGAATTTTTTTTTACCTATCAGCCTCTAAATGAGCATAATATTTGAAATAAACTCCCTGTTCTTGGTTCATGTCTCCTAATTTTGTAACTCAAATGCTTTTTAAAATTCTGATGAAACACTCAGCCAGCAAAAGCCTGGTGTTCACACAGCATTGTGAAGCATTGGTGGTGGTGGATCTAAGACAATTGGAAGAGAGAATGGTTTTTCCCAGCCTTATTGAGGAGATAACCTGGAGTCAAGCAGAGTCAATTACACAGTAACACGTAATAAGTAGCAAGCAAATGATGTGCAAGTTTCCTAGCTAAATGCTCAGGCAGATATGGGATAAAGGTTTAGAGAGGCGTGGAATTAATTTGTAAATAAATAAGGAATACACTGACATGTTTCAAAATTTAAAATGTGCAAAACGTTACACAGTGACCTTCTCCTTTCTAATTTTGTCTTGCTGCCACCTAGTTTCTCTCACCAGTGGCAAACTGTTATAAATTTTGTGTTATCATTTCTTAACAATAATTTTCAGATATTTAAGTTAAAATTTAATGCTACTAATTTCTTAATAATTTCCAGAGATTTTAGACATAGTCAAGCAAATGCTCATATATATTCTTCCCTCTGCCAATTTTTTTTAATACAAATGATGCATACTTTATACTCTTTTCTTCGCCTTTGGCTTCTTCACTTAAAATTACAGTAAAATCCTTTTTATATTTTTATCCAAGTTATATGTGCATGTAGTTTAAAAAGTCATATAGTTTCACAAAGTTGATTACAACAAAACAACCATGCTCATCCCCTCCCCCTTTTATACATATCCTTCATTCTTTCACTTAGCATAGTGGCTTTTTTTGTGTAATATTAACATCTTAAGTGTTAACATGCATTTGTTCAATTTCAAGGAAAACAGTCATATATATGCAGTTTTACCCCACTATATATATATATTTTTTTAAGATTTTATTTTATTTTATTTTATTTTTTTTAATTTTTTTATTTTTTATTGACTTTGTAATAATATTACATTAAAAATATACCCACTATATATTTGTTGTATACACTTTTGTCTGTAAATAATTTACTTGTCTTGCTAATTTTGATTTTTCATTATTAAGCATTACTTATTGATGTTTTGCTATGAGAGATGAGGTTTGGGCTCTTTCCTGTCCTTACTCTCACTGTTCACCTTTACTTTTCCCATTACCCCTCACCCCCAACTAACTGCCCCCATTGAGTTATGCTATAACTGGTTTATTGGTATTCAGTCTTTACATTATTATAAATATGTAAGTGCTATACTTTAGTTGCATAATGTCCTCTGATTATTTTTCTTTCCTGCACAACTCTTTCCCTTGAGTTGATGATGGCACTGATTTTTGTTTGCCTAGTTTTCTATGTGCTTATTCATTCAACTTCATACTTTACCAGTTGTCTGGCTCTCTCAGGACATTGAGATGGATCAGATAGTCCACTAATTTTATCTTCTATAAAACCTCTCTGACTTTTCTGACTAATTCTAATCTAGATTGCTTGCCCTTTGCATTGCATCTGGTACATAGCTGTCTTCCTGTGCTTATTCTTCACCATCAGCCTGGACATTGTTTACTTCTCTTCTGCTGTGAAGAAAGTTTTTCCCATCTTTCCCCATTATTAGTTTATTCCTTCATTTTTTGGAGAATATCCTACAGTAGTGTGCCCGAAACCGGCGGGGGCGAGTCCAGGGGCCTGTGGGAAGAAGCAGGGGTAGGGGCAGGAGTCGAGAGAAGAATGGAGGCAAGACAAGATTCTGATCAAGCCTCGTTTATTGGGGGTAGAACATGGGAATGTATAGAGAGGGAAGGGAACGTGTACATAGGTGATAGGCTGGTCTTGTGGGTGGCAGACGTCCAAGGAGGGGATTGGCCGACAGTTCGCATCGGGTCTGCGGAGTTTCGCGCCTTGCGCATGCGTATTGCTGTGGTCACCTGAGTAGTGGCGGGAGGGGGAGAACAAAGAAGCAGGGAGGAGAAGAATAAGGAAATGACAGGCAGATTTGTGAACTCCGCCATGTTGTGAGAGGCTGTAAACAGACCTCACAGCGGGTGGCTCCCCACAGGTCCCCTTCTCTGTTTAATGTGTTATGAATTGAAGAAAGGAACAGCCGGCGACAGCTCATGATAGACCAGGGCTTATTTTCAGTAGTGGCATGCGACTGCAAGGTGCTCCCGTGCTGAAAGGGGGGCTGTGCCTGTCTTAGGTCGGGGCTGCACCCGGTAAGCGATTCGTCTTACCCGGCATGCGATCAGTCTTACCCGTCATTGGGAATCATGGCAGCAAAAGGCCACATCCCTGTCTTAGGTTGACTGATGGGTCAGCCCAGTTGCCCGTCATTGGCTAACCAGACCAGCGCCTCAGCGACAGATGGCTTGCAATTACAGCAAGCTATAATGGGGAGCCCTCATAGACCGTGTATGACAAGCATGATGTACTGAGATTGGTGGGTGTGGCCACACCCACTCTGGTCTTGTCAGGCCAGGGTGCCCATTGCTCGTTCGAGCCGCTGGATCTTTGCCGAAGCCGTTCAGTGATATAGATTAAACAGAGAATGTTAAGCCGTGATAAGGGAGGTGGTGACTGTAAGGGGAAAACAGGCAAAGAAATGCTATTAGGGTACAGGATAGCAAATGAAACAACATAAGAAATTTGCATTTTCAAAGGTTGGTTGTTTGTTCTTCGGTCCGGAGAGGTTGGTACTGATGAACAGCGGTAAGATATATCACGTGGGCCAAGATTTGCTTCATCCTTTCTTGGAGAAATTTAAGGAGGCAAGGTGCAAATGCACAGATTAAAAGAAGAGCTATTAGAGGGCTGAGGAGGGGACCTAGCCACGTTACGAGGGGGGAGGTGAGCCAGGCAGATGAGGAGGAGGTTGATTGGGAGGGCAATATTCCTCCCCGCAATTCTCGCAATTTTTTAACATTTTGCTCAACAATACCAGATTCATTTATATAGTAGCAGCATTCCTCTTGGAGAAAGAGGCATGTTCCCCCTTTTTAGCTGTAAGTTTAAGGCCCTACAGTTTTGTAAGGCTACTTGGGTGAGGGATGTTAGTTGCCGCTGCAGAGAGTCAAGAGACTGCGCACTGGATTCTAGGCTAATTTGTCGTTGTTGTTTAAAGTATTGCAAGCTGACGAGGCCATGACCAAGAGCACCATGTGCTGTGGCAGCTGCAGTGACTGAACCTGTGAGGCTAATTTTTTACCAATATAGGGAGGAAGGCGGCACTCTTTGACACAGATGGGGATAGGAAAATTTTTTAGTTTGCCTTCTCCATAGTATGTTAGTTGCGGGGTAATGGCTACTAGGATGCAAGGCCTCATTTTTATAGAATAGAGCATTTTTGGGTTATAGTTAATTTTCCAACCACAAAATATAAGGATTTCTTACACATGCCTGAAGATGATAAATTTGATTTAAATGCAGATATTGACCATTCTTACTATTATTCCCAATCCATTCTATAGTAGGAGCTATTCCTAGAAAAACTTTCCACAAATTCTTTTGTTTATGTATAGATGTAATATTACACCATGGAGAAGGGATCCATTTCCCTTTCTGTTTCCAAATATAATTTTTAGTAAAAATTATTTTTTGTTGTCCTTTACTATTTAGACCATGCCAAATAAATCTGTCATTATATTCAATGGGACTCCCCATAGGGGCACTTTCCCACACTATTCCATAGGAATCATTAAAAAACGACAGATCCTCTTCCTATATGGCACTCTTGCCATCCTTCTTTATCCCTACTGTCTTTTTGCGGACAATCATAAGTAGGATTTTTGGTCATGAATAAATTGGAAGAGGGAAATAAAGTCAAAATAAACTGAGTATTATTATTTTTAAAGATAATTATGGCCCGATTTTTAACCTACATACAGGAAGGATGGTTACTAATGCATAAGGGTTGATAATCAAATGGTAATATGAGATTATCGATTCTTTGTCTTTCTTTATAGGGTTTAATTGGCAATCGATTATCAATTGGTATAGGGAATATATGGGTTTTATTCAGATATATATGAAAGAATGGATTTTTCCAGGTTAACACTCTAAATAATGGGGGGTTAGGTATATAGGCCTAATAAGTGTAATTACTGGCAGTTTCCTTATTACTTACGATCACCATCATCAGAAATTGTAGAAGACTCCATCTCTTCATTCTGGGGTTTAATCCTTTTCGCAGATAACTAAATTTGTTCTCCATTTTCTGAAATGATAAGAGCATAGCCTCACCCCCTTACTTTTATCCTGCCTTTTTTTCCATTCATTGCTTAAAATATCTTTCTAGAATATTGGTTGATCTTCATTTCCTGTGTCTACTGTAGATGTTTGACATTTTCTAAGTGACCTTCCACAGGTGTTAATGAATTATAAACATTAAGAAAATGTAAATAAAGCTTTTGCTAATTAATCTTTTGGTGTTATAATGCCATCATCTCCCCCTTTTTGTTTTAAAATCATAGTTTTTAGGGTATGATGGCTGCATTCAACTATGGCTTGACCTGTAGGATTATAAGGAATGCTGGTAACATGTTCAATACCATATTTTAAACAAAGATTCAAAGGATTTACTAATGTAAGAAGGTCCATTATCAGTTTTAATTTTCAGAGGGCATCTCCTTACAGCAAAAGCAGACCAGAGGTGTGAGTGAACATGATGAAACCATTCCCCACCTTGAGCAGTAGCCCACAAAAAATGAGAATAAGTGTCAATACAAACATGAACATATTGTAATTTACCAAAGGATGGTATGTGAG
The DNA here is from genome assembly GCF_030445035.2 of Dasypus novemcinctus. NCBI lineage: Eukaryota > Metazoa > Chordata > Mammalia > Cingulata > Dasypodidae > Dasypus > Dasypus novemcinctus. Next base: position 42,247,598 of record NC_080693.1, read on the forward strand.
TAACATCCATCTGTCATAATTGATTAGGAGTTAGGCCTCTGGGATTAGTTTCAGCCTGAAAAGGCACCACTGTTAGTGGTTCATAAGTAGGACAAGCGTGAATAATTTTTTGTGCCTGTAGTTTTATTAACTTTTTATATTTATTTCGCAGGCCTTTAGCATTAATGTGAGTTAGAGCATGGTAATCACGAGCACCTTGTAAACACCCTCCTAATAAATCGGCTCGAGCATTATTTGCTGTCATAGGAGTAGGCAAAGAGGTATGAGAGTGTATGTGAGTAATGTAAATAGGATGCTGTTTTAACCTGATGAGATGTTGCAAATCAGTGAAAAGTTGAGATAACTCATCAGTAGCAAAGATATGAGCTGTTTTAATATGCTTGACAGTAAGACTTACATATTTAGAGTCAGAGACAATGTTCAAGGGCTCTTAAAACATTTGTAAAACTTTAATGACGGCTGAAAGCTCTGTGCATTGAGCAGACAAATAAGGAGTTTGTCAAACCTGTTCTTTTTGAGAAGTAACGTATGCTGCTTTTCCATTACTGTTACTATCAGTAAATACTGTACAGGATGGTTGGGCTATGCACATAGCCCTGAAAAGCACTGCAAAAGTTTATTGTTGGGTTTTTACAGATAGAGGAATGCAGCTGGCTTGATTTGTCTAAGAAGACACTAAAGAAAGTCTTAGCAAGTTTTTTTTTTTTAATTTTTTATTGATTTTGTAAAAATATTACATTAAAAAATAAAAAAATTATATGAGGTCCCATTCAACCCCACCACCCCCACCCCACCACTCCGCCCCCAGCAACACTCACTCCTTTCATCATGACACATCCATTGCATTTGGTAAGTACATCTCTGAGCATCTGTGCACCTCATGGTCAATGGTCCACATCATGGCCCATACTCTCCCACATTCCATCCAGTGGTCCCTGGGAGGATTTACAATGTCCGGTGATTGCCCCTGAAGCACCATCTAGGGCAACTCCAAGTCCCAAAGGCGCCTCCACATCTCATCTCTTCCTGCCATTCCCCATATCCATCAGCCACCATGTCCACTTTTCCCATTCCAATGCCACCTTTTCTCTGTGGGCCTTGGATTGCTTGTGTCCGTTGCACCTCTATGTCAGGAGGAGGCTCAGATTCCACATGGATACTGGATGCAATCCTCCTGCTTTCAGTTGTAGGCACTCTAGGCTCCATGGTGTGGTGGTTGTCCTTCTTCAACTCCATCTTAGCTGAGTGAGGTGAGTCCAATAAATCAGATTGTAGGAGCTGGAGTCTGTTGATGCTCAGGGCCTGGCTATCCTATTGTCAGTCCAGAGATTCAAATCCCCTAAATATATCTTAAACACCAACACCAACTACAATTCCAGTAAAGTAGGATGAAAGTCTTATGAAAAGAGATCCCATCTGAGTCCAGTTCCATCACGCAGAAACACCAGCTCCAAAGAAGGGCCATCTGACATGGCTGAACCCTGTCTGCCATGACCATAGAACCCGTGGGTCTCTTTAGCCCTCAAAGGAACCAACACCTGGGATTGCATCCACTCCATCTGTCTCCCAGACTCTGCTCAGCTGTGCACAGGGGCAATCCTTCTGACAGCCTCCAGACTCTTTTTTAGAGACTCGTAGCCATATAAACTCATTTCTGCTTTCCATTTCCCCCTTACATTAGGTCAAACAGCATTTTATAGTCATGTTATTATATGTAGACAGGGATATTCTGCTGATCCGCATTGAACCTTTAATTCAAGGTCATTTTCTAGTTCCATCTTCAGCTGGTATTTGGTAGTGATCCCTCGGTGCCAGGGAGGCTCATCCCTGGGTGTCGTGTCCCACGCTGGGAGGAATGCACTGCATCTACATGCTGAGTTTGGCTTCGAGACTGGCCACATTTGAGTAACATGAAGGCTGTCAGGAGGAAATTCCCAGGCACAGTGCTGCTCTAGGCCTTGTTCTTATTTCAGGCATATAGGCTCACAAGCATCGTCATTAGTATCATGCTCTCCCTGTTGGACCCTCATTCCTTCCTGGTCCCCACCGCTGCACCTGGGGGACCGCCGCTGTTTCCCTAGGGACCACGACAGAGCACCTCCGGCCAGGAACTCAGCACCCCCCCAGTTTAGCAAGTTTTAAAACAAAGTGATAGCAATACAGCTGGACTTCAACTTTTTGCA